>NC_143397.1:8057863-8658488 GCF_052110815.1 Crocodylus siamensis
CACATGCAAGGTCACATAAGAAGACTGCATTATGTCAGGATTAGAAGTGAGGTCTTCTGACCTTCTCTGTTATCACTGCAGGACCCAAACTGACTGTTTAGCTTTAAGCTACATAGGTTGCACCTAAAGAATGAAAAAAGACGGCAACAAAATTACTATTTTCTGATATTTTAAAGGTCTAAAGGAGAAAGGACTGTTGAGGTCATCAGGGAAGATATAACTAGGACAAATGGGATGAAATTAAGGAAAGAAAAGGCTGAGCATTAGGAAGGAAAAAAAAAAAACCTTCCTAGCAGTGAAGTCTATTAGACTACAGAACAGTCTCCCAAGAGAACTGGTGAAAGCCTAGTTTCTTGAGTCATTTAAAACTGGACTAGACAAAGCACTCTAGAATATACTTTAGGGAACAATCCTGCTTTTGGACAGGGATGCACGAAATAACCTAATAGATCTTTCCCATCTTTACTTTCTTCAATTCCCTTATTTCATAAATCTCTGTGACTGAACAGAGAGCAGAAAGCTTTAACCCCTTTTTCAGAAAGAGAAAGTATGTTTGACAACACTGTGAGGGACAGTCCCTCAGAAATGTAGAATATGACACATCCCCTGTAGGTGTTTTTGGGCCATCCTATAAAGTATAATAATGATGTCTGCATTAAAGATGTCTAAAAGATGGTTCCAAGACAGCTGGTTGCAAGACACCAACAGAAATGTTGCCATTTCCAGTTCCAGTCAATGGCCTTTTAAACTGACCTGAAAGCCCAAATAGTTTACAACCTTGTAACCCTGGTCCTCCATACTAGGGACAGCCCACTGCCAATTTTGGATCCCTGGAGTGACAATGACCTTGGTCTTCCTCCTAATCCACTAAAGGAATGGTAGCAGCTGTGGGTATGTGAAACAGGCCATTTCTGGTTTGGATTTGGCCTAAATTGGAGACAGTGATTCAATTTGTTGATTTGGATTACTGTCCCTGATTTGATTTGGCCAATCCAAATCTGAAGAGTCAATGCTGATTTGGAGAATCAGCAATTTGTCTATAGACACAGCTTTAAATGTTTTTTCTACATACCTTGAGGTACCAGGGGCAGCTCATGAACACTGTGATGGTGGGGTGCATGGAACATCCCACAGGAGTATGGGGGACCCCCACGTGCTTGGCAGTGAACACAGAAGTGGATTGGAAGCACTTCTGGTCGACTTCCAGGTCCACTGCTGAGTGCACAGCCCCCCCCATGCCCTCCTGGCTCAGCAATTGGGTGAGGGGGGACCCTGGGTGCCCTGCTAGACCCAGGAGGCACCAGTTGCCAAGCCAGGGAGGCTCCCCGGTGGACCTGGAGGTGGACCAGGAGTGCTTCTGGTCCACTTCCTGGTCTGCTGCCAAGTGCACTGGGGAGCCCCCCATGCTCCTGTGGGATGCGGCGCCATGCACCCCAGGATTGCAGGAATCACAAGCTGCCTGCTACCTTGAGGTATGTAAAAAAAGACATTTAAAGCTGTGTTTACATCCAAATCGCCGAATCTTTCCAAATGTTTCCAAATCAATTCAGAGAGTTCCAGTTCGATTTGGGGAGATTAAAGGTTACCTGATATGATTCAGATTTGTGGATTCAACCACTGAATCAGGCCGAATCTCCACTGAATCAAATCAAGGACCAAAGCTTTGCACACACTTAGTAGCAGCCAAGCAGCAGAGTACACCAAGTTCCCCTCCCCCAGTGCAAGACATGAGTCAAACTGATATATATATATAGACATACACACACACATTTTATACTGTATGCATATAAAGTGTGTGTATGTGTCTGTGTAGATAGATAGATAGATAACTTAGAGACACTTGCATTTATAAATTATATAAAAAGGAAAATATATAGCTAAAATAATAATACCAGTTAACAATCAACAATAAACAACCCAACAGTCACAGATTCACTAACTGGACTATAATGTACTATACTTCACACTGGCAACACATTTCAAATATATTAATGATGTAATACCATGATTCTCAGGGTGACAATAAAATGCCTTTTGCAGTCTTTCCAGTGGTCAGCAGAAGGAGCACAGCTCGGTGTCTGCTAAGCTTAACAGACACAAGCCGGTCTTCAGGTGGGTTTGCAGGCAGCAGTGTGTAGAGGACGCTGTGCCCTCTGGCTGACTCTGGCTTCCGATACCCTCAGATGGTGCCATCCCACCCCGGTACAAACCTTAACTTAAAAGCAAACACAAAGCAACATACAAACCACCGCACTTCGCAACCCCTCTTGGCCCTCTGCTCACCCCAATAGTGTTTCCCCTGTCACAAAGCTTTCCTGTGTGACATCCAATACCCCATTCCCCTCAGCCCATCCTGATATCAAAGGCAATCCAAACTATCTCCCTCCAGTCTCGGCTTCCCTCTCACCCCACACAAGGCTCACGGGTTCCTAGTGGATAGCTCCCTGCAAGAATCAGCCTGTAATGTCCTGAAGCCCTGGTTGGGTTCTTCAGGGCTGCACACTCCCAGATCCCCTGGAGGTCCCCTCGTGAGCTCCAGCTGCCCCAGGGGGTGGATCCACCACTGCAAGGCTCCCTCTCCCCCCTAGCCCCACACACATATCTTCTTTCTTAAAGAATCCCTCCCAGCAATCAGGTGTCTGGGATTTTTTTCAGGCTCACTGAGGAATCACTTTTGTTTGCCAGCCTCCTACTAGGACTTCCCTCTTCTAAGATGTCTCTGCTGGAGCAGGTTTTCATGTGCCCTTAGTTGTCATCTTCGTCTTCTTCTTGCATATGACTTCAGAAAGTCAAGTCCTCCAGCCATTTAAGAGTCGATCCATCAGCATTACTGCAATCTTTCAGACTGGTCGCTCCCTCTGGTGGACCATATAGAGGCCAGTCAGTTAGTATCTGCTAGGATCACATCTGGTTTGCACTCAATAGTCAAATGCTTGAGTATGCTAATCTTGAAGAGTGTAAGACCTTCAACATTGAGTTGTAATATTGCAAGGTTCATGATGGCTCAGACGTAAATTGAGTAATCACTGTGAATGTTCTGAAATTGTCTCAATGACATATTTCATTTTGCTGTGGAACAGACTCCTCACAGGATGCACCATGGGAAGGTATATGTCCTGCATCCCAAGATATATTAGTCTGGCATCCTTAAAGGGACAAAGTTCACTACTCCCTATGGTGCCCTGTAAGAGACAAACTTCTGCTGCTGGAAGCCAGTCTGTGTCCAGTGTGGAGTGCTCTGCATTGAGGTACATGCACATTAATGCTTGTTACACCCTATTAAATGTTACATGGTGTTCCACAAATACATGTAGCTGAATCCACATTAACTGGATGACTTACCTTCTTTTAATCAGAAATGATGAATTATTCACAAAGGTCTGGGCCTCTGCTTGTATAGGGGCATATTGAAAAAGGATAATATGCCTTATTCCTTCATGGATTTCCCAGATCTTAAATGTATGTGTCTACCTGGTGTTCTACCCCTACATGCCTGAGAAAGTGGGTGAGGAATGGCTTTGGTTTCCTTCTCGGGAGACGAGATGGAAAAAATACTGTAAGCTGATATTGTGAGACCAAATTATTACCATACCCCATGGAGGAAGAATAAAGTGGGTGGATATGAATGAAACTTGGGCTCAGAGGTCATACCTTTATGTGGGACACGATACCTTTTCAAGGGCACTCTGGACATGTGAAGAAAAAACAACTGCTGGTCCTGTCCTGGGGCAACCAAGCCATTCCACGAAATGCACGTGTGCTCCTTAAAGTCCTGCAGCCCCTGATCGAGCCCCCTACTGATATTTTGACTACATAGCTTGGAATGCCTTAACCAACATGGATCTTCCATTTGACAGCTAGAAGCACCACGTTGGTTTACTGACAGCTGCGTGTGGCCTGGCGAGTTGGGATGATTGTAAATAACTTTTACCGTGCTTGTATTTCCTCCCTTGCCCAACTGATAGAGTATTTCATCCTGTCACAGAAACCATTCTTTCTCCATCCAGTCTCTTTCTGAAAGCATTTGGTTTTCCCTGCCCAAGGAACAAATCCCTTGAAATTGTACTCCTGGAAGAATACACAAGACTTGCTAATGTGCAAAGCGAGTGATTGTATGTGTGGTATCATTTCAGTTGACTTGCAAAGCCTGTGGTGCACCCAAGTGTTTAAGTAAAGAGGAGGGAGCCTTGATCTTTTCTGCTTAATTTTCCAGAGGTGAAATGCTAAAAAGGAGGTTGGGTGAGGTAGGGATAGAAGGAGCCAATATGACCAGTGAAAATGATGGGCTAACTTTCTGGAGCCCACTACAAGTGCCATTCAAAATGGTTCTGTGGCCTTTGACAATGGAGTTTTGCAAGCCTGGGTCTCACATCCACCACTCCTTGACCCTTGGACTGTCCCTCTTGCCTCATGTACCATTGCAGATGGACCTATAGTACGGGAGTTTTACCATTCCATGTCTGTGGTGAACTTGACCAATACATCTATTAATCTGCACGTGATTAATAGGTTATCTGTGACAGGGAGGTAAGCACCGTTACATCTGGTTTTTTCCCCAAAATAAATGGATGGGAGAAAATGCAGTAAAGTCAATATGAGAATTTAGAAATTCCTCTCTCACAGGCTTGGCTTAAGCCATGAAACTAAAATTCTCCATGATTAGCATGGAGAGATTGCTTTGTAAACTACATCAGTGAAGGCACACCACTGTATTCTTGAAAACAGGTACTTCCTGAGGCTGCACCACAAAATGAAGGCCAAATGCCTCCTTTCTTGCTAACTACATCTTGCTACCTAAGAGGGACCTATTCCCATGCAAAGTAAAGATCATCATGCAGGACACCAGGACATGCCAGGCAGTTGTCCCTGACCTGAGAGCACCATTTTGGACAATCCTAATCTATATATGCTGGAACAAAAGCACTGTTTCTGAGCCTTAGAATAGAAAATAGATTCTGTGCCACTTGTGGCAGCTGCAGTTATTATGGACGATTGGTTAGAATGGATAAAAACAGATTTCCCAAACCAACTGTATTCAATGCAACATATTTTTCATATGTTTAATGGAACAGAAATTTTTATTTTAACAGGCATTTATGGGCACTGCTAGGACTCTGCCTAGGGAGCAGAGACCTGGTTGGGAGGAGAGCTAGCAGGTGTAAGAATAAAATGAGTTTTATCTTAAATTGGAAAGGTACCAAGATTCTCTCTCCCCACTCTCTCCTTAACCACTAATGAAACACAGTCATTAGGAATAAAAGATCCTCCTGTGCATAGCTGCATCTCAATTAACCCTTTGCTGAGAACTGTTCCTAATAAAGTGCCGTATTTCATTGGTTGGCATTAGTAATTTCAGACTCTTGGCATGGTAGTATTCGGATAAGGCCAACGGTTTTAAGAGAACAATTCTTCATTATCATCCCTGGAAGCTTTCTCAGGAACGATCGCTGTTTGGGAGCCTCAGAAACCATTTACCAGTTACACCACACAGCTTTCACAAATCCTCCTCCGAGGGGGTGAGGCATCAACTCTTGTTTCCTCACAAACTTGGCTCACACTTTGCAGGCAGCTTTCCCTTTTTAAAGGAAGTTTTCTGAATGCCAATTCTTCTGAAAGGATTTCAGCATCTTCCTCTCCATTCTCCTTTCCATTACAGGGTGCAGAAACAGAGATAGGCAGAATCTGAAACTCTTACAGGAGGATCCTGGTGTAGTGGGAAGTCAATAAGAGCTGTCCAAACTGAAGATAAAAATGGAGCTTAGTGAGGCAGAAGCTTCACCCTTCCAGTGTCCCCACATCTATGCACACAGGCCTATGTATGTCAAAAAGCAAACATTTAACAACATCTGGACACTCAGATGACCAAGAAGGGAATGAAATGCCACCCTTGCTGCCTAGCCAGGACTTTGTCAGAATATAGGCACGAGGCACAGAAAGCAATCCAGCATACTCCTGCTCCTACAAGCACAAGGCTCATTAAGCATCTAAATTCATCCAGTGCCTTCATTTTGGATTTCAAGGATCACTCAGTGCATGAAATAACATGCATAGTGCATGAGAAGAAGTGCAGTGGGTTGAGAAACTAGGCAACCACTCCTACCTAAGGTCCACTGGGCTCCTGAGATGAGGCAGCGTAGTGCCTGAGCGCCACTTAAATCCTTACAGCCTATGATCTGCTAGATGTACCTTGAGTCTGCCTAATATATACAGACAGTATGAAGCTGAATTCAAACTGCAGCAGCCACAGTCCTTTTCATTCATAACTGTATCTGGATGTGTTGCTGGCACCAGCCCCACTCTTTATAACAGCTTAGTCATCAGAGAAGTTGCCCAGGAAATGGAAAGTTGGTTCTTTCTGAGCCCAAAGGGATTCCAGATCTTGGCTATGGGACTTCTGAATCTTGAGTCAAGGGAGCAAGTTTCTGTGCTTTCCATCAAATGTTCATTGGATAGTATGAGTAGACAGCAGTGAGAAACCAGGGCCTGCCCTCCCTTCTAGGGCAATGAATATCTCACAGAGCCATAGCGCATAGCTCCTCCTGGCTTGCTCTCCTTCCAACCCCACGTTTTCCCATCTTGGTGTTTTACTTCCAACAGGAAGGGTGCTCTTCGTACTGCCTAGCCCACCTTATTGAGAAATTAGGATCCCTTATGGGTTCAAATATCTGGATGAGGTCTCCCATATCCTGGGGAAGCATTTTAACCATTAGAAGAGTGGGATAAAAGGTGGGAGGTCCCTTCCTCCACCTCCTCCTCCTCCAGCGATTTTTAGCATTAGCAACTCTCCCAAGCAGAAAAGAGCGAAGGTTAATTTGGATTTGAGTGCTGCCTAGAGGCAGTCTCCCATCTTTTTTTCTCGGGCCTCATAACTCTAGCACCCTTGGATGCATGCTGCTTCTGTTTCATCAAGGCTAAAGACAGACATTGCACATAAACCAGTTTAAGGGATCAGAAACTGGTTTAAACATGTAACAGAACAGATTTTCAGTGTGCATAAACCAGTTTAAAAATGGCTGAAACCAGTTTGAGATAAACCTGGTTGAATGTAGAATCAGACTTAACTGATTTGGCTCAAACCGGTTTATGCAATGTCTGTCCCAGACCCCTTGCTGGTTTAAGTTACATCAGAGTCCCCCAGCATCCCAGCATGCTCTCTGGGCTGGGCAGGGCTCTCTGCTCCACATCAGGGCTAGCCCCTCCCCTCTGCTCCCCAGCTGGAGCTCAGCACAGACTTGCAGGCATGGCAGGGTCTGCTGGCTTCCCTGTGCCTCCCTCTTCCCCTTCCCCACCGCTTGCTGCTTAAACAGAAATCCCTTCCTCCTCTCTGCCACAGCACAGACTGTAGCCAGTATGTGGTATGCTAGCTAGTGTTGAGAGGTGCCTGTGTGTGAGTCGCTCTCCAATTTCACTGGGGCAGGCAGACGGAACAGTGACCGCTTAGGGCTTTTGGAGCTAATCAACAGGTCAGCCAGTAAGCTGTTAAAGAAATGTGAAGTAATGTGGAGAGGGTTTATTGTTTTGCTAATCAGTTGATAAAGACTGTTATCACTGCCCAGGCTGGCTTACTTGCCTTTCAGTTTGCTGCAGACAGTATGACAAAGCAAGGATGGAGATTGAAAAGCTCTGTACCATCAACACATGCATGCACTGCATACCCCACCTTGCCTCAGAGTGCTAGCCTGGGGCTGGGGGCTGGCAACACTTCTGCCAGTGGGGAAAAGCACGGCAGACATCCCTAATGAAAGAGTCCCACCAGGGCCTAGCCATGCCTCTCCCCCCGCCCCCCCAGGTCAGCTCCCAGCAGAAGAGAAGGGAAGGCTGCTATAGTGGCCCCTAGCTTCTATCCTGAGCCACTGCAGGCATGTGCCTAAATTTCCTCAGTCCAGAGAGAATGTCAGTCCAGTTTCAAACCAGTTCAGCCTGGTCGGGTTAGACTAACCTGCAAAGATTGAATCAATTCAGGCTGAGGCTTTTTGAATGTCTGGCCCTAGCCCAGAAGATATGGAAAGTGCTAACCCCCCACCACCACCCTAGACCCTGGGAGGCTGACATACTTCCAAGAGGTAGGGCATGTGTATTTAGAGCACCTCAGGTAGAGGAGGGTCTGGGACCAAGGCCTCCCAGTTGTTGAGTGAATGCCTGGACCACTAAGTTATTAGCGCAACGGTGCGTTTCAGCCATGGTAATGCCCCGCTGAGTTAGGAACCTCCTCTCAGATGAAGAATTGGAGCCCTGAATCCAGGGTAGATAGAGGTTCCCAATATCAGTCTATGATTCACGTACTGCCATTCCAGAAAAAGGGATGCAAAAAAGTAGGAAATTCAAGCATGCCAATGATGTCAGCATTCCTTATTGTTTAGCTCTGTTTGGTTGCTCTCTTGACTTTTGGGATTTATTTATTTATTTTATGTATTCAATATATATTCTGGTCTTCCCAACAAAGGCTCAGGGAGGCTTACAATAACTCACAATAAGAGGGCAGAATAACTTATAAAACAGAAATGTGACAGGAGGACAATGCAACTTAAAAAGGACCTAGAATATCAACGGAAAAGAGACCCCCCCCAAACAGTATTTCAGTCCATCTTTGTTTGCTAGATGCCTGCCCAAATCAGAAGGTCTTACATCACTTCCAGAACATATCCAGGCTCTGGCTGAATTAACAGCCATCTGGCATTGCCCGAGTAGCGTCATGCAGCCAAAGCAGACTGGTCAATCTGGCCCTTCATTTGTAATTGACTTATTGGTTTAGAGGGTTGTGTTGCAAGATTAGCACTGAACTGAACCATTTTGGTCTGAAAAAAATTCGGCTGTGAATCTTATGCAAATAGGCTCTCAGTATTTCTGATACTCCTTGGTCTTGGCAAGTTGGAACTACAAAGAAACTCATATTAATCAGTCCTTCTATTTTGTATCCTGGCCAAAGATGAAGATACTGAAAGGAATCTGATGATGTTTTAAAAAATAAATCAACACAACCTCCCCCCCCCACCCCACCTCACCACAACCTCAAAGAATAATGCAAAAACTTTTGTTTCAAGTTGAGTATGGTTAACACTTCAGGCTTTGTTTAAAACATGCCTTTAAAGTTTTTCTTTCTTTATTAATTTTACATCATAAATAAAATACAGGAACCCATTCAGAAAAATGGGGAAACAATTTATAATCAAATAGGAGAGCAAGCACATCAATAGCATAAAAATGATGCCTTCCAGCAAAAGGAGAGTAACTAAGGGAAGATAGTAAAGTAAACTGAAAATAAAAGAGAAGATAGAAATTGAGAATTGTACGAGATAGATAAATAAACAGCAAGGTTACAAGTTCACAAGCCCACCCGGCAGGCACTATTAAGAGCTTAATTTGCTACAATCACCCATGTATGTGGTATGTGTTTACTTCCAGGGGAAGGAAGAGTCAATTTTCTGCTTCTGACAAAATATGCTACCAACATATCATGATGTCTGACCGAATTCACCAAAGCATGTCTTTTCTGCTCTTCATTGCATCATGTTCAGAGACAGTTGTGGTACCTGTTAAAATACTTTAATGACTCGGATACTCATGAACGGTGCTGGAATGACAGCCTTAGAAATTGAAGTCTCCTATCAATCTGCAGAACACTCATTGCATGGATGGCAACAGAGCTTGCTTCTGCCTTCCCACCCTTTCAATATGACCCCAACCTGCTGCGGAAGAACTATCCATCATGGTGAGAGCACTCAAGGACACCCTTATTTCCTAGTACTTTGGCTATAATTGCCAACAAGTGCATTGGCCACTTCTGCGATGCGAACTAGAGACAGTCAGAACATCTTTGATGGAGCCATTTTCTGTCAGAAAGCAGTTTCACTGAAATCAAAGGGTGTCATGTAAATGTGTCAGTTCTGACAAACTTCAACAGGAGTGTGTTGAGACCAAGCATTTTGACTTTGCTTCCTTTCATTTTGCTTGGAGTTTCATTTTATACTATTTTTAATGGCACCATATATAATACAGTTAATATTACATATCATAGCTGCTATCAATGACCTAACACAAAAGAAATCAGCCCACCAAATTAAACAGTTCAACAGGAGCAAAATGAAATGATTACATAATATGGACTCAAGGTGTATAAATATTTCTGAACTGATTTAAAAAAGAAAAATCTGTTCAAAGAAAAGCTTTTGGTTCAGACTAAAAAGAAACTTTGAAGTGTCAAAGCTTTCCTTTTGGAACACAAAATGTATGTTTTTATTTTTTTCTGGCCAGCTCTAATGTGAACCTCTATCCACCAGGAACTGCCCAGGAGTTATTAGCCAACACAACATGGGCTATGAAACAGCCACTGTATTATAAAATTATTGTGTCACCAGATTACAGTATTAGGAAGCAACATAAGAAAATACCCAAAGGCAACAAAAGCAATGTAGGCCAGGATCATTCACAGAGCAAGATCAAGCCACCACAGTCTGAAAAAATGGAAGAGATAAGTGGGTTCGTGCAACAGGACCGGTGCCCCAGGGGCTGGTGAAGACTGTGGTGGCCGTGTGGCTCCTGGTCCACTCTGGCTCTAGGTTATCCTCCCCTTTTCCCCTGCCTGCCTTTCCTTGATGTTCTTCATTATCTTTGGAAAGGGAAGTGCCCAAGGGTCCTTGGGTGAGCCCTGCTCTGTCCTTGTCTCAGCAGATCTCTTTCAGGCTCTACTGGTCCCCAACCAGCCTTCACTCTAGGTAGGCCCTCCTGGCATGTACATGCCCCAAGGTACCTGATGCCTTTAATGACGACCTCCAAACCTCCCTACAGCCATGCTGATGGCAAAAAGGTGTTCCCAATCATCATGTAGGTGGGCACTTTGCTGCCCCGAACCACCAGGCCACTTCAGGCCTCCACCTTTTTTGGGGGTCTCCTCCTTCCCAGCCTTCACCCCTCTGCTCTGACTGGCCCCGTTAGCCTAGACCCATTGCACCAAGCCTGGCTTCTTGGGCTTCAGCCCTTATCTCACCCGCTTGGGCTCTTAGCTTTGCCCCTCCTAGGCTGTGGGGCTCTAGCCCTTATCTTTACCCCTCTCTAGGCTCTCTAATCCTATCACTGTACCTCTTGGGTTGCAGGTCCCTGACCCTTGCTTCACTTTTCACAGGCATCTCTGCCCCTCTTGGACTACAGGTCCCTGGCCCTAGTATCAGTCCAGCTTTGTGCTGTATCTTACCCCCTCTGGTCCTAGTTCTCACTCCTCTAGAGCAATGCTGGGCTCCCTAGCCCCTGTGTCCACTCTCTGGCCCAACCAGCAGCTTGAACCTGACCCCTGTCAGGCCACAGGGCAGCATGGGCCCCTTAGGCGCTAATGACACCTCCAACCCACCTCTATAATCTCAAACCCAAACCATAAGTTATAACTCAACCAAAACACATATGCACTCAGGCTTTAACAAACTCCAAGCAGTCTGACAAGCTTCCCCCTGACCTGAGTCTTGTCCCCCTTGCAGCAAGCATTCAGCATCTTCCTAGCATGATGCCCTACTGATCTTCCAGGGATCAGTAGGGCTTCCTAATGCAGCTTTTCAGGGCAGCAAGTTTTCACCCTGCAGCTAGCAGGGACAGAGTGACCACATGCATCTCCTAAGCCCTTTGCCATTTGGCCATGTAACTCTGGGCCCTTACAGGAGTTTCCCCTCTGTGTCTGAAACCTGCTTGTCCTCCCTGCTAGAACTAAACTCATTTATCTGCAGTCCATTGTTTCTGGGCAGATTCCCTCACTACCCTTGATGCATTTCTCTGCTCTCCCTCCCTCCCCAGGGTGAGTTACCTTCCCATAGCTTACCTCCACCTGTGCCTCATTTGCTGGAAGCCATTTCATTACCAGCTAGCCTGTTTCCTTGCTGCCAGTCCTCCCTGATTCAAGTTAACCTGCTATACTGTACTCTTAAAAGTCACAGGAGCCTTCTAGCTCCCTCTTACAGTCAAGCATAGATCTTGAAAGGCCTTGGAAGGCAAAAGCAATAGCTTGTTTCTGATCCAATAGGAAAAATGGAGATAGTGAAAGGAAAGCAAAGTGATTAGTCAGGAAAATGCTCTTGTTCAGAAGTATCTTGTATGTATGTAAGTGAAGTAAGTTGGGAGTTGCCGAGACGCACTTTGAACTTTGCATTAGTTCCCGGTATCAGTTACCCCATTTGCTCAAGCGGCCGAAGAAGACATTGTGGTAACTGAAGGATGAAGAGATGATGGCCTAGACAAGTATTTCACTTGTGGAGACAGAAAAAACAAAAAATACTGGGCTTAAAATCGTAGAGAATTTACTCAGAAAAATAGTTGAAAGATTTATATGTGGCCTTGATATAAACCTGAGCGACAAGCAGGCAGTGACGTTGGCTGTAGTGGGGGTGGGTGGAGAAGGCAAGGGGAGCAGGGGATGATAAAAAGCTTTGGCTCTGCCAAGTTTAAGATGATGACAGGAGTTGGGACTGCATAAGGAGATGTCAGTAAGGCAGGCCTCGGCTTTTGCTTGGACAGAAGGGAACAGATATGAGAGGTAGTGAATTGTTGATGTAGAACTGGTAGCTGAATTCTTGATCTAATACAGCTGGAGAGCAGATGAAGAGGCTTCTTAGAAAGAAACACAAAGAAAAATGTGAAACATAGGATTTTGAAATCACTCAGGGGTATATGTAGCACTCTTCTTTACCACCATGTTTAAAAAAAATTAAAAAAAGAAATGATAATCCCTTAAGGAGATGCTGGCAAGTTGATACAACAGACCTCAACACAGAAAACAATGTTCTTTGTTTGTACCACCTGATAGCTGTTCTCTGTAATGACCTTTATCTTGTCTTGTGAGGACAGACCTGATAACTCACTGATGGCTCTTCCATTCAAGAGTTATCTTTCTCCTTCCACTTGCAAAGGTAAATGTCAGGCAGACCTTGGCCATTATATCCACCATTATAAATTCATTATTATAGTCTCTGTGCCATCATATCCACTTATCACCTCCAATTTTTCAAGGGACCTTATTGTAAATTATTTATTACATAGGAACAACTGTGCTGACTCTGAGGAGTCATCTAGTTACCCAATTGGCTGTCGTCTTTGTTTTTGGTAGTGCTCATTGTATGCTTGGAGCTGTACAAACTTTAAGGCCTTTGCCCTGAAGAAGGGAAGGAAGTCGTAAATCAAAAACTAAGAAGAAAGAGGTATAAGGTAGGAAGGAGGAGTGAATCCTTTAAATAAAGAGAGTAGATTGGTGATTGGCCACATCTGTGATAATTAATGGCTATATATATTTTTAATTAACTAGATAGGCTATCCCAGTTGCACCTTGGTCTGATTCTTATTCAATAATTGGCTCGTTAATTGTAAATGTCAAGGGAGCTATAAGTATCAGGAATCTGGAGGTAAGAAGTATTGTAGACCTGGTCAAGAACAAGGTTTTCTGAACTGCACTGATGACCTGAGAAGTTTGTAAATCATTAGAAGTCCCCCACAATCATTGGACTTAGGCAGGGAAAGGGGTGTATATTGGGGTTCAGAAGTTTTCAAGCACACTTGGATCATGTTTGAAACCTTTTCTCTGCTACCCTGAAAGCTAGACATTTACTTCTTTTTTTAATGAAAAGTGAGATTCTCACATAACTGATTCCAGAAAAGGAAGCTTTTAAGAAGAACCTATCGTAAAGCAAACCCCGTGATAAAATCCTGGGAGTTAGCAAAACTGCATGTAGGAGGTTTTATAGAGGAACAAGGACCTGGTTGCTGAAGAAGCATGTAATGGGAAGGTTGAAGCTGGGGTTCCTGGTAAAGCAAGGTATGTTTCAGAGGAAACCTATGAACCATTCTGCATCATTTAAAAAAATTATATATAACATATTTAATATAAATGCAATGGCCTCCAAAGAGGCATCATACTTAGCTCCTGCCTTTGATATGTTCTGCAAGAGTTTATGTTCCCACATTTCAGAGGCAAATTACAGGATTATAGCTTTGTATCCCAAACTCCAGTAAGCCAGGGGACTTTATCTGCACTAAAAGGCCTATGAACATTTATCATGATTATAAGCAAAACTGATATTGCTGCCTATAGTCAAGGTTGCCATTATAAGACTCTGATTTCAGTAGCTTTCAGGGCTGTCAAAAAGGAACTATCCAGCCTTTTGGGGGGAGTTTTCTTCTTCTTTTTTTTTCTGACAAGTTTCTACTTCAGTTTGGATTTTTGGGGGAATGGGAAAGGAGGGGATGGGTGCATTCAGCCACAACAATACAGGCGGGCCCAAGAAATGAGAGCAGGGAAATGATAATAAACTTTTTAATCTATCAGAAGAGTGCGGTTCTAGACCAGCCTCCATTAGGAATAGAAAGGTAAGTAACCTAACTAGCTTTAAGATGGACCCAGATCATTTCTCAAAGGAATGATATGCCTTTTTGCATCTGTGAAAGCTGGGCAATGAAATTGATAACTGAGGGTGTCTCCTTCTAGTCCTGTGTTTCAAGAATGACTGCTATCAGCTACTCCCTTAGCTTAAATGGTAGCGGTCTGTGCAACCGATCTGAAAGTACGGACCAAATGATGAGCCACAAGGGTGTCCATCTGACGCGACACGGTGGAATTACAATTTTCTCACTTTTTTAGTAGGAAATTGCACACAAACTTATGCTAAGAGAACAGTACGATTGGAAAGACAAGCCCTTAAAAAAGCTATGAAACACCAGAATTAACACCGCCTGTGCAATTTTAATTTAGTCCTCTTGCGCATACACATTATGATACGATCTTTAATTACATGATCACATGCCCTGCCTCATTCAGTACACAGAATGGATGGTACTCACTTAATGAGTAGTATTTTTTTTTTAATCCTCCTTGTTTAATGTGTGGCCCTAGGCCTTATTTACTGCACAGTATTCACACCCTGCTCTGAACAGAGAAATCTTAATTTCCTCATGGGCTTTGCTGTTATTCCTCACTAGAATGCCTCAGTCTTTGTAAACATTCATTAATCTATCTTTGCAGCATGTTAGGAAGTGAAGGGGTTGACATACCTCTGTGGTGTAGCGGGGGAGCTAAAACACAAGAGACGAAGGTCAAAAGTGTCCTCTGATTTTGAGTGCCCAAGCTGGGGTGCCAAAGACCAGCCTTTTTTCCAGCATTATACATGACCGTGCACATTCAGAGCACAGATCCCATTAACCTCACTTGCAGATGTCAGTAAGCAGCACTTCTAGATCCCACACTACCTGTGAGAAATTTAGTTTAAAGGCCTGATTGAATTTAAAGTTGCGTCGGTGCTTTCGTTTAAGCTTTGCGTACACATTTAGCCCACTGCACCACACAGGGGTAGAGGGAAGTTTACACCTGGTGCAGCGTGTAGCTGCTGCAGCAGGGTCAGCCCGGATCACTTTTGGGAACTTAGGCAAGTTCTGCCTAAGTCCTATGGAGGTGCCTAAGAAACCATTCTGATTTTGCCAAAGTGACTTCTAGCCTTCTAGAAAAAGGAGCAAGGGCAAACGGTACTAATTTTAGGATGGAGGTTGGCATTGGAATTGAGTGGCAAAGTAAGAGGTGGAATAAAAAAAAACAAAGATATGGAAACCCCTGGGGTGTGAAGCCCAGACTTCGATGACGGGCAATCTGGGAGAGGGTGCAATACGGCCTGTCTCTGCCAATGCTACAGAAGTTTTTCCTTCTGACTGGTACTACCTGGGAGCCAGTGTTCAACAAAGTCTCTCTCCAGAGCACAGAAACTGGGAAAGATGACAGGGCATTTCCCAGTGAATTTAGACTGCTCCCAACTTGGCATCAGACATAGTGATTGTCCCATTGGCTCATATTCAAAAGCCATATGTCTACAATCATCCCCTTCTGTGACCACCTTTATTTCACAGATGGCCAGCTTCCCCATACTATTAGCAGTCCTTCCAAGACTTCCTGAGATTGTTAGTTTTGTCCATGCTGGCCAAACTACCATCGAGTCCCTGGTTTACATATATGCTTGTTTATACCTCAAATTCAAGTGTTGTAGAGAGTGAATCCTTTGGGACAGGTCCCAAGTTTGGGACAAGAGATGGGGTAGAGAAAACCTACATGCTGATGTTGTGGGTCCTTAAGCCATCTAGGGAATTTCAGTCCATTTCTGGCCAGGCCCAGCATGTCAGATACGGATGATCAAAGCCTGCCGTTTGGGTGCTGGCTTTCTTTCTCTCTCTATTTCTGCCCCTCACATACACATATACACCCACCCATCCACCCCTTAGCTCCATTAGGGTTCAACATTCAACTATCTGAATGCTCTTCTCCTTAGAGTCTCAAAGTCCATTGTTGCAACTTCCAAGGACACTTCTCCAAGTCCCACTACTCCAAGTTGGCATGGGGTTAGACACCAAATATGAAGTAACTAGCCTTTATTCAGTACCAGCTGGCTGGTCAATCCAACTGACAGAGAGGACAAGTGGGAAGGTTTGCACAATCCAGAGATCACATGAGACCGTGCATCTTTAGACATACATTAGTCTTTGAACCATCCAATCATAGGCTAAAGCATGGACACACGCACAGATAGATATTACTCCTGTCTCTTGTACATCCATGCCTGACCTTTTTTTGACTTATCCTCTACAATCCTTGATCATCTTTTCAACTTTCAGGTCACTCGGGAAGCTACACCATTAGCGTAGGCTGAAATGATAGGGAGACTTCCGCACAGTCCATGGACATGTATTAAACCTGCGTTCACCATAAACAGGTTCTTTTGCTCATGCCTTGTACGCACATTAATAGCTGTAGATGTGTGTAAGTATATTAATGTTACGATGCATGTTGGTGTTTATAGTGTGGACCAACAGGAACTGTTGTTTTTCTTCACACCTCAGGGTACCCGAGAAAAGGCTGAGTTAATGCTACCATATTGTGAAGGAGCAACTGGATTATTCTGCGGCATTGTTATGTTTCTTAACTTCCTCGGATTGTTTTCTCCTTCCCTTTGTCTGTTGCTTGTCACCGATGAAGCCCATGCAGATCTGAAAAGCTGCAGAACAGCACCGTCTGCATATTCCTTTCACTGTTTCTCATCTGAAAACACTACCTCCTGGCACCTGGAAAACCATCACAGATGCAGAACAGGTGATCTTTACAGAATGCTATTCAAAGGGAACACTTTGCCAGCCCTACAGACAACAAAACACACTGCTGACTCCAGCTGGAGCGAGAGATTACTTTGATAACAAATTAAAATGGGCTCAGAAATTGGAAATGAAGAAGCGATGCAAGGAGGAATAAACTACGCTGATGGCCCCTCTTTTGTGTAAGTCGTCCTAGCTCGTGCACTATAAATTGGCGCTCTTCATTAATAGCTATTGTTTAGCCGCTAGCATCCTCCAGGGGAGCAAATCAGGATCTGGCTCTTTGTTCAGTGCTAACTTCTATGCTGATTGAGGAGACTATTTGCTCTTAACATGTTAGGAGTGCTTTCTCGGGATCTTAAAAATTCTTTATGTGTCATTTTGCTTCTTGCATATGCAGACAATTGTAATGCTCAATTTAAAAATGTCCATATATTTTCCGTCTATGGGATTTTTACAGCACTGGATAATTCCTGGATGATTACTGTTTTTAATAACCACATAATTACTGTATTAATCAGAACTGTCCTATTGGCTTCTGTATGACACAGAAGGGCAGAAGCAAGATAGAGATAAGGATATGCCTTATTTAAGCCGTTCCTACAACATTTGCCACGTTCTCTTTGCAATTTGGGCAATACAGTAGTCAAAATGTGTGAGACTTAAAATAAGCTTATCAGATCTGAACAGAGGTCCATCAAGCCTGATGTCTCCCAACAGTTGCTCACACCTAAAGCTTCAGAGAGAGGTTTAAATGCTACACATTTCACTTATAATAGCTGGTGCTGGACACTTTCTTTCTGCAAGTCGCAATCAGTTAACATCCAGAAGAAGGAGATTGGGTATTTTTATTTAGTACGCATTTTGTGGTCATGCCTAGGAACCCAAGGCAGAGAACCAGGATGCCACCGTGTGAAGATAAAACAGAAAATCCCTTCCCCGACTCATTTAGGATCTAAGTCAAGCTGGTTGTATGAATGAATGTGGTCTGAATGTGGAACTAAGGGGTTCAGGACTGCTGCCTTGTGTTAACAGGTCTGTGAGCTAACACATGGCAAGTCTCTCAAGACTAAATCCATAAAGGGATGTAGGTGCCCCAGTACTCAGCATTAGCTGCCTGGCTCTTCAGTGGGTACACGAGGGCCTCGGGCAATACACAGGAAGAGGTCGGTATCTAGGAATGGGATTCAGAGAAGCCATCCTGCTGAGCAGGGCTCTGCCGAAAGTAGCCTGCAGGAAATGCTAGGAGGGGGCTGCCTAGACACCACCTCTCCTAGGTAGACAGGCACCTAACTGCAGGTCACAGGGAGACCTTTCTTTCTATGGTGGATCCATAACCCTCTCCTGAAGTCAAGTACTGAGGCCAGATCAGTCTTTTCTTGCAAAAAAGTGAGGGAACAGTTGTAATTACATTTTCTTCCCATCTCCCTTTCCTGCCACACCTCACTGGAGACATTGCTCAAGTACTCACCTGGAATGCAAAGGATGCAAGTTCAAGGCCCTCTTCTGTGTGGTTTGGCCTTTGAACCAAGTCTTCAGCCTCTCAGGAAAGTACTCCAATCCCCGGTCTATAGAGTACTCTGGGAGGGGAGGGCTCTTGATCTTGCTTATTGAAAAGTGTTGTACTTCATAGAAAATATTTAAATGTCCATCTGGCCAAGAGAAAGAGCATGTCGCCTGCTGGTCAGGGCACTTGCCTGGGATTCCAGTCCCTGAATATTGAAGTACTTCATGCAAAGTGAACAGGTTCAATAGGAGATAGTGAGGAGTCCAAGGTGAGAATGGCTATAACCTCAGGCCTTGCAGGCGAGACAGGTACAGAAATACCTGTGCTGAGAGTCCTGTTGAGGTTCAGGTCTGAACAGCTCTGTGGTGCCAGGGCAGTGACAGTAACCTGGGAAGCTAAGGGCCTTGGGCACCAACAGGGTGAGAGGCAACTGAGACATGGTTTGGGGCACACCATGCCCCTAAATGTTTGGCTTGGGCATCTAATGTGTTAGCTTGGTTCCTAAGTCCCTATGGGCATGTCTACATGTCACCCTACGTCTCTGTAGTGACGTGCTACATCACTGTAGCACATCACTACATAGGGTGACGTGGGTCTACACGTGACTGGGTGACGTGGGTCTACACGTGACTGGCAGCTACTTTGCTGTAGCGGTGTACTCCACCCTGTTAGCGTGCCGCTATGGCGAAACAGCGGTAAAAATTAAGCGTGCACCGTGCACACGACATAGTATGGGTTGTTATTGCACCGTTCTTTATTACTCCAAAAATACGTACTGAACCATGATGCAGTAACCACATCACTGTAGGGCAATGTGTAGATACACCCTACATGTGGATTTAGCTGTTGAGCCTGACCTTTCTCTCACTTACCTTGGACTAGGACAAGAGAAACTCCAGTGAAGTCAGAGGTATAAAAGCAACACAGATAAGAGGAGTGCCAGTCTCTTAATCTCTCCCTGCCTCCATTTTGCCATCTCTAAAAAGGACATAATATTGCTGTATAAACACATGAGAGCTGTGAAATTAAATCTAGGTTTGTTACGTTTTTTGAGATTTTTAAATACAAGGATGGTTCCACAATTCCCAACTTTCAAACCCAGCAGGCAACATGGTGAGGGAAATGTTATGCTGCTCTCTAAACCTAAGGAAAATGAATCTCTAGAAAACATTTCCTATGCCTGATGCAATGCCACAGGGTCTCAAAAATATAGGTTCAGGATCCCTGATTAATAATCTATAATATATATATATTTTTAAATCCAGCCACCATACTTTACTCCATGGTCAGATCTTTCACTTTTAGCTGCCCTAGTTGGAATATGAGAAGACGACATATTTCCTGTCAATTTGGGTTAATTCTGCTTAAGTCCTTTACATTTTGTCTGAGTGCACTGGGCACCCGTTTCACCAGCTGTGCCGTTGTTACTCTATTCTGAGTACCAGCTAGACAGAAAAGCCTGGTAGGATTCAGAGTCTAGTACAGTAGCTAATGGGTAGTCTGGAGTCCATAGGACAGAAGCATCCTTTAAGGGATGTGAACCTTAAAAGGACAGTTGGCTTTCTTAGTGGGATCATGGAAACCTCCCTGAAATTTGCATGACTATATGAGCATACAGTGGAAACAACTTCCTTTTTTTTTTTACTGACTTGATGGACAGTCTCTTTTTTTAATGTACAAATAATCTTTGTGACCCTGGTAAGCAGGTCTGATGATACTCAGCTGAGTAATGTACCAGAACTGAAATTTCCATCTCCTTGATGTTTTCACAGGGGTTTTGATGAAGTCACTGTCACCTGCTATTAACTTAATATCAAGTCTTAATAGGGTCCTTTTCTTTCCATCTTCACGCTGTTGGGGTCCGAATTAATTACTAACGGGGAAAAAAATTCTGCACATAAATCCTTAAGCTTCACAGGAAAGAAAAAAAGTTGCCAGTGCTAGTTGTGATCTAATGGCTCATTAAGAGCTTCTTTCTCAACTAGATATCCATGCCTGACCCACCCTTTTCATGTCTATTTTAGCAAGGTGCTGAAGAACGTCCTTACCTTTAACCTTGACTCCAAGGAGACTGTTGCTGTGCTGAAAGTTAAGCACCTTCTTAAAACACTTTGCTGAATCAGGGCCTGGATTTGGCAAAAGAAAGCATCATCTTAATGTCTCTTTTTTGCCTTTGGCGCTATCTGCACCCTGCCGGATTTTCCTAATCTTCTCCTTGCCTCATAACAGGCACTGTTAGAGATCATCAAAGAGATTAACTTGCAACTGAAGGACACATGGTAATGAAATCAGATTTATCTATCAATGCTAAAATGGTTAAACTTGGAAACTTTCCCTGAATAATGAGAATTAATAAAATCATTTTAATGGAGGTGAAATATAATTGTGGTATACTGTTATGACAGCTACTAATTGTGCCAAACTAGAAATCTGAAGGATTTAAGATGGTTAACTGGTATATTGATCTACATGGATTAGCTAGCCAGGCAGGGTCGGGCTCTGTAAAGTACAGAGCTCTTCAAGTACTCCGCAGAACTGGGCCCTTAGATAAGTCTGCATGTCAGCTAGCTTGGCAAAATATCAAGACATTTGATATTATCACAAACATGCTTAAAATTTGAATGGCGGTGCAAGCTATTTCATGGCTGTTCATCTATCTTTCTGTTGGTCTGTCCAAGCACACTAGTAATCATGAGCTCTAGGCATACACAGATGTTCATTATGTGTATTTTTCCTTTGTATTTCTTTGTCGCCTTGCTCCCCCTTATCTACCCAGGGGAAAATAAAGAATGGTGTACAGATAACTCGGAAGGCAGAAACAAATGACAAGGTGCAGTATGTATCCCACTTCGTAGGAACATATTACACGTTTCTCTTACAAGGTTGTTTCATGCTATTCAGTTTTGTGCTTTCTTTGGTGATGGGGGGGCGGGGGGAGCGTATGTCTTCATGCCATAAAGAGGCATAAGTGTAATGGAGCCAGAATAGTTTTGTGAACAAAAGGACACTAAATGACCTGTCCTTGGTCACTTCCATTTATTTTTTTGAGATATTATTAACATTTATTTTCCTTTTTTTTTTTTTTACAGATGAGTAAACTGAGGCAAGAGAATATTAGGTTTCTTTTGCCCAACCCCAAAAGGGGCTACTGTCACACCTGGGACCAGAAATCAGGAGTTTCTACCCATTTGTCCTTTGCTTTGGTTCTCCAGCAAAAAAACTTTTGGAATCAGTATTGGTGATGGTTATCGCACAACTTTCGCGTAAACATAAGCTCCCAGAACAATGTCCTGAGATGATGATTGCTGCATTATGACTGGGACTTCCAGCCGCTTTTGCAGTAGAAATATGTAGGAATAAATGGTGAATCCTGGTGTGAGTGGGCCCATTCCAGAGGTAGAAATGGCCATATTTAGTCTAAGCACTGTAGAGTATCCCTTACTGTACAATTCAGGGAGGAAAATGCCCTTTTACTATTTTAGATCCAATTCAGGTACAGACATCACTCTTCTACTTGTATCAGTGATCAGAAATGGGTCTATACCCATAACAGAACAGAAGTTGGACACACACCGATTAGCTAAAGATGCCAGAATCTGGGCTAAGATTTGCCTCCCCACCAAAGGGCGAATGTCCGTTCTGTTCGCTACCGATCTACAGAAAACTACGTAACTTAGATCAACTCTGCCTTGGCTTCTTAAATGTCTGTACCTTGCCCCAGTGTCTTGGGTTATTATCTTTGCTCTTTTATGCAAGTGCAGCCTCACCAAAATCAGCCTATGCTGCTGTAAGAAAGAGAAAAAAGCAGGCCCATTCATTCCTAGTTTAACCAGGTGAACTGGAAGCAGGATTCTGCTCCCTTTAATCAAGACGACCCGTGCCCTATTTGGGAAGGCTGACGAAGTCAGCTCACAAGCACCTTGCAGCAGGATACATCCCCAGCTGAGCAGGGGGGTCTGGATTTGGTCCCAGCGATATGTGTGCTGGAATCGCCAGCGTGCAGCCAGGTGCCTTTTCCCATAGCCCGAGTCAGAAATCTTTGCTTGTTTGGATTTGTGACAAGTTTCCAGTTTCTCAGGCGCGTTCACAGAAAATTGCCTCTTCAGTTTGCCTGGGTTGTTGCAATGTCAGCTAAAGCCCGGTCCCATCCAGCTGCATCAGTCAAACTGAGCTCCAGAACATGACATAACCTGACACAGCTGACACAGCCAGGTGTTACAAACCAATGGACACCATGGTTCACAAACTATTCAAATTACTTTCAGATACGTATCCTACCTCTCTGCTCAAGTCCTCCCCAGCTGTCTCTTTTCTCAGCTCCATATGAATCAGGGTTGGGGAAAAAAAGGTTGGGGAGCAGGGGGAGGAGAAAACATCGTGACTGGCAAAAAAAAAAATATATATATATATAATAAACAAATAAATAAATAAAGATAGATAAATAAATAAATATATATATATATATATTCTGGCAAACCACATTGCCTGCAAAATTGACTCTCCAAAGGGGAGAGGGAGCTCTTCTCAGCCTCTGAGCCTCCTACAGGCTAGCAAGAGGTGACTTGCAAATGCTGTGACTGTGCTTTTGTGTCTCTATCAAAGTTGCCAGGAGAAAAATAAAGAATACACCGGGGTGCAGACTATTTGAATAACAAAATACTACCATGTGCTGAGCAGACCCTATCAGCTGAGGTGCTCACAGCAGCTTTGCAACGGTGTAATTACTCAAGCCAGCCTGCTCCCCTAGGCCAGACTGCAGATTCTCCCTTGCTTGGGTTGTGGAGGGGTTACACGCCTGAGTAGTCTGCTGACACTGGTGAGACAATTTGGGTGTGTAACTGCTTACCAGTGCAAGCATGGGGTTATGCTTTCACCCGCCTGGAAGCAAGCACTGCTCCCTCTGTTTTGCAGACCAGCAAATTTAGTGTGGAGGAGGTTAAGTGACTTGCTGAAGGACACTCAGCAAGGTAGTAGAAGAGCCAGGAAGTCAAGGATAAATCAGCCAGTCTGTCTATCCAGCTAGCTAGCTGCTTACCTGCATACCTGAGGAGAAGTGGAGATTTCAAATGAACCAAGAGCAAGTGAAAGCTGGGTTCCTCATTCATTCCAGGACGGTTGACAATCCTCCCCCTGCCTCAGTATCCAATGGCTGGCTCCAAATCCCAACTTCTCCCTGGAATATGAATCAATGTTAACACAGTCTGCTCACATTCAAATCTATGGGGATATTCTGGGCTTAGACCCATTTATCTGAACGCAAAAGCTACCACAAAACATTTATAGTTACTTTTATTTCTGGAGCACATAAACATAGGGGGGTTGCCAGGACCCTGTTAAACAGCACCTTCAGAAGGACTTTAATGACGTGCATGTGAAAAAACCTCCATTTCTCCCCTGAGTTATTTGCTCCTTTGCTCCTTTTCATCTTCTCTGGGTTATCCCTGCTGGGATACCCTACACATCCATACACATTTCAAAATAGGCACAAAAATAAAAAGTCCAAACCTCAAACTCTTTGAAATGTCAGTAGCTCTGGTATTTGCATGGCTCTCTCCTATAAGAAACACAGGGGGAAAAAATTGTTCAGATAGCAGATGAACTAGCGGGGTACAGAAAACAGCATACAGGTGTCTCATGCTGCTTTTATTTGCTGTATAATAGGTGCCTATTGGAACGGGGGAAAGGGCATGAGAAGCTGTCCTTGTCTTTGCAAAGCATGAATAGCATTTATCTCAGTGCAGTGGGCATCAGCAAGTCGGGTTTTTGTCAACCTGTCAATTCTTTTTTTTTTTCCCTTTTTTTTTTTTTTTTGAACAGAAAGCAGAGTTCAGTAAATAAAGATAAATGATTGTGCTCCTTCTCTGCAGACCCTGGAGCTAAACTGAACAGGCCTCTTATGGTTTGGACCTGCTTCATTGACTGTTCAGACAGCCCCGTAATACGACAGATGTACCCAGCCGTTCCCTCTTCCCCGCTGTCCATTAGATTATGTTCATTTTGTCTGAGATGCCATTATAAGTCTCAAGGTCAAATAAGTCACAGAGAAGAAAGAGGAGGACTAATTTTTCCCTGCAGCCCTCTATGCATAAGGACTTGCTCGCAAACTCACAAAGCACAGAGTCTTAAGGTGCAGATTCAGTTCAGCACAATTTATTGAAATAAAATGCAGGTGTACGATGAGCCCTGCAGCCGTTCTGGCAAAACAGCACAAGAGAGTTCGGAAGAATTATTTGGGCTACCTTCCAAAATGCCTAATGAATTATTTGTAAGCAAAATTCATGAAGGAGGAGCCTATAGAACAAAAGACCTACAGGAAAGGGGACTACAAGGGCCAAAGCCCTTTTCTCAAGGGACTCTCTGGACATGCTATCAGGGAGTGAATAAATAGAAAATGTATGCAGGGGGAAAAGAACAGCTCTTAGTAAAGTATACAAAAATGCTCTTTTTTACCAACCAAATAGGAAAGGGAACGCTAAATCCCTTTCCTATTCGGTATATGTCCCTTCCTAAGGGTAGTGCACTAATTGCCTTAAGGGCTGATTTTGTGACCTCCATCCTCCCATGTCAGCCCACACATTGCAGATGTTACTGTTTAATCACTCTAGCGGGCACCTTGCCCCCAAGACTATATCAGACCTCCTTGGCCCTCCACCTTGCCTCTACCTGGGCACTTAGCCTAGGCCCACTACACCCAACCTGGTTTCTAGGTCCAAGCCCTTGTCTCACCCCCTCGGGCTCTGGGTCTCTAGCCCAGGTTTCACCCCTCTTGGGCTGTGTGGTTCTGGCCCACTCAGGCTCCGGTCTCTATCTCTCCTGGCTTCAAGCCTGTTGCCTGTTTGCATGGGCCTGTTTGCATGGGCTTGGCTCTCTGGCCAGGCTCGAAACCCACACGTGCCCTGTGGCACTGTGGCCTCCAGACTTCCCCCAATAGCCACATCTGGTCCTCTGATGTAAATTTTTAAAAAATGGGCGGGATGATGTAGCTAGGGCTGGGGCTGGTCCTGCTTGGAGCAGGGGGTTGGACTAGATGTGGGTCCCTCCCGACCCTCATTTTCTACGCATCTATGAAAAGGGAACATGCTCTGCCCCTTGTTTAAAGCTTCCACTTTCAAACAAAACTTTTCTCTCCTTTCCCATGGTAAAGCAACACTTAGTGAGCCCCCTCACCACTGGGCTCTTGCCTCACTGTTTCCTGAGCGTTGTGGGCAGTCAAGGGTCCTCCGGCAGCTAATCCCTTCCTAGGAGATCTGCTCCGACCCTCTGACACCCTTCTTGCTCACAAAGCTGGGCTTTTTAAGTGCCCCAAGCCCAGCCCCTTCCTCCCTAGCTCTGGTGTGGATGCACCTTCTTAGTCCTAATTAGCAGCTTGCCTTGCTTTTATCTGCTGTCTCCAGACCTCCTTACCCCTGCTGAGATATCTGTCCTATTTGTCACATCTATGGAGGTACAAATCGCCTCTAGCTGTGGTCTGCTGTCCCTACCGTCAGCCCATAAGGAACAATCTTCCCCACCTGGGGATCTTCCTCCTGTTTCTCTCTTCAAGTACCAGAAGCCCTGGCTACAAGGAAAAAGTGAAAGATCAGCACAAATGTGAGCCAAGGGACCTGTCTGGTGGGACTTTTGCTCAGGGGAGTGGGAGAGAAAGATCCTCAGGTCAGCAACAGACTGTCTTTCACTTTGGTGAGTGTTGTATCAGGTTGAGCATGGTTGTATCAGGCTCATATACAAAAAAAAAAAGGATTAATTCGTCGTGAGTCCTAAGGCTGGGAAAGAATTCCTCACTCTCAGACCATCAGGAAGTATTGCCAGGGTCCATGATAGGGAGGTGACATTTGCCTTTTGCTCATTGTAGCTCATTATGATCATGTATTAATTGTATTTTATAGTTCGCCATTATGAAGTTCCTACATGAGGAAAAAAAAACATAAAAATACTGCTATTAGTGCTCAGTGGAAATGAGCAGGGTGGGGGTGGGGAGTATGGTGGCCTATCCTAGGACAGTCTCCAAGCACCTGTGAGTCCGAGGTCTAATCAGCCAGGCACTGTGAGGTAGGGAAGGGCAATTACTCGTATTATCAGATAAGGATGAAAGGCACAGAGAGACTAAGGCCATAAAAACTCTCTCCCTGACCAGCTCAGGGCCACCTCTGATGATATAAGCCCCACTCGTTCACTCCCACCCAAAGCAGATAGTTAGGCAGCATGTACAGAAGTCCTGGCTGCATGTCCCTGGACTGCTCTAACCTGGTTACTCCACCTCATTGCGGGACTTGGACACATGTGGAACAGAAGTTGGTGGAAAGAGCTCGTTCCTTTAGTACCGGTCCAAGACATGACGGGGAGGCAGTGTGGACAGGACCCAAGGGACTTGACCTACATTACAGCAAATGTCTGTAATACAGGACAGAGCTAACCCTGAGTTTCTCGAGTCCCATGTAACTCAGGACCACCCTTTCTCACCAGTTCTGATCCGTGTTATACTTGAGGAAGTCAGGATGATTTTAGGCTTTTCACTATGAACATATTTTAAGAGTAATAAAAATAATAGTACATAGGTAATGCCATAGAATTGATTTATGGAGCCAGATTCTGGCCTTTTTTTCTCTCTCACACACACGCCACACACACACACGCGCATACACATGCACACACACACACACACACACACACACACACACACACTCCCTTGATTTCACTGCTAGTCCAGGTTTATGAATACATCAGATTCTGGAATTAAGATGGAGAGAGAATGTAATTATATGCGTGCCCTTTCAGGTAGGCAGGGCATGTTGTACCGAGCAATGCCAATAAATAACTGGATCAAATTAATCGATTAAAGGAACAAACTATGGATTGTTTTACTTGGGGAGGGAGTGTAGGTTGGGAATAAAAATACCTTACAGGAATAAGACTTTGCGTTTGTAATGCCCTTAGAGAGTGAATTATGCCTAAGGAGAATTAAGTTCGTGATATTTTTCATTTTTGTTACAAGTTTTTGAATGACTTTGAGAGCCTGTCAGGAGTTTAGTCAAATCACAAGTCATAAACTCTTGTGTAAACTCTAGCAGCACTAGAGGAGTCAATGGATCCAAGCCAATTTACAGCAGTTGTGGATCCAGTGGCTGATCTTTGCCTGGGGTCTGGTTCTAGGGTGTTGGAAATTTGGGTGGATTTAAATGATTTCAGCTGGGGCAAACGATGGACACAAAATGAACTATAAGCCCATCTACAAGTATGGGATCTGAAAGTTATCCTGGACCCCCATTTTCGTGGTTGTCTGCACTCCTTAACCAGAGGAGACCCAGATCCCTGGAAAGAATAGATGCCCTTTTCCTTTGTAGGCCACTGACTCTAGAGCTACAGGCTATCACACTGTCTCTGGGAATAAGTCTTGGTAAGGCAAGTCAGAAATAATTGAGGCCATAGTTTTCAGCCCACATCTTATAAACTGTTTCTGAGATAATTTATGGGCTTGATATGACGCCCAACAGAATTAGGAGGAAGAGACTCCCACATGGGCTTGGTCCCACAGGGATCCGGGAAGAGATGGGAAACCCTATCTTCTGTAGAAGCCAGTGGTCACTAACTTTTAGCACTTTGGAGGGGGCTCATCCTGTTCAGGCTGGATGCTCAAGGACTTTGGACACATGTGGAACAGATTTCCTCATGCTCAAGGACTCTGCTATAGCAAGGGGGATCAAATTCTCTTTCCTCTTACACGTTACACCCTGACTGTGCAGCTGTGTGGAAACCATGGCCTGGAGAGAACAATATGGCCTCAGTGGATTTCATCCAGTTTTGCCGACAAACAGGAGACCTACAAAACTATCTCTTTTGTCCACATTTGTGCAACTACCATCTCCTAAAGCTTTCGTCGGCTGGTACCCCATATTCTACAGCGTCGTAAGCTTTAAGCTCTACAACAGCTGTTTGGGGGAACCTGCAAGAAAGGTGAGCGGATGCCATGCATCAGAGGCAGGTTCCCCGATACAGGCTGGTATTTCCACTAGAACTGTAGGAGCACGCACAGCAGTAAGACTGACCTGCTACATCCTTCACGGGGTAGTGTGCACCTCCCTTCTGGCACTGCTGGACGTAGTGAAAGAGGATTCACATCTCACACTTACCTCTGCCCTCTTAGGAGATCCAGCTCTACTTTCTGTGCAAATTACCATGGTCCATGACTGCTGTAGATACTGAGGGCACTCCCTCTGTCTCTAGGTACCGTATCCAAACAGGACATCGGTGGCCATGGTCTTCCACAGATCTCCTCTCTTTGTGGCATACACAATTTCCAGTATTGATACATTCATCCATTTGGATAGACTCTTGATATAAGTCAACCTCTGTCTTTCATGATCTCTCCTTCCTTCAGTCTTTCCAGTTATGATCAGGCTTTTGATTTCCTCTTTCTTCATCACATGGCAAAGAAACTCCACCTGTTTCTTTCTGATGTTAATCAGCAGCTTCCTTCTGCAGCCTGCTCTTGATAAAATATCTTCATACCTAGGAAATGGCTTTGTTGCTAGGCGGCCTACTTTTTGGGTACCTAGATGTGAATCTAGCACCCTAGAGTGAGTGCCTAAGCACCCTATACACTGCATAGGGACAGTAAGGTGCATTGGGACAGTTTTTGTACTGCCTCTAATTCCTGTTTCATTTAAGAAACCAAGAACAGTTTTGGGAGCAAGGGTCAGAGGTGGCCTTCCTTCTCTAGGGCAAGTGTCCTCACTACCAGACTAGAGAGTCACGGTCTTTCGTCTCTCTCCTTGTCCCAGTGCATTTTGAATTTTTGCTACCTAAGGACACAACTTCATGAGGAAGGATGAAAAGGACCCTTCACCCAACCCAACCTACAGCTTCATGATCAAGACAGCCACTTGGGAGGGAAGAGACATGGCTTTGAACCCTTTCAGGCCAAAGAGTGAATTTAATATGCTTCTCCCATCCCTTGGCAAGTGCTGTAATCTCTAAGCTATCAAATAAAAGTGAAGCGCTTCCTCTGCCCATGTTTCAAAAGACTATTGTGGTGACCAGAGTATTTTGTGCGGAGCCCAATCTCAACGGTGTGTCCTCAAACTTCATCCCAGACTATGCCCCTTGGGGGATGTAGGTGAAACAACATTTCATTTCTGCCTCCACCTAGTCCCCCCCACAACTTTAAATGCCTGTTTTGAATCTGTGGCATAGAGATGGATAGGCACAGACTATGACTGTACGGTTCGAGGACAGACAGCTTCTTTCCCGCTCTCCCTTTACGCATGAGCATGCAGAGCTAAACGTAGGCCCACGTGTACCATGCACAGGTTCAGGCATAAGCACATCACAGGATTTCAAACGCAAGCTGCTGCTCTAATGAAACATACCCCAAAGTTTGAGAAGTACAGTTTTGCATGTACTGCACGACTTCTTTGTTGAGAGCTCTCTCCACAATCCCTTGAGATACGCATACCTCTGAAGTCTAGGAAATTATTCTAATCAGCACACACTTAGCATTTCAGAACATTTGGCAAACACAAGTTAATTATTTCTCACAGAGCCCTCTGTGAGGGGAAATCTCACTCCTGCAGATGGTGGAGCGGAGGCATGGAGAAGCTAAGTGACAGGGACAAGGCCATCCTTAGGGTGCATGTCAAATGGTGACCTTAGCCACAGGGAGGTCCTGACTTGGAAACCTGGAAGAACTGTGAGACCAGACCCTCTCTTTTAAAATGAAGGTGTGATATTTTTTGTCGTGTGGAGAGCTCCTGAACATAATTTCATAAGCCAAAGTGCCAAAAAGGATGTGACATGCTGGGATAAAGCATTCCATTTTCTCCTCTGTAGGCCCTAGTTTCAAAATCATAGGTGACAGAAAATTTTGGTGAGACTCATCCTCATACTTCTGCTCCCATTACAAAACTGCCAAGTCATTTAGCACAACTAGCAGTGCTCAAGTCTTGTCCGAAGCTAGCAATGTTACAAGTTAGGAAGTGATGAAATACAAAGGTTTGATAAGAAAGTGTAATGGGGCAAGATGCATAACAGCTGTCATCCTCTAGCTGATCCAGGCCTTTGCTATGAGTTCTTCATTTTCCAGAGTACTTAATTCTTTTCAGAAATATTGGGAAAGGGGGGGGGGAACCCTTCACAATATGTCAAGTCAGGGCTATTCAAGACTCATTCATCCACCAATAATTTATTTGAAAGGAGTGGAATAGACTGTTTTAAAATGTGTCAAGGAAATGGATTTCATAATCAACACCTTTCTCCCCCTGACTTTTCAACTTTCCCTACCAAATAGATAGTGATGGATGAAAATGGATAGTTAAGCTTAGAACATCTACAATGTTATGTATGTCAATAATTACTCCTCTGAGTTGCTGAATAAGTTATGGAGACAGGTGGATTCATGGGAGAAAATAATTCTCTGGTAGAACTTGGTAAAAGGAGCAAAAAAGTACAAAAACAGCCAAGTGGGAGAGAGTTTTCCCATGTAGGATTTTGTTTCAAAATTTTGAAAAATTCTCCTATCCCAGATCAGGATAAAATATCAGAACTGGAAAACTGTTGAAAGTCTGGTACAGTCAATGAGCACACTCCATTCTGATCACTTAAAATGTCTTTTGACAATGTCAATGCATTTATTTTCCCTTTTTTGTAGCCTGATTGGATTAAATTTGGAAACCAAAAGGTGTTCTGAACCAGAAAAAGAGGATATTTCTGTATTAAAATTTTAATATGTTCCCCCATATTTTTTCCCAAAATGTGAAGTGTGCCCAAAAGTGGCAAATTTTCAGATCAGTGGAAAACTGTTAGTAATGTATATCAAGTATCTTGCAGAGATGCTCAGAACAGCTCCAAATGAGTTAACTCAGGTCCTAGGGGCATTACAATAATGTTAACACAAGACTCTGCCCTGGACTATATTCCCTGGTTCCCAGCTTTCTGTTTCCTGGCTATTCTTTGTCCAGTACCTAAGCAAGCTATTGGTAAGCTATCTCTGCTATCACTGCTTGGCACTGCATTATGCCATATAGGCATACCCTAGGTTTACTGGTTCCAGAGAGAGCCCGTGCATTTTATAGTCCACATCCTCCTGTGCCATAGACCAGCATGAGTCCTCTGAAGGGAAATAAACTATGCTAATTCACAGAAGCTGAGGATTAGGGCCACTCATTAGCACCAACTTTTATTTTTGCTGGGGTGGTGGGCTAAAATGATGGACATGTGGAAACTTTTACACATTTCTGGTGACAGCCCTCTCCCCAGTGGAGGCCAGGGCCCTTGGGCCCCCACATACTCTGCACCTCTGGGCCCACTGCTGCCTTTAGCATGCCTTCGCTCATCTATTACTTCTGTTAGGGCAATGCCTCAACCACAACTGGTTGTACTGTGCTGAGCATAATAGTTGGATCTTGCCTATCAGGCTGTTTTCATCCCTACCTATCCTATTGTAGGGGTGTGACACTTGGATGACATATTGGAAACACCTTAAAGCTCTGGAACGTGATCGTCAGCACGGTCTTCTTAAAATTCTCTATATCAATTGGCATGGCAGAAGAATCAATGCCAGCTTTCTAGCTCAAGCAAACACCACCAGCATTGAAACCATGTCATTATATGGCACCAGCTCCATTGGACAGAGCATGTCATAAAGATGCCTATCAACTGGCTTGTAAAACAGATCCTCTGCTCCCAACTCACTGCTGGTCAATGCTCTAGAGATCGGTAAAAGAAGAGATTCAAGGACACCTTTAAAGCCAATCTGAGAAAATGTGGTAATAACATCAAGACCTGGGAGACTCCGGCTTTGAATTGTCCCTAATGGCAACACGAAGCATTGAATTGATCGTTTTGAGCAAACTCGCTGCACTATGAGGGTGGGTAGATGAGCAAGATCTATCCACCTGTGCTGTGACCTGACCCAGAAATATTTGCAGTGTCTGAAGTTTGACACACGGATCCCAGATCTGCCTTCTCAGTCATCTCTGGACTTGCCGACTTCCCTATTTACTGGAAGACTGTCATCCTCGTATCAAGGGACTGACGATGACAAGTTGGAGAGAGTCCTTGTTCCAAAGACCTTGCAATCTAATCTGGAATTAAAGGGGGGAAAATGGGAAGGACAACAGGTGCACAGAAAAGGGAAAAAACTTGCTTAAGGCAGATTTAACACCGGTGGAGACAGAAAGGGTGTCCAAGTATCCTATCTTCCATACTCTGCTCATATAGGTCCCCTGCTTCTTTAGTAACACTTTCTCTCTGATTATATTGCAATATATCCTCTTCAATTTATAGTTTCTGTAACACTTTTTCTTCCTCCCTAAACACTGCGTAAAATGGTACAAATATGCTTTTATCATTTATTACAATAGCACCCAAGGGCATCAATTACTATCAGAGCTCCTTTGCTCTGGGGGCCATACAAGCCACTCTTCATCCATATGATATATTCAAAAAAGTATTGCTCTAAATGAAAAGAAGAAGATCTTCAAAATACGGAAATGTCATGGAGAGGAATTAATTCCGGAAATTACTTCATTGGTAGCTTTCCCTAATATCTACTGATACAATCATTTCCTACTATATGGTCCAGCCAGCTTCGAAGGACATAAAGTGATGGAACTCCTGCCACTTCCCTTCGACGGTTCTGCTGGAGTCTAACAGATGTGTCCATTAGAAATTTCCCGCTGTAATATTCAATGTAATTTTTTCTTTTCTTAGTTTCCCCTCGTCACTGTTAGTTATACCCCTGAACAGCACCCCAAACAACTTGTCTCTCTCCTGAGATAGTACACTCTTAGATACATGCAGTTAGTTATCCCAACAGCCTTATAGGAAGCAAATTCACTAGGGATGATACTGTGTTGTATGTGGCCTGTGGTGTTCAAGTACTCTGCTGGGAGCCATGCAAACGTGAGGCTCATCCCATCCGCAGAACTACCCTAACTTCTCTTCTTCACGCGGAGTTGAAACCCCATCTGACAGGAAGGAAACTTCAGCAGCCACGTATTAGAAGCTGCAAAAAATGATCTATGCCTCAATCTTTCGAGCAAAAATTAACGTCAATGAATGCTTGATGCATAATAACTAAATGGTGTTTTCTTCATTACTCCAGCAGTTTACGAAGCTAGAGAGTGGCACTCACATCATGTAATTTGTTTTCCTAAGACGACACTGAGAAGAAAAATGTCAAGTAATTATATACTTGTTACTCTCCGGAATTTTCATTCTGGGCTCAAGATGAAGAGTAATATGAGAATTTGGGAAATAGTCTGTAATTTCTATTCACTTATTTGATGCAGTTTACCTTTATTGCTGTGGGGTTTTAATTGATAATTCAATCGAATATTTATACTCTGTCTTGTGGTTGGTGCACTAATTCTATTAATTCCCAGAGTGGCTACGAGACATTCTGTTAGGATTATTATTTTCTTTTTAATAGAATATAGTAACAGACATCAAGTGACATGGCATACGGTAGATTGTTTCATTTACTGAAAATCAAGATACTGTATTTGCTCTATTATAATAATGAAGTTGATGATTTCCAATCTGTTTAATAAAGCACTTCTGTGTTTGAATATTTATATTAAATCAACCAGCTGGTGAGATCACGTTGTTTGTTACCCAGAAATGTATATTAATTATTAACAATAAACGTACTGTTTGCTTTCTGCTTCAGACAGGAGCAGGGAAATTGTCATGCCCATCCTCTGCAAATGAAGTTTTAGATTAAGATATAAGAGATTTTATCCACGTCTCTTTACCAGACTGTTTAACAAAAGGGGAAACCGAGGCAAAGGCAAGTTGTGTGGCAGAGGCCAGAACGGAACTGAGTTGCCCTGCTCCTGTCTCTATAAAGCAGTCATAATTTTGGCCTTGAATACTTCAGTAAGTATTTCTAACCCTACTGCAAACACTGGGGTTTGAAACGATGGCATCTAGTCTGATCCATTAGGGCCAATACAGGATAGCTGTATAGACTCTTATGGGAGCTACAGCTGTAATGCAGAAGGTAAGCTGGAAAGTAGATTTTCATTACAAAGTAAGCCTGATTTTGGACATCGATTTCTGAACGTCAGTAGATTACCATGAATTGTTTCTTTTGGACATCGATTTCTGAACGTCCTGAGATCCTGACCCTCTGCCCACTGTTCCCAGTATTAAAACGTTGGGCCTCCAGAAAGATGAAGCTACTTTCTCTGTTCACGTTCTCTAGCCTGAGAGGAATTTTTTCCTCCTTTTGTAAGGTTTGGTATTTATAGCAAGATGTAGAAAAGTTTAGAAAAGAGGAAGAACGGGGAATGAAAAGTGTCGTGCTTCAAGAGATTCAACAGTATATTGAAGACAGCCTAGTACCAGCAAAATGCATAACCACAGTGCCTCATTTTGAACACATGAGTGTTCCCAGGGCAGGTCTTTGGTTTAAAGCAGTGATTCCCAACCAGGGTGCCATGCCATCTTTGTAAGAGTGCCATGGGGTACTGTGCAATATTAGCATGGTTAGGTGTGCAAACATTTACACAAGATTCACAAAAGAAACCCAGAGATTCATAGGTTCATAGATGTTAGATTCATGGATGTTAGAGTCAGAAGGGACCTCAGTACGTCATCGAGGCCGACCCCCAATGGTTTCAAATGCGAATCCACAGTGTGAAAACTTTCTGACAGGCTGCGGTCTTTCTCCAGTCTTTGCAACAGAAAAATTGCTCTATTATTTTTTAGTGTGGTCAAAAAACAAGTGAAAGCTAAGGGCTGGCATTTTCCCAGGGGAGTCTTAAGTCTAATGAGGGGTTTCTTGAGTCTAATGAGGGGTGCCTTCAGTCTAAAAAGGTTGAGAACTGATGTCTAGAGATGGCACACTTGTGTCAGCTGCATGCATTAAAAGCCAGACCCTCAGCTGGAAGAAATCCACATGTCTCCTTTTTACATCATTGGATCTGTACCAATTTATACTGAATTTGAAGTTGGCTGCTTGAGTGTTTAGCAGGGTTGGATGTTCATTTTAAAAGCTAGCTAAAGACATTACACTTACGTGCGATAAGCACGCAGAAAGTACTCTATGGCTGTAACAGAACAGACATTCACGGCACACAAAGTTTCAAAAATGGCAGATCCTGCTCTAAGTTAACCTTGGATGGATGTGGTTTCAGATTGAAATGCTATGGGTTCCAGCACTTTATTAAATGTCTGTCCCACATCCCACCTAGAGGAGAATGATATCCTATCCATCGGATTTTTGAAACACCCACCAAATTTATATTTCAGAGTCCATTACTCTTCAGAAGGTGGTTCAGAAACCAGTGAGAAAGTTTCCTTTTTTTTGCTAAATCCTGCAGGATTTTTCCATGAGGGAAACATCTCCATATTTCTAATACACACAGGTTATTACTCTGTGCAAGAACTGCTAATACAAATGTAACTCTTGAACAAGTACTGAAGCACTAATGAGGGAGAGAATGCCCCCGCCCAAATAAAGATAGAGGAAATATAGTTAGTAAATTATTATGTTGGGTAACACTGCAGTTTAGAAAGAAAAAAAAAAAAAACAGCCTGTGAATATTTATGAAGTGATCTTATGACTTATCTCTGTATTGACATTTTCAAGTTAAAAAACATTTGACTAAAGGAAAATGGCTAGTTCTCAGCCGCATCATTCTGCAGATTTCCTAGCCTGGGGGCAGCAAGCAGAAAGAAGTAAGAGCAAATGATGTATACTTTGATGTAATGTGTAACCCGAGGGGATTGCCAACCAAAATGGGGGGGACAGGGGGATATGAAAAATTAAAATGAATCAGTAGAGTAGGTCACTGCCTGTAGGATGAAGTTTAATCCCTCAATACCATTAGCAAAAAGAGAAGGAGGATAATGGAAAGAGGGCACCAGCAAAACAAATGGCTCTTTGTTCTGTTGGTTTAAACTTGTTTATTTTAGACGGTTCCGAGTAATTAAAGAAAATTGCAGTCTCTAACTACAAGGAAGATCATTAAAGAAAGTTTTGTGAAAAATAAAGATTAGGTTCATGTCCCAATTAGGCAAAAACCATCTTGCTGGTGGAAGCCACCCAAGGACAACCTGGAGGGAAAACCAACGGAAAAGGCATAATCACTGTGTCAGCCCAGAAAATCAAGCACAGAGAGGATAAGTGCAAAAAAAAAAAATTAAAAAAAAAAAATACGCATAGATTCAGAGCTTCACAGAAAAAAGAAACCGTGGATTGTATAAATCACATCGCCTGGAAACTGGCTGTTATTCCTATTGTTACGCTGAACCAGAGAACTGCATTGTTATAAAGTTTAGGCTGGTAACTGAAGCTCAATACTGCAAGTCTTGACTGTGTGCACATCAGTGCTTGCCTTCGCTTCCCAAGGATTCAGTGGCTTCTAGTGAAATACGGGCTTGGTTGGTTGCAGGAGTGGGGTCTGCATATGCACTGCAGATGTTTGCATTAAAAAAAGAAACCAGAGGGAAATGAACTGTTATAGGAACGACAAATGGCCATCAAGCAGAAACCACAAACACGGCTCATGCTTTCCACAGCGTGTATATCCCACTTAGAGCAATCACAGATCTTCATTCCTCCCCACCAACAGAGCGCCAGACTGCATCATCTTTACTCATCATCTTTATTCATCTTGGTCAGGATTTGACTCCTGGGGTACTTCCACTGGAACCAATGGAGCACAGGAAATAAAGCAGATCAACATGAATAAAGGTGGGACAACGTAGCTCCAGCAAGTACAATCAGCTCTGGCAAAGGTTGTCTCACAGGTGAAATCTGTTTATGGCATAAATTCGTGCTTTATGTGTATGCGATGTGCAAAGTGATGTGTTGTATGCGTTGGGGCACAGTATGTGTTCCTGGCTGCTCTCTGTTGAATGCAACATGCCTGCTCCAGTGTGTGCTTGCCTGCCCGTGAAAGAAATGCTTTCCTGTAAGAATTAAATACCCTGGGAAGTCAGTAGATTACCATGAATTGTTTACTCATACATGTGATGCATTTAGCTATATCTCCCAAAGGCTTGATCAGGCTCCAGCCTGTTAAGTGAAACCAAAATGCTCAGGGCCAGCTTCCTAGTTCCCGGTTCAAGCAGATCCTGTTGGCTGAGAGAGTGGCAGTCACACGTTCATACACAAAGACCCTGTCCCTGCCGCACAGAGCTTAGACTATAGGTCCACCTGGACTCCCACTGAAGGTGATGTGAATTGCTGTATTGGAATGGTAGGCTGACAGAGTGCAACACAGTCCAGGTGGGTAATGAAAGCAAGATGCTGGCCTGGGACTCTTAGGCTAGCTTTTGGTTTCCCGAAGTGCCTTCTCTCTCCTGCATTGTCACAGCATTTTTGCATTGTCTCCTGCTGGAGTGACAGGGGGAAATCCAAGAGTGGATGTCATCATGTTCAGTACCGGGGGCTGAAACACTGGTGAAAGCTATTAAAACTCAACATTCATACCATCTTTGGGGGATCTGAGAGAGACCAAGCCTCAGTGGGGATACAGTATTCATGGGGTCCCGAATGTGCAGTGCAGCATACTTCCTCCTGTCATCCGCTCTGGTTCTGCAATAATTGTTAGAGTGTACTTTGGGCCACAGCTTACATAGGGAGCTGGGAGAAAAGGAGGCTCTTTGTACTCTCTCTTTCAGGCTCACCTGCATAAGAACCAGTGCTCACCTGGTCATTCTCATGCAACAACAGCTAAGAAGTCCTATGCCATGTGCCATGGCCACATTGAGTACTAATAGTAGCAGTGAGAACAGCACTTGGATCTTTGCATCATAGTGAGACTCATCTCTGTTCAGAAGGTCTGAATGGGGCCTATTCACCACTTAGTTTCACATAAGATCTTAAAATATGGCTTCAATGAGATCAAGTCTCTTCCTCTTTGCAGTGGATATCATCCTAAACCCAATAAAGCATGTTCTCCATTAGCTATGAACAACAAAACATAAAAAATGATATGGTTCTCCCAGTGTAATAGGCATGAGGTTGTGCAATTCATGGTAGGAGGCAGTCTCCTTCTGATGTTCTCCTAAAAGTTCACTCCCAATTTTAATTGCCATTCTGAACAAACAGTCTTCCGGTTCCTGCTGCTTATAGCTTAGAAACTTAGTAAAGCAATTAACTTGCACGCTGTTGGCTGAGCTGGATACTAAAAGGTGCTGAGGACTGAGTTAAGTGGGAGCCAGTCGATCTCAGGATCCATTCTGATAAATAGCAATATAACATCTTGAGGTACTCTGCCCCTTTCATTGAAAGATCTCACAAGGTTTTACTAACAAAATCCTCACAATACTCTTCTAAAAAGAAGAGAGGAAACAATGGAGGAGACCACCAGCAGATGTAGGCAGACCAAGCAGGATTGAGGACATCAGGATCAATTAAATTAGCAGAAAGTTCAGCACACTAACTACATGGCCATGTTTCATACCGAGGGAAACTGAGGCATGATGACATGCTGTAGCAAGTCCAGCACTGGGATGCCAAAGTCACTCCCTTTGGTGTTTGCCTGGACCCTGGCTTACTTGCCCCCTCTAGCCTCTCAGTGTCCCACATTATTGTCTCGCCTGCCATACCTTGACGTTAGGATTAGACAGAGGCTGCTGCAAGAGGTCAGGGGGACTTTTGGGTGTTAGGCCCTTGTCTGGGATGAGGTCCCCTGATCTTGTCCCACTTTACTCCAGCGGGGCCCCTCCACCTGAGGTCCACTGTCTCAGGACTGTAGGCTCCCAGGCCTCAACCCCAACCCCATCCTCTCTCACGGGCTCTGGGCCCCTCATCCCCTGGTCTTGCCCTCACAGGCTCTGGGTTTGCACCCCCAGTCTTTCTGCTAACAACAGCACTAGGACTTTTGAAGGATCTTGGACCTGTGGTGTCCTTGGCACCCTTGTGGGTAGGCTCCTGCACCTCCACAGCCACAACCCAGTCCTCCAGTATGTAAACACAAACAAAAAGTGTGAGCATCTGCTCTCAAGCAAAAGTTTTCCCACCTGGGTTAACACCACAACATGGCAAAACTACCATGTAAGCCCAAAAATACTTATCTTTGGCTGTCTGGCAGTGCAGTGGCTTTCTGCAGTTCCCCTTGCATCCTAGACTCCTTCCTCCTTGTGCAGTCAGGCCCCTCTCCACCCCAGAGCTCTGCTTGCTGCATCCTGAACAGCCAAACTGTCCCCCTTGCTTCAGATCCAGGGCTTATATGTCTCTCTATCACCTGACCCACTACTTCTACCTCTGGTTTGTTAGACACTGGCTGCACCTGGGGCAGGTGGCCCTTTTATTTAAAGGCCTTCTGCTACTATCACTTTGCCCAGGAGGCTGGAACCAGCCAGCTGATCCTTGGCTCCCACTCTTCTTCAGTAATGGGATAGGGTGCCCATTACACCTGGTCTGCCCAAAGTCACAATGTGACTCAGTTCCAGAAGATAGAATAAAACCCAATAATATTGATTCCTGACAGTTTTTATCCATCACACAGAGAAACACATGAGGAATAACCAAGCACATTTGGGGTAAATCTTCCAGGAGCACAAAAAGTGAAGACGTGTTCCTTTTCCAGTATGTGCCTGTTTGACATGCCAGCTAGAGTCCCAATCAGTTGGAAAAACCTAGTGCGTGTGTGTGTGTATGTGTATGTATATGTATCTGTGTGTGTGTGTGTATGTGTGTGTGTGTCTGTGTGTGTGTATCCTGAGAGAGGAAGAAAGCGGTCTAGAACCTAATTGATATATATGCATGTATACATATGCGCACACCTACACACATGCAAACACATATGGATTGCATTCTTCCAACTGACTGGAAAATATATATATGAAATATGTGTGTGTGCTTCCAATTAAGAAGGAAAAAATATAGTACCAATTGGGTTGGACAGGAGCACTAGTGAGTTATATAGTCCATCCCTTTGCCTGGGGCAAGATTGATTTAATTATCTCTAACCCTTCTCTGATGGATGACTGTCAGGTCTTTCCTTGAATCTCTCCAGTGAAGGTGATTCCAGGGCTTCCCGTGGGTGACTTGCTTCATTGCATTACATGTACTAATAGTTATAAAGTTTTGCATAACTTTCGACCTAAATATTCCTTGCTTCAGCCAGAGCTGAACACTCTCTTTTGACTAATGAGGATACTTGGCTCCTCTCCTTTCCAGGGACATCCCTTTATGTGTTTATGAACATTTATCATTCGTCCCTTTAGGTTTTCCCTCTCCAGACTGGATGTGCCTTGTTCTCTGAACCATCCCCACTAAGGAACCTGAAGCAGCAGGGTGGTGAGCATGTTGCAGAAGGTGATGAACAGTCATTTTTAAAGGGAAGGAGTGAAGTTGTGAAAAACAGTACAGGAAATGACTTGCAAATGCCAAACTCAGTGGGGAATGACGGCAAAGCAGAACCAGCTGCTTGATAGGGCAAGACTGTTGGCAAACTCCTGTATCAGAGGCCTATAAAGAAGCAGTATACAAGTATGGGACACAGGAAGGTAGGAAAACCAGGATGAACTAACATGGGAAGAGAAAATGGGCCCTGCCACCTACCTGAGCTACCATTGAAAGGAACCATATAGAAGATGTCCTTATAGGACTGCAGTAGATCCCGCAGCTGCTTCCCAACATACAAGATTACATATGAAGCCCAGGTGTGCACCCTCCTGGTGAGCCCAGTGGTGACAAAGAGCTAATAGTTTGTCCAAGAATGGGCTCGCTAAATTGAGTAAAGTTTACGCGATGAGACTTAGGTGAATGCCAATCCCAATACTGTCCTTCTCTTGCTACATTCTGCATCAACTTCACCTCTGCTCTTATTCAGGCCTGGCACACAGAGAATGGTCCTCCACCCCCCCTCTCCTGAGGCATCAAAAAGACTAACAGCAGAGAGAAACACCAATAAATCCTTCTTTTTATTTTATTCTATCATGCAGGTTAGCCATCCCTCTGCCTATTCATTCTGAAATGGCATCAGCGCTCCACAGAGCCCATTCATCCTTCTGTTCCTGAAGTGCAAACAATTCATAGAATAAAACAGTAAAAGGAAAATCTCTATGGGGCTGCCAGGAGCCTAGCAGCTTGCGGTGAAATCTCCCGACGTCTGTAGAGGGAGGAGGGGAGGTTTACTCAGGCCGTGAAGAATGGTGAAAGGCACTGGGCAGGGTACTGTCTTTTAAGTGCTGAGAGGGGCCCCATTACCAGAGCATCCAAGCTCCTCACAATTATTACTTTATTTACAGCCCCTATGAGGCTGGAAGAGACCTTGGAAGATCATTGAGCCCTGGGGCAGGGGGCTGGACTCGATGGTCTTCCAAGGTCCCTTCCGCCCCTAATGTCTATGAAATCTATGAAGTGCTATTATCCCCTCTTCGTAGATAGGAAACTGAGCCATAAGAAGATTATACCCCAGATCTTCATAGGCTCCTAAATCCATCCTTTAAACCTCAGTGACATTCTTCAAACCAGTGCTCAGCTGTCATCTACACCTAGATGGAGGTGAGACTGGAAGAGACTGGATTGTCACCTCTCTGGGATCACTTGACCCCAGCTGTCTGCCCTGCTTGGTGCAGGGGGGGTGGATGATCTTCCAAGGTCCCTTCCAGCTATGCAGTCTATGAACCTCAGGGACTGGGGCTTCTGTCCAAGGGGGGGAAACATGAATCCATCTAAGGACTGATATTGTCCCACAGCTCCTGGGAACCTGGGTATTTCCCAGTCTGTCTCTCTTTATGGCCGTGATCCTGGACGGGTGCTGAGAGTACCTGAATTGGGTGGAGCCAGCACAGAAGACAAGTGCCTGTGTCCAGGCTTGCAGCGAACCCACCCGTGATGCTGGAGACCTGGTTCAAATCACCACCTCTGAAGCAAACAGAGAAGCAATGTGAATTTGTGTGCTCCACTTCCCAGAAAGGCCCAAACTCTAGGCTACAGGCTATTTTGGGGGTGGGTTTCTTTCCTTCCTCCCCCCCGCCCCACTTTTTTTTACCAGATGGGAAAATTGAGCTCAGGGCTGTCATGCCTAGAGACAGCTAAAAATGAGGGTCTGATGGAGATGGTGGCATTGCTTAGCCAGAAACAGAAATCTATCTCTGCTCAGGCTAGGCTTGCAAACCCTATCCCTTGCCTTTGCATTTCACTCCTAGGTAGTTTAGGTGGCTCCCTGCTAACCTGCTTTCTGAGGGCTGTTTTCTCAAAGACCTTCCTCACTCCCCCCCGCCCCCCCTCCCGAAATGTGAAAGGAGGAATGAGCCCACTTAACTCGTATTTAGGTGGTGCACAGCCTGGGTGTTGTGATGCTGAAAGACTTACGTCCCTTTGAAGATCCAGCTGTAAGTGCCTTGCATAAGATCACATGTATTCTTTTGCAGAGATCATCACTGAATTGGGGTCTTCCAAGTCTCACCCAACCCACTGGACCATCCTGCCTGTTGATTCGGTAGCCCAGCCTCTCCTCTCAGATGTACTGCTGCCTTCTTGTATGATTTGGGGGGCTGTCACTTATCCCTATTTTACAATGAAGGAAGTGAGACTTGGATAATTTACAGGCAGCTTAAGATTAGTTATCTGTCCTGTCAAGGAGCTATGAATATCTGCTAGGAAGTCTCATGAGACATCCCAGGGGCTAGATCTCATGGCATCAATACTGCACTGACATCACTTGCCTGCTGGCATTTTGCACGAATACTGAACGGTGATGATTTCTGTGGTATTTGTATTTGGTGTTTGCACATCCCTAATGCCAGATCTATTGCATCTTGGGCTGTGTCTAGCTCCTACTGAAGTCAAACATAGTCAGGACAGTAGGTACTAGGCCCCCTTTTGGCTATTTCTGCCAGTGCTGCATGAATCAGAGCTGATTTCCCTTGGGGCAGGATCTGTGCATAATCGGAGAAGATATTTCTTGAACTGGCATTTGCTCTGACCTGGCATTATCAAACATGAGTCATGAACAAGGTGTCTTCCTGCTTGAAAAGGAAGGTCATGCAGCACTGCTCTTGTCTGGTCCTATTAAGTAACTCTTGCCCCTGTGTTGAAGTAGACGGAAGCTTTTCCGACACGGTCGGTCTTTGCACCATTGACAAGGACACAGTGGTCTCCCTTGGACCTCACCTAGACAGATCTTTTGCTTAAGTGCCCTCCTGACATTCCTCCGGAGACCAGGGCATGTCATTAAGACTGGTTACACATATTTCAGATTAAAACATTTTACTACGGCTATGGGGTTTGCAGACTCGAACAAGGACTTCAGCAAAGATAGTTGACCTAAATGAGTCACAGCAAAGAAAATAAGAATGACTTGAAAATGGATGAGAAGACTAGGGATTTCAAAGATGTGGATTTTTTTTTTCGTGGTACAAAAGTGAATTTAATGATGGGAAAAGGTGCCAGACAAATAGTTCTGGAAGCAGAAGCTCCCTCTTTAGCCCCAGAACATGCACAGCACGGGCAGCACCTGCACAGTATTCCTCCATAATGTTTTGCCAAGGTGTCTTCACCCGGCTCCGAAAGGTCAGCTTCTGAGGAGAAGATCAGCCTCCGCTGAGCTTTCAGGCTTTGGCCTCTGTGCAGAGACTGCCAACAAGAATGTCACTCAGGACAAAACAGTATGGCCCTGGACTGAAGCCACCGACTCTTGTCACACGGGCCACCAAATAGCTGGCAAAAACTTTCAGCAAATGCTGAGTGGCATTGTACTCAGTCCCCCTCCACAATGGACTGAGCAACAGTAAGATCCCACCGGCCGTACAGCCTCCACACTGCCCTTTGTACTTGGAGGCTCTGCTTGCTAATGCAGAAACTATCCTTTCTCCAAAGTGTGCGTGTGTATACTACAATAAATAGTGCTTCACTGAAAGCAGAAGAAGCTCTTTAAGCTAAGTATGGAGTGTGGGTTCAGGGAGTCTGGGCTCCGTTCTTGGATCTAGCACAGACACCCTCTGTGACCCCTGAATTTCTTTGCACCTTAGTTCCCTGTCTGTCTGGTGTTATGTCTTAAGGGCTGAGAATTTATTTTGCCATTGTATGACAATCTGCATGTAATCCCCCTGGCCACCTCAGACTTCCTCAATCTCCATTAAAACACCATCTATTGAGACTTGGAAGATGGTCTGCAGGGGCTCGCATATCTGCCATTCATTCTCGTGACAGCTCCAGCTGCTATGTAGCCGTAATCCTCTAGTGCATGGCACTATGTTAATTTAATGTTGAGAGAACACACAGAAAGTACCTTGTTCACATGGCTTATCTCTAGCATTGTCTCCTAATCCTCCTTCCCCAGCCTGAACTTTGGGGAATTTGGGGGAACTAGACTGATCTCCAAATTTCACAGATCCAGCCTAGCATGCTGTGTCCAAACACCTGCCAGCCTTGGGGAAGTTTGGATACCAATACAGATCCAAGCAATAACTCAGGTCCATCCCTAGGAACCACTGAATACTTCCTCTGGCTCGAGTCTTCTTGTTTCCAGCTACTCTGAGACTCTCTAATCTTCATGATCACCATCACAAGACTACTTTTCTTTAGGCTTTCTCATATCTCTTCAAGCATGAACTATATAATAATTCCCTTCCATATGTAGTGTCTGGCATCACCATCAATGTAAGCACATTTGACCTCTGCAGCTGTTTAAGGCTCTCTGAATGTAACCACCCGCTCATTCTAGTTTCTACAAATGAGTTTTAAAGTCCTAGGGATCATTTCCACAATATCTACTCTACAAATAAAACCATACATTTGCCTTTTTCTCCCATTCAGTTTGCCCTTGTTTTTCCCCTTTGATGTGTAATAATGAGGTGGCACGGGGGAAATGTCTTTAATCAATTGCAGAAACTCATAGCACTATCTGGATCCCATGCATCTCAAAACACTTTATCACTGTCTCTTTCCAGCGTTCATAATTCTGATGTATCTGGTGTGCCGGTGTCATGTCATTCTATTACATTAAACAATCTAACATAACAACCGAACACAATAGGATGATGAAATGCTGGCTTGCTTCAGAAAATGTAAAGAGATAATACACTTGTTTTCAGCTGGGAAAGCTGCTAGTAGTTCATACAGTGGCTTCACATGATTAGATAGATAGCTAGACAGACTTTGACTTTTTGGAACTTTTGTTATAAAAAGAATATTTAAAAAAAAACTCAAAAGGATAAAAAAGTATACATGGCCATACAAGGGGTTGGCCAAGAAAACATCCCTCATGCAATCTTACAACATAAGCACATGATTGATATCCCCTTCCTCCTCCCTCAGCCCCCGCTCACAGGGTCATGCCTTTTAGACTAGCTAGCTGGCCATCTTGCACCGTACAGACTGCCCCCTTCATGGCCCAGCTCGATACAAATTTGTTGGTGGGCTGTTATACGGTAAAATGCCTGAATTAAAAGGAGAAGTGCCCGTGGAACCAAATGAGGTGGAAGGTGTCATTAGAGACAGTCCCTAGAGTCAATTCTTGAGGCTCCTTAGGGTCCACATCTTGGCCTGGTCCAGAAGATAATTGGCTAGGCAGATCACACTTCCCTCGGCTGAGCAGTACAGGACAGAGACAATGCATATACAGCTTTAGAGAAGTCCAAGACCAGAAAGCCAGAGTGGGTACTGATAATGGCAGAGACAGGGGGGAGTTGAGGAAGACATGAAGAGTGTCTCCTCCACCTCATCCTCACAGATGGGTCAGGCCACTGATTCCACCAAGGTCTAAATAGCAGACAAAGATGCCGGCAGCCAGGGCCCTGTGTAGCAGTCTCAATGGAGGGTGCCAATCCTCGTCGCAAGTTTATGGGCAGCTTATACACAATGCACTAGGCTGAGCAGGTCTGCTCTGGTGTAGCTGTTGCTAGACAGATACTAGTACAAGTAGAAAATTCAGTTCAGGTTTATAGCCTTATAGTATTCATAAGTTAAATTGAATCAAGGCAGGAAGTTTGCCTGCTCTTTTCAATTCCAATTCAACTGAAAGTTCAGAGCAAATCTACATTAAATGTTGGCTCTTTCAGTGGTGTTTTCTACATTTGCAGTGGAAGAATTGCTGCCCTTAAAAACAGTTATTGCTTTCCAGCCAGATTCAATATCCTTATTTACATTGAGCTGTACCTGACTTTATGAGTGTTCCCATTGCTTATGTCTACACTGAAGTAACAAATATGATGTGTAGCTCATTTAGATAGATGCATGCTGTACACCATGGTAGCATGCAGCCATGGCAGCATGGGCTAACCTTTTGAGTATCTCAGTTTCTTAGGGAGGTTTTGCAGCCTATGCTAAGCTCTTTCCTCCCATGGCTCCACTATTATCAGTACCTGAGCTAGTCATCACTAGCACCACTTGTATACATAAGCCACAGTTATATCTTGACTTTTGTGGAGACACATCCACTACCTTCAAGTCTCACCAAAGAATCAGTTGAGAAATGTTGACTTAGACCTCACTTTCAGCAGTGCAAATAGGGGTTACATAACTGCCACCTAAGCATAGGGATTATTCTCATGATGTACTTGTATGGAGGTCGCTATTTTTACAGAGCCCAATGAAGACCACAGCCACATTGTATGAGATACATATATAACCAGAATTATAGTCCCAACCCCAGTCAGTGTTGTGGCCAAGCCCTTACCTGCAGCTTGAACATACACTGTGTACCCCACTAGGATGTCCTCTAACTTCTTTGGATATTCACCCACCATGGCTTGATAGTAATTTGGGTAGAATTGTGCGCAAGAGAAAAAAGAAGGCTCTATCATGAGGGACTTGCCCCCTCCAATGAAATAGTCGTCTATGGCCTTTGGCAAGACCCTGCAGGGCATACAACAGGGGCTTCTCCACCTCTACACCCCCACCACAAGCCTCCATATTTGCTATTACCAGCTCCCACTGTTAAGGCTTCACAGCCAGGAGCTGGGAACAGTACCTCCCCAGACGACTACTGGGAATTCCCAGTAGTCCATCCAGTATCAAAATAAAGAAATATGAGCAGGTAAACTGCCCCTCACTCACTGCAGATGTCTGTCTCCAGCATGGGATTTTTCCCTTCACCACTTCTGGGATCCCTTTGGGGTTTCCTTCGTGTATTCCCAGCCTATCAACATCGGCCAAAAGCGTTTTTTTTTTCCTGGCCCTCCAGAACCATTGGTGTTTGCCAGTACCCTTTGGTCATATCCAGGGTCATAACAAACTGGGTCTGCCCAATAAACTCCACTTTTTATTCTACTTGTGGCATAGGGAATGCATCAAACTTAGCTATGACATTTACCTTTGAGAAGTCCATGCACAGTCTAAGGAAGCCAGCAGCTTACTTACAATAACTAAGGGGCTCCTCCATTGGCTCAGTGATTCCTGTACTATTTCTCTAGCCAATATATGCTGGATTTCTTTCTGTACCCCATCTTGTAGTCCCAGGGGCAGGTGCCCCCAGTGTTCTCTGACAACTGCTTATGGTGGTGTATGGATGTGATGTACTGCCACCTTCCTAGAAAACATTCTGAAATTCCTCCATCGAGTCAGATGCTGGTGTCATTCTCCTGTCAGGTGATATCCCATTCCTGGGATCCTTTTGTTCTGGTCTGTCTCCTTTTCCCTGATGATGGGACCCAACTACCAAGGGTCAGGTGTTAAAAACCAACCCTCCTGCTCCTTCAATTCTTTAAGGAGGTTGATTTAATATATCTCCCATTCTTGTCACTGTCCTAGTTGTATTATTTCATAGTCAATGGGCCCCACCTTTCTCGATACTTCATATGGCCTTTGCCATTGGGCTAGTAACTTATTGTTGTTCCTAGGTAGCAGGAGCAGTACTTTGTCCCCCAGTTTGAATTCTTTTTTTTTTTCTAACTCTCTGGTCCTACCTGGTCCTCTTCTGCCATTCCTGAGCCACTCATAAATTCCCCTGGGCAATTTCATGGGCAGACGACAATTGGTCCCAAAGCTTCAGGAGGCAACTCAGAGGGGTCTCCACAGTGCCTCCCTGTCTCTCCCACCCCTCACAAACTATGTCCAGCAGCCCATAAACCATTTTGAAAAGAGAGAGCCCCACTGATGCTCGGGGCACTTCCCAGACACAAACAACAGCAGTGGTAATAGCAAGTCCCAATCTTGTGGGTTTCCCTGTATGGCTGCCCAGACCATCCGCTTCAAGGTCCTATTAAATTGTTCCAATAAGCCATCAGTTTGTGGGTAGTACACTGTCATCTTCAGGTGTTTAACTCGCAGGGTCTTACAGAGGTCCCTTATGACACCCAACATAAAATGTGTTCTTTGATTTATTATAACTTCTCTGGGTATCCCCATTGTGGCCACCCATTTTATTAATTCTGAGGAATTTTTGGAACTGTTACTGAACGCAGTAGAACCACATCTGGATATTTCATTGAATAATCCATAATGATCAAAATGAATTGGTACCCAGCCCTGCATTTGGGAAATAGCCTGACCACATCCATAGCAATGTGTTCAAATGGTTTCCTGATTATAGGCATCAAAGGGTCTCATTTGGGCAATACCTCTCAGGTCTTCTGGCAGGTGGAAAAGGCCTCCCAATACCACTCCATCTCCTTATGAATACTTGGCCAGAAGAATCTCTTCAACAGGCACACCCCTATCTTGTCTCACCCCAGGTGTCTGTCAGTGGTCAGGGAATGGGCTATACATAATAAATCTTTCTGTACCTGCACGGGACTAACAATTGCACATCTTCTTCTTCCTCTCCTTCCTTCCTCACCACTATATATAAAAGGTCTCCTATCGCATCAAATCAAGAGCATTGAGTCACCATCTCTGGCTTGAGGGCCTCATTATTCCAACAAACTACACTGTTCTCAAAGACATGCTGGCAGGTGTCCTCCTCTTCTTGATCAACTTGGAATTGTCCTTGATCTATCACTCATTCCAGATCTACGATGTCAAGGTCCTCTGCCTCCTTTTCTGCTTCCTCACCATTTCTTCCTTCTTTCCTTTCCAAAAAACACAGCTTCTCTGTTGCTTTCTGAAAGATAGCCTTGAGCCTGGCCAATCGCAGCCCAGAATCACCAGACAAGGAAGTTGGGAAACTAAGCCAACAGGTAACTCCCTGGTCTTTCCAAACACAGTCAGCATGAGCCAGTGCCAGGGATATACCCATTTCTCCCCATGCATGCAGATCAGTTGGATTGAGGAAGTTGGCAGACCCATTTCAGCTGGTAACCAGGCAGCCTTGAGAAGGGTTAGTATACCGTCCATATCTATCTTGGCTTGATTCCCCCATGACTTGCTAAAATTACCTGGCCTGTGGAACAGGCCAGGAGGTCCTGTTCATTGGAGATGAAGCTGCAATCCATAGGCTCTGGCTTGCTCATTTCCCTCAAAGCCTTGCTGGACCCCATGGGTCTTCCTCATGCCTGCCCTCTATCCTTATGATACTTATGACACATCAAACACACAATGACATGGTTCTCCACAAGAATAACATAGCTTGCTCCTTCATAATCCCTCTAGTCAAAGATCTCGAGTTCCTGCAATCTTTCCTAGCATTTATTGTCCAATTGGAGATAGACCGTTAACCTTCTCAGCCTCTGTGAAGGCCTCTGAGAATTTCAGTGCCTCCCTGGAGGATTGTGACTGGTGTCTACACACCCGTTGCTGCATGCTTTCTGCCAAGTCTTTGATAAAGTGTTCTAATACATTGGTAGGTGTGTTGCTGCATTGGTAGGTGCATTTCCAGTAAGTCAAGGAAAGTGATTATTTTCCACTATTCAACACTGGTGAATTCCCATCTGGAGTACTATGTTCAGTTTTGGGCCACTCACTACAGAAAAGATATGGACAAACTGGAGAGAGTCCAGAAGAGGGCAACAAAAATGGTGAAAGGGGTGGGGGACGTGACTTATGAGGAAAGACTGAGGGAACTGGGCTTAGTTAGTCTAGAGAAGAGGAGAGGGGACTTAACAGCAGCTTTCAACTACCTGAAGTGGGGCTCAAAGAGGATGGAACCAGACTGTTCTCAGTGGCGGCACATGACAGAACAAGAAGCAATGGCCTCAAGTTGCAGCAAGGGAAGTTCATCTATATTAGGAATAATTTTCTTAATAGGAGGGTAATTAAACACTGGAATGTGTTACCCAGAGAGGTAGTGGAAGCTCCATCCTTGGACGTTTTCAAGACCCAGCTAGACAAAGCCTTGACTACTTGGGGATGGTCCTGATTTGAGCAGGGGGTTGGACCATATGACCTCCTGAGGTTCCTTCCAACCCAAACTTCTGATGATTCTATATGTTTCTATGAATACTATTGTACCTATCACTTTTGCTAGTGGCCATGTCTCTGGCTTCAAACTTTGTTTTTTACCAAGTCCCTAAGGTTCCGTAATAGGACTCATAGTCTTCTCTCATATCCTTCCTTCCTTGCCTGGAATCAAATTCTGTAGTTTTCAGGGGACACCTCCTTCCTACACAGGGCAGCTTCTTTTAACTTCTTATAGTCCCATGCTTCTCAAGGTAGTGCTGTATAGGTGGCTTGTGCCCAACCTGCCAGAAGTGAACCCAGTTGGTAGGCCTAATGTTCTGGAGGCCATCCTGCTGCCAAGGCTAGCCTCTCAAATGACTCAATATGCTTCCTGATCATTGCCTTTGTCTATCTTTGGCTTTCAGAGACTCTCTATTGGTCCCACCTTATGCCAGCCTTCCAGTTTCTCCTTCAAGGTCTGTTGCCTACCAAATAGGGTGCTATGTGTGGCCTGCTCCTCTGCCCTGGTCCATAGAAGCTCCTCCATTTGCCTTTGTTGCACCTATAAAATTTGTATTAATTGAGCTTGTACCAGCACTGCTCTGGTGCATAGCAAGAGCTCTTGTCTTGCCATATTGTTTAGGTTCTCTTATGGCTCTGTGTTTACCAGTGGTTTCCTGGCCAATGCACCAAATATGTGGCCAAGCCCCTACCTGTAGCTTGAATACACATTGTGTACCCCACTAGGGAGTCCTCACACTTGTCTGGATACTCGCCTACCATGGCTTGACAGGAATTTTGGTAGAATTCTGTCCAAGAAAATGAATAAGGCTCTGTCATCAGGGACAAGCCCCCTCCAACAAAATAGTCCTCTATGGCCTCTGGCAAGGCCCTGCGGGGATACAACAGGGGCTCCACCACCCCTAAACCCCCACCACAGGCCTCCATATTTGCTTTTACTGGTTCCCACTGTTAAGGCTTCACAGCTGGGAGCTGGGAACAGTACCTCCCTGGACAGCTACTGGGAATTCCCAGTAGTCTATCCGGTACCAAAACAAAGAAATGTGGGCAGATAAACTGCCCCTCCCCCACTGCAGATGTCTGTCTCCAGCATGGGTTTTTTTCCTTTCACCACTTCTATGTGGTTTCCTCCACATAGTCCCATCCTATCAAATTTGGCTTTGGTTCTCAAGCTTCAGCTCATCTCTCCTGCATTGAGATGAATCACCTATAGTAAGGTAGAGTCCAGTTTCCTTCCCCAAGACCCTGAACCACTCTGGATGCTATTCCTTATCTCCTGTGGTCCTAGATAGGGCCTCTTCCTCTACGACTCTGTTTCCCCAGGGAATCCTCTGAGGTGCCAGACTGAGGAGATGCCGGCCATCATGCCACCTGGAGCATTCCCACCACCTATCCCAGTATTACTGGGGCTCTTGGCCCCCTGGCCCATGAAGAAATGGTACGTGGAGGGTCCTTTCCCCTCATTTCCCTGGCCATACTCCAGGGTACTTTAGAAGTATGGTGTTGGGGCTGGCTTGCTTGCTGCCCAGTGCCAGGCGTCTTTGCTGCTCATCCTGGCACTGCCAGGGTGACTTGGCTCTTAGGAGCTGAGAGGGAAGGGGGTGAGCATGGAATCCCCTCTCCTCACTCCCCCGCTCTTGTACAAGCTTATACTGTCAATGTGAGACAAGACAACAAGTGGTCACAACAATAAAATGGGGAACACATCTGCTGACATTATTAGCTGCCTAAGGAAAGGCTAGAAAGTTTCAAGGGCTGTCACTATTGCTTCCATTGCAGACTAGCATCTAACAAAGCAGGGTGGTACCTACAAAATGTCATGACTCTCTGAACCAGTCAGTTTTGAAGGTGCCACCCTGGCCTATCATCTGTAATTGCAGGCTGATTGGCCTCTTTTTTTTTTTTTTTTTTTAAGTATTATTATTTTTCTGTAACATGCTTGTTTTTAATTACAGTTGTATTTAGTGTGCGTGTGTGCGCGCACGCGTGCACGCATTTTAAGAAAGGGCAACCAAAAATGCTATATACAATGCCTGAGACTTTTATTTTCCTTCTGCTAATTTTGGCCTTCAAGCGATTACCACAATCGTCACCCAGCATAAGAAAGAACGATGTTATACGCTGCAAAATTTTACAACGTCCCTATTTGCTTGTGGGATGGGTTATTGATGTGTTTAATACCCATTCTACTGGCTGTGCCACTAATTCAGACCCTGACTTGTATCATTTGTCTCTCGGCTGGTAGACCTAGGAAGTGTAAACATCAGTGTTGTCATTCCTACTGTCTATTGTTTTCTTCACTGTGAATTCCATTTTGGAGTAAATATGAGCAAGCAGGTTACATTTCAACAACTAAAGTGTGAAGGACTAATGAAAGAGCAAAGTTACTGACTCATTTGGCACCTGAGTAAAAAATGTTGGCATGCCCATTTCTGGAAAAGCCCATTGTACTGAGGGTCATCCAAGATTGTCTGGTATGCCATTGAGAGCACATTTAAGGATGCCAGATGCCAATCACTCATGGGATTAAATCTTTCCAACAACATTTTTAATTATATGAATCCAATTATATACATACACCAAATAGAAGGTTGGCTACATTAGCGGCGGCAGTTAATTTGAGCAATCTCAGGTCTAGGTCTTCTTTCATTTCTAAATACCTACAATAACACTTACCTCTATGCTACTTGAAATAGAATCAATAAAGTGCCTATATAATTAATCAGTACAATGACACAGTCTTTCCTTGTGGTGCTTGTATGTAGATCTTGCCCTCTCTACCCGTTTCTGATGTCTTCATTCATCATGATAAGAGATCCACTGAGCTCATAAGCTCTTCAGGGAGAGACTTTGTCTTGAATTCACCTCTAAGGAATCCAGCACATTAAGGATATTTTATTAACAATACATAATTCACACTCACATAAGCCCCTATCCAAGAAAGTTCTTAACCATGTGCTTAGTTTGAAGTACATGATTAGTCCTACTGAAAGGACTGACCAGGCCATGGAGACCAAACTGCTCTCTTGCAGACAGACAGTTCCATAACAAAGTGGGAGGTGACTGGGGTATCAGTCCCAAGTGCCAACCCTGGGAGGCATTAAAACAGAAGCATCGGTGTTGCCACCAGCATGCCACCAACAACGTAGCGAGTGATGCTGCCCTGCCTATCCTCTGCTGTTTCCAGGGTGCTCAAGCATTATAGTCAATGGATTATACCAAAGTAGGGCTGGAAGGGATCTCACAAGGTCATCTAGTCCATCTTTCTGCTCAAGGCAGGATCAGTCTTGACTAAATAATCCCAACTAAGTGCCTGTCCATCATGTTCATAAAAATTTCCAAGGATAGAGATTCCATAATTCCTCTGAGCAGCCTGATGACGAATGCTTGACCACCCTCACAGTCAGACACTGCCATCCTAAATTTCCCCTGTTGCAGCTTGAGGCCATTGCTTCTAGTATCATCCCAAATGGCCCATCTCCACGCTTCCTATAATTGCCCTTCAGATATTTGAAGTCTGTCATCAAATCCCCACTGTCTTCTCCAGACGAAATAACCCTAGCTCTTTCAGTCTGTCCTCATATCTTTCCAGAACACACCTGAAGTTTACAGAACAAAAACTCTGTACCCAATTCATTTGATCTAATTCAGTTAATAACTGAGGCTCAGACTATATATAGTTCTTTGATAGTGTTAAAGGAATACAGTCAGCTTGGAAATACAGCACCACTTATACTTTAACAGGATCAAGGGAAACTGGACAACAAATGTTGTTCTCAGTTACAGTGGTGTAAGATGGAGTAATTCTGCTCCAATCAACTGAGTTACTTGGCCCTTAAACCTGGGTAAATGGGGTCAGAAGTTGCCTTGTGGTAGCCTTGAGCCAACCAAATACTGAAGCAAGTATTTAGTTTTAAACATAGCCTTAGTCTTTAGTAATCCTGTACTGAAATGCAAACTGTGGAGAAGTAAGAGATTTGTTCATTTTCTATGGACCTTACAGGCACTGGCTTCTCTTCAAAGATTTCCAGCCCAGGAGCCAATTTTGAAAAGGTTCGTCATTTTGATATGTACAAATGTCAGCGGGGAACATGATTGAGACCCACAAATTCATTTCATATAGAGCAGCCATCCGAAGGTAGCAACTTTTTTTGTCAATACCTACCTAGATTTAATTAAATTGGTGAACAGGGGTGAAAAGGTTTCTCATATTTTAGTCATGGTCACATGATTTGTTCAAACCCCACTTCAGTTAAATTAAAAAGGAGCAGTTTAAGGACCATTGTGACTTACTTTTTTTTTTGGGGGGGGGGGGAGTTGCATTTGTTATTGAAATCCTTTTTCAGAAACCAACTTTGTCATTCTTGAACCCAGTAAGTGTTTATTTTCCACCACGTGACAGAGGAGAAGAGCAGATACTCTGTTGATAAGTGTGCAATAGGCAGACAGTCAGACGGATGCTAAGATATTATGAGCACCTTGATGTATCTGTTAAGAAAACCATAACAGCAAACATACTTAAGAGGTCAAGGGTGAAGACTTTAAAAAAATCTGTCCCCACAAACAAAAAAGAGCAAAGATATTCATCAGATTTTCAAAATGATTATGGTGACAGTGAAAAGCTCTTGCTTTCCAGGTGTCTCTCTGGGATGACTTTGTGTGCAGTGTTTTTTGCTATTAGCTGGTGTCTAACATGATGAACTGTATATGAACTCTTCATTCATCATCTAAGCTAAGAGAACACCTAGATGACTTGGTAATGAACAATATAGGCTTTTTTCCCCCCTTCTCTCAGGTTTTCTTGTCTGACCTTGTTGGACAAATTTTACAACCCCACCGTGGAAGGTTACAAGACATCAGGGCTTTTAATTCCGAGAGCAGAGTTCCCTCACCCCACAGAAGTTAGCTGGCAGCTCCAAGAAATAAATGACTTTTGCTGGGCTCTTAAATAATATGATTTGCATGCTTGAAATGAGATCGCCAAAGTAATTGTAGAATATTGCTTGCCATTACAGTCATTAAAAAGAGGCAGATGTAGGATCACGCTCATGGAAAACTTTCCTGCTGGGTTTTCATGGAGATAAGTGCACAAAATCCACTTCTGAAAAGATGTTGAATAGAATGAATTTGCCATTCACTGACTGTCTGATGATGATTTGCTTGTTAATTGAGAGTTTAGGCTTTAGAGAAACCTTAACAAATTTGATTGCTAAATTCTGTAGGTTGCCTCCTTCTTTGCAAGGCATATTTGTGCCATAAATTCCTCTTTCATTGCATGGCATTTTAGTACAGATTTGCAAGGAAAGAAAGATATTGTTCCTCTCTTGTATCATGGGACTCTAAGAGGTACTGTTTCACTTCACCCCATAACAAAAGCACGGCCAGTGAAGGCTGGATTTAAAAAAAAAACAAAAACCACTTAAGGATGTGCTTAATTTTAAGCATTTGCCTAAAACCTATGAATTCTATGGGAACTATGCAAATGGTTGCATCTAAGCAGTGACTTTCCTGCTAAGCAGTGGCTTGTCCTAAGTAGCTGAGTATTTATGTACAGTAGTTACATGCAAAAAGCCAAAAAAGCAAATGAAGACAACTAAACAGATGAAATGCAGGCTGTGAGTAATTAGCCACGCATCCAGTTAACAGACGAGGATGGTACCTAATTTTATCCCCCTCACTCACGTTCAGTAGTACTTTGGGTTTTAATGTAAGTGGATGTGATATGATTATATATTAATATAATAATATATTAATATATATTAATAACACCATGTACCATGGTGTGGTTTTTAGCTCATATTTGCATATGCCACATGTTTGGGTCCAGATGTGAATCCTGAGCGGTGATTAATGCCCTGAAAATCCATTACCGCGCGTCTGTAGCAATTTATTGGAAGGGCAAAGCAAGCCATTCATGCAACGCAGGCAATAGTATACCCCGTGAATGCAATTCGGGCCTTAAGGAAGTCATGGGGGATTTGGGACCCAGTGGGAAGCTAAGATTCCAAATTTTGGGCAAATCCTTTTCAAATTTCCACAGGCCATGGGAACTTCCCTTCAAAAAATGCTTTTGCCTGGTCTGCCATTAGACGGCCCACTATTCCTCACTTGATAGAGCTGCTGTGGTGAAGAACTGCAGGTCTGATGTGAGACAGTGTGTATATCTCTGCCCCGGTGAGTCTCGGTGCCTTGATTTAAGGCTAACATAATAAAACATTAGAACAATTCTCCTTGTATAGATGTGGAAAGTGAAGTTCAGGGAGATCCAGCAGCAGATCTTTAATCTTCTTTGCTCCCTCAAGCAGACACAGATAATAGAGCCTTTTCCCCATTCATGGCTGTGTTGGCCATCCCTCCATGCAAAATGGGAGGGCTAAATGCAACCCCTTTCCTTAAACTTAATACAATTGACCATAGAATAATGTGAGCAGCAGCTTTTTTCGAAGTAGAGATGGAGCAAAAAAGCAAGTGCAACACTTGCTTCATCACCCCCCCCCCCCCCAAATTTGGGGGTCAAAGTGACTGTACGAGTACACATAAAAATGCTGTTCTGCCCTTGAAAATGCAGTGGCATCTGTATATTACCATTGTGGTCTCTTTGGCCCTTTCTGATGCAGCAAGATGCAGGATTGAGTTTGCTTTGCCCTGCCTATACTATAGAGCAGGTCTTTTACCTAATTAGCAGGTTCGTGTCTGATTGTCAAAACTCCCGCTGACTTCAGCAGAGCCAGAGTTTAGCTGCTGGAGCTTCATTTCCCCTAACAGACTAGGGAAGCCTTTCACCAGATTTCAGAGCCTTTAGGCACTCTGAAATGAAAATAATAATAAATTGGGTTCATCTGTACAGACCTAATCTGATTAAAACCAGAGCAGTGTGAAAGCAAGCATAAGCTCAAGGAAATGCTGTGTTTTCCTCTAGCCAGCCAGCAGTGTACTTCGTGCTGAAATTATCTGTTACACAAATTGTCCCTTTTCTTACAGGATTCCTTACACTTGGCCAAATCTCTCCCCTACTTCCCTGGTCTCAGAGACTCCCATATCAACAGAACTGTTCAATCCCAGAAAGGAGATGAATAACTTAAAATTCAAGAGACAGGGGTGGTCTTTATGTGTTGGTACAGAAAGCTGGAGCTGGGAACGGGGCAGGTCAAAGCAGAGACAAGTCTGCAGGATCTGCCCATTTTGTGGAAGGGGTCCACCGAGGCCACAAAAGCCACTGCAGCTTCAAGACCACAGTGTCCACCACAGAATGACTTGAGGATGTTGCACTGCCTGGAGGATGGATCCCAATCACTGCCCTCCAGACACGCTGAACAGGAAGAGTGTAGGACTACAGTTGTACAGAGTCAGCCTGTGAGGTCCCTAGGGTTGCAAGCAGCAACTAATAAAACCTCACAACACCTGTGTGGGAAAGGCTGCCTGACTCCCCTTTCACAGCTGGAGAAACTGAGGCATGGGCAGTTTAAGTGACTTGCCCAAGGTGAGTAAAAAAAGCCAGGGACAGTTAAGGACCCTAATGCCCATGCCCTCTGCTCCAGCCACTGCACCCCATAGTCGGTAACGAACCAGTTAAAGTAGATTCATATGATATGTAATGCCAGTTAAAAATAAATAAATAAAAAGAAAAGGAAAAGGCAAGAGAAGAAGTTGTAATAAAAGTGTATAGGATAGAGATATACATTTCTCTTTAGAGCAATAAATCTTCCCAAAAGGAAGTTGGTTAAAATTCTTTACGTTTAAAAAATGAGGTCCACGGGGACTCCAAATTTCAGTTCGATTTTTAGCTGAGGCATTTTTTTTCTTTATCAAACACTTGGTGCTGTAATGTGATAAGGGCCCCATGCAGACCATAAAACTAATTTATCATCTGTAAGGTGTACAAAGAAAATGGTAACTGCCTGCTTGTCTGCTTGACATATGAGGTCATTTTTGCCGCTAGCTTTCTAATACTGAGCAATTTTATCAGCTATTTATATACATTAATTGTAGGCACCCATATGTTCACTGTTGTATTTAATAATGCATTGCATTGAATATGCATTCCTTAAGTTTTAGCATGCCGCGTGCATCTTTTATTTAACTGTTTGGTTTGCCTATTAAAGCCCATTATTCAGCTATGCAGTGTAACCCTCTCTCTGGAGTGGATTTATGTTTCTTTAAATCTTGCTCACCATGGTGAAAAGCACTGGAGTGAACAAGGCCACTTTGCTTGTCCCAGAGGAATAGCAGCAAAACAAGCAAAATAAGGGCCATGGTCCACTTAATAATACTAAACAAAAAGGATTATTCAAGGAGTCCCTTTTCTCAAGAGGCAGCAACATATTCACGCTCCACGGTGTACACATAAACACAGCTCTCTATCAATACAGGCAGGAAATTAAACAGAGGGCCCTATCCCGATCCCACTCCAATCAGTGGAAGAGCTCCTATCGAGGCTGAAGGAGAGCAGGGCCGAGCACGTAGCATGAAGCACAGCACGCAGAAGTGCGCCGTCTCCTTTGCTGAAGGGTAGCTCTGCTACAAGGAAGAGCCATTGCCCCGATGCAAATCCCTGCTCATTTCTACCAACTGTTATTTATGAGTTGAAAATGGAAATGCCGAAGTCCCAGGAGCTGCGTGGCTGCGTTTGCAATCTAGCCACAAGAAGCGGCGGAGGAAATATGGGGGGGGGGCAGATTCTGCCTGGGGACATGCCCCCTAGCAAGCTGTGACAGCCCTTAGAGGTATTATGCCTCAGAGACACCCCACTGTGGCACAGCTCCTATCTTGTTGCTTTTCTGATCCTGGAGAGAGAAGGTACTTATTTGGTCTTGGACTATAGCAGCAGCAAATTATACAACTCCATGCATTGTCAGGAGTATTGCCTGGGGTAATGAAGGGGTAAAAGCTGATGCCAGGTTCTGCCTACCCCCTACACCAGATGAACTGCTTTGGTGCAATAACTAGGTTGTCCCAGAGAGTGTAAAAAGGTGTCTGCTGACCCCAGGAGCCATGTGCAAGCAGAAAAGCCAGGTCACAATAGAGCCCCTGGAAAGCGAGGCCACTTCTTGTGAGGTTTCCAAGCCTGTTTTGCAGACTCAGAAATGTCAGTCTGCCAAGGTAAGCATCTGCACCCATCCCAACTCTGCTCACTCACCATATGCTCACACAAACACTAGCATATAACTATTGCTACCCTGCATAGGGCAGAATAAAAAGTCTTCCTCTGCTATGTGTCATTCTTGGTATACTGCCAACACACAAGGAGTCTCCCTGAGCCTAGGGGACAGGCACCTTTGCTTTTGGAGATCTGAACCCCCATCCTGTTCCTAGCATGAAAAGCCAGTGTGCATTAGCAAGCAAGGATTTTCAGGCAACTGTAAATACCTTAATAGATAACATTCAAGGATGCAAAACGAAGTCAAGAAAGAGGAAAATCTCACTTGGTTTATTATTTCCCCCCACCTGGGGTTGCTTTAAACCTGAAAATCAAGACTTGATCTTTAAACAGTGAAAAATTACATCTCCATATACGACGCATTGCTCAGGGGCTAACTATCTGGGGTCCATTCCTGAAAAGAAGATTCTCAAAACAATTGTGGCTGTCTTTGCAAGAGGCTTTTATTGCCTTGCAAGAGGTAATGGGAAGCCTAAGTGGAGGCAGTGGGCAACAGGTCGTCTGAGAGAATGGTGATGCTGCCTGACAGTTAAGCACTTCAGTTTTCCCTTCAAAAAACCGTAATAGCGGCATGTGAGTACCTCTGAGCTTCCCTCACCTTCAGCTTGGTATGTCAAATCCAAAAAACATTAAGGCTTTGGCTTATGTGCTCTAAATGATGAAGCAAAGCATCCTGCCGAGGTTCCTCATTTATTTAGGGAGTTTTAACCCTGAATGTTTTTTAGTTCAGTTTGTGTTCATGGAGTCTACCCCCTCAAGCCATCATGGGGTGCCCTCTCCTGGGAGGAGAAGGTCCTGCAGGCACTGTGCAATACCAACCCTACAATCTGCCCTCATCTCATCCATTACATAGCACTTTTCAGTGGTGGAGCTGGAAGAAGCCTTGTACCCATTTCACAGATAGGGAAACTGAGGCACCAAAGGGCCAAGTAACTTTCCAAATGTCATCAGCAGGTGAGTAGAGACAGTGAGGGTGAAACCAAATGGAGCTGAGCTTCAGTCCAAGACTTCTATCTCAAACCCTCTTCCACTTTCATTAGTGGATCCAGGAACAAGGCCAAGGGGTGCACCCCCCGCCTCCACCCCTTCTTTGGCTGTGCTGTGCATACATAGGAGATCTGAGCTCACTGTCTGGTCAGACCCCACCTGGAGAACTTGTATGTGGAGCAGCCAAAACAGGGTTCAACCACGCCACTGCACTGCCTCTGAGTCTGCCCACTTTTATTTATTCTGGCAGGGGATTATGCAATTTATATTTTCATGGACAAAGCATAATCCTTTGTGCACCCAGGATGCAAAGCCCATGAAGCAAGGTTACTTCTTTACCCTTTCCTGCAAAGCATTGCTTGGCTCACGTGACCTTGAGCCAGTAGGTGGGAGAGACCCCTCACCCTCCTCACCTGCTGGGGGTATAAGTAGGGAAGGATCCTCATTTCTTCCTATGTTGTTGAACTCAAAGCTCACATCACTTGCAGTAAGGTGTGGGGGAAGCTTGGGTACAAAGCTGAGTCAACAGCGATGCTTGAATCCTCAGTTAACCCATTTGCAAGATGAATCCAGCACACAGCCATTGCTCTGGCTTACTCGTGCAGCTTATTGGTATTTGCCACATTGGTTGATGCTCACCAGGTAAAAGGTATTCTGCACATGCCAAGGATCCATCAGGGTTGTGCAGACTCCTCTTCCTGATACTTGTCACATGTAACTTGTGAAGTGACCTGCACACAACACTGGCTGCCACCACCTAGTCATATTGCCGCATTGGCCTCTGTCCCTGACTAGTCAAGTAAAAGGCCCAAAGGGACAAAATTAGAGCAAAAGGCAAGGCCTAAAAGCCCAGCTCTTTGCTTGAAGGCATAAGGGCAGCTTCTTTATTGTTAGGTCTGGTATTGCTCCTTATTACCTTTCCCAACCCCCAGTTGTGAGGCCTGGTTTGAAAGTATTGATCATGTCTTAAATCCTGCTTCCCCTACAGTATTGGGCTGGTGAGCAAACTGTGATGAATTCCCAGTGTTTTAAATCAAACTTATAGGATCTGTCTGCACCCTTCAGCTTCATCCTGCCTCTGACTGTTCTGACGCTGCGGTCAGGGATGGAGCTGGGGATTTAACGTACCGGCCATATTATACACCTCCTGCTACCGAAGCCTGGGATTTGATTGGCATCAATCATTCAGTAACCTGTCACGCAGAGTTTTGGCCAGCAAAACTTTTGAGGACTGTCTTAATGACCTGGCTCTGCTCTCATCACCTGTCATCCCCCTCCTCTTTGCCAGTCTAGGTTCCACTCAGGTTCCCGTCTGTCACCGGCGCTGTCACCATTTCCCTTAGACCAGACCTCACGTGCTACACAGGCTCTCTCGCCTTCAGGTTCCTCCTCAAAACCTGCTTCTTTCCAACCGTCTGGTCATAGATGTGCAGCATATTAGTAAAGGGATGAATGGACTCTTACCCTGGGGGTTGCCCCACCACCACCTAATGCGAATGTCTGGCCACCCTGGCCTAGCCAATTCTTAGTAGTTTCTGCAGAAGGACCCAGCACAAAAGTAATTCTAGTGCAGGAGCAGACTGGGGAGCAGGAGGGCTCGCATCTGGGATAGCTGTCATCTTGGCTCTCAGAGACAGCTATCCCAGATGCTCAGAGCAGCTATCACTTAAAACCCATGCACCAGTGCTACTGTGCAGTAACTGTAGTTAATGCACATTTTGTTACTACTTCATTAAGGAAATGCTAAACTAAATGTGCAGTAACGACTGCAGACAAGGTTTTGGGGGTAAATCCAATGTCTTTTATTAAAAGACCAACTAAAATAATGATGGTTGGTCTACTAAAAGATATCGTATTATATCTAATCTAAAAGATATGGGATTTACCCAAAGAACCTTGTCTGCCTGTGTCCTTTGACCAGCACAGCTACAACCTATACCCCAGTAACTACTGTGCATTAATGAACATGGAGATGTGCCCAGTCTGGCTGAACAGCTGGGTAGATGGTTGCACCCACTACACAGAGGTCCTGCAGGAGACATGGACATGTTAAGGCAATTTCATAGCTATGACGCCAGCAAGTGTATCTGAGAGTCCCGTAGAAAAAGAAATAGGATAGAATCTGTATCTAATTTGGAGCAGCTTCAAGCCAAGCACTAATTTGCATCTTTGACACTCCTACTCAGCACTAATATCGCCGTGCTTATAGGCCAATCCTGCTTCCTGTGAAGTAGAGAACTGTTACTTAGAGGGCACATCTACACGTTCATTAATGCACAGTGTCTACTACGCATTAAGTTGAGTGCTTGTATAATCAAGTACTAAATTAATGCGCAGTAACCGGAGTTACTGCTGAGTAGCACCAGTGAATGCTTTTTTAGTGACTCTACTGTGCAGTAACCTAATAATACTGTGCAGTAGCATATTAGCACTGTTTGTGTTGTGACACACTACTGTGCAGTATTATTAGGCTACTGTTCAGTTAGCATCTTGTGTAGATGCACCCAGTGAGGCAGATGCCATGGCTTGAGTCTCTTAAAAAGCCTAATGTGCCTATGGGGGTTGGCTCATAAGTGAGTAACAAAGAAGTGAGTCATCATGAATATTGGTTCTCTTATTCCTTTCTGTATGCTCCATTTTACCCCCAGATACGCTGCACCAAATCCTCAGCTGAAGTATAGGAAGTCAATGGAGCCATCCCAGTGTACACCATCCCTTGTACACTGCCATAAAGTGAGAACAGCCCCATTGAAAACAGAGGGGCAGAAAGGTGTGAGCGTGCCTAAAATCAGTGCTGCATGTCCCTGTCTCAAGGCTGCTGGCTAAACGGATGCTACATAATGCACCTGCCACCTCATTTGGTAAATGTGCAAGAAAGCAGCATCACTATTCAGTTACTGGGTCATTTGCAGTGGGGCGGAAATGGGAAATTTCCCTTTGGGTGGAAAGGGCCATTAATATGATGGGATTCTCCAATTTGCACACGGAGCTGAGCTGTGTAAAGATTTTGCAGCCCCCAATTGGATGGTCTCCAGGGATCTGCTCAGCAACATATATTTCTCATTTTTCAGTGAGAAAAGTTGGGCCGTCTAGTTTTAATGTCAGCTTCTTTGTCACGGTGTGTTCTTTAGAGCACGGGTTTGGCAGCCAGGACTCCTGAGGCCAGATTACTGATTGGTTCACACAAGTTTGACAGCAGCATCACTCCCTCGGTCCCAGGAAGTACATGGATGTATGTACGGGAACTGGCCCAGCAGATTTCATTTCCAGGCCTGCCAATGCCTTGCTGTGGGCAATTTAGCAGACTGTGCCTCAGTTTACTCACAGCAAGCAAGGGCCATATTCTCAGGCCTGTTGCTCCTGTCATCTTCGCTTGTAGAAATCTGCCCACAAACAAAGGAGGTTTACTCCAGCGCCAAAAGGCAGTGAAAGAGCTCCTATAGCAGCATTCACCCTGCTATCAGTACAGTGGGCATATTCAGGTCTCTTTGACACCCTGCTAATCCCTGCCTTCTCTTTTGGCTCTTTGATGTCCGCGGCAACTAGTGTAATTTAGAGCAGCCTTTAGGCGGTCATGACCATATATATTAGGGAGAGTAGTCTTTGTGTATCTCCTGCTGTAGGATCTGCTTTTGGGTTTCCTCTTTCCCTAGGCATCAGCTGGGCAAGATAGACCCAGCCCTCTATTGCAAGGGCCCAAATCTAGTCGCATTGGCAAAATTCCCTTTTGCTTCAGTGAGAGCTGGGTTTGCTTTATCAGTTCACACATGCAGCACAGACTGACACAGCAACAACTTGTGCAGGATTTTGTAGTCTGCATTAAAGCCAACTGGTCAATCAACTATAACAGCAGAACGTACAGTCCCTAATATTAGGGATGGATGTTCACATGCAAACACACAGCCACATTATTTTTCTCTCTCTCTCTCTCATTCAAGCTTTCATGCCATTTTCACTCCAATGTACATCCCGATATGTTCCTAAGCAGGAAAGAGGGGAACTGATTCAGAGGCATGGATGTGTTTTGTTCTTGTTTATTCTGTTCCATTAGGCATATTTTTTATATATATATATATAACCTCCTTGTCTGGTTTAAAGTAGTACGGCGAAAGCACATTGCCAAAAAAGAGCTAGCAGCAGAGAGGCACTTTCCCTCATCTCAGGAGCTAGTTAAGACTTAATAGAAATCTTCAAGACTTGCATCTAAGCCTTGCAAAATGGCCTGAAGTGTATTAGGAGATGGAGTGCTGAAGTTTGAAGAGCTGGGAGATAAGGTGCTCGCTCTGGTGTGTGCTAGAACCTGATTAGGAAAGTCATTCGAGTTATCAATATCCAGATAAAGTGCACGCGGGACTGAACCATGACGGTGGCCTGCTGCTGCTACTGCTTCACCTCCGAAGCTAGAAGGATCCAGGTCCAGCAAGTCTCTGGAGTCATCGCCTGCAGTTCCTGCCTCGGTGGGGAAGGAGGTCTTAGTGAATCTGCGCTTCCTGTCACTTCCTGCTGAAAGAAGGAGAGACGAGGAGGTCAGGAGAGGCACGGCACGCTGGCAAAGAAGCTGTGTTTGGCAGGACAACGAAGCAGCTTCCTTGGCTCCTCGCCACTTGGCTGGAGGAATTTGAAGTGCAGTGGTGTGAAAGGCCAGAGCCTTTTGTGCTCTTCCAGTAGCAAAGAACTGAGCTAATTGAAAGGCTCCTGTTCTGATTTAAAGGAGAAGAAAAAAAAAAACAAGCCCTGCTCAATATCTCTTGTCTGATTAAAAAGCACCGCACTGTCTGGACTGTTTGATTTAAGGACACAGGAAACAAAATTGAATCAGGATTACTTTATCTCAACCAGTTTTACATGGCAATGCAGCAGTCACCATCAGCAACGGTGATGCTGTGCTGGGCTCAAGGCAGAACGACCTGGCTGCTTTTCTTCTCTGCCTTCTTCTACGTCTTTTGGGAAGCCAGGACCTGCCCTGTAGCAATTAAAACTGAAACGCATGGAAAGGACCAAACAAACTCAATAGGGAACTTAAGGGAATGAATCATCCAAGGATTTAGGAACCTTGGAGCAGCCTCCTAATAAGAATAACGGGGAAAGAAACCCAACTGGAGTTAAGATAGAGCTCGATCCATTTTTGAAAGGATTATGTGATGTGATTGCCTGTGGTAGCAGGGCACTGGGTTTGCTGACCATGGAAATCTCCGCTGGAGCAACACCATGTGTTCTTATGAAATTGCATGCAATTAAAAAAAACCCCAAAAATGAAGCTACTACAATAATGGCCAGAGGTGGGAATGCATCTGTGATGAATACATCCAACCGTGGCACAAGGCAGACTGGTATCGAGATTCCCAGACTGTGGCAAATGTAGTGCCTGCAAGACACACATCCAAGGGTGGTGGAAAAGAGACCAGCTACGTGGTGCTCTCATGAGTTGGACAGAAAAAGAAGCAGCCTGCCTGCTAGCCTCTAGCAGAAACCACCACTGCATTACAGAGGAGAAGAATGGGGAGTGGAACGACATCCGCCAAAAGGAAAGGGGCCGAGTGGTGGGGAAGGAGGAGGACCCGGCAACACCAAAGCAGCTCATCTTCATATGAGTCCGAGTGGGCGCTGTACTTGGACTGAACCTGTCCCTCAGCGGGAATGGCCTGTCTTGTCCCCCCGTTTGCTAGGCCTCTCCACCAGCTGTTTGAGTCCCTGGGGCTTTACCCACTGTGTTTGGAGCACCGGTCCTTCCTCCACTTCTGCCCTTTTGCCTATTGTGTAAGCTAAAACAGTTTTGCTGGCAAGTGCAGAGCCTCCCTCTGTCCACTTGCATCCTGCCTTGCCATCTCAATGGCTGGCTGGTTACACTTCTCCCTGGCCTCAGCTCTGCTTCAGTCTCCAGCTAAGCCTCAGCTCTTAGGAAGATGGGAGAGAGCAATTCAATCAAGTTTTCCATAGACCCCAGTCTCTCACTTCATGCCCTCCATAGAGCAGAGTGGGTCTGAACTGTGCCTTCACTGGACAGCCCATCTCTGGCTTCCTAGGAAACCTTCCTTGCTTCTGCACGCCTGGTCCCCGTGGTGAAAAATGAATTGCTCTCAGATAAGCTCTGCAAGTCCTGTCGTCTGACAGCGGCGGCTCGGGTGCTTCGTGCCTGTATCCCAGGCTGGGAGCCTCTACGGCAGCAACAGCAGCATTTTGGAGAGTGAAACAATATACAAAGAGCACAGACCCTGTGCAACAAAGACTGCAGCGCAGAGAAGGAAAGTTCAATACGTCTTTATTTTGGGCTACAGAGCTCAGCATTCCCCCTAGTCCTCCCTCCTCACTAAAGCCTTTCCACACCCTCTGTGCACTCTGTTTATGTTCACCTGCTACCCAATTAACTCCCCATTTAGCTGCACACCTGCAGTGACTTTATCCTCAGACCACTGCACTGTAGCCATTAACCCCTCACTTACACCCGGCTCTGAAAAATCTCCATCTGAAGGGCTTGAGCATTCATCTGTGAATAGGAAATATGCTACAGTAGATCGCAGCTGGTAAATATGTAATGGGGGGAAGAGAGATTATGCTTTATTATCAATTGACTTGTGTCGCCAATGGGCTTTCTGTCATAATTGACTAATGCCACGCAGAGTGATATGTACTTCTGCTGAAAGCTGCATTGCAAGTTAACGCTCCAGCACAGTATATGTTTTCATTCAATCTCTATAGGAGAAACTCATATATGGCAGCTGGTAATGCCCTGAGGGGAGAAATCAGCTGTCTTGGGACTGAGCGGAAGGCGCTCGACTACAAACGACGAGAGACGAGTGAAGAACTGGGAAAGTCAATGAGAAATTAGTCAAACAAGATTCAGTGCGTCGCAGCCTCGCCTGTTTGGTGCACTGAACTTTAGGAAGCAGCCGGAGAACTGGATCAACCCAGAAGCTGCAGAGGTTTTTTATTTATTTATTTATTTGGGGGGGTGGGGAGGGAGAGAGGAGAAGGAGGAGGTAAGGCCGGTGAAACTGTAACAATTTGTTAACCGAAAAATGCTGCAGAGGGTGACGCAGAAGGTGGGATGGGGTGGGCTGGCCGATGGCAATGCAAAAGCACCCAATCCGGGGAGGAAGGCAGAAACTTCTGCGTGGGTTGGGTGAGGGAGAGGAGGCGAGAGCCAAGAGCTATTCGGCAAAAAAGCTCTCCGATTGCAGCCTACTTTTCTGGGGAGGAAAAATGAACCCGCCCGAGCTCTCCCGATGCAGCACAATGCACCAAGTAGCTCGTGCTTTTGAGCACCTTCTCCAAAAATGAGCCTCTTTCCTGCAGGCAGCTTTTCCAGCCATCTCATGAACGTGCCACCCTGGGAGCATTACAGACCAGAGAGCTTGTTTATCTCTACTTTAATGCCACTGGAGCCTTTGGCAAGTCAATGAGAAACCCCCGAATATATGTCCCGTCTCTGACACGAGCCCTTAGGGCAATCACTAAAGTCTTCGTGTGCCTCAGTTTCCCCCTCTGTAAAATGCGATAGGTCACAAGGTGGTTTGGAGAGGAGTAAAGCCAGTAGTGGGTGGACTCTGAGTTTAAAATGTCCCCTGGGAAGTGCTGAGTTGTCTGCACCGGGCCAGGACTGGATCGAGGAGTGATGCAGTGTAATGGGTCCTTTCCTCCTTTCCAATGTCACAATGTCACTTTGATCCCTAGGGCTCATGATGCCTATCCTGTGCCTGCGCCCTGAATCCCCAGAGATACAGTGTCCTGGGAAGAGCATCGACTGAGATGCTCCCACACCTGCGCCCCTTCCTCTGCCCTAGAGCTGAGCTGGGCCCCAGGGGTCCCGCAGCCTTTGCCTTTGAATTTCCAGAAAGGTTCAAAAGAAAAGCAGAACAAAAAATCCCCTCTCCCACCCCCAAATCTCTCTACCAATTGTTGATTTAAATAGCCAGGACACTTTCCCAGAAGATGGAGGATGGTTGCAGAGCCGTGCTAGTCAAATGGTCCCCCTCCCCAATATGTGAGCAACAAAGGGTGCGAGGAGGGGTTGGGGGGGAGGAAGAAATGGCCTATTTTCCCGCTAGTGAGATGATTAGCACTGAAAAAGGATTTGCTGCACCAAAATGTGCCTGGAGGTTCTGCAAGCGCCAGCTGCCATCTAGCGGAGGACCAGTGCGATTTGTCATCAGCAGACACTCTGCCTCATTTACCTTCACAGCAGGAGGCGAGGAAAGTATATTCTCCGAAATGTGTTAACTTAGCAGTGTTATACACTAGAAACAAATTAATATATAATTCTTCTGTGTCTTAAGGTCATTACTGCTGAGGCATAAATTAATAGAGCTATTCCAGTTAATTCATTTTGGCATTTGCTTCTGCATGTCTGAGCACATATGTGATCGGGGCCCCAGTCTCGTTCCTGCTAGTGGAAATGATGAAGTCCTAAAAGGAGCTTTGCCAAATTAATGTATTTTTTAACCTAAAAGTCAGAGTGACACCAGCACTGCTGCCTTCCCATTCGCACTTCTGCCAGGCAGGTCGAAGGCACGGAGGTAGTTTCTGAACAGATTCAAGAGGAAACTAGAGGACACAGTGTTTTTCCACCCAGACGTGTGTGTCCTATGTACAGGAAGAGCATTACGGCCCTCCACTGAGAATAGCAGCGAGGGCTGTAGTACACATTATCCAATCACGGATGCATTAAGCTGTCCTACAGAAATATAGATGTTTTCCTTTCCGATCAGACAGGGAACAGACATCATCAGTAAGGAAGGAGAGCACAGCTCTGGCAGCAAGGCTGCTTTCTCTTAAGGACCTGATGCTGCAAGTTGGAAGCTCCTTCTACAAAATGGGGAACCCTTCTCAGTTACCCATTGAAGGCAGTGGACGGTGAGGGAAGGCGTAAGAAATGTGCTTTGCTTAAACCCTAAACTCTCCCCGTGGCAGTGAGGCAGTTTCCACAAGAAAGAGTCGTCTGCCCCGAGATATCATTTCTTGCCAATACACCCAACTGTGATGTGCGAATGTAGCTTCAAGCCCTTGGGGGGAGAAAGGAAAACTCTTATCATCATCCCTTCCCTTGTCCTCACCTTCTTTTTTTGCACCAGAAAGCACCTGTCACTTGGACGCTTCTCTTTATGTGCCAGCTGAAAAGTCCCTCGATCTACCTGGGAGAGGCCTTTGACCAAACGGTGAAAGATATTGCACTGAAAAATGGAGGCTGTTTTAAAGGGCATGCATAGGGTGATGGGTTGCCAGTTGGCATTAATTCCCACTAGATATTTTTCAGCATTTTTTGCACTGTGGTGGGAAGGTTTCAAACTGAGCACTTAAGTGTTAAGTCTATATAAAGTCTATTGTTCTTGTTTGATGGGATGTATCCATCCCAAGTCTTAAGATCGAACCAAAGATGATTTTGAATGGTCCCTTCCAGGCCCTAACATCTATCAAACTATAAGTCAAAAATTCACAGGGAGAAAACTTGTTTCCAAGGGCAACATGTAGTTAAAAACAGGCATCAATCCATGCCAGATCCTTCCTCTCCCAATAAGGATTAAAACCACTGGCGATTTCCAAGTCCTTCTTGGTGGATCTGGAACCAGGACAGCACACTGGGATCTGTTAATACATTGAATAAGAGCACCTCGCAAAGGGCCACTGACTAACCTTTATCTTTTGCTTGATAAAATTATGAATCACTTCCCATTCTTCTGAACTTACTAATACGATCAGAATTTGGCCCAAAAATATTATCAATGAAAAAGTGATGTGTGACACTAGAAACACATTGCATTCTGGGTGACAAACAACTTCTGGAAAGAGCTGGTCAGGTTATTCAATTGGAGACAAGAGTCGCAGGCAGAGAGGGTATCAGTGACCCGGGACTGTAAATGCTGCGGGGCAAGTTTGCTTCTACACTGCTGTGGTTTAAATATTGAACTGCACTTATGCAGTACAAATAAGGGCGTTAAGAGGGTCTATCTATGTCAGTGTGTGGCAGGACTGTCCCTAGGGACAGTCCCCTAGCGCCCTTGCCCACCGTGCCAAGTCTGGGTCCTGAACACACCCTCTCTCTCACCCGCCACATCTTTGATCTTATTATTATCAATGGGAGGCTGCCTTCTTGCCCCCTTGGCACGGGGCCGGTCTTGCTATGCCACGATTCCAGGGCTACTCCCTGTGCCGGCCCTCGCCGGCCGGCCTCTGTGATTTTTCTAAGTAGCCCGCTGTCTCTTCGGGCTTCTAGTAGACTCGCCCTTCTCTCCAGGGCCTAGCCCTGGGCTTGCCCCCTTCCGGGGCTTCCCCTTCACAGGCAGTGCCCCACTGAGCCTGCCCAATGTCCAATATACGTGCCCTCTCCCGGGGCCTGCTCAATGTACTCGCACCTCATGCGCTCCCTTGCTCACACTGGGCCCCGTGCTTGCGCTCGTCGCGCTCCCCGCCCCCGCTCGGGCCCCGTGCTTGCGCTCGTCGTGCTCCCCGCCCCCGCTCGGGTCCTGTTAGCGCCTCCCGTGCCTCCGCCTGCTCTGGGGCCTCCTATGCCCGACTCGGGCTTCCTAAGGTTGGGGCTCAGGCGGCCTTAGCCTTACCTGGCCCCCGGATCCCTCTTCAGATCCTGTGCCCGACTCGGGCTTCTCAGGATTGGGACTCAGGCGGCCTCAGCCTCGCCTGGCCCCCAGACCCGCCTTCTTGGGTCCGTGCCCCACTGGGGCTCTTCCCAATTGGGGTTCCCAATTGAGACTCATCCCGATATCACCCCGCTGGGCTGGGGTTGGGATTCCCCCCCCACTCTCAGACCCGCCTTCCTGGGCCTGCACCCCACTGGGCTTCTGCCTCTACCGAACTCTTCCCGAAGCTGCCCACACTGGGCTGGGGTCGGGACACCCCCACAACGCAGCACCCTCGGTGGTGCCAGGAACACCCCCTCTTAACTGGGGAGCTCCTGATGAGGCCTCCTCCACCCCTACAGCCTCGCCCGGTCCTCCAGTGTAACAGTAACTAAACAGAACCACAAGCCACACGGCTGTAACATAGCAATAAGCCTACCGGCTAGAACGTACACTCCTGTCAGGGTCCTCTCCCCCCGTCTCATCATGTAGACGCTCAGTCAGTCAGTCAGACGGCCGTGCCGTGCCGTGCCGTGCCATGCCGTGCTCTGCTCCGCAGCAGAGTTGCTGCTCCTCCGGCTGCCAGCCGGGAACTGGATCTGGCCTTAGCCTTCTCTATTTATAAATGTCAGGCCCTGCCCCCTAGTTGTCAGCTGACCCAATTAGTAGCCATAACAACTGGCACCTGCTGCCCTATGAATGGCAGCTAAACCCATTTACTACTATTCAGTAGCAGGCAACCTAGTGCCCTGCTACACAGTGCAACAGTACCCATGATAGGCACACTAGACCATCCACCCCCATTCCCTTCCCCGCCAATACACACACACACACATCACCTATAGATTAAAAGCAATTCAGTTTGGGAAGTCAGTACCTTAGGGTGAAACCCTGGTCCCACTGAAAGGGATCAGGATTTCACCACTGGGATCTGTTTTTTTTCACCCAGGGTACTGAGAGAGCATGGTAGATAGTGGTCTTGTTTCTACCTATAAAATAGCCAGTCCTGAGGAGGATGGGCTGTGTCTGCTAGGTGACACCCATCCGCGCAGCTGCTCTCAAAGCAGCTTTACAGCAGGCACTGGGGACAAGCCTAGAGCAGACCTACTGCCAACCTGGACCATGCCTAAGGACCTGGGTGGAGAGCTCCTTGCACCCTGGGATCACCCACAGCTTGTACACTTTGGATGGTGTGCAAGCTGGACCACTTTTAGCTAGGTATTACAGTTCCTACAGGATTGCTGGTGGGTAGCAGGTGATATGCGCAGTTGCAGATGGGAACAAAAGTGTCCTTGAGACAGTTTCTGCATGAATGTGGTCCCCATGGAGTTTGGCAATCACTGTTGCACAGACTGTTACCAACATCCTTACTCCTCCCATCCTCATCATCTACAAAGGATGTGTGGGAAACTCCAGTCCTCTCTCTTTTGCATGCATCCTGCTTTATACTGGATTCACTTCTGCACTAGCCAAGAAATTTTCAGTTTCCATAGATCAGATCCTCACCCTGATGTAAATAAGAGTAACTCCACCTGATCTCAATGGTCCTATGCTGACTTTCACCAGTTGAAGGAGCTGGTCTCCTAGCCTTAGCCAGATGATGACTTTTGGAGTAAATCATTGTATCCATTTAATAAATAGTTGGGCAAAAAAAAGCATTCAAGCAGTAACGGAAAACCCTTGAATTCGTAGCAACATTCAATATAAGGCCCTGTGCTTTTTCCTGTATCATCGCAGTTAAATGCTGAATTTTGCAGTGGCACTAGAGCCAGGTTAAATCATGGATGAAAAACCTTCAGTTTCCTACATTGATATTTTTTCTCTCCTTTTTTTCCCCCTCCCTATCCACCTAACTAGTAAATTCCTAGGGCAGCCTGAGATCAAAATGCTCCTTGTTAGAGAAAAACAGGATACAAGTCAGACAGGCTAGCACACCTTGTGCTTCAGGGGATGGATTGATAACCTCTTGAACATAATGGAAATATCCCTATGGAGTTCAGTCGGCTTTGGGCCCCGCTCCGCGAGGGGCCATTCCCAGTGCAGAGAATTCCAGGAACTGGGCTCTGGTGGGAGGATGAAAGGAGCCAAAATCAAAGCTTAGACTGTTATTCTTTGCTTACAATCTTTTAATCTTGTTCTCCCCATGGGACAACACCCATTTGTGATTAAGCCTTGATTGCAGAGCATGCAATAAAGGAGGACTTTGTTAAAATAAAATAATCTCCTATGGGTAGAGAGCGGGGAAAAGCAAAAAGTCATTTAAAGGGCCAGATATCTTCATTTTCTTTACGCAGGTTAGAAAGAAGCCAGGAGCCCAATTTTGTGTTGCTTTGTTCTTTAATAAAAATATGCTTTATCCCAGTGGAAGTATGTGTTTCTTTCTGCCAATAAGTGTCAGCGGCTAATCTGAACCCTTCAATAAAACAATGCTATTAAATAATTTAACCTGGAAAGAAACACTGATGGCTGTGAAATAATTTATGGATTTCAGAAGTGTCAAACTTTAAAGCACTGAAGGGAGGAAATGTCAGAAATGGACTAGTGCAAGATTCCCCAGTAAAAAGAAAATGGTAAATAGTCATCTTAAGCATACACCGTGCACGGCGATGGTGCTGCCTACATATGCAAGATGTGTTTTCTAATCAGTCTTCCATGATGGCTAAAAAAAGAAATGCTAGGAAAAACAGCCTAAGAGGAATGGATAGGGTCTGTTCTTTGGCTGATCCCTGCACAGAATTGCCAGTGACATTACCAGACATTAAGCAAACATGTCAGATGGAAAGTAGGGAGACTTCCTCAGAATTGTAAGTTTTAACAGCGAGTTGAAGGTGAGATTGAAAGAGAAAAGTGGAAGGAAAAAAAAGAAACGGTCCTCAACACATCAGGTATAAGAAAAGATGAATCTCAGGGTATCATTCACTTTAATAGGACAGTACTTTGAATGGTCTGTAGCCCTTATTACATAAGTATGCTTTAAAAAAAAAGACTATAAATGACATAAAATGCAGAAGTGGATAAAAAAAACAAAATGAGTCAATATTTTACTTTAGTGCACTGCATTTTTCTTTGTATGTTGTCTTATGTTATTTTTATTTTTATTTGGCAACTTCTGTATTAAAAGCCCAGAGCCTGGAATTCTATACCTATTTAACTCCTGGTTAAACAACACTTAACCATTGGCACCAGCTGATTACATCCCCATTAAGGAGAATTACTTTACTCGGAGGCACTGGAAATGGAAAAGACCTATGGGGTCATATAGGTCACTGGGCCATAACCAATGGAGGATTGGTCTATTTACTGGGAAAGAAAGAAGGATGGTTATGTCACTGAACAATGACTCAGATGGGCATGGCTCCATTTCCACCCACTCTCATCATTGCACCTGAGCTCCCCATCCCTAAAATAACTGCCTTTCTTGCAGCTTGTGTTCATGTAGGTTTTAAGTGCTTCGAGCAGACTTGTCTACTTTTGTGCACGGGCAACATCTTCCACAATGGGTCCCTGATCTCAACGGGGGCTTCTTCCTATTAGTAGAATATTAATCATAGTATGTCATTCCGTTCAATTTTAAATAGCTTGAGAGATTATCCTATTTTTTTCTTCCCTGATAAAAGGAGGTAAAGAGCAAACAGAAAGAGAAGGGAAGATCAAAGAAGATGCTAAGTCGAACTATTCATCTTAAAATCCACTGATTTAAGTGGAATTGAGAGTTTCAGTAAATTTCTCCATGTGTAGGGTCATATTTGAAGGGCTTGCCAATTGTAGGCTAAAGTTGGACCAGCAAAAAAGTACAGACTAGGACTGGAAAATGCAGCTGTCACAGAGGAAAACTAAACTGTCAGCTAACGAAATCTGCACAGAAGTGAGACAGTTAGAAGACTTACTCTAGTCCCCAAGTTTATGTTAAATAATTCATGCTGCAATGCTTTTCACTGGTAGCAGTCACAGGGAAATCCCAAGTTGAATTTAACAAACAAAACAAAACTTTCCACCCCCCTGAACATGGCCTGTAGCCATACCACCTCACCTGTGATCCTGTCAGACTTCCCAAAGCAAGAAGAGTTGGGTGCACTCTCTAATATGACATCCCATCCGTTGAAACAAAGGAGCCATTGCCAGTATGCAGTACATGACAGGTCCCCCCACCTTGATTCAACTTTGAATTAAGGCAACACCATGAGGGCAAGGGCCAGCGTGCTGTTGGAAATACCACCCCAGATCTCCAACAAGTGTAAACTGTTGTAGCTCTATGGAAAACAATTGTGATTTCAGATGGGCAGGGTATTTATTCTGCTTCTCCTCCTTTCTCAAATGGTGTGTAGGTTTGTTGTGAGCTTTTAAGCTGCTGCATGGTGCTTTATCCCTATTTATTCTCGTTCTGGCAGGCTCACCATTACACATAAGCTGCTAGGTTCTTATTCATGGAGTGAGAGCAAGTTTGGGCTCTCTGGAAACATGTTGTATCAGTCTTAAGTCCGATTTATGCTGAGCTTTATGTACAGGCAGCTTGGGAAAACGGGGATCTGTGAGAGGAGTAGGGCAGCTTGCTCTTTGCCGTGGGTTCAGCTTAAAGCCAGCTCTTGGGGCAGATCTCCCCTAGGAGCAAAGCATTGGTATCGGGCTATCATTCCTGGAAGGAGGGATTTCCCTGTATGTGGACTGACCATCCCATAGCATGGCTAGTGTGTCGGTGGAAATAAAGCATGGCACACTTAGAATATACCTTGGCTCTACCTCCTTGATATTTCTCTTCATTGGGAAACCCACTTGCCTGGATCCTTCTGCTACTGCAATGCTGGACTCAGAAGACAAGGCACATTAGAAGATGTTAGATTATATTATTGTTAATGGAGAGTAGAATGGCAAATATAACAATGGTGTCAGGAAGCAGCATTATATAATATGGAGATATTAACATACCCCTGAAAATTCATAGGACCATATATGTGTCTATAAATGATAGATACAAAGGAGTCCTATTAACTTCAGTGGCTTTAAATCAAGTTTAGAAAGATACTGTGAGCTAGTACAGGAGTGAAACCCTCTTATACAATATAGATTTAACTTACGGCAGACTCCTCTTCTATTAATGTAACATGTCAAACCAGAGGAACTAAAAGCAAAACTGTGCCCTTCACAACACTATGTCCTTTCTTTACTTTTCCTCCTCTTTTGACTAACCTACAGCACATCATAACCTTTTCCCCCATACAGCATAAAATGATATCAGACCTACTGCAAGCAGTGATATACACCTCTCCCTTTAGTCAGGAGAAAGTACATCACTATTTTATTGGATGCAGGTCTCAAGAGCTCATGAACTCAACAAGCACCCTCATAAATTACTGCAAAGCCACACCAAAGTGTAACAACAATAAACTAGAAATGGCCTAAGTGGGTTTTGTTAGCCAGCCCTCCAACTCCCAACAGTAGGATGTTTCCATGCTGCTTCCTAACTGATGGCAAGTCTCATTGCCTATATGAACCCAGTCATATTATGCCACTTATGACACATATGATAATTAATCTCATATATACACACACACCTCCAATGAAACACGCTTTAAAAAAAACAGTTTTTGAAAGAAAATTGTAGTGCCCTGGACCTTTCCTTCTAGTGGTAATGAAAGATGGTAATGGATAGCTTTGGACATGGACATGCTTTATGAATTATTACTCCTTCTCTCTCTTTTTCTTATAGCATATCAAGTATACCCCAAAGGCACTGGTGACCTCGAGCCAATCTCCCTGCCCGCTCCATTCTTCATTTTCTTCTGGCAAGACTGCCAGTGTAGGTGTCAATTGGGCAATGCCAGTTTAGCAGCTGGGGGATTTTACTGAAAGTTTCTGGTTTTGTCATGTTGGCTACCAAACAACTGGTATACAGCATTGTCTTCCAGTCAGTGTAGATTTAAGGAGAGGAAAAAGGTCTTCACATAGAAGTCATCTAAGATGCCAATCACAACCCTAATTGTCACAAGTGCTCAAAAATAATGTAACCCTTCCCACTAAAGAGAAGGGTAAAGCCTTCACTGATTTCAATGAGAACATCCTTACGCTTAGACTGAACCCTTTAAAAACACCAGCCCTTCAACAATTGCACTTTTTTCCTCCGATACCTGCCACTCGACTTTTTTTTTCTTTAAATCCCATGTCTTGCTTCTAGACGACATGTTGAGTCCTGTGCACCTACCCACTGCCTACTATATGACTTTCACTTTCAGCATCCACTTATTTAAAGTCCAGTGATTACCTATCAACCCTAAACCATTGTCCTTCTTCCACATGGCTTCTTTTGGGGAGCCTGGAAACTTGTCCGTTGCCAGGAATATGTGGAGTCTGATTAATCATGGGTGGTTGTCATATATGTAGATGTGGTGTCCAGAAATGTTCAGACATTTTTTGCTTTGAGCTCTCACATATGGAAGGGATAGGAAACTATTCCACAATCTTTCCCCAAGGAAAAATTGCCCTGATATTTCTTCATCTTGTCCTAATTTCAACCCATTTTTTCTGCTTATTGCTCTCTTAAAGATTTTTCTTTCTCCCTTGGTGCTTACACTGTTTCGGCAATAGTGCCTGGCTCTGTCCCTCTCAGTGTTGCTTAGCCCTACTATGCATATTTAGGGAGGTGTTTTTAAAACTTCTCTTGGAAATCAAGCCCCCTAACCATTTTTGTTGCACCTCTCTGTACTCCTTCCAGTTTGTCTTCGTTTCTCTGCTAATAACTATACGTATGTGTAATTTGGCATTTTCCCCTCATATAACAGGGAGCCAAGGGCTCCTGTTAATTTAAGGGAGTGACTGCAGTAGAAAGAGCCCCAGGCAGCTGACCCAGGTTTAGCTGCAGGAGGGAAGGCAGTGAGGGGACGACTGCACCCTAGGCAATAAGCTGGCCATTGAGGGGAGGGGACACACCTGCAGCTGGGCAAAGGAAGACCTGCCCTGAAGGGGAGGAGCACAGGGGATATACACCTGGGTATCTGGGGCACAGGGGCAGTGTAGCCCCAAACTCTGCCAAGAGAGGAGCTCCTGCCAGTTCAGGCTGACGGGGAGAAGGAGCTGCAGGCCATGACAGGGCTCCAAGGGCACGGAGAGCCAGAGACTGGGAGGCGGCCTGGTGATGGTATGATGACCCAGAGTGGAGACTTGGAGTTTAAAGTGTCGGCTTAAATTTTTGGTCTAATTTACACCAGCAAATGGGGCGTGGCTTATCAGGAAGGAAAAGAGGCCACAGGGATGCCAGGGAGCATGCTAGGTTGAGCCAGGGGCAGGGGTGCAAGGCACAGGCCGGCGGAAGCCAAGAAGGGCAACATGGGTGGCCTGAGCCCCGAGCGGGCAACAGAGGGGGTGCATCCAGATGTGCGTGCAGATATCCAGAGGTCAAAAGAAACCCGCAGGAAAAAGAACTAGCGCAGCACATGCTCGGGCAGTGCATCCTGGCAGTGCGGAGAATGCCAGACTGTGCGGTGTGGGGGGCTGCAAATGTGTTTGCAGCACTACATACCGCACGACTGTGCTTGTTTGGATGCACCCAGGGAGTCTGAGGCTGAAAAGGCCAGAGGGAGCAACAGGGGGAGCCAGGGGCCATCAAGAGGTTGAGACTGAAGGGCCAGGCTACTTATCTAGAGCTGGAGTAACCTGAAGGCTAAGGCTAAAACAGGTGAGAGTGATATCTGTGAAGCATGGGTGAGACTATGGGTTGAAAGCCCTAAGGATTCAATAAGGGCCATTTTCACCATAGGTGTTGACCACCGGCTCACAGTGCCAGCTAGACATCAGTCAGTCCACCAGGGTATGACAGACACCCATGAAGATCTGCAAGTTTGTGGCTAGTGAGAAGAGGGCCTGGCAATCACAAGAAATGAGTCAGGATAGGCCAAGCAACAGCGAGGGCACTCCAGGGCTCAGGGGCAGCTTCCCTATGCATATCAAAGGAATATCACGGTAGGGCAAGTGGGATAGACAGGGGAGTTATATAGAGGACCAGGAGTGCAGGCAGGATTAGGGTGTCCATAGGGAGTGTCACAGCTTCCCCAGGGCCCACCTTGCTGCACCATATCATGTCCCAGCAAAGCATCAGGCCCTTTGCCCTGTTGCTACAATCTGTGGTCAAGCGGACAGGACCCGAGTGATCGACGGCATTCTTTCATTTGCCAGAGGTGCAATCTTAGATTTTTATAAACCAGTAAATTGGTAATAAGAGCCAAATATGATGCTGAGGAGAGGGATTATTTACTTCTCTTGTCTAAACAAAGCTAAAGTTGGTTTTATGGATTTAAATCCTGGGACCTCTGGGTATATTTCCCTACAGTTTCTGATGCTGGAATAAAATAGCAGTGATAATTTGATAACTTTCCAAGCAGTATTAATTATTCATAGTGACTGATCCTTTCACTGTAGCTTTCTTTCTGTCAAAGGATGTGATGGAGGTGTACACTGCCTGAAGATCTGGCCTTAGAAACTGAGGCTAGGAGGGACCTCTCTGATTCTCCAAGCTGGCCTTTTACATAGCACAGGGTCTAATACGGCACCCAGTATTAGGCTTCTGCAGGTGGCCTGTTCAGCGCGGTTATGCAAGAGGGCACTATTCTTCCTTCTGCCCTTGATTTTTTTTCTAGCCCAGATCAGTCCTCACATATTGGTTCCCAGCCTCTGTTCTTATTTCAGTCTTAAAATCTCTGATGTTTACCACAACACCTTGCATTTCTCTGTAGCTCTCACATCTTCCCGTTTCAGAACAATCCAGCCCCTCCGGTTCCATTGCTGATGGAGTACATCCCTCATGGCCAGAGCAATGGACAGCTTCGCTGCTAATTCAGCTACATCCCCGAGATATTATTTCCCATGTTTTCGAGTGAGACAAGCATGATTCGATTTCACTGTCTTTTCTTGGCATCCTGTCCGCCTGAAGATGTCCTATAGCTTGAATATCATCCCTTCCGAGGAAAGACCCCACAGGCTCCTCACCAAGGTTTAAAAAAGGCTGAAGTCTCCAAGCTAAAGGTCCTGATGACAAAAGATTGTCTACATTTCCCATGATTACACTTCCAGAGGTGAATGCCAACGTGTCAACCGAAGGAAATATTTCTCCTGCTTTCTTCAATAATTTATTGGTGTTCACAGCTTTCACCTTCATGATGAGTGCTCCTGCAGCTCTAAGAATATCAGCTCCATGGAGAGATTGAAATTTACTTGTCACAGGTCTCCCAAGCACTTATGAGCTGAACAATGCCGACAGTCTTCTGATAAACAGAACTAGAGACAGAACATGGACAAAGCCCACAGACCCCAAAAATGCAGAAATGTTTGCCATCCAAGCCTAGCCTCAGATCCTAGGTTTGCAAAGGATATCTGTTTTACTACTAATAATAATAATAATAGTTATTGTTATTAACTTTAGGTACAAATGTCTCCAAACTCAGAGGTGTTTGGACTGTGTGTCCATGTTTTCAGCCTCGTGTCAGTGGCAGGAGCATCCACCACCTATCATTCCCCTTGTGCATGCTGGAGCTCCAGGAACATGAGCATGCAGAGATACCCAGCCTATCTCAGAACAAGCTAGCTTAGGTCCTGGAAGCTAATGTGGCACCCCATCTGGGCTTCTTAGTTCTTCTGAGGAACAGGATCTATCCATCCAGAGCCAGTGTCATGTTGATGATTATACCAGTTCCCGTTCCTGAGTTAGCTTCTTCAGACCTGTAATTATCATCAGTTCAGTGAAAGCAGTTCAGCATGGGTGAGAAGAACTAAGCACCAACTTTCACTGTGGAGCAGTAGATAACCTCTGCCAAACCTTTTGTCTGATTAACTAGCTACTTAATGGAGGGAAAAGCTCCTAATTACCAACTCCTTAATTAGAGAGCTTCTTTAAATTACAACTGCTATCAGTATAAGACCTAGTTTAGGTATCAATCTGACCTAGAACAGGTCTCTGCCCAACACTGTGTAGTAGACACACCCTCAGATACCATAGCGGTAAGCGTGGTATAAAAACTGGAATGGAAGGGAATAATCTAATCAGCTCAAACACAGCAGTTATTCCCAGTATGCAGTCATAGCATAGGAAGGTAATACTGGTAGGGTCTCTCCGGGTCATGAAGCCTAGTCTTCTGCTTTTTCTGTAGACCATAGCATATACTCCCTGTCACTAACGGTTTGAGATCTATCCTAAAATTACGTAGGATTTTTGCCTACACTTCTATTGGAAGGTTGTTTTACAGCCTCCTTGCTCTGACTGTTAAAAACCTGGTTTACTGGCACCCAGATAGATTACATCCACTGCATTTCCTTTGCCTAAAAGATGAGTTATCCTATCCAAGAAAGATCTTAGGTTAATTTGGCATGTCCACCTGTGATAAACCAATATTGAATTTTATCCCATTTTCCATTTATCTTTATTTTTTCTTTCAAATTGTTGGCTCTCAATTTACAACCCAGATGCCTTGTTCCAAGAGGAGAACCACCCTCAGACTGACCACAACCTTTCTAGTTGATAATAGGCAAATTTATTGATACACAGTGATAACAGAAAAGAAACAATACAGACAATCAAGCAATTCTATAGCTACCAATCCTAGGGCTGTCATCAGAGTCAGGGAACGTCTGGCCATGATGCAGGCTTCACTTTAAGGGTCTCTCTTAGGTGTCAGACGTCAGCAGTCTGGAGGTGGGATGCTGAGCCCCTCCCCTCCCCCCTCCAGTGAGGTGTATAAGATGGGCTGGTGGTGTGCCCTCTGTCCATCATAGCCTTGGGGACCGCTCTTTGGAGAGGATGATGGGGTGGAGTAGGATCCAGGCGGGACCCTTTGTTACTCTCAGGTTTCTGCTTTTGTATTCTCCTTCGCTCCTGATAACTCCTGATGACTCTTGATCCATGGCTATTGCTGATTGATCTCTCTGTGTTCATCATAATGTCCACATAGCTCATTACATGCACGCTCTTCCCAAAACAGGAATTTTAGGCCCTGCTCTTTGCCTTGTGAGCCTCATCTCATGCTGTGGAGCAGTTTCTCAGACTATGTGCGTGTCCATTGGCCTTGTTGTGTTAGACAGCCTAACCTCCCCCCGCCACACAGCCCCCTACTCCCAGTCAGTGAGATCGCCCATGGGGGAACCGCCCCCCATCAACATGATCACCTGATCAGACTTTCCCCCCTGAGTTGCTGACTGGTGTCGGGGGGGTGGGGGGACATGCCCCTCCCCGACTCAAGAGGCACTGGTCACCTATGCTTCCCCTACCTCAGCAGCCACCGATCTCAAAGACTGATGATTGATGAGGAGATCCAGCAGAGGATCTGGTGCACAAGCACCTCGTTTAGGAAATTGCTTTGGTGCGTCTTTATCATGATCTCCAAAAAGACACCAAGACCTAGGTCTACAATATCATCCCCACTCTCCTCTCTGGTGACCTGTTGTTATCATCTCAAAAACCTGGAGATGTATCACCAACAACACCTCCAGAAAATCCTCCACATCAATGAGAAGTTCACCACACAAATGCCAGCATCCTTGCTGAAGCCAAGCAACTGAGTTGGTGATCCTCAAACACCAACTAGCACTGAGTTGGTGATCCTCAAGCACCAATTTCACTGGATCGGACACTGTCTGCAGATGCCTGACTCTCAACTCTCAAGGCAAATGGTCTACTGTCCTCTTAGTAACAACCTGAGATCTCACGGTGGCCACAGGAAATGCTACAAGGACACACTGGAGGCATAGCTCAGGAAAACAGATGCCAACATCAGGAGTTGGAAGGGTCTGACTGCCAGCCAACTCCAATGATGCCACAACCTGAACAAAGTGGTAGCCCATTGCAAAATAAAGCATCTTGCCATTGAAGCAGAAAGGAGGGAGTGGAGGAAGGAAAAGGAGAAGAATCCCAGCCACCAGTCTATTCCCCTTTGTGGAAAGCCCTGCAACTTCTGCAGATCAATCTGTGGTTCAAGGATCAGACTCTTAAGTCATCTCAAGACCCATCAGTGAACCATGGTAGAGATCCCCTTGAACTGAGGAACAGCTGATGAAGGAGGGGAGAAGGGGAGGCTTGCGTGGTTTTGGTTTGCATGTTTTGCTTTATCAAAATATATTTTCAATAAGAAATGCTTTTTTAAACCCAAATACACACCCGTCCCCTGCAATGTTTATTAACAAGGATTTTAGAATATTGAAAAAAAATATTACTGTTTCCAAAAAGAATATTTTCTTTTTTTTTTTTTTTTAAATGATTGTTTGGCTTTTTTTCCCCAGCTGGCTCAATCTAATCCATTTTCCACAGCATTATTTAAATGTAGAATAAGCAGTAGCATTACTGTATAGGAGAGTTGTCATTGCAGCCCCAATTTCCTCAGTATCAAAAGGCACTCATTTTGTCCACTGAGTGTTTCCTACCATAGACTATATCCATTTTCCCATTCTATGATCAACCAAACACTAGATATTTCATATTCGTGTGTGGTAGGGCCATGTTAGGACCATGTGTGTGGTAAGACCATACTTTCTATTTCAAGAGACATTCAACACATCCTGAAAATCAAAATCAGATCTTCTGATTTGGGCCTTTTTAATTTTTTTAATTTGTAATTTATTTATTTATTTTTTTTAAATGACAGTGTTTAAAAACTACATTAATTTTGAAAAGCTGTTTTGGAGCAAAAAGGCAAAACTTTCCATTATGACAGGAATGGAAAGGAAGGTTCACATAATTTACTTTCCCCCTAGAACTGCAGCACAACTGGTATCCCACCAAAACGTTGCAGTTGTGACTTTCTACCCCCTAAAAGGCACAGTTTCTACCCACAAAGGTAAGTGCAGCTGGTCCAGCTGGAAAACTGTCATTCTTTGGATGTGATTTGGGAACCAAGGACAGGTAGTGTGTGTTTGCTGTGGATCCTTCTGGATATGCCTCAGCGTTAAAATGATCAATCCACCAGCCCTGTGCAGATACCACAGGAGCAGTGGGTCCTGAGCAGAAGTGTAAAGGTAGAGAGCAGAGGTGGCCGACCTGTGGCACGTCACAAGTGGCATGGGGCACATGGCAGATTGGGGAGAGGGCAGAAAGCAAAGCAACTATCAAGTAGGGAGCACAAAGGAGGGAGCAGAAAGTGAAGCAGAAGATATAGTTAGAGAAGGGGACTGGATTAGCATTTGGGGAGAGCTTGGGGCTTAATTTGGGGCATGCCTGCCAAAAAGACTGGCCCCACTGATGGAAAGGTTGATGGCCTTATGGATCATATCCATGTACTAGGGGGGAAATGAATGACACGCAGGTGATTGTGCCAGGTGCAGACAGATGAATAAGAATCAGCACTGGGAAAACCAGAAAGGAGAGGCAAGAGAACAAGCCAGACATCGCAGGCAAAGTGAAGGGGAACGTTTCACCTGTGATAGCAGCACCAGGAGAGACGCATCAGGACAAAAGCATCCCAGAGACAGCGTGCTGCAGCCAAGAGGGATATTGCACCTGTAGAGTCTCTAGTTGTGCAGCTTATGAGATGGTGCACCCCTGGGTGGAAAGATCAGACCTAGGAGCCCTTCCACGCGGGAACTCAGCCTGGGGTGCTCTCCCTGACCCAGGCAGAGACCAGCAGCTCTTCCTCATCACTCGCCCTTTGGCAAAGGCTTTGCAGTTCCTCCCACCAATAAAACCCAGACACACAAAATTACCCTTTAACAAGTAAACCCATTTGCTCATACGCTGAAATTCCTGAATCAAGAGCAGGTAATTTGGCTCTGTTCTGAATTTAGATGTTTAATTTTCCACGGTTACAGGCAGGATTTTTTCAGTAGAGGCTGGGGAAGCACAGTAGCCACAGACATTTAATCTGCAGAGTTGCTCCTGAGGATGCACATTGTAGCATACGCCGCTTTTAGCTTACATGCAAGGACAGGACGTGGAAGTGATTTTGAAAAGGATCCATAAAATGGAAAAAATGGGTGCAAAAGTGGCACTGCTAATGCCCCCATTTCTGTAATCTGGAATGCGTTTCTCCCAAGTCGGCACCAGGGTGCCATGAATGCTCCCAAAGGACTGGTATGATCCCTCTGGATTTAACCTCAGCTCTCCCGGATGGACTTTCAGCTTAAACACAGGACTTGGTTACCAAAATAATTGAGCATAAATATATTCTCCTAAAGGTGAAGGGTTGAACATGTCTCTGGGAGTGCAACTATTTAAAGAAGCAGGTAAACGACCTATTGAGCATTGTGTATGCTCTGCTATTTCGTTGCAAGCTCTAACAGCAGCTTCCTAGATTTTAGCCTAACTTACATTATAGCCATTATTCACCGCTATGCCTTATGGACAAGAGTGTTAGGTTGGGAGTCAGGAGACTTCAGTTCAGTTCCTGGCTCTGTTGCTAAGATGCTGATGAAGTGAACTTGAGTTCACAAAAGCTTTTGCTCTCTATGTATCGTAGAAGGTTCATATCTACCCTTTCTTGTGTCTGGCTCTAGAAAAAACACGAACGTTTCATCTCTCTGAGGCTATTTCCCCATCTGTAAAACAGGGATAATGTTATTTCCCTTCCTTTATTAAGTGCTTTGTTACCTACATATGGAAAGCTAATGAGAGAGCAAGAACTTCCATATTATTATTCTTGTCTTCCTTGTTTCATAGACTGGAGACTAAGGCCTCAGAAAAAGAAGTGAATTGATCAGGGTGACAGAGGAAAGCTGCATCAGAAAATGAAAACGGGTCTCTTGAACCCCAGCCCAAAGCTGGGAACTTCCAGGCTCCACCTGGGAATACAACTGAACTCTGCAATAGGGACCTCAATAGGCCCCGTTTTGTGTAGTCCAATTATTATACTGATGTGTTCACAGAGACACAAAGAGAAGAAGCAACTTGATCAAGGTCTCGCTGAGACTCCACCAGTCCTGATTCCACTGCCCCTTGCTCCCAAATATTTTCCTATGCCTCTTTAAGTCACATGAAGGGCCTGCCTTTATTCTTCCCTTTGTTACTGCTTACAACAAGGAAAGAAAGCTCACTTTTCTCTTGAAACTTATTTCTCTTCAACAGCGGTGGCCCCAAAATTACCACTAATTTCCTACAAGGAATTTGTTCTTTGAAACATACTGTATGGCACTTTTCTTTTCTTCTTTTTTTTCTCCATCTGAGACTGGCACTGAGTCTGCTGAGAACATGTAAGTGTAGTTGCTTTTGAATGCTGCAAGGTAAATGCCTTAAATGACAGCTTAAATGGAATCATTAAAGCAGATGTAAGTATTATCCGAATGCTTCTGAAGTCCCCTTTGCAAAGCAATAGCGTCTTTATTTTCTCTCCTGATGCATACACCTTTTTTAAGGAAGCTGACAACCTATTATTTCTTACTTTCTCCCCATTTTCAAGCTTGAACTCAGGGACCATGTTCATATCTTAAAGTTATACCCTGTTGGCTAGGAAGAGAGAGGCAGCAAATGGATAGAAGTCTGGTGAAAATAGTTATATATTGCAACATGACTGTAAGATGCATCATCTCATTTTAAGCTGTTAAGTTAAAAGGGAATTGTAACACAATTGTTAACCATTGGCTTAAAGGGAATGCAATATTGCCATCCCTTTTTACTAGGTGAAAGGTGGAAGTTGAGGGACTTTGACTGCAATCGTGAGGTTCCAGTTTCAATCCCTACTGAGGTCACATAGGCTAGGGACAGAAATTACATATGAGCTGGTATAAGAGATCAGAACTGGTTCAAATATGTAATGCAACAGAAGTTCAGTGCATGTGAACCACTTTCAAAATGGCTGAAACTGGTCTAAGATAAACCTGGATGGATGCAGTATCAAACTTAACTGAGTTAGGTTAAATCAGTCTATTGAACTTCTGTCTCAGACCTCCTCCAGATTGAAGTTAACCACAGCCCCCTAGCATCCCAGGATGTTTTGCACCTCCATCACAACCCCCACTCTTGCAAGGTGAGCAAGCTAGCTTTGGCCCAAACTGTCTGCTCCAGCTGCATAGGGAAGCATGCTTCAACACCCCCAGCTTCTAGCCTGGGCCACTGCTTGCATGTAGCTGCATTGACAGAATCAAAAGTGAATGTCTGTTCACTTGATTGTCAGTTCAACTATACAGTTTAGACAAACTTGGGAAGCTTTGATGAATTCAGCCTTGGGCTTCTTGATTGTCTGTACTTAGCCATAAAGTCCAACCATGAGACAGGAACCCTATCAATTAATGTAATCTACCATGAGCAGCTGACCAGCAGGTGTCAAGCATGGTGGCTTTACTGAAAAGATGTGCTCTAGGAGTATGATGGCATTTGATCAATAGCCTTTTGCAATACAGTCGAGGGCAGATCCAAGGGGGTGCAGTGATATGGGCACATCCCCTTTCCACTGCTGTCCCCAGCTGATCTGGTGCAGGGGGAGCCCCAGAGCTCCTTTTTGCCCACCTCCAGCTGCAGGCTGTGGCTCTGTGGGGTGTTGAGCTCAGCAGAGGACAGTGGCAGCAACACATGGATTCCTCCTTCCAGCACTAGCTCTCTGTCTCTCCCCCTCCCTTGCAGGTGTCCTGCACTGGCAGGAAGTGGGCACTGACTGGAGGAACCTGTGCATTGCTGCCACTGTCCCTAGCTGACAGCCACGGGGGAGCCCTAAAGCTAGTCCTGATCTGCTCATGCCTTCTGTTGCAGGGATCAGCTCTATAGGCACCTGGGTTCTTATAACCCGGCTCTTTTGGCTAATTCAATATGGAGACAGGACTGCCAGGATGGTGGTGTCCTTTTCCCGCCCATTGTGGAGTCCCTAGGAGAGCAGAGAAACAGTAGCCCTCATACTACCTTGAATACAAAGTCTGGGACTTTAGTTCACCACCTGTAAAATGAAAGCAATAACACTGACTTACTTCAGAGGTGGGGTATGGCAGGGATCTGGGTTTTCCATTTGCCAGGGTAAACCATGGTAAAATGTGGATTTTCTCATTTTAAGGAGAAAAACATGGATTTTATCATTTTAAGGAGAAAAACCCAGGAAATGGTCGGTTTCCCCTTGCAGGATGGCACAGTTCCAGCCTACAAGGTGTTAAGGGGAGCAAAAGGATGGTGGTAAGGCTGGGGGCACCATGAGCATGTGTGCACATACACACACGCATAGCCATCAGGCAGCCTGAAGAGCAGCTCCTGTAGGTAAGTTTGGCATTGGGTGGAGGAGAGGAAATTGGAGCCCCCATAGTGAGGGAGGGAGGGAGTTAGGCAGGGCTAGGGAAGGGGCTGGAGCTTGGCTGCTGCCCAGCTGTGGTGGTGTATAGGGCTTGGGGCCTGCCACAGGACCTAGGCAGGGAGCAGGATTGAATCACAGGTGGCTCATCTGGAGGGCAGAGGGGCTAAGTCCCTGCTGCTGCATGCATTCCCAGGGAGTCATGGGAGGCATGTGCCCCCCCACATTTGTGTACAGGGCAAGCTGCCTGCTGCAGGCTGAGGGATCCCTGCCCTGCTGCCCTCCCTCTGGGGCCTTTGCAGCCCAGCAGGCAGTACAGCAGAGCAGAGCAGGTTGGGGTGGGGCTATGCAGGGAAGCTTGATGCCACCACTGCTGGGAGCCCTGCATTGCTATGACAAAGTGATTCATGCCCACCCAGCAGCAGCAGGGCTGGCAGTACAGAGGGCACCTCAACAAGGTGGCATGGACCTCATGGCCGTAGTGCCCGGCCCCTCTCTGCTCTGCTGTGCCAGGTCCTGCCCACTGGGCCACAGAGGCAGGGCAGCAGGGTAGGGAGCTCCAAGTCTGCAGCCCTCACCCACCCCACGCACAAATCTGGGGGGGCATGTGCCCCCCCATGTCCCACCCTTGGTGTGCACACAGTGGCCACCCCCACACAAGCCCATAGCAGGCAGCCTGAACCTGCCTCCCCCCATCCCCACAGACTTCTCTCCAGCCATGACACTCATGAGGGAGAGGGAGCTGGCTCTGGGATCTACTCGGCCACAGCAGCCACCACCTCCCATGGGTGAGAGCTGCGGCTTAGGTATTGGGTGGGGGGGGAGGGAGCAGGGGATTATGGACCCAAGTCCCTGGCCCCATAGCTCTGGCAGCTGGGTGTTCTCCCTGGCAGGGCTTGGGGGCAGGGGTCTGTGGGTAGGGAGTGAGGGGCACCAGAAGGGCTGGGAGGCTGTGGTTTGGGAGTGAGGAACAATGACATGGACAAGGCACCAGCATATCTGGGCTGCTCAGTGCCACAGAGCCGTGGGTGGGGGACAGCTGCAGCTGAACCCATGTCCTGGTGAGCGAAGGGGGCAGACAAGCTCTGATTTTCCATGGTAAAGAATCCAAAGTCAAATTCCAAAATGTATAGGTATTTAGAATGTATTTTATTATAGCAATTGAGGCACGGGTAGGGCCTCCAAACTGCTTTAAAATTGTAAATCTATCAATAAAACTTTATGTTCAACTTAAACCTATGTATATAGTAGTGTTTCATTTTAACCATGAAAAAACAGATTTGGGGGCTTTTAAATCAGAGAATTTGTGATTTTTTTTTAAACAGAGAAAACCAGGATATCAGTTTATGAATAGGGATCTACTTAAAGCACCCTGAAGTGAAGGAAAAATCACAGGCTGCATAACATCTGGCCATTTTTGAGGCCTTTTCATGGTGAGCCTCCCTCCACTGCTGATTGGTCGAGGGGCCCCAGTGGCCCTGACTCTCATCACTGATTGGCTAAAAATGCTGCCTTTCACGCAGTCTTACCTCTTGCTGTTGATTGGTGGAGAAATCAGCTCTTCACGTGGCTCTGCCTCTCACTGTTGATTGGCAGAGAAGGGCAAAAAAGACAGTCCTCTTGGCCAATTAAAAGCAGAGAGAGTAGGTGCCATCTTGGCTGCTCCCCTTTGTACTGGTGGCTTCCCCACCCCAGTGGGCTGCAAGGCTGGGCCGCAGCAGCCCCTGGCTTACAGTTGTGAGCCAGCATTTTATTTTTAGCAAGTTTTTATTTTCCGTGGATTTCATGCCAAATCATGTAAACCACCCTTTTTCACAGTTTTCACAGAAACCCCCATTTTTCACCATTTCCACGAAAATAGCAAAACCACAATTTCAGTATGTCCTTAGTTATGAAGCCAAGGGAAGCATGGATCGTGAGGCTCTTGAAGGGATGACTGGGAACTGGGATATTTTCTGTGAAATGTGCTTTCATTAAAGCATGGTGTTCCCAGAAAACCATCTCATTTTGCACTTCGAAAAGTTTTTACTGGGAAGGTTTCTGAGGCGCGGAGCTATCTGGTGGGAGAGAACAAGAAGGAGACCCAAAAGGAAAACTTGCTGTTTTCATTCTGAAAATGAAAGTCTTGACACACATCCATTTTGAAAAATGGTTTGAAAGGTTTTGTTCTCGAGGACTCAGACACTGAGATACTGGAGACCATTTGTGTGTCAAAAATGTCCTGCTTAGACACTAAAAAAAATTTTTGTTCACTCTCCGTCTGCGAGTCTTATTAAATTCCATTTTTAATTATGACTCACAGGTGAAGTTGTACCTTACATGTAGGCCTCCATGCTATCCTCAGCCCACTCATATGAATCTAGACTTTGTGCAAAGACCAGGGCTTTTATTAAAATACATTTTAAATTATTATTCAATAATGATCTAGTAATTAGAATCTTATTCAGCATCGCACCTCTTTCTGTCCATGTTTTCGCCCAATTCCCACCGTGATGGTCTTTGTGCCTTCCTTTCTCCTATTATATCTGTAAAATGGTTCAGCATTGGAATCATTCATGCTGGTGCCATCATTCATCTTTAGTGTCAACATCCAGTAAGGTAAGTTGGCACTGAGGTGTTAGGACCTTTTGGAGTCCTAGCTGCCAGCAGCTGTGGGAGACTGTAGCAGGATGACACCCTAGGGTCACCGTGCTCTCCCCTAGGGCCCTCCGTATGGTGCCAAATGTTCGCTAAGCACCCTCAGAATCTCACCTACCACATCTTTGATGTTATGTAATTATTGTAGGGAGGCTGCCCTTCGGTCCCTTGGCTACAGTTCTGCTGCTACCCCATGTCTCAGTTCTATAATGGGGTTCTGGGCACCCCAACCTTATGGGCTATGCATGGCTCCGACCATCCCTATGCCATGCCCCAAGCCTCACGGATGTCCCAGATGATGTTTGCTCTATTTCACTCTCCACACCCCACCGGCGCTCTGGCTTGTCTCGCAACCTGCGCCCCGCCGGTGCTTCTGGCTTTTCCTCGCAATCAGTGCACCACAGGTGCTCGGGCTCGTCTCGCAGCCTAGGCCTCGGGCCTGTCTCACACCCTGCGGCCCGTCAGCGCTCCGGCTTGCTACCCCCTCTCTAGGACATCTCACGTTTCCTCCTCTCTGGGGCTGGGGTCAGTGCACCCACCGCATGCTGCACTCTCTCTGGTGCCGGCGTCCCCAAGCTACCATGGAGCCCCCTATGAGGCCTCCTCCAACCCCCGATAGCCTCACCCGGTCCTCCGGTGTAACAACAACAAAAACACCAGCCAATCAGCTATAACATAACTCCATGCCTCGGGGCTAAAATGCCCTCCACACCGCGCCGCAGGTGTTCCATCGTTCACCCATGTCACTAGCTGCTTGTGCGTCCTTCACGCGTTCAGGGCCGAGCTCCTTCCTCCTTGGCCGCAGGCTTTCCCCTCTGGGCTTTGGCCTGTGATTTATATCTGAGCCAGGCCCTGCCCCTTCCGTTCAGCTGACTAAACAGGTGTGTCCTTAACGTCCTCCGGTTGCCCTTAGCAACCAGCATCTGAGCCACTGCTCCAGCTTTCCAAGTAGCAGGCACCTGGTGCCCTGCTACACACCTCCCCCCCTTCAGTTTCAAACTCACCAGGCTGAGTCTTCAGTCTTACCCATGGCACCTTCTGTGGCAAATCTCTCAGGCCTGGGTTCTTGTTCTTTGATCATCTCAACTTGCAGTGGCGGAGATTTTAAGGCGCCTCCTACCTGCCTTTTACCCAAGGCACACCATGTGGGATTTTCCAGGATTTGCCCCGCTGTGGGTAGTCCCCTCCCCCCCCACCAACCAACCTTGGTAGATTGCCGCCCTTGATAGTCGAGACCCGGCCTACCCCCGGGGGGGTCTTCCATCTCTCGCTCCCTCTCTTCTCTGGGTTGTCCACTTTCCCTTCATACACCCCTGGGTCTCTTCTTCTGGGCAAATCATAGGTTCTCTAGTCTCTCTCTGGCTCCTTGGAGGTCTTGGAGCCTTCCCCATATCTCCCACTGCCTCCTCAGCGCCTTCTGGGCATATTTATTTTTCCAAAACTCAGCCTTTCCATGGACAGTAGGTCTTCGTACCAATCCCTTGTAGATCTTAACATGTGCTACTCCTCCAACTTTCTCCTCAATGATGTCTCTCAGCCTCTACCATGTGACCTGCCTAGGGATGTTACTTACGTAGACCTGAGGTCTTTTCTCAGGCATGGATCCCCTTTTGGCTGGTTGTCCCCTCCTCCTTATCTCATGCTCCTGGGCACCATTTACTTTGCCGAGTGCAACTGACTCCCTTTTTGCCAGACCTACCTTGGGCTCTGGTTGCCCTAGGCCTCGGACCATTTGCGCCTCATCCTGGCTAATAGAGCGGTAGGTCTCACTTTCTGGGGAAACCTGTTCCTCCTTCCCTGTCACCCCTACATCTACCAAGTCTGCCCCCTTTGGTTGCCCCTGACTGGGCCCTGTACTTCCTCCCTCAACTTGCAGTAGAGATAATTCCCTCAGTTGTTGCCTTAGCTGGTTCATCTCGTTCATGTAATGACTCTGCCACTGGTTCCATTTCTGGTCCCAGTATTCTAGGAGAGCTGGCAGGGTCTCCTTTTGTAAGACCCCCAGTTTCTCCTCCATAGGACTCTCCTCCCTGATACTTCTCCCAGGCGGCCCTGGTCCAGCTTCCTCTTTAGGGCCCCCTGGACTCCCGACACTAGGAAGCTCCTCTGGCTCTAGGCACTTCATCATCCTAGACTGCTTATCCTCTAGTTGTGCCTCTGCTTGCTTCAAAAACTCCTTAAGTTCTTCCCTCTCTTGGTATTCCGACTTAGTGGCTACCAAGTACTCAGCTGATTGGACTTCCAGTGTTCCCAGCCATTCCTGCACCATTTCCGAGATCCCCAAGGTCCATGGTTTTGGGTCAGCTTCTACCAGGGTGGTTGTACCCTCTCCCTCTAATATCTCTACCCCTCCTGGGTCTTGGGTTTTCATGGCCCCCAGAGCACTCTCTGCCATAGCCTTTCATTTTCCTGCTTCAACTTCTGAATCTCTTGACTCATAGCTAGTATTTCTCACTCTAGCTGCTCTTTCGCTGCTCTTGTTGCTATTTATTTAGCTAGGCTGTCTTCCCGGAAGGTTTCAAGGGACTGGACTAGTCTCACCAGCTGTTCTTTTTTGGCATTCATATCTACTTCCTTAGCCTGGCTATCTTCCAGGAGGATTTTAAGGATATGAACCTGCTCCTCAAGTCGTTCTTTTTCCTCCTCCACATTCTGCAACTGGGCTCGCAGCCGAGTGTTTTCACTCTCCCTGGCTGTTAGATTCTCTTCCAGGGACAGTCTCTGCTCCCCCAAGGTCTTATAATCAGCCATATAGGTTTTCATCTTTTCCAACTCCCATGGGAACCTTTTATCTGTCTCTACTGCCTAAGTATGGCTCTCCATTATCCTCTTTCATTTCCTGCACTCGGTCCCCTGCACGTACTTTCATGGCTGTTGCTACTTCCAGCTCCCGTTCTAACTGGATTACCTCTTCTTCCAGTTCCTTTCTCTGTCTTTTCTCGGCGAAGTTGCCGGTTCTCTGGCCTCCCCTGCTTCTTGCCTGCATGATCCTAATCTTGGTCCAACCCTCCTGGGTTGGCCTCAGTCTTTCTCCAAAATTCCAGGCAAGGGGTATCCTTCGTTCAGCCCCACGTAGTGAGCTGTGGCCCCACTGCCTTACTGCCAAATCATCCATTGTTCTGTTATAGCCCCTGGGTTTGCTCTCGCTCCTGGTTCATGCATGGCTGAGCGTTTCCTGGCCAATGCACCACTGTAGCAGGATGACACCCTAGGGTCACCGTGCTCTCCCATAGGGCCCTCCATACCATGCCAAATGTTCGCTAAGCACTTTCAGAATATCGCCTGCCATGTCTTTGATGTTATGTAGTTATTGTAAGGAGGCTGCCCTTCAGTCCCTTGGCTACAGTTCCGCATCTCAGTTCTATAATGGGGTTCTGGGCACCCCAGCCTTATGAGCTATGCTTGGCTCCGACCATCCCTATGCCATGCCCCAAGCCTCAGAGATGTTCCAGATTTTGTTTGGTCTGTTTCACTCTCCACACCCCACAGGCGCTCTGGCTTGTCTCGCAATCAGCGCACCACTGGTGCTCGGGCTTGTCTCGCAACCTGCAGCCAGTCAGCACTCTGGCTTTCTGCCCTCTCTCTGGGGCTTCTAACGCAGCCCACTCTCTGGGGCTAGGGTCAGTGCACCCACCGCGTGCTGAGCCCTCTCTGGCGCCAGGGTCCCCACGCTACCGTGGAGCCCCCTATGAGGCCTCCTCCAATCCCCAATAGCCTCACCCGGTCCTCCGGTGTAACAACAACAAAAACACCAGCCAATAACATAACTCCATGCCTCGGGGCTAAAACATCCTCCAAACCCTGCCACAGGTGTTCCATCGTTCACCCATGTCACTAGCTGCTTGTACATCCTTCCCACGTTCAAGGCCAAGCTCCTTTCTCCTTGGCCACAGGCTTCCCCCACCCGGGCTTTGGCCTGCGATTTATATCTGAGCCAGGCCCTGCCCCTTCTGCTCAGCTGACTAAACAGGTGTGTGTCCTGAACTTCCTCTGGTTGCCCTTAGCAACCAGCACCTGAGCCACTGCTCCAGCTTTCCAAGTAGCAGGCACCTTGTGCCCTGCTACAGAGACACAAATGCATCACTCCTGCTTCACATTTGAAAAGTTTCTTTGCAACCAGATTTAAAAAAATAACCAAACTACTTCTGCCTGAATTGCAATACGGGGACACAGGCAGGCCAACTTTTTGACATTTCTATTGCATTTCCCAAAGTTCTTTACCTTAGAAATCAGTTGTGAACAGATCTTGCTGGACATGCTGCCTTTCTAAACACATTGTACCACAAACAGCAGCAGTCTTTCTCCAAGTCTCATGGCCAAACCAAGCCAAACCAAACCACACACTCAAACATTCTCATACTTGCCTTGTCTCCCTATAATATTTCAGGAGAAATGGCTTTGGGCTATCCCACTGTGCATTTTCATAATGGTCAGGATATGCCACTTTAATCAGCCATGCAACCTTTAATTTACAGTCTTTCCTCTGGTCTCTTTCTTTTGGGTAGGCTACCCTGAGGGGCAGCTTCGGATTAGGACAGCTGACTTGTGGCCTGATGGTTAGAGCCTGTTCCAGGAAGCCATACACATGCAGGTTCTAGCTGGACAATGGGGACCTAGGACCTGGATTGCTGGCTTCCTGTAAAGCCTGCCTGTAAGTTGACTGGTTCTAATTAGAACATGTTTAATTAGACTTGATTAATCAAGTCTGCTGCAAGTTCTAATTGCTTCACCATCATGTGTATTAAGCCTCCCCCCCCACCAGCATTTTAAAATGGCTGCGGGGGCACTTTAACTAAACATCATCAAATGAGCTTTAGTGAAAGCACCCCTAGACCCTTTTTAAAATGTAGGGGGTTTAATATATGTGATGGTAAACCATTTTAATTACAGCAGCTGTAGGGGAACCGCTTTAATTAAAACAGCCCCACCCCACCCCAATGGCATCAAAAATGTGAGAGGGCACTCCTCTCCTCCTCTGGGCCATGGAAGAGCCCATTTAAAGTTGTATCCTAAACTGGATCTGTGATTTTACTAGAAGATCCTGCCCTTAGAAATACCTCATGTGTATCCCTGTACTTGGATAGAAAGATTTAGGGAACATCCCCAAATGCATCCTTGGTGTAATTCAGTTACAGTTCATGCAGTTCTACCAGAGATGCATTTGGCCCACAATTCTCCCACATCAAGATGAGCACATACCCTCAAATGGCCAATAAAGAACACTGAGGACATCTAATTGAAAGCATGACTGTTTGCAGCAGTTGTGGGTGGCATGTGCTTTGCTGGCATCCAGGGCTAAATACGGCTGGATATGTGGCAATCGACAACTGGGAGCTACATTATGCATGTTCTGGGAACAGCAAGCCAGTGCCACAATGCAATTATGGCTTTAAACCATGCCCGATGTGTCTGTTCGGCAACAGTAGCAGACAGACAGCTCCAAATCATTATTTTTTCTGCTTACTTAGCTTCCGGTGATTAGGTTCCTGTCTTCCAATTGTGGTGACTAAACCAATTAAGGTACGATTTAAAGAAGGAGCTCATAAATATTGTACAAAGGTAGTATTGACAAATCTAAACTTTATTAAAAAAAAAAAAAAAACGGAAAGGAAGGGGTAGGGGGGCAGACTTCCAAAACTCAGCAATCCATCTTAAAAGACGATGTTATGTGCTGTAACTTCTGCAGTATGAATAAATATGCATAATCAAAAGGAAGCACAGCTCGCTTCTCTCTATTGCTCATTTGATATACCTCTTCATGTCATATCCACTTTCACATAAACAACACAATAATAAAACATCTGCATTGCTAAATAACACTACTGTGTTCTAATTCCTCTGGAATGACATGAATAAGAACATTCGACTCCTGTTTATTAGAATTTATTGGTGACAAGAGTGTGTAAAGCAGCAGAAGGCATAATTAATTCTAGTACAGCCCCAAGTCACACGTCCAAACTTGACAAGGTTCACTCTTGACTTGCGCTACCTTCCCTTGTCGCACGATAACATCAGGGCTGTGACAAGGTACAGATGTCCTGCTGGAGGAGTGGCAGGGAGTCATTCGCAACTCCCGTGCTGTCTCCTGCAGATGTGAAGGGTGGCTTATAGCTCAGCCAGGAATTATGGGGTAAACAAAAGAGCTTTGTAAAAACAGCCCCTTGCCAGGAACGGTGAGCGGCATGCTAATGAAACGGAGCGCGGATGCTCAACAGGGAGGAGTCGCGGACCCCTGTCAGCGCAGAGCAATAACACTGACAGATTTTGAGAAATTAGAAATAAGAGGAGAAAATAGCAAAACTAGATGTATCTTGGGGAACATGATTTGAAGCAGGCTGAATCGGAAGACGCCTGAAGCCAACGCTAACACTGACGGAAGCCTAAAGGGAGTAATGGATAGTACAAAAAAAGGTGTGTCTATTTTAGTTGGTCTAATAAACGATATCAGATTTACCCAAAGAGCCTTGCCTGCCTATTGAAATGCAACCCGCTGTTCCACAGACATAATGCATCCACAGTCCTTGGAAAGTCCGAGTCTGTTAGTGCTTCAAGCCGTGGCATTTTAGGACCAATATACAAAAGCACTTAGGTCTTTTGCATGCTACTTAAGGCAAATAAGTCCAAGATTTGGAAGCTCAGTTACCACCTGCTCCTTCAAGTAACTGTAATACTGTAATACTGCCATTTCCACCAGTAAAATCCCATAGGTACCTTTATTTCTGTACCTGGGTGTGTACAGGCCCAACCAGCTCCTGGCAGCACTGAGCTGGGTCTGTGATGCTACTAGATGATTTCTCCCCTCAGAAACATCCAACGTATTGCAAAAAACAATTTTTCCAACTTAGTTGGCATGATAAAAGTTATCACACCTACCCAACGAGCCTTGTCTGCCTATGTCCTTAGACCAACGCGGCTACAACCAGCAACCCCTGTGTAGTGCCCTGTAATTAAGTTGCATGATGGACACAATGATCTATCTTATGCCTAAACTCCATCGGGATTTCCAAAGTGGACGTCCCATCGGCTATCATGCCTGAGGGATCTCATGTGGTTGGCCTGCTCTTGAAGTCTAATGAATCAGCCTCTGAAGGAGGAGGACCCCTTTTACCCAATGGTCTAGTGAATACTGAAATCACTAGACTGAGAATTGGAAGACCGGAGAACCTAGCTTCAAGTCCCTCCTTTGTCTGAAGCGACCCAGACCTACTTCTCAAACCTCCCAAATGAATGCCATAGTAAAATAAGGAGCATTCTGGGATGGAAACTTCTTGGATTTTCCTGCTTTATAGAAAATATAGAGACACATTTTTCTGTCCATGACACTTAACTATTCTGTCCAAAGTGGAGTCATTTCAATGAGCGTGAGGGAGAATACTCACCCTATCGCTCATGACTAGAGCAGTCATTTAAAAGATAAAGCAGAGCCCCTCAAGCTGAGGTAGGATTAGTATCCCTCTTCGGTGAGTAGGCATTAGGCTCGGGGCATCAAAGATATGGTCCACAGGGCTCCTGGAGGGGCTGGGACTTCAGCAGCAGGACAAGTATTGGCTCCACTAACCCTTGCACCAGTGCCACTCACTCCACCACTGCCACTGGGTCCATATCCAGCTTTTGCATGGCCCGTGTGGACCCTGTACTAGTTCACTGGGTATGAAGGAGTCTCCCACAACCACCACCACCTCCTCCTCTGCCTCCTAGTTGTGATAGGGACAGATCACAAGTACGTCCCTAAATCCGGAGGAGGGTTCAGAGATGAGAATCCCAAGTAGGGAACGTACCTCTCTTCCCCTCCAAACTCCCTACTGCTTAGCTCAGGCAACTCACTGCCCAGTGCGCTGCCTTTTCCAGGCCCCACTCTTAGCTTCATAACTCCCACCACGCACTGCACACAGAGCCTGGGTACCAAAATCAAGCTGCGGATCCCACACGTCCTCAAGGAATCGCAGCATTTTGCACGGCTCTGCTGCAGATCACGATGCTGAGGTGCTCTTTATGGGTAGAGCTGTAGCAATCCATGCTAGTAGCTCTGGATGTCCTTGGCTCAGTCCCCGGTCCTGAATAAGAAGGTAGCTGACCCATGAAATCATCAGGTCTGGAAGGAAATCAGAGTCTGTCTACACACAACACCGCTGCAGCCACAGCTAGAACAGCGCACTCAACTTGGGCATGGGAGGTCAGAAAGATCCTTGAAAATGAGAGGGAGCTCAGGAAGCTGGAGGAGTTATCAGCAGAAGTAAAAAGAGCTGAAAGCGCGTATCTTCTCTCTTCTCCCAGGTGTGTTTTAAGAACAGATGAAATCCCCAGGCTATTTCCCCAGAAGATTTGTGCAAACACTTAAAAAAACAAAAAAAACCCAAACCTGTGTGTCCCCACTCTTTCCCCCTCCCTTAATTAGTACAGAGAACAACTTTGATTACCTTCAATCATTGGAATATTTACTTCAAAGGCTTGCATGTTAATTAATCTCTGCCTGCCCACAAGCCAGCTGCCAAGAATTCTTTTGGGAGACTTTAGAAATTTAACAAGGCCCTTCCAACATCTTATTATTTAATATATCTTATTTTAAATATTTATATTCCAGAAAGCATCTCTGGTAACATCGCTGCACCTACTTTTTCTTCCCTGATAAGATTTCATCTAGAATTTTGAACAGGCGACTGGCAATGTTGGATAATTGTTCTTTCTTGGCCACTGACTTCTTGTGGTGCTTACTGTCTCTGTCCCTCGATTTACCCATCTTTAAAATGGAGATTATGATACTCGCCCATTCACTGTTCTGAATAATGGGAAGGGCGAACATGGTTTCTACAAAGTAATTTGAGATCCTTGAATAAAAGCACTTTACAAATGTTAAGAAGACTTGCTCTGAGGTATAAAAGCTCCCCTGTCAAATGTAATCAAGCTCAGGTAAAAATAGGTTATAATGGGTGCTCAAAGATAAATACATGGTCACATGAATGTCACAGAATGGACAGTGCCCTTTGTTTCCTCCTCTGCTTTGATCCGAAGCCAACTTTGTATTTTGGTTGCCTCCTGTGAGCTTGCCTTTGCTGAATTATGCACAGATTCAGTATCGTCTTAAAAAAATGGCTCCAGTGCATACTGCCCAAAGGCATCTAACCTGCCACAGGTTAAAAAGGGAGATGAGGAGTGCCAGCATCTTCCAGAGATGAGGCTTAGCATCAAATTTGGAAACTGCTAAACATTGAGGGGTGTTTGAACCTTGGGTTTCTTTTCAAGCTGTTATACTTACGGGGTTAAACTAAGAAATCTAGATCCCGATGGCAGTTCTGGGGTATAATATAGACACAACTCCGATTTTGGAAATGGAGTCAGGGTTTGGATAGTTTGTTCAAATGCTGTGACTTTCTTTGCAAGGATATTCAGGAACAGACAAAATTCCTGTCTGGCTAATTACATTCTTCCTTCCTAATTTTTTTAAGCAATTTTAGTGGAGATACTATTCATTCCCTGTCTAAAATAAAAACCCTGGCAGTGCTGCCATTTAAATCCTAGTCTGTTGCATTACAGAGATGCCTGAATTTTGACAGAGGGTGTGCAAGGCATTTGGAGGATTTTTCCAGATGAAAGGAAAATGCTTTAATCCATAAACATAAGATGCCCTTCTTCAACCATATATCACTGGGGAACAAATGCCCACTACTCACTGCATCAAATCCCACAGCCTCTATCATGCAGGAGGATCCTAAAAGCCCCTTCTTGCCTTAAAGTCCACAAACAAATGAGATTTCTCGTTCCTCTGCAAACCGCAGCAACTGGCAAACAAACCAGGCTGAAACAACTGGTTTATGATGACTTTTGCTTTCTTTAGGCTTCTTTCGTTCCCTTGTAAACTTTATTTCCAACTATAATTTGGAAAGTTGATTCACCGCAATGTGGCAACGGCAGACCCCTAACACTGCATCCCAGTGAACGCTTCCTTTTTTTCAGGAGCAAGATGCCACGCAGCGAAAAGGGTTTTTTGTTGTTTTTTTTTTTTTTCTCTTTTCCAGCAGCAGCAGCATCTGCTCTTTGGCAGGCTTCTCAAGCAAGTTATGTTGGCAGCCTCATTTGCCTCTGGGTCTGACTCTGTCACATGCTGAGGCTATTAATGGGATGTCTGAGCTGTCGTCCTTGCTGGACGTTATCTTCTTTGACTTGTCTTTGTGCTTGAGCTTGCATACTCTTGCATTTTAAATGCTTCCCCTCTGCGAATAAAATCGCACACAGATCTTTCTGGTGAGCTCTACGCTGGGGCTCTGGGATTTCAGCTCGAGTATCCATGTAAGTCTTGACCCAACCCATCCCATGAGCTGCTTGTTCTCGGGGCTTCCCACTGATCTCTCTGTCTCCAGCTATTCAAAAGGTAGCAGACAACCTAATAGCTCAGCAACTGAAAAATAATGACGAGCTCATCCACAACACCTCCAAAGAATTATTCCTGCCTTCACTTCACAGATAGGGAATTAGGTATGCAAATCTTAATAGAAATTTGCAGACCTAGTAGACGTTAAGGCCAAGATAGAAACTTAATAGACTTTAAGACCAAGAGGGACGGTTAAACCATAAAGTTTGTCCTCCTGTTTGACAACCTAAAAAAATAATCAGGCATGAACCCTACTTCACATGTACCTTGTTGCAAATACAAAAGAAATGCTCATTTCCCACCATTTGTGGGTTTAGCTCACTCCAACGTAGGTTCTTGTAAGATCAAATGTGATAGTTGCCACTGAACTCTCTGCGGCATTTGCTTGTAAGTAATTTCTTTTAAAGTATTAATTCTAACCCCGTCTATGGAGAACCCTGCTCTAATATCATTTCCTTTCAAAGGCACACCTAAAGGCTTTAAGAAGGATTGCTATCCCTTATGTTTGTGCCAAGTTAAATAGTAAGCACCTTGCTATACAGACAATGAGCTACTCCTTCAACTCTGAATTCTGCACTAATGATCCCAACCCCACAGTTTATCAGGATTGGCCATTCATGACATGTAGCAGATTTTATAACCTTAGGTCAGTAGTTCCCAACCTTTTTTGGCTGTGACCCACTGCTGGGAGCGGAGTGTGGTGATGGCGGCGGTGGCTCGGGGCCAGAAGTGGAGAGCTCCTGACACATGGTACGGCTTGTCTTTTGTGTGTGGTGCTGCCGGCATTGCCCCCACGACCCTCATTTGGGTCATGACCCGGGGTTGGGAACTGCTGCCTTCAGTCAACACAAAATTCTGGCCAACACATGTGAACTTCATATGTTTTTTGGGCTGGAGTGGAATAAACTGATCTGGTCCTATTCTGGATGCGTCTGACACCTACAACCAATAATAAATAAAGCAAACTCCCTTTTCCCTTGGCAGACAACTAATATAAAGACCATTTTATGGGCTTATTCATTTAGTCATCTGCCAAAATACTATCTATATTCACTTTACAAATGTTACCCTTTTTTTTATGATTAAGGAAGGAGTTCAGTTCTCCTGATCTGTCACAGATGCTCAGTGCGACCTTGGAAAGTTACTTCAGGCCAGATCCAAAAAGATCTGAGGTGTCTAAAGTACAGCTTAGGTGAAAATTAGGTGCATAAATATGAGACAGCAGACTGGAGCCTACCCTCCAACCGCGCAAACTCTACGGACACTTGTACATGTGATGTCCTTAGGGTTGATCCAACTTTTCCCAGAGCCCACCCACTGGAAGTCCTCTGGGTACTGCTACCTGGATGGGCTTGGGGAAGAGTTAGATCAGGCTGGGTGCTGCCTTAGAGTTGGGGCAGCACCCACCCAGCTAGCAGCCTCTCTGAGTGGCCCCTGAGGACACCGCAACCACAGAGGGAAGGACCAGGGCCCCCTGCAGCTCAGGGGCTGCTCAGCTTGCCAGCAGCTTGCCTGCCAGTAATGGGAGAGGCAAGCAGGCACCACCAAAAAAAAAAAAAGATTGGGTTGCTTGCTGCTTCTACGTTCATCAGTCTCCCGCAGCCAGCAGGATGCTTGGGGCAAGCCAAGAATGGGCTGGCTTGTCCCTGGCGCAGCACAGAAAGGTGGTAGGAGGGTGGCTGAGTGTGCTGGCAGCCAGAGAAGGCAGTGCACAGGGCGCCTGGGGGGCTGCCAACTTTCCCAAGCTGATCCAGACTTCCAGGGCCCTGTGCACCCTCTCTACCACCTTCTTCAGCCACCAGCATACTCAGCCACCCTCCTGCCACCTCCCCACACTGCCCCAAGGGCAAGCCAGCTCATTCCCGGGCAGCCCCAGGCATCCTGCCACCTGCAGGAGCCTGCTGAAAGCAGAAGCAGTGAGAGGCCCAATTCTTTTTTCCTGAGGAGCCTGCCCACCTCTCCTGCAGCCAGGGAAGTGTGTGTGTGTGTGGGGGGGGGGGGTTACAGGTGCATGGTTGCAATTTGCAATGTTGCAAACTAAACTACATCTGGGTGTAGTTTAGTTTGCATCAATGCAAACCCATCCAAACCGCTTAAAACTGGTACATGTGTAATGTGTAACGCCATAAAGCCACACAAACAACATTTTTGTCACGTGTACATTGTGACAACTGTCATTGACAATTTTGTCACTGTACAAGCCCCCTAAGATGCTTACATTTTCATCAGTAAAGTTACAGAAGCACCTACTATTATGCTAATGAACATACCCAATGACTCGGTAACGTAGGGCACATAAGTAGTCCTAAGAGTGGGGTCTGCAACACAGGACTCTTCCCTCCCAGGTAAGAATCTTAAACCTTAGGATACTTAGGATATTCTAGCTGGTTTATTCTCTTTCTCTCTCCCCATCTCTATGCATTCCTTTCCCACACAGCAGGCTAGTTTTCACTGAGGGCAAGGGGAGGGAAGAAACAAAAATTTCCCTGATGTATCACAGGCTTGTCTATAGTGTGGTGGTTGGCGCGCTCTCATAGGAAGTAGGAGATGTCCTTTTGAAGCTCCTAAAATTTACAAAGGCATTAAATCCATGTGTCTGACTTCCTGGGCAAGCGATCTAACCACCTAAACTATTAAATACATGATGGGCACTACTACTGGCAAAAGCATGAGCCACAAAGGGATGACCTATCCTGGACTGTGAATTCCAGTCTCACATAGGCACTGAAGTCTGGAAGAGAGGAGGGCTGTCAGACACACTCCTTTCTTTGGCACTTCATGTTAGCTTCAAAGAGGCTTCTTGTGCTCAGTGTCCTGATAGTTGTGAATTCGATTTACAGACCCCTAATTTTCCCTATTGAATTACATATGGGATTTAAGTGCATCAGCTGAGTTTGTGAATACTACTCTATGCGCTGACTGCCTGAAAGTTGGGTATAGCAATGCTCAGTGCCCATTTGCAAATTCATTTGCAACTATCTTTGCTCTTCGGTTCCCTACCTTCAGATAGGGACAAAAATATTCCCTATGTACACTGTCTGTCTGCATTGTCTATGCAAATTGAAAACACTTTAAGGCAGGGACTAACTTTTACTTTATGTTTGCATAGTGCCTATAAAGTTTCATCTTGCTTTGACCCCATAGTTTCTGTTGTGACACAAATAACAATGGAAATAAATTACTTACAAGGATTATGTATTTTTAAGACACAACTCCCTTGCTCCTCCCATTTTTATAGACCTACTTTCCATAACGTTTTAATAGCCTGAAATGAAAATAACGCATAGAAATGGTATTGCTCCACAGAACACTTATCATACTTTCAAAACAGGCCATTCACTTACTGTAGAGGTTATTTGGAACAAAGTTGAAACTAAGAATCCATTTATTTGAATGTATTTCCATTTAAATCGACATGCGAGTCGCCTCTTTCTCAGTCATCTAAGGTGAATCAATGTAATTTTAAGGACACATATCTCTTTCCTAAATGTTCTTATGTTGCAAGGACATATATGCGCTTGGGTTATTTTCACATCTAGTAAACACAAGTCAGTGGGTCTCCTCCTCTTCTGTTGATCCAAAACAGGATTGGTGCCATAGGCAAAATTTTCAAAGGTTTGTGTCTATGTAAGAACTGGAGAATTTGAGCAGTACAGTGACAATTCATCATCTGTGTTCCAAAATAAGTACTTTTTACAAGCTCTGTAAAATGTTACTTCCTCACCAGCGCCTTTACATGATATCCAGTGAAATCAATAGAAAGACTTTCAGTGACGTCAATGGACTGTGGATTGGATTGAGGGTGATTAATCTCCGTTGATGGAAGAATGGAATATAATTAGGTTTTATTACAATTAGTCAGGATGGCAAAGAATGGGCAAGCAGATTTTGTGTTGGGGCTAGTAAATTTTGCTAACATTTACAAAATGCTGACTTATGCACACAATTACTCTTGAAATGCAATTACCCACATGTAAATATACATTGTATTTAAATGTCACTGTTAACAAGAGTGCTTCTGGTAACAAATTTGTTTATGAGTTGTGCATCAGAACACGGTATATTAAATAACAAAATGGTGCAGAAAATCAGTGCTCAGCACTTTTAAAATTTTGCAGGCATGCTGGGTCCAATCCAAAATCCATGGTGGCCAGTGACAATGCTTCCACTGAAGACAAAGGGTCTGGATCAGGCCCTGTCTGGGAAATTTCAGACTTCACTTCCTTTGCATTTGTCAGATTAGGAGTATGTTTTTTTTGCTTTCAGTCCAGTAGCATGCAGCTATATATTCTGGGTTCGGTAAACTGAAGTCAATAGCAGGACGGTCACTGATTTCAATGCAGCATTACACCAGGCATACTCCACCACAGTACTGAGCAAGTAAAGGCACTGTTTGGAAATAGTCCAGATGATGAGCTTAAATAGTGTAAGTAACAGCCAGATTTCTTCAGGCTGGCTAGGGTAAAAGAGAATTGTAGATCTATACATAGAACTCATAGAATAATAGGACCACCTTGCACATTTACCCTGGTCACATAATCCCACGTATGTTGGCACATACAGAGGATGCTCAGACTATGCACACTTAAGAAAATGCTATAATTAGGCAGCAGGCCGGTCTCTAAGAAATCATTTAGAAACTCATTGCATAAAAACAGTTCTTTGCCAGCTACATCCAACAACATAAAATGAGGTGAGAAGACCAGGAAAGGTTTGGTCATACATAGGCAAAAAAAATAATAATAATAATAATTGCATACTATCCACACAGACTGAGAGATGTAGGCTGGAAAGATGACACTGATTTAGAGGTCCAAATGGACAAGCAACTCAGTCTCAGACAAAAGGTTGCAGATGATTCACAGGCCTATAAACAGGAGAGTGGTGAGGAAGAGCAGGGGGGGTTATTTTACCTCTGTGAGCAGCCTGGGGAAGACTGATGCCGAAATACAGTTGAACAGATGCTGAAGAGATATGAGAATATGCAGAGAGGAACCAAAACACAATGAGGGCTTCAAAACATGTCTTGGAGTGAGAGATTGCAACAACTCAATCTTCTTGGTTTATGAAACTGCATTTTAATATAATGTAATGCTTTTTCTCTGTGCAGTACACATCAACATTGATGCAAATATTCCTATTAATAAATTCAGAGTGCTGTATTCGCACCATGTGTCCGTCATGGACTGGGATGTGGACAGTCTGTCCCAATGGCTAGGACCAAAGCTAGGAACCAAGCAGGAGGCCATGCAGGGTCTAGATACCAGAAGCTGAGGAACCAGAGCTGAAGCAAGGTCCTAGGCTCGGGATAACTTATAAGGGCTGTAGGAGACTTGTGGTGCACTTTATTGCCATCTCTTTTACTGGTTTTAAGGCCGCATTTGGAGTGAGGTCAGCTTCCCGCAAGCCAATAACCAGCAGGTGGTTACTGTGATGATGAAGAGCATGCCAGAAGACAGCCTCGGCCCTAGCTGTGGAAAGGTGACTCATAAGTCACAAAATGGCCTAAATTTGAGTTAATCAACTGTTACGTATATGAGACTTGAAGAATAATACCTAGATTTTTTTAATGTTTTTAACTGCTTGTTGTATTAAACCAAGTGTTCGGCAATAAAGTCTTCGGCCCACTTCTGATCTTTTTTTCTGGTATGGAAAAAACTGGCGGGAGACAGCCCATTTGTAAAGAACAGGAAAATGTTACTTTTCTACATCCTACAGTTAAGTGCAGCATGTCAAGTCTTCAAAATCTGAACCAGTAACCTTTTCTTCCTCCCTTAACTCTTTGTAAAAAAAACCCCCAAAACAAAGACAACCTCCCACTGGTTTCAAATTCTAATTTCAGAAATGTCCATGTTTAAACTGATTTATTTTTTAAACATTTTATGGCTTTTGTGTAAATTCAAAGAAAACGCATACACTTCCAGAAACAGTTTTTAGGAAACCACCGTATACTATTCACGTGCTTAGACAAGGCACGCGCTTCTTTGCAACGTTTGCTCACAGATGTTTTCATTTAGGTGCAAACCTCATATAATAACTGCTTGATCAACTGCTGTATAAATAATAAGATTGTGTGTGCACTAAACTATGAAGTTATCTGGATCTTTCCGCATGCACGCGCGCACACACACACACGTGCAATGCCCATATGTATGTAAGTATGCATGTATATAGTTGAATATTCAAATATTGTTAGGGAAATTAGGGGAATAAGCCAATTATCTTGCAATGTTTTAGCAGCCTTCTTTACAATACAAACCTAAGAACAATGGGTCGCCATTCCAAAGTTTCCTAAGAAAAAGGCTTGTTTATATTCAAAAGACCAGCTTCAACAATTATTCAAATGTATATAGGTTACAAAGAAAGGTTAAAAAAAAGACCCTTTTATATGATGTTCAACCACTTTTAAACTTCAGCAAAGCAACAGGAAGAGCTCAGAAAATGGGCTGCATGTAAGAGTTAAAGCTCTAAAGCTGAATGCTCCTGCTATTCAAGCAAAATCAACTTCATGCCTATTGCATATGCATGGCCATAGTATATATTCATGAGCTGACAATACCTGCAGGACTATCCCTCAAAGGTGGTGAGCCAATGAAAGGGGGGCAGCACAGCAATACTTAAATCCACCCGAACTCTAAAAAAAGATGTTTCTAGCACCTCCGGTGAAACTATGGAAGGAACCAAACTTAAATCTCTCTGAATTAAGCAAGCAGCCCACCTCCTGACATCAGTGGCATTCATCCAGTACTTTCATCTTGTCTCTTCCTGTTAGGCTCAAATTTTTCAAGCAAACAAACAGGAGCAAAGACACAGCACCGACCTCTGTGCAACACCAGCAGGAAACAGCCTTCCTGCACAGCACTGCTCCCGCAACTTGATGGCACAAGCACGGATCTATCCACCCTCAAGTTCTTGCTCGAGGAGAGCCAGGCAGCACACAGCTCAGCACCGGCTGACACACCTGCCTGAGAAGCAGAGTAAATACTCAGGCTGTTCCCCACGCTTGGCTCTGTGATGCTGCAGCTACTGCTAGTGGTGCCTACTGCTCCTGCTATGGTACCTAAGCTACTTAGTGTATAGCCACATGTGTAGCAACTGTCATGTAGACATACCCCGAGATGTTGGCATTAGGGATCAGAGGAAGTCTGCCAAAGCACTGTCAAGGATCAGCATTTAACTGTAAATTCTTCTTGTACTGAATTGCATGGCACATGGAAATGCTGTTGAAATGTAAGTGCCTAAAATCCTTCTCCTGCTAACACAGACTCCTGAACAGAGGCCATAAGCCAAGTTTGGCATGTAAGATTAATAATGCTCATCAGTACAGTTTGCTGGTTTGTTCGTTTGCTTTATTTTCCCAGACCACTCTTGGGAAAGTCTTCTTTTAATAATTGAAGGTGTTTTCTTTGGTTTTTCTGGACTTTGTTTAATTCATTCTGTTCACAGGCTGTTTCGATCATGCATGATGAACAAGATAGGTCTCGGCCATCCTTTCATGAAATTCCTTTGGCCACCTATAAACTGTTTCAGTTATCCCTGATGCACTGAACTTGGACTCACTGCTGTTCTGGGGATCAGTTTACATGGGTCGTAGTTTATCTAAATGAAAGTAACTTGCCCAAGACAGAACTAAACTTGGATGTATAGGTCAGGAACAGACATTACACGTTCACTGGTAGAAGTGATCAGAAACTGGTGTGTACCCCTAACAGAATAAAAGTTCAGCATACAAAACCAGTCTATAACCATAACAAAGTAGAAGTTTGGCACACAGACACTGGTTTCAAAATGACTTAACCTGGTCTAAGGTTTGCCCCCGTTCCCCCGTATCCCTCCGCACTCCGTCCCCCCAAGGGTGTGCTCTACTTGCTACCAATCTAAACTGAGCTGCTTACAGAAAACTGCATAACTTCAATCAATTCTGCCTTTTTGAATGCCTGCACCTTGCCACAATGTCTGTTGAAAACTCTCCAAAGAGAGGTCAACAGAAGAGATTGGAACGCCTTGTTTAAATGAATTCAGATTAAGGTAGTGTGCAAATCTCAAGTGCAATAGCCATTCCTGAATAACTTGCATTATTCTGGAGCATTTTATTCCTTTTATCTTATACCACTTTTAAAGTGGGATAATGTAAACAGGGAGGGGGGGAGGAAGGTACCCCTACTCCAGAATAAGAGCATCTATGCATTTATTGTGGACTAGCTACTTCCAAAATATTCCACATGTTAACAGATCCTAAATGAAGCAACTGCTGTTTATTGTTTATTTTCTGGATTGATTTTTAATATCTTTTTCTTTTTTTAATAATAAAACTCATTATGAATTATTAGGTTTTGTTTGATTTTATTTGTGATATCCTTTGTGACATAACAAAACATCCCAAATGCTTTTAAGAGTGGGAGTCACACCCCTCTCCTGGTATTACAAGAGACAATAATTTAGATTTTGGCTATGCTAGTTCTTGTTTCTCTAGACAAAAAGCATTATTAATTTTGATCCTTCCCTACCCAATGTTACCTTAGCAAAACATTTTCACATTATTGAAATGAAATATTCTGATATTATCCAAATGAGATGAGAAAGCTGAAATAATTCATTTTGACAGGTTTTTTTTTTTCCATTTAAAGTTTCATCAAACTATTCACACACAAGCCCAGATCCAACTCCCTCTGTAGATGGGGGAAGCAGCATTTATGTAGCTAACTTTAGTTGTGTAAGTGATATTGCAGGCCGCAGATACAATGTTTAGACCCCCACCCCAAAAAGGGTGCGTGCTCCCTTTTATGCCTCAAAGAAAGGGGAGAAGTGCAAGATTTTTACCATTTAGCTCAACAGCCTATTGGCTGGGTGCACAAACTAGGAGTTGAGACTACAGTTCAAGGACCTCCTTACACAGAAGGAATTTGAACTTATATTCCTGTGACAGGGGGCCTTCCTGGGGCTAGATCTTGAGTTAGCTCACCCACCTGCCTAGGGAAGTCTGCCCTGACTTGCCTGCCCTTATTTGAATGTTATCATGATATATTAAGCAGTAGGCTGCCCATTTACTACCCCAATGCCAGGGGGTGCTATCCACACCTCCAAACCTTCCCTACACTGTGGCCCATGCCTTGCAGATGGCATCCAGATTCGTATAACTCCCCAGTCTGAGGTAGAAGCAAACTCAGTCCTTTGTTGGCCTCTTTCACACACACTCACTCACATGCCCCCCTCTCACAGGGGCCTGTAGCATACCGCCCATTACTGAGCCACTCCCTACTGCTCTTGCTTCCCTTGAGAAACTCCTTTGGGCCTTCAGGCTTCACTACTCACACTGCAGCACTACCACACAGCAACTTCAGATCCCATGAGTTCACTGACACGGCATGTTTTCACCTTGTGCCAATGATAGCCTGATTCTGTCCCTAGCCCCCCACCGGACAACTAGTTTCCTGCTCTCATGCTTGGGGTTGCCCCATGTACTGCCCCTCAAATCATCCTCTGCAGCACTACTCAGTACATCCCCAGTGCAGCCCTACTCAGCACCCCACTAGCACAGTCGTTTGGGTGCCCCAAATTGCACCCTACTCTGCATGGTCCCTCACCACAAAACTAACCCCTCTGGGGCCTCCAGAGTCTCACACCCCTGCTGGGCTTGGGTGCCTCTCTATTAGCATGCCTGGCTCCCACTGCTCGCCACACTTGCCCACCAGATGAGGGAGGCTGGGGTTAAGGTACCCCTACCTGCCTTTTACCAGGGGGGTAACTGGTCTGATATTTCTTGGGGCTGTCCTGCCACAGACAATCCTACCAGACCCCACTTTTCTGGCAGGGTGCAGTTTCAGGTCATACCCAGAACCAGGAGCCTCCTGCTATCCCCATAGCCCCTGCTCTTACCTCTAAGATGTTCCCTGAGCAGTAGCTCAGCTGGGTGATGTTACTTCCTCAGCAGCTGGCCACAAACTTCTGCCCCAGCCTGGATGAGCCTGGTCCTAAAATGACTGCCCTAATCAAGCACCTGCTGGCTGCCTGCCTCCAACCCTTGAAGTGGCAGGCACCCAAAGGTGCACTGCCACAATTCCTCATGTTAAAAATGTGCTTTTTAAAAGGGCAGGTGAGATGTTTGCTATCATCAGTGAGTAGGCTTGGCTCATTGTCTTCCTACATACAGTTCCACCTCCCCTACACCCTGCTCTTACCACACCTGTATAAGCACCAATATGTGACACTCCTTGGGGTTTTGTCCTCCCACCAACAGTGTGCTAAGGCCTGGCAACTGGCCAGTTGTCTTCTTAGCAACCCCTAACTTTACTTCATTTGTGCAGGGGCTTTCACCTCCAATTGGCACCCACTGTCACAACGTTTATGCTCACTTGAGTTCCACTGGTCTACTAATGTCCTGATTTAAACTCATAAATTAGTTTGTACTCTATCGAGCCCCTAGGATGGACCATTATAAAGTTCATCAGCACCTTATTTAATAACTTGGCCAGCTGTCTAATCAGTCAGCTGATAATTTGATCACCATGAATTGATTCCTATGACCAGTACATTGAGACAGCTAGCCACTGACCAATTTTCCCAGCCAGGCTGGTTAATCAGCCATCCAGCCACAATGCATTAAGACTTCTCAGCCATTCATTAACCCTGAGAGAGTTGACTTCTCACCAGATAAACTCATTTAGATTTATGCCTTACCAATTTGGGTAGCCTTTTTCCTCACTACGTCTTTAAGAGCTGATCTGCCAGTGAGGAACCGTAGGCTTTTGGCATCCCACTCACCTTCATCCCATTCCCTGTCTGACTGATCAGTTGCTGTTCCCTGATCTGTGCCTCCACGCAATTCTTACAAGCTCTGGCTTGCTTGTGCTCCTCTCTCCAGGGACACTTCTCTTGGCCCAGCACAGTCTTATCTTCCAGCTGGGCTCCTTCTGGCCAATAGGAGCAGGTTCTGGGGTCCCATGACTTGGCTTCTTTGGCTGTGTCATATATATGCAGTGAGCTCTGAGCTCACTTTCTGGTCAGTGCATGTATCATGTAAGTAGTGAGCTTTGATCTCACCAGCTGCCTGGGGAGGGGTTCGGTCCAGAGCCCCTGCTTTCACACAGCTTCAGAGACCGAAGGACAAACACTGCTGCTGTATACCTATCACCTCCCACTGAATTTAGCAGCATGAACAAACAGCAGTGACAGTCCTCTGGGCTCCAGAGCCATGTGACAGTAAGGGGTCTGGGCAGACCCCGCATCAAGAGCTCATTTGCCACACAAAAAAGTGGGATGTGACTATGCCACCACACCCCCTCTGATCCACCCCTGTCCATAATCTGTACTCAGGTAAGGCAGTCATAGAGCAGCAGTGGTCCAGTTTTTAATAAAGTAGTCAGGTTTCAAGAGGAAATGCACAAAGGGAAAAAAGCATACCTCAGTCTCCCTGAAGCCAGTGGAAGCTTGTTGGCATTACTGGGATTGAGATGTAGTCCCAAAAGTGCACTGCAAAGGGTGTGAGTGGATCAGTGCCCTGTTTGCATTCTGGTCTACCTGTGGGTCCAGATATGATCAGAGTATCAGCATGGCAGCTGCCCTGGTTTTTGAGGACTCATGACAAAATGCGCCCCTATTTCTTTTCAGCGTTGCTCGTACTGGAAGAGGCTTTTATCACTTTTAATTAACACCAATTTGTCACGAATGACATGGTGCCATTATTCCCAACTTATAAAAGCTGTCACATCAGAGAACTGCCTTTCCCTGGCAGGTTTTGCTGGAGCACAGGGCACGCACAGACCGAGAAGACAAGGCAACTGTCAGTCCTGGAACACGGACATTAAAAGAACCGGCGATGAAAACGACATCCTTTTTCTCCTTTGCACCACACGTTGCTGTCAGCCAAGGTTGTTTCTTTGCAAAGCAAACTGGCTAAGTTAATAAAGAAATCAGCAGCCTCTCCCTGCCCATCCCCAGCCCTCTAGATCAAGCCATCCAATCTAGCATTTACCTCCCCTATATATATATATATATATAAAAAAAAAAATATATATATATATATATATAAAAAAATAAATAGTATTTTTCCCCCAGCAGCAGTTCCTCTTTGAACCAGCTCTTTCGTTGCATGGAGCAGAACTTTGTGATCTGGCAGCAAATGATGTGCCGTACTTAGGGGCTATCCCTGGCTGGGAGTCAGATGCGGGCAAAGGAACTGCAGCTGGTGAGCAAGTTAGGTTTTAATTGGTCTCCTGTTGACTCATGCCACTTCTCCCCTTTCCTAACCTCCTTGCCAACATGGCAGGTGCGGCATGAGGCAGGCAGACACTAGTCACCTCTGCAAGCACTGGGGACACACGCTTGCAAATCAGTAGCATTGTCTCACTGAGCGAAGCCTTGAATAAGCACCTAATTGTAGCATTTCTGTGAAGGAATACTAAATGAGTAGCTCCGATGGCAGATAAGGGGGGATGTGATGAGCATCTGAAAGCATTTGAAGGGTCTGTGTGCAAAAAAGGTGGAGAAGATGGACTGGCTGGCCTGAGAGGGATCACTGAGGAAACATTGAGCAAAGGAGTATTGGGGTCAAAAAGAGAACAAGATGCCTGTCCTTGATAGGTGGCCAGACAGGATCTTGAGGACACTGCAGCCAGTCTGGAGTTTTTTTGCACAATTGTTTCAACACTGATTCATTCAAATCATTAATTCATTGATTAATTTGTAGGAAAGAATGGGCCAGTTTTGACAAGGATGGAATTTGTGTTCAAAACTCCAGATGACACGGGGACTTCCCTGGGCCAAGGGAGGTTTTGATCCATAGTCTTGATCAAGTAGAGCAGAGGCCTTAGCCTGGGTTTTCCTTTTCCCAAGTGAGTGCTCTGACTACCGAACAAAGCTGAGATAGACGGATAAGAAATCCCTCCTTTTCTTTCTGAGTTTGTTTCATCACAACATGGGGTGGAAGAAGTGTTTCCCACCTGGATGTAATGGAAACCTTATTGCTAGACATCTGGGAGGCAAAACACTGTCACATGTACTGTCTCTAGTTCATAGGGGTTGTATACAGGGGCCAGGGAGTTGTGGAAAATCCACTTTTTGCCTCCGAGTCGGGCTTCAGAATCCTCCTTTTTATTTCATGAATGAGCATGTTTCTACTCCTGATCTTTATGAAGGATACCTTAAAATGTTCAGCGAATGTAATCAAATGCAGTGATGCCTGCCTTTGTCTTCAGATGACCTCATGCAATAGCATTTATTTGTGAGATCATTGGCTATATTCGTTTGTTCTGAAACCTAACAACAGTGTTGCAAATGTCAACATTATTAACTGTCTCACTGCTACCGGATCAGAATACCCAGCTAATGTTTGTATTATCCCAGAATGCCAAACTTCCTCCCACATCACCTCAGGTGTCAAAAAATGCTACCCAGATGTTAGATCTTCCAAGCCTCTTCTCTGACAATTGCTGTCATGTGGTTCAGCGCTGTCAAATCAAAAAACCTCTGACACACACTAATGTGGGAAATGTAAAATATGTACAGACTTGCGGGCACTGCAGTGATGTCCTTATTCATCTTCATTTAAATAATGCAAAACCCCTTCATTAAAAAAGCAAACAGACAAACCAAAGCTACTACAGCAGCTCTACCTTCCTGAAGCAACGTGCTGCAAAAGGCAGACGTGCAACGGATTTTATGTCCAACTTTTATAGCAAGGAGTATGCAGCTTCTTTCCCGAAGTGAAAAGCCCAATTGTTACTTAGAGGATAGGCTACACAATTCAATAAGTTTTTTCTGATGACTATCCTCTCTGCACCGACCATGGGCTAATTTCAGAGATCACCATTATCATGCGGTCTCAATCACTGAGGATGTTAAACCTTGCGACTAAGGCACAGAAGTGGAAAATACAAGATACGGTTCTAGTCTTGCTTTGAAACAGGCCAGGGAAATGTACTGGCTTACTTAGCGCCCCCGTTTCTTAAGCAGCTAGAAGAGTATTTCATTCATTAAATGAGAAGTAGAAAATTCTTTGAAATCAGCAAATGGAGGGCATAATTAGGATAAAACACAACACAAAAGAGTGCACACGGTACTCTTTCTTTGGAAAAATCAATTCGTGATGTGGGTCATCTACCTGACGTGTGACCAAGGATTGTGGTCACAGGAAAAATGGGACTTAAGTTCTTAAGTCACTAAGGGCATCGCGCCATTACTTTCTGCCATGCTTGGGCGTGGTGCTAGGAAAACATGCCCTTCCCACTTGTTCCTGCTACACGTATGCCAAATGTCCAAAAAAAGTTATATGGCTGCCTTAGAGCAGTGCCAGAGCAAAGAGCCTAAGAGCGCCATACCAAACAATGGCTATGTTCCCTTTGATTGGCACTTAGTGCATTTGAAGTGGGCAGGACTTGAACTAGAAATACCGGAGGGGTAGAGGCATACCCTAAAATAGCTTTACTTTACACGGGCGGGATCAATGCTCGCTGACGTTCAAGGCAGTATCATATAAGTGTAAAGATGCATTGCTTGTTATTTTTAAATTGTCTGAGAAGTGGGTAGGGGAAATGCTAAATGTAAGCATGGGTCCTGCAAAAGCCCCTCTGCACATAGCCAATAGTTCATATAGGAAAAGTCTCGCTGCATTTGCATGGACTGACTCACTCACGTGAAGTTACTTGCATGTATCCAAGTTTACAGCCTTCAGACCAGCATTTGGACTGTTCTGTTGCAAATCTGTTGTGAGCTCATCGGGATGCACACAGTTTGAACTAACCAGTGTAGAAACAGTTTAAAGAGGTTTTTTGTTTGTTTGTTTTTGCTTTGTGGGTAATAGAGATAAAGCCCTGGCATGTATGTATGTACATATATGGTGCATCTACACATTGCCCTATGGCGATGTTGTTACTGTGCCGGGCTTTACTACTTCCTTTTGGAAGTCCTAAAGCCCAGCTCAGTAACTGCCCATACTATGCCATATGCATGACACAGGGTTAGCTTTTGTCACTACTTCACCGTAGTGGCGTGCTCTGCCCCATTTTAATACACCACTACGGCGAAGTAGCAGCAAAAACTAAACGTGCACCATGCGCATGGCACAATACAGGCAGTTACTGCCCCATGCTTTAGTACTTCTAAAGGAAGTACTAAAGCACAGCACAGTAACAATGTCACCATAGGGCAATGTGTAGATGTGCCCTATATGTATGTGTTTATATATTTTGTTTAAATCACTACAAACTTATCCCAATCTTCCCGATAACGAAAAGGAAACACAAACCCAGAGGACTAGATAGATCCCCTTGACAGATCATTTTATAAATTTTGTTGCTGATGTTGTAATATTTTCCCCATCATCAAATTCCAAGTAATGTTGTATAGAAAATGAACTTAGATCCCAGTTTTGACAATGGGAATAACTTTCCTGACACTTAACTCCTCTGTAGTTCATGGTTGGGTTAGATATGTCTTTGGGGATCAGTTGTTTCCTCTGTTGCAGCTTGTATTTCATTCATGCAAAACCAGAGCATTTATACCCGCTTTTCCCCACTGTGATACAGTGGCCATTTTTACTACCTGTTAGCAAGCTCTTCTCATAGGTGCCAGCTCTAAGGGACTAGAGAATCAGGCCCTCTGAACTGTTACAGAGGTCTTAACTTCCCATTGGGCACGTCTAGAGTTCATTAATGCACCATAGTTACTGTGCATTTAAGTTTAATACTTCCTGAATAAAGTACTAACTGGATGCACAGTAACTACAGTTACTGCACAGTAGTGCTAGTGCACCATTTTTTGTGACACTTACTGTGCAGTAGCCTAATAACACTTCACAGTAGATTATTAGCACAGTTTTTGTCCATCTCACTACCATGCTATGTCATTAGGCTACCTTGTAGTAGATGTTTAGTTACTTGGTCATACCTCTCCATTAGCCCTGATGCTGACAGATTATCAAGGTAAAAGCAACTGTTGTGTCCCCAGCCCCCACCCCATTTAATTGCCTCCTTAAGGATATATTGTGGCCTCATAGAAATAGATTGAACTCCTTAAATGGTACCCTTTTAGTCTTCTTAATCAAATTTAATCTTTTATATTAACATATGTACCAATATTGTATTAGATCCTGATATGCTTATACAGACCCTTGCACCCATAAAGGACTCTACATACATGGAAGGATTTGCCCTGGGTTTGCCATGGTCTTAGGGCCTTTGCATCAGGTTGCAACACAATAAAAAACCAAAGATCAGGGTCTGTTGCAACCACTTGTTTGTTTATTTTTTTGAAATTTAAATGAAACAGATGGGGGAAATGGCTTGAAGAGAGAGCTCCAGTTCCTGCGAGAAATTCATAGTGAACAAAACTAAAAATCTGTTTATCTTGGAGAACTTGCAATGAATTATGAATGCAGATGTGCCACCAATTTGCACAGAGCACACACGCAGCTCATTCTTATTTAATCTGTCCACTCGAGCTATTTGTTATTTTTAGTATTATAAACTCAAGTGCAGAAGGCAATCTTAGCACCTGAAATATTTAAGGAGAAAAGTCTGATTAGATTAGCACGGAGAAAATTGATTCATATCAATTGGTTCACCAAATGCAGGTTAAGCAGTGTCCAGTGCTATGATTTGACTGCACCTTCCTGTTCAATTGTCTCTCCATTGTTATTGTCTTCTCAGACCACAGCCACAGAAGTCATCTTCCCGGCCTTTCCAACCTTGACATGACACTACCTCCCATGGAACATGCCACTTTTCCCCCTCTCTACCACATGTTATTCAAATATTTGGCTTTCAAATGAAAACTGCTTCAGCCTGCACTAGAGAAATGGCATTATGAACAAAGAAGAGGCAACAAGATTCAGTGGAAGGTGAGATAGGAGAGGAGAAGGAGAGAGACTATTGGGAGAAAGCGTGGGAGACAGGGAGTGCAACCAAGTTATCGATGAACAGATTGATACGCAGTCAAGAGATGTGATTGAATTACTGGTAGGTGCATCAAAGCCCTCTTCCATCCAGTACACTTTATTAAAATGCAACAGATACACAATAGGTTTCAGGATAGCTGAGCAAGTCTGACAAAAACCCTGGGGACTTTCTGTGGCAGATAGTCCATGCTGAAGTCGGTGCTGCTATCCAGTGCAATTGTTACCCAGTTTCGTTGGATTAAAGCTAATTTGGACGTGCCCATCATATAAACAGGAATTACATCTACGAATTCTTGTTCATCTATGAGGAGGAATTACATGAGATCCGCGGGTACCTCGATATAAGCAGAAACGACATGTCAAACAAACAAACAGAAAAAGCGGAGAGGCAAAAAGGAGAAGCACAACCAGGGCGTTATAGGGTTTGAGATGCGGGAGATAACACTGGTGGGGCAGCTTCAGGCTCAGAAGGGGAGAGGGTGGAGAGCTAGGGCTGTGTAACTGGGAAGAAACTGGAGATAGAGAGAGCAATACATGGGAGCTGCCATATGACTGACCCTGGGGGTGAAGACAAGGATGTCAAGCGAAAGCGGAAAGAGATAAGACAAGGCAACCCAGGACAAAACCCTGTGGGATACTAAAAAATAGAGGTCAGGCTGCAGAGTCATGAAAGGAGACCTTTTTAAGGCTGGCCTGCAAGTCCAGGTGAGAATCAAAAGCATACATCAGTATGGGAACAAAGAGCACAGAAGCAGCGGAGGAGGAGGAGGAGGCTGAGATCAAAAGTTTCAAAGAGAGCAAGGCAGAGGAAGGAAAATAAGGTTAGAAAAATCCCCCTTTGGTTTAGCTAAGGGGAGGAGGTCACTAATGGTGTTAGTCAGGCAGCTTTCAGTGGAGGAGACAGGTTGGCAGTGAGATTAGACGGGATCAAAGGAAAGAGCTGGAGGAGCAGAAGTCAAGGCAATGTAAGTATAAGGCATGCACCCGGATTTTGGAAACAGAGAGGAGAAGGGAGATAAGATGGGAATTAAGGAGGCGAGACACTCATGCTGGACTTTGTGTTGCCACGCAATCTCCATGCAGTCCCTTTTGCTGGCTGGTGTTGAGCACGTCCAAATCAAAAGGGTCATTTTACTACTCGCAGAAGGACGTCAGCGAGGAGTGCAATGGGCCAGTCGGCAAACGGTTAATGGGAGGAAGCAAGGCAGCGCGCCGTCACAGCCCAGAGCCTCCATCTGTAATGAGCAGGTGGCCCAGATGTCACAAAGGTGAGGGCTCCCTGCCTATCAGGATCAGCTCCCAAGGGCACGGAGCATTTTGTCCTCATTCACAGTACAGCCGGTGCGGGGTGAGGCAGGATAATTGGAGTGTAAATTGATTTACATTTAAATGTTGTGTTTTTATTACATGTGTTATTCAACATTAAATCTCAGCTTTTAAACTAGACAAACCAAGGTAAAGCTTGGGTTTTTTATATATATATATATTACCTTCCCTCTCCCCCCCCCACCCCTGACAAAAAGATGATTGACACGCCAAGGTAATACTTTTTAAATTCCTCCAATTAAACAAAGCGAATTTAATTTTAAGTTTAATTAAAAGGAAATTTAATTAGAAAGTAGATTAAATTTTAATTAAATTTCTCCAAAATCCTTATCCCTGCCTTTTCTGCTAGCATTTCTCTCAGAACCAAATCCCTTTTTAATATTCTTAAATTCTATTCTAGTAAACTTCCCCTTTATATTAAAACTATATCTGCCTGGCTGTACTCTCTCTTTTGGCAGGGACAAAAAAAAATCATTCCCCCTCTTCAGATAGGAGAAGAGCACACCTGAGATACAGAGGGACTCAGGCGTGACCAGAGGGACTCAGGAGCCTTTGGAGATGCTCGGAGTGAGACGTTGCTAAATTAACCCTGTGGTGCCGAATGGTCCAGGCACAGCCGGCCAGAGCAGGATCTTTGTGCTGCCAAATGTTCCTGGTCCGCAGCTGATCTTCTGCTAAATACGTCCAGTATGTCCACATGTGGTTACTGCTCAGCATTTCCTACGGTTCTTCTCGATTATCATGCACCTTTTCCCCCCTCCCAGTTTTCACAGCTTCCTCTGTGTTGTCATAGACCACACGTACACCAGCTGAGCGCAGGACCTAGGATGGTATGGGCAAAAATGTGTGGGTGGTTTCTTTTTGCTTCCCAAACTACTACATCTAGCATTCATAATAAGTAACTGCGTCTGACCATAACAACCCATGATACCCTGCTCCAACAGCCGGTGAGGGATGCCGTATGGCAGCTCCTCTCATCCCCAGAGAGGAGGCAGCAGCTCATCCAGCCACACCTGGTGCCCATTCCAACCATTTTCTCTTGCCCCTGCCCCTGCCCCTGCCCGTGCCCCTGGGTTTCTGGGTCCTTATCGCTTCTTTTTCACCATAACCCATCTTTGCTTCTAGTATATTAATCTGAAACACTTGCCTCTGACTCATGTGTGTATTCTCCCCTTACAGCTTCTAGGTGCCCTAGCAAGTCGTAGCTGGGAAAGTCGTATCCCGGTTATCTTGTTTAATACTGTAGCAGGGCTGATTCCTGAGGATTGCTGTGGTACCTCCCCACCACCCGCTCCATGGCCACTCTGACCCTGTCCTGCTCTGCTGGTGTCTCAGGTCACTGCCCTATTGCTCACATGCTGTGCCTGGATGTCCAGCTAATATATATGGAAGGCTGCCGTTGAAAACCAGAGTAAACCTTCAGTGCTTTACTCGACTTTGCTCGTCCCTAGGCAGCTGTGTTCTGGTCTTAATCTCTGCCTAAGCAACGGTATTTTCATCTCTCTACTCTGGGCCCATGGACCCGGCCTCTCTCTGCCTCTTGGCTGCCAGTCATGCCCAGCTGGCACTACTTATGGCCCCGCAGCCCCTAATTGCCTTAAGGAAAGTAATCAGGGCCTGTAGCCATCCCTGTAGCCATATCCAGGCCTTGCAAGTCTCACTCTGATGCCTTTTCCTGGGCCCTCTGGTCCTTCCTTAATACTAATTTCAGTCCAGCGGTTTTGGTCCAATAGTTTTGTCCACTAGTTTCAGTCCCTGACTCTAGCTGAACTGCTGTCCATCGCTCATGCACTGGGCTCTTCTCCTGTCTTGGCTTCAGCCGCCGCCACTTGCCAGGTCCCAGATGCCTGCAGGCTCTGTCCCAACTCTTGGCCCAGGCTCTGAACCTAGTTACATTTTCTACAACATGTGGCAATGAGTCCCACAAGTGAATTACACACCGTGAAAAAGAACATCCTTTTGTGAGGTTTAAGTCTGCTTCCTCGTACTTTCCTTGGAGGTCCCTTAGTGCTAGTATTGCAGGAGATGGTAAACAGTAAATCCCTCTTTACTTTCTACTCACGATTCATTATTTTATAGACCTTTATCATATTCCGTCTCAGTCAATTTTCTCTCAAGTGAAAAGTCCTGCCCTGTTTAATCCCTCCTCATACTGAAGACTCCCTGTGACCCTGAGCATCCCTGTTGCCCTTCTCTATACCCTCTTCAGTTCTACTACCTCATTCTGCAGGTGGGGGGGGGACCAAAACTGCCTCCCAGCCCATGTGCCTACCTCCCAGCCTCATGTGCAGAAGCGTCCAGCCCTGAAGGGTGTGTGCACCATGGGGGAGAGTGTATGGAAGGGTCTGCACATCCCCCCAACATCCCTCACACCCCACAAACCCTACACACCCACACTTCTCCCCCACAACCCCCCACATATACACACACCCTGCAATTTACCCTATGCCCCCACATGCACATAGACACACTCCCTCATAAGCCCCCACAGCCCACCATATGCATATACACACCCCCAACCACTCCCCACACACTCTCCTACACACAATAAACAAGAGGAAGACTTCATTTTTGAGTTATTGTGCAATCAGCTCTATATACACTACACAGACACAAATCATGACAAAAATATTTTTTGTAATAAAATTTAAATATGTTGACTTTTAGTATATGATTTGTTTTAATTTCTGGTTCCATGATGGCACCCCTCGTCCCAAAAGGAATACTTCTTGGGGCAACGGGAGGCACTTCCAGTGACAAAGATCAGGGATTAGGGGCTGGACTTCGAGTCCCAGCATGGTGACCAAGGGGGCAGGGCTTCTGTCAAGGGGGTGGGGCTCTTGTCAAGGGGCAGAGCTACTTTTGTAGCCCTCAACAGCTCACCAAAACTCATTAAGCGGCCCTCCAGCCAAAATAATTGCCCACCCCTGTGCTGAACACTAGCCTAATGTTTTGAGAGAACTATCCACAATATTCCCAAGACCTCTTTCCTGAGTAGTAACAGCTAATGTAGAGTCCATGGTGGCATACATGCATTTTGAGTTGTTCTTTTCCATGTACACCACTTGGCCTCTATCCACACTGGTCAATCATCTGCCATTGTGTTGCCTTTTCACTCAAATATACAAGATCTGTCTGCAGTTCTTCATAATTAGTCATGAGGCCAGATCAGATTAATTTTCATAGGCATCTTCCCACCAGAATTGTGATGCCTAAAATGTAAGCAACTTACCCTAAAAGGGAAATCAAAATTGACAGGGTTAGGTTATAGGATCACTGTAACAGACAGAAGTGGGCATCTACAAGGGTGAGCCAGAATGCCTGAGCACTAAGCATGGCATCCCCTAGAGTTAGGCCATAGGGAGGGTGAGGCACCGAGGTGGATCTGAATTTTTTTTTCCTCCTCAGAGTTTTACCACCTGACTCGGGGCTGAGAGAAATGTGTCTCCATCATACTGGGATCTAGAATAACCAGAAGGAATGAAACAGACTGTGGTGCTGCTGTCCACTTTCTATATTATAACATAGTAGTTATAACACTTATCTAGACCTGGGACACTTGGGGTATTTTTACACGGGCTCTGGGGCCTAGGGGGATAGGACCTTAATTTGAACTGCTCTAATTAAAACACCTGCAGTGTCTTGTGTATCATAATCCCTGCACTTCAAAATGGTGGTGGGGGTGCTTTAATAAAAGCTTGTTTGATGAGCTTTAGGTAAAGCACCCTCATAGCCATTTTGAAGTTCAGAGACGCTGATACATAAGAAATGAAGGCTTGCTGGAGCACAAGCACTCTATTAATAAAGTAGTTACAGCGAGTCAGAGCAGCCACCAGTCACATCTACGGACACCGGCTCTTGGTCCTCCTTATATTGAAGGATTCAAGCCCACATCTTTCACACCCCAGAAAAGTGTTGAAACAACACACCCAAGGCAAGTCTGGGTGTGGGGCAGGGATGGCTCCTTCACTTGTCCTGCTGAAACAGGGACACAAGAAAGCAAAGAGAGCAAAAGCCATGATGTTAGAAAGTGGCATGGAAAAGGGACCCTGACTTTGTAGCTCTGTGGTTCGTACACTTTTCTGGGAGTTGGGAGTTCTGGGGCTGGTCTCTGCTATCAAGACTGCTTTGCCTTTTACCAGCAGTTAAAAAAAGAAATAACCCTGGCAGCAGAAATAAAACAGATATACCAGCTGTATAGTTGGGAGAGCTGTTGGATATGGTCTTAGGCATCAAATGCCTTTCCTCAGGTCTGAGCCTCTTGGGCGTTTCCTGTACCTTGATGGCTACAACAACACTCCTACTTAGACCTCTTGAATGTATTGAATAATGACTCCCTATCCTTGCAGAAGCAAACACTGACTGTGCCCTTGTCCCCTTGCTTTACCTGTGGCAAACTAGGAAATAAGCTAGACAAACACTTCTCAGGAGTGGTTTAGAAAGGGATATTCCTGCCTTGAGCAGGGGGTAGGACTACATGACCTTCTGAGGTCTGTCCCATGCCTACTTTTCTACATTTCTGTGAATCCAAATAAGATCTAATATTGTCAATAAAGTCAACAGTGAAGTTCCCACTGCACTATTCCATAGATCTTTCCTAACTGTTCCACTACCAAGCCCATCATTCATGCATTTTGCTTGCACCTTGGAAAACTCTGTAGCAGCTAACAGCTTTTTTTTCAGCCCCTACTTTTCTACTTGCTGACACTAGAGAGGTCACTTGGGTTTTTCCTGGACAGCATTCTCTTTTTGAAGTTGCTTTCCTTCCCGTTCCCTCACCTTGGGGTCATCAACTCCGTCCCTCTGGGTACCCCGCTCACCTTCTGATCTTCACATTTGCCTTACTTCTCCCCTACCCACTCCAACTAGTCAACAACAGTGCCCTTTCTTCTCGCCAGCTGTCAGCGTGCTTCTTCGCAGTGATGTTAACTCTTTTCTTAAGCTTGACCCCGGTGGGCTTCTGAACAATGGAATTACAGCCTTATGTTTGTTTCTCTCCCTCAAAAATAAACACAGGTTGAGTAACAAAAAATCATACACGTTGGTTCTGTGCTGCCGGTGGTAGCTGCAAAGTACGTACAGCAAGGACTGATGGATAGCACAGGTCAACTGTATTTACATTTCATACTCTTCAAGGTGAGCTAGGAGGCTAGAGGCTGTGCCTTCACTTTATGCCTGAAAGTCTTCTGTCTATAAACTATCCAACAAGTCCTAAATAAACCTTTAAAGTACTTCTCAAATGTGAGCAGTAATCATTTGCTAAAGCTACTTTTATCAATTATCACTTGGTTCTCAGCCAATGATTGTTTTATGGTCATTGTTTAGATTACAAGGAACTATTTTAGTAAGTCAATGATTCTCAGCCAGGATGATGCTGCACCCTAGAGTATCTTGTGGTCCTTTTACCGGAGCTACGGGATGCCATGCAATGTTAGCACTGCTAGGTGTGCAAACATGATCCATAAGGTAAACCCAGAGATTTCAAGCAGGAAATGATAGCGTTAAAAGCATTCTGCCCTGTTGTGGTCTTTCAGAATCCTTTGGAATAGAAGCATTTCTCTACTACTTTTCTGTAGTCAAAAATTGAGTAAAAACTCAAAAACTTTCTGAGGGGTACCCTGAGTTTAATGAGGGGTGCCTTGATTCAAAAAAGGTTGAGAATGAGTGTAATAGGTGCTACACAAACACATTGCAACAGATCGCTTCTGCCCCAAAGAGCTTGCAATTGAAATAGTGACACAAAAAACCGAAATGGGTTATCACTAATTTACATAGGGGAAACTGAGGCACAGAGGGGTCAATTAGGGATGCTGAGCACTTGAAATTACAGCCTTGATAAATTCTGAAGAATCTTGTTCCATGCGATTTTCCCAAAGCCACATAGGAAGTTAATGCAAAGCAAAAAAATTAACCCAAATCTCCAAAGTTCCAGCCTAGTACGTCAAGGTGCCTATATATGAGCATGGAGCCTATTCAAATACAGCGCGTTGGAGTGGACTCGATTAACTGAGTCTGCTGGAGCATGCTAATTATTATGCTCCAACCAGCCCCTGCATCTCGTGTATCAGCATCTCTGCACTTCAAAATGGTAGCAGGGGGGATTGAACTAAAGCCCATTAAACTAGCTTTAGTTCAAGTGCCCCCACTGTCATTTTAAAGTGCATGGACACTGATACACGAGATGTTGGGGCTCTTTAGTTAGAGCGGCTCTTGGAGCTACTCTAATTAAAGCACTCAGCCCTGGAGCACATGTAGAAGTGCCTTTGCTGTCAAATGAACATGGTTTTTCATATGGAAAAAACTAAAGATAGCAGCAATAGGAAACAAAATGACATGTTTGGGAAACTGTGATACTAACCCAGCTATCTATCTCAGCATCAAATAATATTAACCCTTTATATTGGTTTTTAGATTTTTTAAACTTTCACCTAAGTTTGGTTCATCACTACGCCAGACCCTAACCTGTTTACCCTCATTCTCATGGACTCAGATTTGCCAAACTCTCCTTCTTTTTTACCAAATCCCTCCTTCATATCAGACCTGGTTAAAAGATTCCAGATGGAATTTTTGCCTGTTGAAAAATGAGGCTTTTTTAATGGAATTTTCCCTTAGGATTATCTGAGCTGGTTACATCAGGTCAGGTCTTCATCAATACCGGTGTCTGTCCAAACCACTAGCAAGCCTCATTGCTGTTATAATTGTGAGTCCTTCAAGCCCCTATTGCACCTGTGGACCTTTCTTTCCAACCAGACTACATTATCCATCCTACACCATGATCACTTAGATTAAATGGGGTCAGAATATGTTGTATGCATCCAACATCTGACACCTTAAGATTGGAAAATGTAGGCATACATTAAAATTGACACGCTTGTTCTAGTTTCAGCATTGCCATTTCAAAGCATTCAAAGATCACAAGTCAAACCTGCAGAATGATGCCGTGGGGTCATTTGTCTTACTGTATTTGAAGGTTCAAATTTTGTTCATTTTTTGTTTTTACTACCCTTGCTGAGCATTTTTACATGTGCTCCAGGGATGGAGGGTGGGAGTGTGCTTCAATTAGAGTAGCTCCCAGAGCCACTCTTATTAGAGTGCCCAGAGTGTCTCGTGTACCATCATCCCAGAGCTTCAAAAAGGTAGCAGGGGCACATTATCTAAAGTTCACTGGGCATTTAGTTAAAGCACCCCCACCTCCATTTTGAAGAATGGGGACAATGATATGCAAGATGTGGAGGCTGGCTGGAGCATTTACCATGCTCCTGCAGACTTGATTAATTGAGTCTCCTCTGATGCGCAGTAATTACCAGGGATCCTCCTTTTCTGGGATTTAAAAAAAATCCCCAATTATCAGTGAAATCAAAAGTCACCCAAAATCCACATTTTTTCTGTAATTTAAATGAAGCACCACTAATATAGAGAGATATATTGATGTTTCATTTTAATAATGGAAACGTGGATTTGGGGTTCCTTTTTTTTCTCTGAAAATGGGGATTTTTTTAAACCCGAGAAAACCAGGATGCCTGGTAATTACAGCCTCCTGTCTCATGTACATATGTCTGAAGGTTCACTTCTTTCTTGCTTTCCTATTTAAACACTAGGGAGCAGATTCCATTAGATGTCTAAGTAAGCTTGAGTGCCTAAGTGTGATTCTAGTCTGCGTTGCTCAACTCCTGAAAGTCCATGAATGCATCTACTTTCATAGCACGCCTTCTTCTGACCCTTAAGACTGAGTCCTAAAAACCAGTGAGGAGGAGGAGGACTCACCAACCTCTCACATTAACTGCTTTTCAGGACATGAGTTGAGTGGAATAGAATCACACGTAGGACCTGAGTCTGCATGCATGCATGAATATGCCCATCCATTAGCACCTAAGTAGCCTTTAGCCTTTAAGCACCTAAGTTATGGTACTATTCCAACCTGTTCAAAACCCTGAAAGCCATTTGGTTTGAATCATTTGAAAACCGTTTGAAAACCCTGCAAATCTACTCTCTGAACAACAAAAGATAAGCGGGTCCTCAACCTCACTGTTTTTTTTGTCTTGATCTTGGAGCTAGGATGATGGTGCATTACAAGTAGACAAATTAACAATTTTTCAGGCACTCAGGCAGGGTGGAATAGGATAAGACTGTAATGGCTAGGCCCATTTAGGAACCTAATAGGTGGAAAAGTATTTGACTCTTACTTTTTTGCTTTAATGAAAGCTAAGAGCCTCTTGTAATCACATGACTGGCAGCTAGGACTTTGAGGAAAAGCACCAAATATTAAAAGACTCTTAAAATAAATAAAATCACAAACAGGTGGTAACACTAAGTCTTGTCAATATTTTTGAATCTTTCAGAATGACATGCACCCTTTAGATGTAATTACACGGCTGTAATTTTGTAGGAACCCGACACTGGATCACAGCAGTGGTCCAACTACATCAGCAATTCTGTCTCTGCCAGGGACAAAGGGAATCTTCATAGATTTACAAAAAGGGTTTTGAAAAGCTGGGTTCAAAAAGATTTTTTTCTACCCTGCAATAGTTGTAAGTTGTCTTCTGCTCTGAAACCTCAGGGTTTATATCTTTCCCTTGCTAATGACAATTAAACCTACTCTTCAGAATTAAGCCTACTCTTTAATTTACCTGAAAAGATAAGAGCTCTTTCTTTACTTAGGAACAAAAATAAAGACAGTTTTATAGGGTGTGTTTCATTCCCATTGGGTGCCCACTAGCCATGACTACTGCCCTTTGGGTCACACAATCAACCTCCTCACTCATGAAGACGAATGTTGTATCAGACCAGCAGTAAGCCATCATCTATTCTTGAGAGAGAAAGAGAGTATATAGCATGACCTTCCTTGAAATATTGGATCTATTTACACGGGTTTGCGTGGACCACATTACTTATGAGTCACCAAGGGGAAACAGAGCTACCGGTAGATAAAGCGATCAGTGCAAACCATTGTAAATAAATCTGAAATTTCTATGAAGGTCGCACTATGTCTGATTTATACTACAGCACCCTATGAAATAATGTTGACCAGGTAAGTGGTTTTCAATATTTTTTTATTCGCGTAAGGGAAAATACCACTGTTGTTGCTTGGGGGCTACTCTATTTTAAAGTCCAGCTGGTTAGAAAGACGACACATGCTAAGAAAAGGGTAAGTTATTGATGTTTGCATATGACTGAGCCTGAGATGGCATGATTCTGTCACCTTCGCTCAGACTGCATGGAGCTGGTGAGGATCAAACACAATCGCTGGGTGGGTGAATCTCCTAAGGGGGCTCAATTGAATTACCTTTAGTATAATACCTTTACCTGTGCATGTAGTCCCACTGAAGTCCACGCATACATCCACCCTTGGCAATATTCAGCAGAAGCATAGATGTCTGGTTTTAGAGGTACAACATGGGATAATGGATTGGTTATGGGACTGGAAGTCCAGGGTCTCCTTCAAGAGCTCAGCTAAGTCATGCTGGTTGAGTGCATTTCTGCTTTGTTGCCCATCTTGTCCATTTAGAGTGGAAGCTCTGCACATGAGGACTTGCCTCTCACAAGGCATGCCGGTACCATGGGCCCCTTTTCAGCCAGGCTGCAGGGTGCTACTGTCTTCATTACTGGCACAGTCATTCTTTAAGGAGTATGGCATATGTGCCAATGAGTTCTTTGATGGCTGCTGAGTCTGATGCGGGTAGGACACTCCCATGCACTCGCAGTGCTCTGAATCCAAGCAGCAGATTCTTTCATCCTCTGACGCCGGTCATCACAAAACTCGATCGTTGGTCTGTGCAGATTTCGGGATGCTTGCAAAGATGGTTTAGCATCCTTTGAATCCTGTGTGGATGATTGAGAAAGGAGTGCAGAATACTGCTCTGGTTGGTGGAGTCATCTTGCATATGGAGCAAGGTGCTGTGAGGAGGACTGGGTCGAGTTTTGTGGGTACTTGTGTAACACAGCTCAGAATCAGGTCCAGAAAAGTGCTTTGCATACTCCTCAAGCTGGTGTCAGGAAGGATTTTTTCTCTGAGGTCAGACTGGCACTGGCAGCGGGCAGTTCTGTTGCCATCCGTACCATGGGACATGGTCCAGTGCCCTCATCTCCCCTGCTTATACCTACAACAGGCTGTGGAGCAGTTTTGTTGCTTTAGGTAGTACTCCTAGCATTTGTGTATGAGGACTTGAAGTGCATGATTTGGGGTTAAATAATTGCCTGCAAGTGCAGAGGACTGAACTCAATGGCCCACAAGGACCCTTCCAGTCCTAAGCTTTTATGCTTCTAAACTGCTGAGCCTGCAAAACTAGAATGGGAATTTCACGTGAATAATTTTCTGGAAAGATTTACAGGATTCAGGCTTAAAGCTTCACACAATAACTAGAAGTCGAAGAAGAATACAGAAGGTGGGACTTGATAATCAGGGAGTCCTGTATCCTGTGGTCCATTCAGAACATCGACCATTTAAATTAATTTCTTGAAACAGAAACAGATGACTGGAGTGCATAACTCCATAAAGGAAAAACAAGCCAGGACCTTATGACTGAGCTTTAGGCTTACTCACACATATAGCCCTTACTTAGTTGAGTAGAGAATTAAAGATTAAAGGGGAATGTGAGGGACTTCAGAAGGACTAAACAAATCTAGGTGAGCGATTGCAGAGGAAATTCAGTGTTGACAAATTCAAGGTAATGCACATTGGAAGGAAGAATTTGAATTATTTCTACACGGTGTGAGATTCTAAATTAACTGGAACCACGTTCAGGAAAAAAGATATGGGCATCATTGTCGATGCTTCATCGTACAGCTTGTAAGCAGGCAAGTATAGTACATGTAAAAATGGGGTAGATCATAATAATACTATTTAAATCAATCATGAATCTTCAGCAGAATTCAGTTCTGATCACCCTATCATTAAAAAGACAAGGAGAAGTGAAAAGTGCCCAGAGGAGGGTGAGAAAAATCATTGGAAGCATGGTGAGATTTGTGTATGAGAAGAAATCAAAAGGTTTTGAATGGTCAGTATAGTAAATAGGTAAATAGGAGAGATATGAATAAAACTATACAAAACCATCAGTTGTACAGAGAAAATTAACAGTGTGTTCTCACTTAATTCGTTTCACTTACAATGGAGAAAAAGAGGCAGGCTTTTTCACATAACTCATAGAATAGCTATGGAACTCATTGCCGCAAGATGCCATTGAGAATAAGGCCATAATAGATTTAAGATGCTTTTAGATATGGGTACGTGTGTGAGAATACTTACAATTATGCACAATTATATTATTTATGATTTTTTTCCTTGGGGTAGAAACATTCATGTTTAAGGCCATGAGTCAACAGTAGGGTTGGAAAGAAACTTATTCCATAATTATCTACTGTAGGATTTCTTCTTTCTCTGAAGCACCTATTGCTGGCCACACTCAGTCAACGTTGTTCAGAGAATATAGTGCCAGATCAATTGCTTGAGTGCTGTTGGCCAAATCCAATGTATCAGTGCCTATATTTGAAAACAAAATAATTAAATATATGAATATTACAGGATGTGCAACACATGATATGATATATCATGCTTATAGACATTACTTGAGTATTTCTGCCTGGTGTTGTATTTAAAGAATGCATCGTAACTCAGGCACCAGAGTTCAAGTTGCACATTCAATATTTCCTAACATCTTAAAAGCAAATCCTTAAGATTCGGTCATGATGAAGGAGGAATGGCCCAATTCTTCATTGTCCTGAACTTTGCACAGATATTTTCACCAGTGCAGTCGCTGCACAGTGGTTGTGAAGTATTCTAATTCAGTAGGATTTTACCCCCGTTTTAAAGTGTTGTAAATGACTACAGGAGGTCCAAGGCAGCAAAGAATTATCCCTTTCTCATTTAGCTGGATAAAGACAGTGTCCTTGGGGGAAAAATAAAGAACTACACATTGGTCTTGCTTGATTTGTTGGTGGCAAGACATTGCAGTATCATGAAGCTACCTTAATAAAGTTGCATGAAAACTCAGCGGTTTTGTGGCTGGCTTCATTGGAAGCATCCCTAACCCTTGGTTCTTTTCTTTTGCTTTTATTTTCCTTTCTGTCTGGTTCAAACAACCACCAATTTCCAAGGTAAGACTCAACCCCGTTTCATATGGTTAGTGATAGGCAGCATAAATCAAAATGAGGCTCTTGAAAAGCCCCCTCTCCTCCACCCCTCCCAAAACTCACTAAACCCTCAGTCCCAGTTTTGCAGAACTCTTGCTAAATGGGACGCTCTTTCAGACCGGTTTGCATGAAAAAGAAAATTGGTGCATGTCAGTCGACTTCAGGTTTCCGTAGGAACTCTTCTCATGACTTTGTCATCTTTTGCAGTTTTGACACATATCAAGACCTGTTACCAAATCTGTACCATAAAAGTAAAAGCCTAATATAACTACCACTAGCATAATTTTACTGAACTATGATGAATTATCATCTAAAGGATATTACATTCCACATTGTGGAAGAGGAGCACCTTACAAATGATAAAGTGTGTATATAAAAAGCTTATGTGTGTGTGTCCAATTAGCTTTGAATGGTTATTTAAAATATATATTTTCTTATTTTATTTGAATGCATTATCCTGGGAACCCTGAGGCCTTGAGTTTTGATTTCAACCTGCATGCTGCTGCTTTGATCTATGTCGGGTCTGTCTGCCAGCGTAGAATATGATCGCCTTCCAGTAGCGAATCCAGCAAAGTGACTAACATCTGTCGTGTGTGGTTCATTCTGCCTCCTTGTTTCCCCAGGGAGCATTGTGTGTGCCGTGTAGTTTTTCTCTTCTGGTGGGGCTTTCTTTTGGGAGTTTTATTTATGTGTTTACAATCTATGCAATACTCCTTATTTATTCGAGAGAAGAAAATCCAAGGGCCTTGCCTTGGAGAGCTACCTTCTGCACTTTGAGCAGAAGAACTAAAGGAGAAGAAATCCACGGTGAAACTATAAGCAAAAGTGGAGCCTCGAATGTGGTCATCTACACATAAGTAGGCACGCACTCTTCTGCGCGCTCACCCCAATTCTCTTATCCTTGTGCTATTTTCTGAAAACAAATGAAAGACAGGGGCGTGTTTCAGTTCTTTCTTCCATGTGTTGTACAGGCAAGAGCTATGGACAATGCCCATTATTACTAGCCTTCAAGCCTGCAAACTCAGGACCTCATCTCAAGCTTGTTACCATCTGCACAAATGGAGAACCCCACTGAAACCGGTGGAGCACTTGATGGACATAGAGATATGCCTGCAGGGATCCAATCGCAGGTTTGGGGCCTGTATGTGCATTACCACATTAAACAAAATTCAGATGATGAAGATACTATTGTTGTTGTTCTGCTGCTGCTGCTCTTGACATCGTCATCATCATCATCGTCACCTAAGTGTATAGAGCATTGCCACGAAGACCAAACAATGACTTCTTGGTCATAGAAAGGAAACTTTCGGGATGATCCTCGAAGTGAGACTTTTTGAATGGGTGAGATAGTTCTCTCCAGTTTTAGCTTTCTTAAGACATACACGCTTTTGGTTGCTGTACTGCTTGGGAACACTACTCATGGACCAGAACCAATGGCAGCTCCAAAGGCCTACAAATTAAGCAAGTTTACAATCTGAGCAGGTGATCAAATGGCCACATTACTTCTTTTAATACATGAAAGTGCTATTTACTGTATTCTGGCTGGAAATCCTTTTTTGTTTTGGGTTTTGGGTTTTTTTTGGTATTCAGGTATTCATTCCCGTGACTACCTTCCTTTCCCTGACCCATTTTTATTAAAATGCTGATGACCCTCGTAGCTCCGTAGTGAAACACCAGGGTTCTGGCAGCAGCTCAAATTCCAGCTGAAGACTTTCTGAAACTCCCTGTAAATCTGTCTGTTCTGTTGTTCTACAGACCCAGCTTTACCATCTGCCTCATGAACTGCGTTTTTGTTGCGGTATTTCACAAGTTTTAAAATACGGTTATTGCAATCCATAAACCGGCTTTCACAGAGATTATTAATTAAATCCAAAATATTGCTCTGATGTGCTTTCGGAAATATAGTGCAAACGTCATGGCACTTCAGCCATTATAACCCATCTACATAACATTACAGTCGATCTCTTAGAAGCTCAGATTTTTTTTTTTTCCCTTGTAACAGTCCAAGAAGTAAAACCTGGAGCCTTAAAGTCAGGTGGATGAGATAAATTGAAATGGATCTTATTGCTCCCAAACACTCTCCTGGAAATAATGGCATCTTGACATTTTATCAGTCACTCATGCGGTCATTCTCAGCGGTATCAGCCAGAGCTTGAAGGATAGAGCCGTAAAGAAAGGATTGTCAGCCATAAACATCCCTCAAAACCATGAAAGCCACAAATGAAAGCTTAAGTAATGGAGGACGCAGTACCCTTGATATTTCAACAATTACCTGCAACAACAGGCTTTGTTCAGAGCCCTGGCCATTTTTTCAAAAGGTTTTAGTTGTCATAGCCAGGATGGTATAAAAAAAGAGAAAAAAAAAAAAGACTGAGAAACAGAAGAAAGGATCTAATGCCCTGGTGTGAAAAGATAAACTTGGGTTGCCGCCTATTCAAGAAAGTTTATGGAATTTTTTCAGTTTTTTAAACTCATGATTTATTGATTGAAAGATATCAGACTGATTAAGCTTGTAGGGATTCCCCTCCCCCACCCCCGAGATCCTTAGAAAGATATTTGTGATGCTCAGCTGTTACCTCCGTGGCCATTTCTGATGTCAAATTACGGAGGAAAAAAAATGACACGTGCAAGAGCTCAGCAGTTGAAGGAGCTTCAGTAATGGATAAAAGTGAGAGTGTGGGAAAATGAAAATGAATTTGACTTCATTACACCATTATATTTTGGGAAACATGACAGTTTGGCCAAGGATAAAATGGTAAAAAAAAAAAAAAAAAAAAAAGACTAATTTGAAATAGTCTTTGTGCTATTATCTTAGCAATTTTCAACTCATGGAAACTGAGTAGCACACAGTGCTTGGTATCTAAGTCAACCCAAACTCAGGAGGCAGCAAACAAGAAAGGTTAAATACTCTAGAAATTGCATTTGTAGAGTTTCTCAACTTAGGAGATTAATAGTTACTCAAAGCAATAGATAAATATTAGCAGAAGGCCATTAGCAGAGAAAAACACATCAGTGAATCAGAGCTCCCCAGCTTATCAGATCAATTTTAAATAGGTTTATCTTGGACTTTTTTAACACTTAATGAGGAACAAATTGTTTTTTTTCCCCCCCCTTTCTTTTTGTTTCCTTGCCTGTGTTGACTTTTTGATATTACCTGCATATAACAATTAAAATAAATGGGCTGCTGACACAAGTGCTTCAATTCCATCTTCCCCCAGGATCCTGGATACGGTCATTTTATAAAAGTTCCTTTTTATTACTCTGCTTATGGTGACCTCAAGTTTAGCAACAAATGAGCCAGTGTTTATTGGCACCCACCAAAAGCAGCTAGGATTAAAGAATTAAATGGAAATGAGAACAGAAACACTTGGCCTGATTTCTTTTTCTTTGACATCAGTGCAGATCGGGAACAACACTGAGGAAGTCAGTGGAATTTAGCAGTGATGAAATCACAGCCAAGGAGAAGACAAACAGAGCCCTTTTTTTTTTTCTATAGAAAATATGAAAACAAATGCAACGTGGATTGCAAAGCCCCCTTTTTCTATTTTAACTCTCACACCAAAATTCTGGTTTCTTCTCCAACAGCATCCAATGAAGGAGGTTGTTGCCTACAAAAGCTCATGACTTTGAACCAGCTGGTTTCTAAGACGTCACCCTGTTCTACCCAACTACAGAGTTATAGTTGAAAGATGTCAACGCTAAGGCCAAGAGAATCCATTTGAAGTGCTTTAGCCAGGACAGGGAAGAGAGGAAAGCAGGTAGGTATTTGGTCAACGACTACCTATGGGTAAGGCAGTTTGGTCTAGCACATATTTCACCAGCATAAGCGTTGGGCAGCCTGGGTGCAGGTTCTGACTATCTCTGTAATCATGGAAAAGTCTTTTGCTTTCTCAGTACCTCTGTTTTCCCTTTCCCCTTCCATGTGTGTCTCTTCAACCTGTGAAGTCTTCAAGGAAGGGACGGTCTCTTACTGCCTGCCCCTGCATGTCACCTTATGCAATATAATATTTGAATGACCAGATCACAGCTGAGTCAAGCAGGCAATGGCCTGGGGCAAGTTTCCAGAGCAGGATCCACTAACACCTCTGGATCTGCAGTTCTACCACATCCCGGACCAAAAACTGGCACATATTATCTGAATCCAAAGACCTGGATTTACAAACCAGTCTGTCTCTGGACTCACAGGTCCTGCGGCCAGTGTCTCATCTCACATCCTGCCTTTCCAAAAGTTTTTGAAAAGTATAATAAGGAGAGAAGAGAAGTATTTAGAATGAAACAAGATAGGCATAACTGGCTGTGATGAGGTATATTAAAATGTAGGTTGGATATCCAGGAAAACCTCCTGGCATTGAAATTTATTAGACTGCAAAATAATTTCTCAAAGAAAGAGGTTGAAACTGCATATTGCTTTCATCTCATCAAAATGCATTGGACAAAACACTGGAGAACGGACTATAGGGAACAGCCCTGAATTGGCAGGGAGATGGACCAGATGTTGCAATACGACAGGTCTTTTTCATCTCTAGCTTCTCCTATGCCAGCAGGTAGTCTTCTTTCAATGGAGCTGTAGCCTTGTATACCAATTAGAACTGGGCAGGGAGTGGATCAAGAACATGCAAAGTTTGTCATGGAAAATTAGGAGCTCACACTCGCGCCATCAGGACAGCCAGTAGCTCCTTAAGTACGAGGGCTCAAGGTTCAGCCCCAACACATTCAGTGAGACCAGGCATTCACTCAGGTGAACACCTGAACTACCAGGATGTTGGCTATAGTGGGGAAGCATTGTGTCCCTGTATAGGTATGTCTAGAAATTCAATCCTGAAAAAAACCCAAGCAAGCAAAGGTTAATGCTGGTACAATCCTGCACAGTGTTTTGGTTCAGATGAAATAGAATTTTTTCTCCAAAAATTCCTAGCTGGTTATATATTTATGGTTGTTTTTGTGCAGAATGTGGGTGTACAAGGCATAACGGGATCACAAATGCGACTCTCTTTAGCCCAGTCACAGCCAGCACGCTACACATATCTACCCTCCGGCGGCCTCAGAATTGCCTTCATTCTGCAAATAGTGATGTTGGCAAGTTTCAAAATCTTCTTTTGAATTCATTTATTCATCCCATTTCCATGACAAAGCAAGTGCTTTTTGTCTGAGTGTTTCACATTTTTAATGATGGAAGATTAGAGCTACCATGAGGTTAAATGATAGAGGATAGTGTTTGGGCAAGTTGAAATACCGATAAAACATACATTTTATCTTTTATGAAGACTTGCTTCTTGCTAGTCTGTGTCAGCAGGAGCCTTCAACGTAATAGTGTTTAAGTAGTACACTTAGCTGACCTGTGAAACAGCTTCTGGTAACCACTGCTCAAAAGCTCCATTAAGGCTCCGAGCCATTTAAGCTGATCAAGTAACACTGTAGTGAGACTTTCTTCAAGTGACTTGAGGAGTTTGATGTATTTTATAACTAAATATCACCATCATGGGCCTTATCCTATGAGGTGCTAAACATCCTCCACTTTCATTAGCAGCATAAATGCACTCAGCACTTTACAAGATTAAAATAATTAAATGAAAAAAGGACCCTTAAGATACTGACATCTCTATTTTCCAAGGTTAAAAAAAAAAAGAAACTTAGCAACATTTTAAAAAGACAAAACAAAGCAAAGCAGCAAGAACCCCACATAGCAATTACACGAACAGATGATATTAATGATGAAGCTAATTATAGAATAAATTCTCTTCCCTCCTTTTGTTCTCCCCCTTTGTCCCACCTCCCTTCATCATTATCTCTAAATCCCTCTTAAGAGATCCTACTGGAGCTACTTTCACTCATTGTGTTGATAATTTACTTTTGCCAATGACCTGGAGAAAAATGCTTGGCATTCGAAAGCTTGTCTAACTTTATCCCAGCTAGAGAGTTGGTCCAAAAGATATCACCCCCTAAAAGCCCCTTGCCTTACACAATTCCTGGAGCTTCGTGGCTACAACCTCAGTCTAACGCTACCTTTTCCCCAATGAAACATCAAATAAACGAGATGATAACAACAGCTTATACACCTCTTTTTTTTTTCTGAACAACACCACAAAATAAACAGCCATTTAAGTAGGAATCGAGGTTACGTCTAAAAGACACAAGGAAATGTGTTGTGGAGATCCCTAAACCAGCTGCGAAAAAGCTGGCTTGGGTACCATAAACAGTACAGCTATGTGTGCTTCACTTACATTTGTATACCCTGCTTCTCGGCACAGTTGATTAACCAGAGTAGAGGCATGCTAACAATACTTCGTTATTCCGTGTAAATGTGATGACAGTGGCCACTATCTGATGTGCAAGAGAGAATATTTTTTATTATTATTTGGAAAGTGGATCGCAACATAGAATTGGAAGGGACATTTTGGGTCAAGTCTAGTCCTCTGTTACCATAGGCAATCACATCAAATAATCCTATCCACAAACACATCAAGCTCCATCTTTAAAAGTAGTTCATTTGTTCATCGCCAGAGACTGACTTGAAGGCTGATACAGAGCTTTGTTCTTTTGAAGGTTAGAAACCAGTCTAAATTTATTCACGGCCAGTTTTTGCCCACCAGATACATATCAGAAATCCTGCTATTGCCTTGAGGTATGAACTTGCAAGGTGCTTCATCCTTCCTGTGAGATGTTGAGTATCCTTCCTTCCCATTGACTACATCAAAACTGAACAAACATCATCAGTCTAAACATAGTTTTGATGCCTTTTAAATGAAACTTCATAAATGCAAGTAACTACTGCCACTGCAGCAATACCCATGAACCAGCTAAATAAAAGTTCCTAGGAAGTTATAGACAATTTCCCAAACAAATTTACCTCATTCATGAAACTCTTAGGACTTCAGCACACAAATCACTCCTCTTTCTATAGGCTATTTATCATTTTTAGAGGTTATAAATTATATACACCAAGCACCAATTTTATACACCAACAACCCTAGCAATGCAGTTGCAAAACAGAACGTTTTGAAGGGTAGGCTCACCCATTCAAAAGGGAAAGGAAAAAATAATAATGGGATGTTTGTGCTGCTCTAACAGCCTCCATCTAAGGATCTCAAAGTCATCTCTGAATGTTAATGAACTAAACCTCGCAAGAGCCTTGTGAAACAGTCACTTAATATCATCTTCCTTTTTTCCTCTCTCTCTCTCCATGGGCCGGGAAAGAGAAGCATATAAACTCTGTCTCAGCTCTGGAAATTTTGCAAAGATTTCCCACTCTTGCTGTTACTGGTTTAGCTCTACCAGTGCCAGTAAATTTGAGAGCACTGTATTGACAACTGTCTTCTGAGTTAAGCTAAATGATATTGCCAGCAACATGTTGCCACCAACACTGCCATCTGGTCTGCATTCAGGCTCTCAACATTTTCAGCGGATGCAGAGGTAAACCAGTGCTCGTTGTCGGATGAAGTTAAAAGCATAGGATGAAAGGTGTGCCCTTTTGAAACCAGAGCATGTTTGCCATTCACTTTGCTGCAGCCAGGTTTGATTCATTAGGTTCTTGGCCCTAGATAGGACCATGGCGTGACTGCATGGAGATGTTCTTAAAGCAACCATTTGCTTTATGGTTTCCAGATGCCAACCATTCTCTGTTGAGATCTCTGTTGAGATTTCTGGATGCTAACCATTCTCAGATCTCTGTTGTCGGGCCCAGAAGCTAATGTGACCTTTATGGCTGTTCTTTCTCTGACCCTATGTGATCAGCAGCCAAGACCCTGGGGAAAGTCTCCTGGTTCAGGAAAATCTAGCAGGCTTCATTTATTTCCTCCAGGTCACTAAAAGAAGAAAGAATCCAGACCTCCTGTTTTGGCCTACTGTTTAATCAGGAAGCCAATCTCCCTGTCCTGAGCAGTGAATGCTCTCCACTACAGCTACTTCATTTTCCAGAGAAGGTCATCTCCAAAGTCCCTTTCTGATTGTCACCAGAGGTTTTTAGTTTCCATCCTAAAATGAGTCAGCTCAGCTCTGATGATGTTCTAGCTCAGTGAGACCGCAAAACATTTTGGAATGCATATATATTAACTTTCCCAGTTTCCTTCCTTTTAGCAGCTCGTGTAGATGGATACAAATCCTTTGGAGACTAGAGCTATGCTATATTACCTTGAGAAATACATAAACTAATGGTACGTTTCCCAAACAACTCAAATTAGAGCAGCCTGAGGATTCAGAAAATACTCAAAAAATAATTTCTAGTTTTATTCCACAGTTGTTATAAGTCTCTCTTTGCCTGAACTGTTTAGCGTAGGAATTTGCTGACAAAGTTAACAAGTACAATATGTAATATGTTCCAATTTTTCCCCTCATAATTCTGAAAATATTTTTCTCAGAGTGTTTATATTGTTTATACACACACACATGCACACATACACACATGCACACACCTGCAAAATATGAATCACAGAAAAGCCTCAGTTAATGGGTGCATGACAGAAGAGGGCCAAATAACCTACAAAATGCATCTCCTGCTCCCTGGGCAAATGCTCTAGCCACTAAGTGATTGAGGAAAAGGTGGAAGGAGACTTCTCTTTTGTTTTATACGTGGTAAGTATGCACATCCTTGGGCAACTCTATTCTTTGCTAGCCGGACATAGAATCCATCTAGTCCTCCTTTTTCCAGTGTAAATTTGCTCACTCAAGGCAACTCTCTTCTTTTTAATCTAGTCCAATTTTCCTGTAAATGTCTTAAGAATGAGCATTTTCACAACTTTTATGAGACTGTTTCACTGTCTAATATAGCTCAGGAATCAGAGTAAGAACCCAGGTAGGCATGCCAACTCAAGCTGGTCCTAGGAAAGAAAATGCATTCCCCTTCGACCTTACTACAGGGACATGTGCAGGAACAACAGGGATTACATTAAATTTATTAAGCCCATAGCTCTTCCTTACATGATGATTAATGCAGCAGAAAGTGTATGACCTACTACTTGTTAGGGTGACTGTATTTGGATCTTGGGGAGCATTGGATTTGCAACTGAATAAAAGGCTATAACCTGTGGCCTAGCAAAGCTGCTAACCACAAGGCAGAATGGTATGTTAAAAGTAACATTGCAAGATGCTTAGGCAAGTATTTTCCGAACAATATAGTAGTGTTGTAAGATATATAGCTCATTGTGTAAAGGAAACAGGGTGCAGATCACCGGCTATTGCTAGGAGATAAAGCAGAAGCAAGACCTTGGAGATGGTGAAGAAATCAGCAAGAAAACACTGAAAGAAGTCGGGGTCAGGGTCTTAAACATGCACTTATAGCAAAAAGATATGTAAATAAGTTAAATCCATAGCCAATTCCATGCTAATGAAGTAACCAGTAAACAGAGGCAGACCTTAGGATAAGAGGGAATATGGGTAGAACAAGGGAGGGACAAAGGTGAAGTAAATGTTAATGAGCACAAACCAAGGTGTATAAATGTGGAAAGAACTAATGTTCGGGGTGGCTCCCCAGTTTGTTGGAGCTAATCCGAAGCTGTCTTGTTTTTTAATAAAGCTGTTGGTGAGCAATATGTGCAGATGATGCGTGATGGCATCGATTCATTGTCTCCCTAGTCATTGGATGTTGCATGGAGTCGGGGTCTAACACTACTGACTTGCCATAAGAAGGTGTGATTTGAGATCAGAGATACAATGTATATCTATGCTTTAGTCTATGTTTTTAGTCCTACATACATTTTTGTCCAATGTTCGATATTAAGTTACAGCTTTCCTGTTATTTTACTTTAAAAATAAGCATTGTCATGCTTATTGCTCTAGTATGTAAATGTAAATATCCAACAGATTAAGTTCAGCCTGTTGTTTTTAAGTACGCAGTATGCCTTTTTCCATACAGGCTGGCAATTTCCATATTGACATTGGTCATTTCAATGAGCTTTTCCACTGGGAAACGTTTCTGTGTCTTAGGGTTGTGATGCCACATTGGTATGAGAAAGGATTCAGTCAGCCTATTGCGTCTCTACAACCACATGTCATGCTGCAACATTTCAGTGTATGGATCTTATGTTGTGTTCCTCCTCTCCTGTTGCTATGATTACTGTGAGCTATTAACATCCCCAAACCTCTACAATAGATCTTATATTACAACCAGATGTCTAAATGGCGAAGGAAGGCAAGGGCGATCCCGGGGCTCATCTACACGAGACACTAAATGCTCAGTAGACTAATTCTACTGCACATTAGTGTGTCATGACAAAAGGCATGCTAATGCACTAATACACAGTACAATTAATCCACTCCACATTAGCATCACTAAAAAAAAGTGTGTTGGTGCTACCGCCCAGTACCACCGGTTACTGCGCATTGAGTTACTACCTGTTATTACAGGTACTAAACTTATTTTGCAGTACCTATGACACATTCATGCGTGTAGACATGCCCACTGGTGTGGCAGAAAGTAGATTTATAAACTTGGAGAAAGAAAAGCATTGATGTAAAACTGCCCTTTCTTGTTCAGCAGGTCTGAACCTTGCATCTATTTACTGTGACTGCTCTAGTACAGGAAGGTTTGCCCAAGTGGGGCCTTCATGATTATTACCAGCAGGATAATCTTCAGTACTGTCACAGCAAAAGATCTCTGGAGACCTCACAGTCCTGTTCTGGGGGTCATCTTGGCTGTCTTTCCTATCTTCTGTCCTGGAAGTAGGACCACTGGGTGTATGTAGCTCCCCATTCTCTAATCCATATAGCCCGAGTTTACCACAGCCTATCTCTGTTACTCAGTAGTACCATTAAAATGGGAAGAGCAAAAACTGTACGGCTCTTTCTCTTAATGCAGTCTTATAGGATGCGTCAGAGTTTAGGATGTTCCTCTGATTTTTAAGCAAAACCGTAGGGTCTTACTCTGATCCATCTTTTACAACACGGAGTAGCGAAATCCTTTTGCCAGTTAAGAAAGGAAAGATTTTCCTTATTGCCACCCCTTCAGTTCCCCTGGGTCTCATGCTCCTGGTGTTTGATCCTGCTGATTGTGCATGCTTTCTTGCTACACCTCACCATGATAATAATACAAGGAACACCACGCAGCAGTCTGTAGAAAAGTCAATTAAAATAGTAGACATAAAGCTGGAAACAGCTTGTACGGGTCACTAATGGACTGGGAGTGGTTGGTTTTTATGATAGCTGGGAAAAACATATGCACCTGAGGTACTGTAAATGTGAGTAACAGTTACACACAGAGAGGAACGGAAATGAACAGAGGAGAGTGAGGCGGTTTGGTGGCTTTATGTACTGGCCCCAATGCTGGACCATGCCATGTCTTGAATCACATGGGGAAATGATGTTGAGGGTCACATTCTCAGAGAAGAACTGTCCACAATCCCAATGCCTTGTCATCAACCCCATGCCCTTCCTGTCTGATAAATACCTTGTATAGTTTTGGCCAGTGGAGTGCATTTTCAACAGGACGTCTATTAAGGATCTACCTTGGCACAATTTGCCTAATTTCATCTATTTGCCCTTAGGAAGCCGTGGGCTGAACAGAACAGGGTGGTTGCAGGCCAGCAAAGAAAGTTTCATACTTTCATAGTTTCTAGGGGAGGAAGGGACCTGAGCAGATCATCGAGTCCGACCCCCTGCCATGGCAGGAAAGAGTACCGGGGTCAAACGACCCCAGCAAGGTGTTCATCTAACCTCCTCTTAAACACCCCCAGGGTAGGAGCCTGCACCACTTCTCTTGGAAGCTGGTTCCAGACCCTAGCCGCCCGGACTGTGAAGTCGCGCCTCCTGATATCTAACCTAAACCTACCCTCTGCCAGCTTGTGACCATTATTCCTGGTCACTCCTGGCAGTGCTTGGGGGAACAGTGACTCCTCCAATGCCTGCTGATCCCCCCTGACTAGTTTATAACAGGCCACAAGATCCCCCCTCAGCCTTCTCTTGTGGAGGCTGAACAGGTTCAGGTCCTGTAGCCTCTCCTCATAGGGCCTGCCCTGCTGTCCCCTGATCATGCGAGTGGCCTCCTCTGGACCCTCTCCATGCTGTCCACATCCCTCTTGAAGCGCGGCGCCCAGAACTGGACACAATACTCCAGCTGTGGCCTGACCAGTGCCGCATAGAGGGGGAGGACCACCTCTTTGGACCTGCTCGAGATGCATCTGTGGATGCATGACAAGGTACGGTTGGCCTTCCTGACTGCCTCCCCACACTGCCGGCCCATGTTCATCTTGGCATCAATGATGACCCCCAGATCCCTTTCCGCCTCTGTGCTGACAAGAGGGGAGTTCCCTAATCTGTAGGTATGGTGCCGGTTGTTCCTCCCGAGGTGCATCACCTTGCACTTGTCTGTGTTGAAACCCATCCTATTCTCGTCCACCCACCCTTGTCTAGGTCCAATCGTAGCCTGTTGCATCCTTCCAGTGTGCCCACGTCCTCTTACATCTTAGTGTCATCAGCAAATTTGAACAGGGTGCTTTTTACCCCCTCGTCCAAATCACTGATGAAGATGTTGAGCAGTGCAGGCCCGAGGACTGAGCCCTGGGGGACCCCACTGCCCACATCCTTCCAGGTTGAGAAGGACCCATCCATACCACCCGCTGGGTGCGGCCCCCCAGCCAGTTGGCAACCCATTTGACTGTGTGGGTGTCTAAACCACAGCCCCCCAGTTTCTTAATGAGAACAGGGTGAGAGACAGTGTCAAAAGCCTTCTGGAAGTCCAGGAAGACTATATCCACTGCTACCCCTGCGTCTAACGAGCTGGTGATGTGATTGTAAAAGGCCACCAGGTTGGCCTGACAGGACCTGATGAACCCATGTTGGTTGCCCCTAAGCATGCAGTCCCCTGCTGGCCCCTCCTGGATGTGTGCCAGCATAATTTTGTCAAACAGCTTGCCTAGGATCGAGGTAAGACTAACCTGCCTATAGTTTCCCGGGTCCTCCTTCCTGCCTTTTTTGAAGATGGGGACCACGTTGGCCCTCTTCCAGTCCTCCGGTACCTCACCAGAGCACCACGAGTGCTTGTAAAGCCGTGCCAGGGGACTTGCAATGACCTCGGCCAGTTCCTTTAGAACTCTAGGGTGGAGATCACCCGGGCCGGCTGACTTGAATACGTCCAACCCCTCCAGAAGCTCCCTAACTAAATCCTCGCTAACCCGTGGCACAGGTGTGCCTCCCCCGGGGCCCGAGGGGGGCCCAGCAGGGAGGTGGCTGTTCTGGTCCCTACTTAGGAAGATGGAGGCAAAGAAATCATTAAACATGTTAGCTTTGCCGTCTGGTGTGCCGACCAAGTTTCCCAACGCGTCCTGCAACGGCCCCACATTACCCGGGACCTTCTTTTTACCCCCTATGTATTTAAAAAAGGACTTCTTGTTGTCCTTAATCTGGGAAGCTAGCCCCAGTTCCATCTCTGCCTTGGCCTTCCTAACTACCCCCCTACATCCCCGAGCAACTACAGAATAGTCCTCCCTGGTGATGACCCCTTCTTTCCATTGGGAATAAGCGTCCTTTTTAGCAAGGAGACATTCCCGGATGCTTTTGGTGAGCGACGGAGGCTTGTGTGCTCTCCTGCTCCCTTTGATCCTCGTTGGGATTACCTTCCTTTGGGCTTGGAGGATCATCTCCTTAATGAGCGACCACTCTCCTTGGACACCTGGCTCCCCTCCCCTCTAGGACCTCAGCACTTCTCTGACTATCCTCCTTAGCTTGTTGAAGTCTGCCCTCCTAAAATCTAGGGCTGCTGCCTTACTGCATGCCTTTGCCACCTTGCGCTAGATGGTGAATTCCAGCAGGCGATGATCGCTGTCGCCCGGGTGGTCGAGCTCCTGCAGCCCCCTCACCAGGTCATCACCCGTGGCCAGCACTGGGTCCAACAAGGCGTCCCCCCCGGTGGGGCTGTGCACCTCCTGGGTTAGATGGAGGTCCTGCACTCTGGCCAAGAACCTGCGTGAACGATCTGACCTGGCTGACTGTTCTTCCCAGCAGATGTCCGAGAAATTCAGGTCCCCCATGACTACCACATCCTTAGCCTTCACTACCTCTGTGAGCTGACCCAAGAAATCCTGGTCAAGCTCTTCCCCCTGGTTGGGAGGTCTGTAGTAGACTCCCACTGTTAAGTCCCTTTCCCCTTGACTGCCTTGTACTCTAACCCAAAGCACTTCAGAGTGTCCCTCCCCTGACTCCTTGCTAATTAATGAGGATGTGTATTCCTCCTTAATATAGAGTGCCATGCCCCCACCTCTCTTTCCTATCCTGTCCCTCCTGTACAGCCTATAGCCCTTGACATTCACCGCCCAATCATACATTTCATCCCACCACATTTCCGTAATCCCCACTATGTCCGGGCTGGTGTCAGCCAGCAGGAGGGTGAGTTCCTCCTGCTTGTTGCCCATACTACAAGCATTTGTGTAGAAGCATTTGAGGCCTCCTGTGGGTGTGTGTACTGACCCCCTAGTCCCAGCGTTACCCTGGCCCCTATTTCTCACCTGTTTATTCAGTTTGCTTGTTGGTCTGGGCTGGGCTGTAGTTGTGGGTGCTGTTTGGTCTGGCAGTCTGATGTTTCCTCCACCCTCATCTTCCCCTTCCCCCAACGAGCCTAGTTTAAAGCCCCCCAGAGGAGGTCTGCCAACCTAGAAGAGAACACACACTTACCTTTAGGGGAAAGGTGAAGCCCGTCCCATCCCAGCATGTCTCTCGTTGTGATGTGCCTGTCGTGGCTGAAGAAGCCAAAGCCCTCCTCGAAGCACCATTCCTGTAGCCGGCAGTTGGTCTCCACGATGCACGTTTCATGCCGTCTGCCTCATCCACTCACTGGCAGTGCTACAATAAGTACTACAATAGGCAGATGTTCAGGAGACACTGCATTTATCCCCCAATTACCCTCTGCTTTGCTCTGGCCAGTATCTCTTGCTTTAATTGGCAAAGGCTTTGTTAGGGGAGTTCGAAGTGCGTTTGGACAGGTCCCCAGGTGATCAGGATTCCTGTGATAGTGTAGTTAGGATTTAGGATGGTTTTCTAGTAAAGAGTAGAGGACTGAACTGGAATCTTTGCATGGGCTCTCCGACCACTGCTAATGGGCATTAAACTGTAGGGGTTATTTCAGTGCCAACCAGCGTCTCCCATAACCTATGCAGAATACTACCGTGCTTTCATTTGCCTTTGAATGGTGAAGGGAAAAGTGACACAGAGCCACATTCAGTCCTACCCTGACTGGGCCAGCTCATGATAAGACTCATAATAAGCTTCTCCTAGTAATGGAAGAAGAATGCCAGATTTTCACAAATAAACCTGAATAGTACCACAGCAGTTTATACCAAACCAGTCACCGATCATCACGTGACATACATGTACCTAAAAGTAAGGTGAACAAACAGAGAAAGGGAAAAGCAAAGCTGCAATATTATAGAAGGGTCAATACAGTTTGATCAAACTCTGGCCATATACAGATATACTGGGTGTTAGATCCACATCTTTGAATGATCCTCCCCTGATAACTGAGCTGAAGTCTAAATTGACCCTTCTCTCACATACAGGAAAAACAGAGAAATCCCCACCACTGGCTAAAGCAAGCGGTAGATAGACAGCAGCATTCTTTATGGTGAAATCTTTTGACCATCATAAATTTTCATGTTCTGTACCTAGATACCATGGTGAATGGCAGTAGATTAGATCCATCTGTCAGTCCTCTCTGACTCACCGCATTAAGGGCATGTGGCATTTAGCAACCTAGTTATGAAACGTAAGAGCACTGTGATATCTTATTAATATTCCTGCATGCCGCTGAAGGAAAGAAGTTAACTCTGAGATAGCATTGTTCAATTAAGTAGAAAACACACAGTGCTAAAGAAAATCCAAACCTAATTGCATAGCTTTGACCTAAAATGAGTAAGATTTGATTTTAGCTGACTGGGAACCTGCGTGTGTGTGTGTGTACACACACACACACACACACGCAGGTTCCCAGTCAGCTAATATATTTATACACACACACACACACACACACACACACACACACACACACAGGTTCCCAACCAGTTAAAATCAAATCTTACTCATTTCAGGTCAAAGCTATGCAATTAGGTTTGGATTTTCTTTTTCTATATATAGATAGATAGATATAAATATATAGATACAGATAGACAGATGTAGACAGATAACTCTATCTACATCTATCTATATCGATATTGATATTGATATAGATATCAATATAGATATATATTCTATTTTTTTTTATCTTGCTGTGGTAATTACTGTAAGAAATGTTTAATGCCAAGTTTGCTTTGCCTGTAGTGTGCTCAGATTAAAGAGAAATGAAAATAGCATCTCTGTCAGAACAGTTGTGCTCTAGTCTCATCCCCCGAAGGAAACCCAAGCTATGCTGACTAAGAGGACTTCAGCTTTTGATCATGAGTTATTGGCTATCGACCCGTCATTCAGTTGGGGTTGCAAGCTGACTGTCCTGAACTGAAAAGGTAGGAATCTGTTCACATCCGAGGGGGGAGACAGCTCTCCCAGCAAAACTTTCCTCCCATCTAAATCAACAAGGAATGGCAATTCACGTTTGTCAGACATTCATCAAATGTGACATGCTTCATGGAGCCAGGCCACAAAAACACAGGAGCCTGTCATAATAGCCTCACGTAAGACAGTAGACAGTCCTGATGTGGCGTGACATGCCAGCTAGCAGATAGCATGCTCTCTGAACAGGTGAATGTAAAACTTGCTCTGGTAAAAAATGGAAATTGTCATTCCCCATTTTAGAAAAGATGACAATCAGATCCAATTAAAATTTACGTTGATTAGTGCAGGACCATGGAAATGCTGACACGTGAGGCCTGATCCTGCTGAGGGCTGCTGGATGAAGTACCAGGCCCCATGTAAAAGACTTTTGATTTTATAAACCCATAGGGTTGGAAACGGGAGTGTGAACACCTGAACGTCCACATGTCCTTAGCCCAGATCAAAGCACTTGTCTAACATAAAATATCCCAGACCACTAGTTAAGTATAAGCAATGGCTGAGTTTGGCAATATCCAATGTTCCTGTTATCAATTTGCCATCATGCCTACAATATTCTAGGCATTCGGGAAGGGCAGTTTGTTTTGACCTGATGGCTGTTATCTCGTTCGCACACACACTTACACACATGCTTAACTTTATCGCTGTGATTAGGCCCATTAGACTTCAAAAGTCTGCAGAATGACATCCTGTAGAGGAATCACAAAGGCAAAAAACTAGATATTGAGAACTGAGGAACAAGAATGGTTGATTTAAAAACAAGTCAGCTTGATTCACTGACAGCAGCATGGCAGAAAGGGCTCAAGGGAAAAGACAAACCAAGAGGATGTTTGAAAACGGACTACATTGTACAATGACGTTATGAAACCCAAATAAAAGCTAGAATTGAATGAAACTTTCTCAACAAGGTATTTTCATTAAGAATATCAATTCATGAAAAACCCCAAATAAGAAAAAAATGTTGAGAGTACTGGGATTTTTTTAACAAATACCTGTATATTCAGTAAAAACTCTAATACTTTCAACATGGGTGTGTGTTATATACTTTCAAATATATATATTGGAAATTTCTGTGTGTGTGTATGTGTATTACCATCACCACATGAAAACCACCTGGTCTTGCTCATATATGCAGTAGCTGACCAAAATATACAGTGTCACACACTGAGATTTGTGTGAACAAGGGATTCCCTGGTTTAATTGAGGGGTCCATAAAACTAAAATAATTTTAAATGAAGCTGAAATTAAACTTGAAAACATATTGTTCTGGTTCAAGTGGAACGTTTAATTCCACCTGAAAGAAGGCTTTACTCTGATTCTGAGACTTTAAAATTATTTCTTGCAATATAAATTTGAAGGAAATTTCTAACCAGATTTGAATTTCGACACCAGAAAATGGAATGTTTCTTTTGGAATTTGCTGAAATTGATTTCATAGATTCATAAATGTTTGGGTCGGAAAAGACCTCCTTAGATCATCAAGGCCAACCCCCGGCCCTGGGCAGGAAAGAGCCCTGGGGTCAGATGACCCCAGCCAGGTGCTTGTCTAGTCCCCTCTTAAAGACCCTCAAGGTAGGGCTGAGCACCACCTCCCTTGGAAGCTCATTCCAGATTTTGATAAGCCTCACCATAAAGAAAATTTTCCTAACGTCTATCTAAATCTGCTCTCCGCCAGTTTGTGGTCATTGTTCCTAGTAACCCCAAGGGGCATCCTGGTAAACAGAGTTTCCCCTATTCCGTGCTGTCCCCCCACCCCGATGAATTTGTAGATGGCCACAAGATCCCCTCTCAGCCTTCTTTTGCAGATGCTGAAGAAATCCTTGTAGGATCTTACCTGCAGGCCCTTAACCATACAAGTGGCCCTCCTCTGGACTGTCTCAAGGTTGTCTACATCCCTCTTGAAGTGCGATGCCCAGACCTGGATGTAGTACTCCAGCTGTGGTCTTACCCATGCTGCATAGAGGGGAAGCATCACCGCCTTAGACCTGCTCATGATGCACCTTCTAATGCATGAAAGAGTGAGGTTGGCTCTATCACTTCATCACATTGACAACTCATGTTCATTTGGGAGTCAGCTATGACTCTGAGATCCCTTTCTGCTGCTGTGCTACTCAGAAAGTCACCTCCCAGTCTGCAGGAGTGTTGGTGATTCCTTCTCCCTAGATGCAGCACTTGGCACTTGTCTTTGTTAAACTGCATCCTATTCTGTTCTGCCCACATTCCCATCCTGTCCAAATCTGCCTAAATCCACTCATTGCCCTCCAGTGTATGTACTTGGCCCCATAATTTGGTGTCGTCCAGGAATTTGGACAGACTGCTCTCCACGCCCTCATCCACGTCACTGATGAAGATATTGAAAAGTCAAGTCACTGATGAAACGGAACATTACAATTTATTTCAAAACCATTTTCTTCAGATTTTTTTCCTCCCCTAAATCCCCCATCCTGAGCAAATGCCACAATACATTTTGGTTCACTGAATCTCCGTCTCTTGTCAGAAATTATTTGGGACATACATCTTTTTTTTCCCTCCTTTGCACAACAGCAAACGTGCCAGTATGCACACTAGAAACCTTTGTGTAATAAAAAGTAAGCTTTTTTTAAAAAAAGGATTCTTTCTTTAATTACCCAGTTGTAAATATACTGATTATTATGTATCATGAGGAAAAGTTAAAAAAATATAAGACTTGATACAATCACAAAACACAGGCAACTGATTTAATGGTTCATTGTGTTTTGGGACTCTTGTTTGTGTGACTAAATACCTAATATTATTGTATTGACTTTAAAATAATAGTTGCTGTCTATCACTTATGTGATGGGTGGTTTAATCAATTAATATTTATAATATTATAGCTATTTATACTAATTTATAATATTTATCAAGTGCTAAACTTCCACACAGTCCACGAGGTGGTCACACAAGAACCAGGGATTTCTCCTTTACACATGCACTTTACTGTGGAGTAGACTAATTAGCTCTGCAGTAAAGCACCAGCGGCTGTATCGACATGAGTGGCGGACTGCATAGTTGTTAGTGCACAGTTATTTAGTACTTTCCTAAGCAAGTACCATTGCTGCACATTTTTTTCTGACACTACTGTGCAGTAGCATACATAGTAGCATACGCAGTAGCTCATTACAACTACACAGTATCGTTGCCGCATGGTTAGTGCCTGGCAATGCTACTGCGTGGTAGCAACGAGCCACTGCACAGTAGCTCAGTCTGCATGGTCTACACATACGTTGGTATTAGGGCTCAGTAGACTAATGAACACAGTGAAGTTCAGGGCAGGACTGTTTTATGGTAGAGTATTTACATGAGATCAAATGCACATAAAGATTGTCACAGGGGCTGGCTGGGGCACCAGGGTGCTAAAGTGCAGGGGCTGCCCGCCACCTAACCCTGAACTGTGGCACCTCTGTGCCCCAATCAGCCCCTCTGCTGCCACCCAGAGCCCGGCGATGACCCCCAGGGCCCCCTGCCAGCCCCAGGCTACTCTGCCCTTGCTCAGACTGTGGCACAAACTGAACTAGAGTTCATTGCATCATGTTAATAGCATGTGCAGATGCACCTACTGTGTATATCCCTTGGGTGCCAGTAGTTCATATCTTCATATCTGTGGCAAAAAAAGAGAAAAAAAGACAAAGAAAAAAAGGCAAAAAAAGAATTTATAAGAGCATCAAGAAAAATCCGATCTTGCTGCCAAAGGGTTAAGCGCTTCTCCCAGACCTGAGGATAATCTTGTTAAAACTGGCCATTATTGGAAGAGGAAAAAGAAGCCCCAAGTCTCCTTTCCCATTTCTGCAGCATTAGAAAGAGGAATCAAAGAGCATAATACAGATCTGTGTATACACAAAATAATAGCAAGCTTCATAATGAGTGAAGATTCAAAAGTAAACAGAATGGCAAAAGGCAGCAGAGGCAAAACTTAATATAGAATACTTGACCCTCAGGTAGAGCATTAAAATGCTGCTTTGGCAGCCAGACCTGATAACAGAGTTGCTGAAAGGGTATCAGCTTTAAAAAAAAAAGACAAATATAATCCTAATCCCTTTTTTACTGCCACATACTGCAGATGAGTAAAACCCAAGGGGGAAATTCTTATTACAACAAATAGGTGCGAGTCCAGAGGAAAAATTAAGTCAACTTGACAATTTACAAATTTCCTTTCAAGCATGAAAGGTGGATGAAAACAGGGGGTTATTTTTAAATCCAAACCACAGTGTTTTGTATCTGTTAATATTGCTGCCAAAGAATAAGGGACACAAGGAAAAGGTTCATAATCAACCTAAGCTTCATCTCACTGGAACGCAGCCAGGACAAAATAACTTTTGTCAGACAAGCAATATTAGAAAATCTAATACTGGGAAGAGATATTTTTCCTGCCTCCCGTCGGGTATTGTGAGACCTGCCAGTTTTAAGCCTAGCTACAGTGTTGCTGATGGTAAGGCAAACCAAGGTAAAATCAATTCATCTGCGAATCTGTTAGGAGCACGGACTATATGGAAAAATGTTCTTGAAGGAAAGAAAGCCCTGTGACATCTTCTCCCTCTCCATCCTGACTTCGCTTCCTCTTCTTAAAGATACCCAGAGGCAGCCGTGTCATAAAAACAGCCAGGTCCAGAAATCAGGGATTCATATTTAACCAGGCAGCTCTGCAAAACAACACTCTCCCAATGCAATGTGGGTGCTTCATTAACCCTTAATGTGATCTTCGAAATACCCAGGCTTCCTGGAACCAGGGAGTCAAATCCTACATGTAGCATTTCTCTTTCCTAGGCAGATAAATTGGAATCTATGCTGTGTCCTCTGCAATGATCTTTCAAGTTGCATATCATCACATATACACCGATATCCTCGGCTTGGGTCCCCCCCTCTTCCTCTTTTGCACAGCCACTGATGACCCTCCCCCATTCCTCTCCACCCTGCAGGCAAATTCCCTCCACCCTGAGCCTAATCTGATTTGGGTTTTCTTCTATGGATGCCTCATCTTAGTGACCAAAGAGATTAATTCGGGGCATTAGAGGTGAAACAAAAACAAACAAATCAATTGATATATTTTTCTGAGCGCTGAAATCGTTGGCTTGACTTTTCTATTTCAATGCCCCGCGCCCTTTCTGGTGTGGCGACGACATCGATGCGTACCTCTCAGTGTGCAAGGAACTGCATGGGTTGCAGGTATATGGCCGACTACAATACAAAGAGAAGTAAGGCAGTAGAAGAGAATGCCTCTGGAGGATTAGAAATAGCTTCTGGATAAGGAGTTTCAGCTTTTCTTTTGTAGGTTGAAAATGAAGTATGCTGCGGTGAGGAATGAGGAAAGACTAGTGGTCTGCAAAACCTCTTTGTGGCTTTTCGCTGAGGCTGTGTGAGAACACTGCTATTCAAATAGTCCAACTGGGTTTCCAATTAGAGCTGCAGAGGCTGTTGGTCAAACACAGAAAATTGCCTGTGAGCAGGGAATATCAATTAATATTTTAAGATGAAAGCATTATTGATATTTTAATGTAAAAAAACAATGCACAAATTTCCACTGAGGGTAGACAAATTGGTTTAGCATTTGCTATCATATGTGGCAGCTCCAAAGGCAGCCCACAAATGCCATAAAAACCTTATAACGCAACCATCATACCATGTGCTAGAGAGTCCCACACCAGGAGCTGACTCTGCCAGGCATCTTATGTTATTCTTTACCTCTCTATAACCTCTGGTGAGCCAGCAAATAGCTTTTTGGAATATAACTAGATCTTAGGTAAAGAGGAATCGTGCTTATGTCCTCATAGTTTGTGCTTATGCTTTCATGGTTTGTAATGATTCAATTCTGAAACAAGACAGGCACTGTGTATGTGCATACGTGCATGCATGCGTGTTTGGACACAACTGCAAATGAGCATACCTGAAAAGATTGAGAGATGAAAACAATTCAAGGAAATTACTTTAAAACTTGGATTTAGGTCCACTTCCAGAAGCAAATGAAAAGACTCCCATTGATTTCAGTGGATACGAGGTGAAGCCAATACACATTCAGATAGTATGAATTAACAACAGCCTGCAAATAGTACCAAGCAAAAGCCAATTAGTCTGAGTTCTTCTGATCTATGGGCACATCTGAAACTTGAACGCAGATCCAGATTAGAAAATAGTAATATCAATATCTAAACAACATCTAAAAGGCAAACAGCTCAAATTCAGAGTTTTGAAAATTTAGGTCTATATACAAGTGCAAGGGTTCACATTTATGCTTTTGTTGATTAAAATAGTACTTTCCTACATGAGTAAGTGTCTTGACTTTCAAGGAATTACAGCAGTCTTAGCTTACCATGTGTGAGATCCAAGCCTATTTTTTTCATAGCTAAGGATACTGTAGGCTTGCATAGGATTTTTAGGTAGACCTTAGCATGGATAAGGCAAAAGAAGAAAGCAAAATTCTAGAAAGTGAAAGCTAAGACAGATACCAAGGAGTCAGATATCAGCTATTGATTTTGAGACTGAGACTATACCTTAACATTAGACCATGATAAAAGCACTCAATCATGAACAATCATATATTATCGCTTGTTAACAAGTGCTCTAGCTGTCTTAAAATTATGTCACTTCCGGCAAAGAGTATCTTTGAGATGTGCTATCCAGCTCGAGTTAAGTTAACTTCTGGGTGTTCACTGAGGTTTTGATTAGATGTTGCATTTGTCCTAGGAGAAAGGCTTTTTGTCCCAGGATCATACAGACATACATATCTACTGTCCCACTTCAAGTTCCTCAAAAGTATGCTGGATAAAATTTACTAACGCTATTTCACAGGACATCCTGCTGTATATCTATGCAGTTATTGCAATTCATTCCAGGAACAAGCCCATCAGGCTGTACATTTTCATTGGCGACCTACTAGCAAAGGAGAAGTAATGCAGCTTAGAAGGGTGATGTGCAAATGACTGTACTGCTTCTGTTTTGACCTGGGTCAAACCCTAGGACAATCAGTCCTGGGTCAAATGGGAAGTCTGTTTACAGCCTGAATGTCAATTATGTTGATAAACCAGGAGGAGAAAAAGTGTCTTTCTTCAACACACATTTACAGAGCCCACATCAGTGATAGATCTCTAGCTGCTTGTTGCCAGCCTGATTTCCACTGACTTTTATGAGAGTCAGACAAGCCCCAAGAGTTTCACTTCTCCACAGCACAGGCTGATTTTTCAGTTAACACATCAGCAAGATCTCAGAAGATTAGGCTTCCATTCCGGTCATGTCCACCGACTTTGGACAGAAGTGAGTTTCGACAGATTGCCTAATCTCTCTGTTGCTTCAGTTCATGCTGCAAATGGGGATACTTCCCACCTATTGTATTTCTGAGCTCTCTAGCTGGTAAGCATTTTGGGACAGGAGCTGTATCTTGCTGTATGCTTGTTGACTGCCTAGCACAATGAGGTCCCGTTGTAATACCAACAGCGATCAAGGTCAGAGTACTTTCTTCCATGAGTAATCCCCTGGTACAAGTGATTGACATAAGTTTTATGACCCGTAGTGAGTGCCTGTAGGCTCGGATTCTAAATTGCTACCCCATACAAATTTACCCACATCCCCAAACAATTCCCTATTTGACTTACTGTTCCTCCCTTGACATCACCTAATCAGTGTGATAGAAATATCAGTGGGAGCAACATTAAAATATGCCCTGGTTTCAGCTCTGTCTTCAACCCAATGAGGAGGATGAACAACAGTTCTTTTTAAAAAAACCCCAAAACTTGTCATTCCTGTTCTTTGAAAGTCCCTCAGCTGCATATAGAGGTCTGGTTCCTCCTCTAGTAGAAATCTATATAGGTCTGTTTGAAGGCAATGAAGCGAAGCGGTTTTGCACCAGTAGAAGATCTGCTCCATCAGTTCACAAGGGAACATTTTGTGATCCCACTCATTATTCATTGAAATCTACTCTAGAGAAGCACAACCAAAAATGCACACATTTGAATGGGCATAAGGCATAATCCTATAGCTTTTGCTCAGCATATAGACAATGTAAGAACTGTATCGGTGTGGAATGATACCCAGGCAAGCTCTTATGATATAACAGTTATTTCTGCAAGCTCCTATGGTGATACCAGCATAGCAAAACCATTGTAACTTGACCCTGTTTCATTCGTGGGAAAAGTGAGAACAAATTAGCTACCTAGTATTGCTATAGGAGCCTGAAAATATGTTGTAACAGCTGATGTGTGTCCCCTCCCCAAACCGCAACCTTCTTTCCCCCTTCTTAAAGCAGTTAAAAAGTTTGTTCCTCCATAGCTTCACATTGCTATTGTTAAAAGCAACCAGTACAAACAGCCCTTGTCAGGATTAGGGCCCCATGGGCCTTGAAAGGGAGTACACAGATACCTAAGCTAGGTCTGAATGAGCTAGCTCAGGTACCAGAAGCAGCACATCCAGATAAGTGTGGCGCTCTGCCTAGGCCTATTAGCTGTGCTGAGAAGCAGGGCATATTAGCCAAGCAAGAGCACCATGTTAATACAGTTTTACTGCATCCATTACCTGAGCTAGCTGATTTATAGCCAGTTCAGGCATCTCTGAGCAGTACAGCATTTTGATGTGTAGATATAACTTAAATACCACTCAGTTACCCCATATTAAGACTAATTTGCATTTAACTATAGTATATAACTTGGGCTTTGCTCTAACATATCTGCCACTTCCCTCGGTAGCTTGTTGCAATGGTTAATCAACCTCACTGTTAAAAATAAGTGTGTCTTAGTTACATTTTGAACTTCCAGCCATTGCTTCTTGCTTTGCCTTTCTCAGTGAGATTTAAGAGCCCTTTAGACCCCAATTTTTATCCCCATTAGATTGCTTATATTCAGTAATCAACTCAAATCCCAAGTTATTTTTGATACGCTAAACAGATTGAGCTCTTGAAATCTCTCCCTCTAAAGCATTTTCTCTAGCTCTTGAATCATCGTTGTGTCTCTTTCCTCCACCCTCTTCACTTTCTCAACATCCTTTTTCATAATCTGGACAACAGAAATGTACCCAGTGCTCTAGTACTGGTCGCATCAAAGCTGTCTGTATATCCAGGGTAAACCACCTCCATAGTCTTCCTCACTGTCCCACTGTTGATTGATACATGCCGCAATGCATTCTCCCTTTTTTGTGTCACGTCACATTGAGATCTCATATCCTACCTCTTGTCAACAACCTTGAATCCTCTTCTGAATTACTGCTTCCCTGCCTTTCTGCAGGTATGGCTTGTATTCCTTGCTCCTAGGTATTTGGCTGTATTAAAACACATTTTGTTTGAAAAGACCCATGCTCCCAAGTAATCCAGATGGCTCTATATGACAGCCCTATCCCTGTCATTATTTACAAGGCCACCAATCTTTCTGTCAACCACAAATTTTATCTGCAGTGATTTTATGTTTGCTCCCAAATCACCAAAGGACATTTTGAATAGCATTGGGCATTGTACTGATCCCTGCTGAAGCCCACCAGAAATATCATTTCTCTTAAGAACTAAAAAAAAACCCTTTATCAAGAAGCCATTCCTAGTCCAATTAATATGACCTTTATTAATATTTTAAGTGTTTTCTTTTTGTCTTCATTTGTATCAGACTGTTGTGTGGTATTGAGTCTTACAAAATTCCCTTGCATAGTGTTAGTACTCAGGTAACGCAGATAACCTTTATGAACCAAGCTTTGTGGGTAAAAGTAAGAGCTCAATCAGTTTTGCATTTGGATGAGTATCTTGCTGGGATCATTTGACCCTGGCAGACTTCCTGCCTAAGGCGGGGGGGGGGGGGGCGGGGGCTGGACTCGATCTTGCAAGGTCCCTTCCAGCCCCTAATGTCTATGCATTTATGAATCTAAGTAGTATCTGGTTGCTGCAGTTGCCATGATATGTCATGCAAAATTTCATAATGGCTTATCGTGGCACTAAATGTAAGTTACAACTGGAAACGATGGTTTATGGAGGGAATAGTGCCAGCAAGCTCAGTGGTCAGCTCCTGGGAACCATCTCTCTTTCCAAGAACCTGTCAATCCAAAGCAGGGCTGTCCAACTGGCTTTATGTGAGGCTCCTATCTGGTTGCTGGGGGGAGGGTGGGTTGGCTCTGCCCACATATATGGAGCAGCTAGGGTATGGTCTGGGGGCCCAAGGGTCACACTAGTGCAGCCCCTGGGACATGCACCTCCAGCTACTTGGAAGTTAAATAGCCCTGATCTAAAGTACTTGCATAGCATATGCTACCATACCATTCCTGCCTCTTCCTCTGCCTTTAATATATCTACCCATATAGCCCTCCCATTAAAGGTGGGAGTAGGTAAAGAGTAGAACAGCTCTCGGGCATGAGAAGTTACAAAGGACAGGTCAGGCCAACATTTGGCTGAGATGGTTTAGTTAGCGGCGGTACTGCCTTGAGGAGGGGACAGAGCGAGGTCCCTTCCAGCCCTGTGTTCCCCTACTTCTCTCTGAAGCGCAGAGACTTCTACATCATCACACAGGAATTGTGTGGTGGAGGAGGTGCCAGGGCCATGTTCAAATCACTGGATCCTCCTTCTTGTCAACACTAGTTTGCGTTAACAAACTAACGGGGATCACCTCTTCAGTGTGGGGAAGGATGAGTGCAGGTGCAGAGTGCGAAATGCCATGGGTCTGCTTCCTCCCATTGTGCATCAGAAAGTGGCTGTAAGACTGTGATGTGGAGAGGGTAAGGGGATGAATGAAACTAGAGCAAGAGCATAAGGTTTCCAGGGGCCTAGTTTTGTGCAACACAAAGAGGTCCGGGATGCATTCTCCATAAAGATATTTTTCCTGCAACTCTGTCTCCCTTCCACTTGGCTTATGTAAGAGGGCTTTACACCTCGCCTGCCCTACGACCTCCATACACCTGATTCTTCCACCTGCAGCCAGGATACCTCCAGACACTGCTGCTCCAGTTAACATACACCATAATAACAATATATCCCAGTAGCTTAGAAGCAGGTCCCAACCCAAAAGATTTTTGCCAAACCTCCATTTCCAGTGTATCTAACTTTTAGGTAAGGCAGCAAATTGCTTATGTGGCTATAAGGGAACTTTCCAGACTTTGAACTTCACCTTGCAATTCAGAGTTGTAACTCTTCTGTCGATCTGCTACAGCCCCATATAAAAGGGAAATTGTTTCTCATAAATTAGTTTGGAAATGCACATAGCATGTTAATTGTAAAATAAACAGTTTAAATTCATTTCATTGAACACAACATCAGAAAGAAAATGAGCCAACTGCAGTAGATTATTTTTGTTGGATAGGTTTCAATCATCTTTATTGATGCCCTTCATTCTTCTCCCGATTACCATCACTATAAGCCCCTGTAGCAAATTTCATCTCAGCATCTAAAAATAGAGATATTTATAACTTGACTCTTGTAGACTCACAGGCCTTCGTAGAACCGTTCCTTCACTCCCGTTGTGATCTAAGTCATTTCATACCCTGCTGGAAAATCACCCTGGTATAAAGGCTCTGCACCATGTAATCCCTAACACCAGATCCTCGGCTACTGTGAATTGGCATAATCCTTGGCTTTGTGCCCTGCTGAGTATCTGGTCCGTAAGGGAGCCTTTGTATACAGCATAATTTTCACCCTTCCAAGTTTTGCTTTGAGCTTTAGATTCACATAACACATTTTCCCTTCCCAAAATAAAACAATGTGTGTTGAACCCATATGAAATCACTCAATGATCATTCTGAAGGCTTTGAGCCTACCATAAAGCACGGAATAACTTGAAACTTAGCCCAGGCTTGCTTAAAATTCAGCCCAGGTTTGCAACCGATAAGCCTTGGTAACCCTTTTGAACTTGGATCAAGTTTAGGGTTAGTACAGTTCTAGTCTAAATGTATTTAAAGTACTTTTTCATAAGAAATCCAAGCTATAACTGAAAGCCTTGGGTAAGTTTTCCCTGCATAGGAAAACAGCTAATGCATCAAGTTATGGTTTCTTAATGGCATTCAATTAACACATCACCGTTGTTAGTTGATTAAAAATTAACTGTGAATACACATTTAACATTTAGGACTTACAAATGTTCCTTGATTTATTAAAATTGCCAAGAGTGAAGGAGTCTTGGGATAAGTGGGGGATATTTTCTTTGACTATTTTTGTAACTCTGTAATGAAGCGGCAGATTTTTAATAGGGAATTCAGCGTTGTTGGAAACTTTTCTTTACAACATTATAAATCATTCTTCACATATTAACTGCTCGGCTGTGCGAAACAGCACCATTTCAACTTCTGTTTTGCTATTTCAAAGGGACAGTGTTTCGCTGTTTTGAAGTACTGTTTCATTTCATTTTGTCAAAAATGTTTCGCTGTTTCGACGCATTTTGATGTTTCGCCCATAGGCTATAATGGGGAATCACCAAAATGCCTCTAACTTTGTCATTTCTTGCCTGATTCAGATGACAATAGCAGAGATGGTAGCCACTTCTGAGGGAATGAAGCCTGCCAAGTTTCAATGACATAGGTACAGGGGGGTTGTGAAACTCCACCTCAAAATGGTCAAAGCAAAACTAGTATCAGTTGCTGGCAGCAGCAGCCTGCTGCCATCCTGCATGCAGATCTTCCCCCTGGGAGAAGCCTGGCACAGCCCCGCAGCCCTCCCAGGGTGTGGACCCCCAGATCTGCTTGCAGGATGACAGCAGGCTGCCGCTGCTGCCTAAGGCCAGCACCAGCACTGGGATCTTCCTGGCGCTGGTGCCGGCACCAGCACCAGCACCAGGAGCAGACTACTGTCATCCACATGATCCACAGATGGTGAGTGTGGAGTTTAAAAAAAAAAAAAGCCCTACACTCACTGACTCTGGCAGCAGTGATTGGGGCCTCTGGGGGCTTGTGGCAGTGCCCCTCTGTGCAGCACGGGGGGCAGCAGGGATGGCTCCCCCCCACCCGGCACCCATGCAGCAGCTGCACCATCACGTGGGTGCAGTGCAGCTCAGCAGGGCACTGCATGCTGTTCTGGAGCTGGGATGGATCCACCTGTCAGCTGGAGCTCCGGGTTCAACTTCCCAGCTCCCTCTTCAATTACTGAGCCCCTGGTTCAATTCCCCAGCTCTCTGTTCATTCCCCCAGCTCTTCCTGGGGGCTGTGGGCCCCTGGATCTGCATACCAGGTTTCAGCAGGCTGCTGCTGCAGGCTGAGGCCAGTGGCAGCACCACAGTCTTCCTGGTGCTCAGCACAGGCTGTGGGAAGAGCTGGGGAAATGATCAGAGCTTGGAAAAGCAATCAGAGAGCTGGAGAATTGAACTAGGAGCTAGACGTCAATATGAGAGCAGTCCTTCCCTCTTCTTCCTCCTCCCTCTCCTTAGTTTCTGTTTAGCTGCAAGCAACTCGGGCTTCAAAACTCAAAAGGTTTCAAAACTTTTCAAATGTTTTGAGTGCCCTCATTGCATTTCAAAGCTGTTTCAAAGCCTTTTGTTTTGTTTTGATTCTGCTGTTTTGAGCTCGAAACATGTCAAAACAGCTTCAAAGCGAAACACCCATCAACATTTCACTTTGAATCAACTCATTTTGATTGCAAATGTTGGATCTATACTCAGTAGTTGCATTAGTAGAATTCACCCTCTTTGGAAGAATAGGTTTGGCTTCACACTCCTGTCTGTCTCTAAATGAAATAACCTTCCACTAATTTGGAATAGTTATTCTCTTCTTTGCAGACACCCACCCCTTTTACCACCATGGCATGGCATTGCATTAATGCACAGGCATTATTATGCACACATTGTATTGCAATACCACTTGGATGTTCCATAACGTTACATCCTATATCAGTGCCACTTCTGTAGAACATATAGCACTAGGATAGACATCTGCATCCATAAAGTGCACCAATGACTTCAAGGGGCACAGCATTTCTTCCCAGCCCATAATGTTACATGCAGGGCCAAGTTAAAATTTGAGGGATACTTTACTAAGGAAAATACATAGCAGGGGAGCATTCCCAAGCCTACTATTCACCATTCTGAGATGGTGCATTCTCTGCTCTGGAATCCATTTGTCTTAGATGGTTTCATTGCAAATTTCTACTGTGACCTCATGGAAGCAGAGTGTCATAAAAAGTCAAAGCCAAGGGAAAAGACTTTCTGATAAGGAAAGGACTACATTTGCAGTAGATCCACTGTGTGCCCAGGTCTGAATATGCCACCAATGACACTGAACACAAACTTCCTGTGATTGAAGTTGAAATGATTACAAACACATCTGGAAATGGGAATTTAAACATCTGAATTTATATTTGCACTTTCAGTCATGATCAATGTGTTTACTCAGGGGCAGTGTTAAGGCAGGGGTACCCATCCAACTGCACAAGGCCCTGAGCTAGTGATGGACCCCCTTGTTTTAGAAACTATGACTAGGACTGATACCAGTGAGGTTCAAGGTCACTAATACTGTGGTTGTCTAAAGACCTCTCTGTATCTTCAGATGCCTAAATATCTTTGAAAACCTTCCCCTTAAGTGCTTTTAAAAATGAATACTAAAAGTATTTTGCATGCCTTTCCTCCAAGGCTGTCAAAGCGCTATGCCTGTACATTTAAGCCCCTGAGGCCCTCTGAGGTTTGTATTGTTATTCTTCCCATTTTACGAATGAGAAATTGGAGGTTCGCTGAGTCAAAGGTCAGATAGTGAGTTGGAGACAGAATCAAAGACAGAACCCAAGAATCATCTCTGCCAACATATGCTTTGCCTCCTAGCCAGTGCCGCCTCCCTTTCATTGTCAGTATTGTGTATTTGAGTTCAAATATGATATTCCTGAAGCAGAATGAGGAGGAAAGCCTACTCTCTTTCACTTAATGAGTATGGCTCAACTCGTATGTCTGGAGCACAAGAGAAGAGAAGCACGCTGAGCCTTGGGACCTACTGAGGGAATAGAAATTCTCATGGAAAACAGGGAAACTCAGGCCACTGCAAAAACTCTCATGCCATATGCTTGACCTGTAACTAATTCATAGTGATCTGACATCTCAGGTTCAGACTTCAGGGAATTTTGAAAGCTGTCATCTTGTAACATTCTCCTTCATGTGCTTCACCAGCCAGATTGCATGAAACTAAGAGAAGAGGTTTCTTGGACAAGTGTACCTGGGAAGGCAGACAAGGGAGCCCTTCCCAGTAACACAACTATTCCAACACTTGAATCAAATTGCTCTGTCCAGGGGGAAGAAAAGGGAATCAGAACCAAATGTGGCAGGGAAGGCAGAAGGGAAGATGTTTCAGATTACAATGTGGTCTTCTTTCTAAAGGATGGCATTTCTGCAATCCTTCTCTTGTATCTTTACTAAGTATAAACTTCCTGACTCAAGACCATGAGCCTCAGTTGTCAGGGACAAAACAATGACTTTTTCTAGTTGTATCTGCAGTTATACTCCTAAATTTAGGCACTGCTCCATGCTATATGCTTCTCTCCCAAATGGAAGAATAAGAATCGCCCAGTTTGGTGCCCCGGAGGTGCAATAGAAAGACCTTTGGAGACACCAAGGTTCATGGGTCCACTGACCCTCAGCATCCAAAGTGTGATTCAAAAATCAGGAGAGGCCTCGAGGTAGTTAATGGAAAATGCTAAAGAACATGAGTGTCTCTGAATTCTTGTTTCTGTCAGGCTATCTATTAGAGATCTGCATTCACTAGCAAATCACAACATGACTAGTTTCACTTGTGAGCTGGCATTAGAGTGGATTCCAAAGATAGGTTACACAAGTTATGACCAACCTTTTTTGGCAGGCCTCAACTTAACCCCACATTCTCCCCCATCTGCCAACCTGATCCCTTTCCCTTTCCCTTTCTGAAACTCCTGCTTAGCTTCCTGTTTCCTGCCCTGTGCTCCCTGACTTAGCTGCTGCTCTGCTTTCTGCTTTCTGCCCTGTCAGGGTTGCTAACTCAAGACAATTTATTTGCTGACAATCTGTAAATTTTGCATTGAAAACTAAACCTTTTTACTGACATATGTTTTACATGAAATAAATGCAATCCTTCTGCCAGGCTCTGGACAAGGGATAGGTTCATATTTAGGGACTCAACACCAACTATAGTAATAAAAAGCTTTCGTGCCAATAAAACATTAGTGGATTATTATTTGGCCAATACCAACAATTGATTATTAACCAGCCATATTAGCTGATACTGATCCAACTGCTGATTTTGTGTTTTTTTGTTTTTTTAAGCAAAACTTCAGTTAACAACTCTACTTGACTCTAGCAATGGTTTTACACATGCTGTCCCCACTCACCCCACATCCCCATGCCCCTGGCTTCACCCTGCAAAAAGATGCCTCTCCCCAGCCCAACCTCCACTGGCCCTGCCCCACCTTCCTGACATGGACCCCCAAAGAAGGACTACTGTCCATGTACCTGCGACCCATCAGAGTTACAGGCAGCTGACAAGATGCAGCAGCAGCACATGGCTGAGGGGCAGGGTGGTACAAAGCCCTGAGACAATGTTTCCTGCAGGGTGTTGTGCTCTTGCTTAGATACCAGCTGGTTCTGCTCTGCTCAGTCTGTCTATCAAGCTCCAGCTACTTCATTTTTTAAGGGATGGCTCCACTTTTCACAGACGTTATAGATATGTATTTTTCGCTTTGTTTTGTATGGACTGTCTATAAATTTATGGACAGTTGGCAACCCTGTTCCCTGTACTACCTGCCTGATCTGATGCTCTGCTTTCTGCCTTCTGGCTTACATGCCACTGTGCTGCCTGTCCCCTCCTCAATCTACCCCCGGGCACAAACAGAAGCTGCCTGTGCCACTTATGCCAAAGATGGCCATCCTTGTTGGCCCAGCAAAGGGGCTACCCAGTGCAAAGTGGTGGTCTGCTTGTTCAGGTCACAACATTTGCCCAAGACCCACCTCACCAGATCTCTCACTTCCAGGAGATTTAATGTTGTTTGGGCACAGTGACAAGGGCAGCAATCCTGGTCATTGGCCACAGTGGGAGGTAAAAAATAACAGCTGCCACCATGACAGAGTCACGATCACGCCACTGACAGCAGCAGCCAGAAGTCACTAATGCCCCCTTCTATGCCACTGCCCCAGGGTGTGTGGCTGCTTTGTTAAGCCTTTTCCTAGGAGGTCTACAGCCTTGTGGCTAAGCTGCTCCATTGGGAGTGGAGGGTCCTGGGTCTTCATCTCAGCTGCCAGGTTTATTTCTGTTTTTTAAAGCAAAGACTGTGTAGTGTAAAACACAGGAACAATGCTATAAAGCACAGCCTGGAACCCAATCATTAAGTTGTAGAGCTCCCTTTGCTTGCTTTCCTTGCATTGTCTGCTGCTCAAGGGCCCGGGTTCAACGAAGCACTCTCCCCTAAGGGCACTCTTCTGGGAAGTTTGGAGTACTAGCTTAACATGCCTTCTGGGTAAAGAGGGCATGTGTTTGGTGAATGCAGTAAACTCTTTGGCAAAAGGTGGGCACCACTGGGTTTTAGCAGAATTTGCTGCTATCCATGCTGTGTCTCAGCCTAATAACTCTCTCTCTGGGGCTGCCAATGACAGTTGTGGGGTTTTAAATGGGAAATTTGACTTGTGAAGAAGCTTTTGCAGGTGTGAGGTGAGCAACCGGCTGATCTATGTCAGTTCTAAGCAGCCACCCGGGCCTGCTGGGAGAAGATGATTTCCAAAATGAAGGCAGAAGCTGGATTTAGGCACATAATGATTTTTTTAGGGTGCTAACACTGGGCCAGTTTGTGTTTCTCTTTAGGATGTAGGCATCCAACTACTGCCTAAGGCCTGGTGCAATGTGAACCTAGCCCTTCATGCATATCTTTACAGCACTGAATAAACTCCCCAAAGCCTCCCCACGTGTGACCTGGGCTGAGTGTGAAACCATGTAAAGAATTACGAGGAGCAGGTTAGTAGCTTCAGAGTCCTCATCTGGAACCTATAGGCTTACCCCCATGATAGTATAAAGTGTGTAATCTGTGTACACATCAACTAAAAAGGGGCCTGATCTGGTACCTTTGCTCACAATGGGTATCTTATAAGCCACATAGACCAATCCAGTAAAGAGTAACACTTGTGCAATATGGCACTACTCAACACATGAAAGCCGAACGCTCAGTATATGAATCCAGGCACCATAAAACTCAGTGCTTGGTAACAGAGTAAGCCTAAGGCACCAGTTCTAATCCTGCCCCTGTCAGTAGTGACAAAAAAACAGCTGCTGAGAGACCACCAAATGAGCTGGTAGTCTCATCTGTCCTGGTGGACCCCACACACCTGTGCAGAAGCACGGGGATAATTTGGCCTCCCTGTTGGCCATCTCAGCACAGCAGGCATGGACTGCGGGTCAGGACCGAGGCATGCTGGGATAGCATCAGGAAGCCTGCACGGCTGCAACTCATTCAGCACCTGCTCATGAAGCAACGCAACTCTTTTTTTTTTTTTCCTCTGAGGTTATAAATTCAGCTTCTTTCCTGAGGACTAAGCTCACCATCGTGCATGACAAAAATCCCCATAAGTTTGGCTCGCTGCTTACGTCTAAACCATTTATTCTTTGGGGAGCGGAACAAGCCCCCGGACCATCATTAAAATATGTTAATCCATGCCGGGCATTTACCCATGGACAAATACTTCCCTTTGGCATCGCTTTCCCACAGCCTTCGGAGAGTCCAAGCTAATCTCAGAACCTCACTCCTTTTCCTTTTGACATTTTGGGTTTTGCTTTCAAGCCAAAAAACAAAAACAAAAAGATTTTGACACTTGCTTTCTTCATAAGCTTTGTAATTCCAGTTTATAGTTAGTTTTCCGGGGGTGGGAGGGTGCTGTGTGTGAGCTATGTGTTCATTACAGCTAGGGGGGAAAAAATGAGGCTGGCTCCTAGTTTTGCTTATGTTGTTAAAAGAGACTCTGAAGCTGCAGTTCTGGAACAGGTCTCCTCTTTCTTTGAAAGCATGCTGTTTGATAGACTGTCATTTGTCCCCTCCTTTCAGAAGAGCCAGCTGGCAGCTAAGTGCTAAAGCCAGTGACTTGCATGTGTTTTTCTGACATTTAACAAATGGGAACAGCTTGCAAATCTGCATTAACTCACTCTGTCTCACAAATAATCATCGGCTATGCGGTGTAGACATTCGGAACATTAGCGCAAACACAAAAGGGAGCGGGAGTCTGTGGGAAAAAACAAGTTGGCAAGTAAATGATGTTTTACTGAGGGACAGGGAGAGCATTTCTGTTCAGAAGGGAGGTTCTGATGTGAATCTTTAAGGGAGGAAGAAAAAAGGGGGCTTCCAAGAGAGCTAAATCCTGCTTTTCAAACCGCGGGGGAGGCTATCAGACCTGCACCTGAAATGACAGAGTCTTTCAGCTGCAACTCCACAATGTTGATCGGATGAACATATTGCCAACAACGTAGATGCTCTGGGCACCAGAGAGAAACCTGAGAGAGGCGCAGCAAAATGCACCCGGGGCTGTTTCCTCCTCATCCTTGCAGTGTGGAGCCAATGTTACCTCTCGGAAGTTTTTTTTCTCTCTATTCAGGATTGACATAAAGCCTAGAAACTGTAATATTTAAAGCAGTGATTCTCCGTCATGGTGCCAGCGTACTGTGAGATTCTTTTAAGGGTGCTGCAGGGCATCGTGCAATATTAGCATGGTTAGGTGCACTGACGCCCACACAGGATTCATACAATATCCCAGAGATTTCAAATAGGACTCTATGGTATCAAAAACTTTCTGATCAGTTGTGGTATTTCTGAGTGCTTTGCAACAGAAGAATTGCTCCATTATTTTTCTAGAGTCAAAGAATGCATGAAAGTTAAGAGCTGGCATTTTCTAAGGAGAGCCCTCACTCTAATGAGGGGAGCTCTAAAGCTTTGATGCAGTGGAGCTAAAAACCAGGGCACACCTCCAGTCTGGATGCCACTATCATTTAAGGAAAACACATTATCCCCATGAGTTAAACTAGAGACTGGAATTTTCCACTAGGAGCTAGCCACCTATTTTCAACTGAATTCTTTGAAAAACCCAGGAAGTGTCCTTAGGCAGTAGGATGCAGATGCAATAGCTACTGTATAATAAAGTCTGTCTCTTTGCTTGCCTCTAGAGACTACTGTAAATCACTGGAGCTTGAGTTAGAGGGCTAGGGACAGGAGTTACACATAAAGCAGATTAAGTGAGCAGGAACTAGTTTAAACCTGTAACGGAACAGAAGTTCAGTGCACATAAACCAGTTTCAAAATGGCTGAAACCAGTTTGAGATCCATCTGGCTGAATGTAGTATCAGACTTCACTGATTGAGAACAAACCAGTTTATAGCACTTTTGTCCCAGACCAAGAAGTCAGTGCTAGCAAATTCATGCAACACACACTAAATACTGGGTTACGTACTTTCCCTGGACAAAGGAGGGCCATCCCGTGCATTCGGTCCATAAGAGTTTTGGATGAGCCCCACATTTGCAGTAACCATTAACCTGCCACTAGGAATTCAATCTGGGGCTTTCAGAGACAAGAGCATGACTCTCTCTTGCTTGAGTAAAAGGTTTAAGACCTGTGGCCGGAGCCAGCCTCAGATCCTCTGTAGATCAGCCACGTAGGGTGACACATAAGGTATGGTGAATGGCAGGTCATATTTGGAGGCCTGATCCTCATCCCCAGCATAAGGCTGGTATAGCAGACTGTAGTATGAGGCCTGTTATGTGATTTCAGGACAATACCTAACAGATTCCACTTCTATTAAAAATTGTTTTGCACTGTGGACAGATATAATCTTACCATGTGTTGCTGGTAATTTAAAAGGAAACCGTGCCTCTGTTGCTCCAACCAGCATGCCGAAATGACAAAATTGTCTCTCAGTGTGAATAAATTCAGAAATGTATTGCACGTCTACTCTTAAGTTTGTGCGGTGATATCGAAGGCTCTGTGCCGCACTGCCAAGCCCTGGAGTTATCCTGTCCTCCATTTGTTACATGTTCAGAAAACATGCTCTACATGCATTTTAAAATGATATCAGCAATCAAGAAATGCAGCAGCAGCTATTGGCCTGGGCTTTCCAGTACATATCCAAGTAGGGATTCAGCAACCCTGCACTACTATCACAAATGGAGAGCACTCATGTAAAAAGCAGCAATATCTTCATTACTCTGTGCTGGGGACATTATATTCTTGCTGGGGACTGTGCATATAGAAGTTCCCATTGGAGTCTCTCCCTAATATTAACCTGGGCTGAGGGCTTTTCTTGCTTAGATAGAAGTACTGCTGTATTGTTGAAAGCCATTATAACTGCATCTATAATCACAGCTAAGGGCTGTGCTGGCAGAGCTGTTCAGGGGTCTGGCTGCAGCTCTGGAGATGTGATTGCCAGTCCTGCTCTCAACTCATGTCAAAAGCTGCCCCTGGTTGACCTAGTTGTAATGGGTAACTGCAGAGTCAAAGGTAGTTGGACGTGATGCTAGCCACATCATTTCTCTGTGTACCGTTGACTATGGAAACTGGTGTGCCAGTTGTCATGGAACCCCCCTGGGATGTTAGGCATGAGCGGGCCTTTCGTGTGACATGAAGAGCTTCTACCTGAATAGCCATGTTAGTCAGTGATGGTGCTCTTCATTCAGGGAAGATAATACCAGCAGAATGATCCACTGTAAACCAGCCTGTGTCTACGCTAGGAAGGATTTGCCAACAGAGCTACAGTTAGTGTCGCTCTTGTGACCAACTAAGTTCAAGCAAACTGCTAGCAGGCCTACTCTTTCCTTTGTTCTCTAATAGAGGGCCACACTGTGGCTGCCTTACCAGTGCTGAGAAACATATACGGATCCAAGCAGACCCACTAGGTTCTTGAGAGTGCTTGAATAAGTGCTAGCCAGTTTGCTGGACAAATTGGAGACACTGCAGTGGAGGGCAATGGAAATGGGGGACACGACTTATGCGGAGAGGCTGAGGGATCTGGGCCTATTCAGTCTAGAGAAGAGGAGACTGAAAGGGGATTTTAAAACAGCCTTCAATGAGCTGAAGTGGGGTTCGAAAGAGGATGGAGCCAGACTGTTCTCGGTAGTGGCAGATGACAGAACAAGGAGCAATGGGCTGAAGTTGCAGCAAGGGAAGTTTAGGTTAGATATTAAGGAAAAAATTCTCACTAGGAGGGCAGTAAAGCACTGGAACAGGTTACCCAAAGAGGTTGGGGAAGCTCCATCTTTGGAGGTTTTCAACACCCAGATAGACAAAGCCTTGGCTGGGATGATGTAGCTGGGGCTGGTCCTGCTTTGAGCAGGCGGTTGGACTAGATGTGACCTCCTGAGGCCCTTTCCTACCCTCATTTTCTATGATTCTATGTTTGTCATCACGTCAATATTTGCAGATTTGCCTTTGGCTTCTCCGGGTAAAAGCTGCAGCATCTCAGTCAGCTAAGCATTCTCTTATAGCTCCCATTTTCAGAATATTTAGTCTACTAGTTAAAATCATCTGGTCATTTCAATCAGCTTTAGAAAGTCCAAGACCATGGATGATAAATTACATGCGCAGCTCTAATTACTCTGTCATCTGTTTTCCCCTAAGTATCGGGCAATTTCAGTGAAGCTGTAGGTAGGGGACGGGAGTCACACTTCCCTAGCACTTCTGCACCGCACGTGCATCTGAAATGTAAGATCTGCCATTTTCCCTGTAATGTCTCAGTGAACTACATACCCTCCACACCTCTCTCTCACTCCCTCTCTTTCTCTCTCTCAATACTTGACAAGTCTGCAAGCAAAATTTCACCTGGCTAATTATCTCCATTTATAATAAATGCATTTAACAATAAAGCATTATGGGGAAGTTGCAAAACTTGCTTGGGTTTTATTTTTAATTAAATACAGTTCTGGCAGCCTTATAATTACTTAAGAATATTCTGAAAAAAATGTAACTGCTGAAGTGAGCAAAATGGCACGTTCCTTCATTTTTCTTGCTTTCCTTTAGTGTATTCTGTACAGTGCAGCAATGAGCACATGATTTACTATTGTCCTGGAACAATTCTGCAAAGTCTTACCTGTGATTCCCTTCCCACCTCCCCCATTCTTCACATGCACAAACACACATTTCTTGTCAAGAGTAGTCCTCAGGAAAGATTATGGATCAATTAATCCTTGATGTAACTTCACTGAACCCAGTGGAGTTTCACAATTGTGGGTAAATTTGGCTCCTACAGCCATAGGTTCATAGTAGTTATAAGGGAGTTATTAAAACCCCACAAATATAAACCCCTAGAGGTAGAGAAATAACAGATTAAAAAAAAAAAAAAAAAGATCCAAGAAGAGAATTGTTTCAGATTTGGATCAGGAATGGATCGGGCCATCCAATTAAGGATGAGACCAGACAAATCCTGGAAGCAATTTGAGTGGTTTTGAGAACAGGTTTTAATTAAGGAAGCAGTGGCTACAGCATGAGACTGAGAGTTAAGAATGGTCTTGGGGTCTCAGACTAACTCTGCCAGTAACAACACTCCAGGCAGGCACCTTAACCTCTTTGTGCCTCATACTGCACCACTGCGCAATAGGTAAAATCAATGTATTTGTCTTTATATATATATAAGCAATTACAAATTGGCCAAAAACCAACCCTAAATCTTTCTCCAGCCAGGACCACAATTCCCTTTTCTCCACCTGGTAGCCACAATAAAATAAAATAAAAAACAGTTTCTACGCCCCACTTAAAACCAACATCTGAGATGTGATGCAGAAGCCTGCCACATTGGGGTGAATTTTGGGTTGAATCAATAGCTGAGCCCCATAGCACATACTAAGACTTAACAAGCTTGGGCACTGTTTCTAAAATACCTAATCACAGGGCTTCTCTGTGGCTATATGAATTAATGTGCACAAATGGAAAGACCCCTGCTGATTTCAAAGAGCTTTGAAATCTGCCACTGGAAGAGAGAGAGAACTCTCCGCCACTGTAAGAGATGGGAGCCTGGACCAGCCGGATCGGGGGTCTGAGCCACTATGGTATTTCTCATGGATCAAGAGATCTTTTGATAAGGCTCGTCATAGAAAAGCAAAGGGTATATTAACAAGATAGGGCTTCTAAGGTAAACCTCGGTCTTGCTAACCAAAACCAAGCACTAGCAACAAAGCAATCTTTACCAGCTGCCTAACATTTCCAGAGGCTCCTTTCAACCTTCGATTTCATTCACGGGTATACCTACTCATGCTTTTAATCTTTTAAAAGATTTTTTTTCTTTGGTGTTGCTTTAAATATATCAACCTTTTATTTTAGTTTGGAAAGTCAAAGATACTGAGCTAATATTTGGGATTTATGGAACTTAATGCCACAGGATTAAGGCAAATAGCTTGAAAAGCTTCAAGAAAAGAGAAGGCATTTGTATGAATAAGTATTACATTTGCAATGACATCAGACCAGCCCAAAATTAGCAATGATATGGGTCCTCATGCATCAAGCTGATCAGCAACAGAGGTCAGGAAGAATTTTCCACCAAGTGGGATTACAAAATTAAGTCCATTATGGGAGGGGCCACAGTGGTTCTGGCTAAGTCCCAGATACGGACCACTTTTTGATAAAATGCATGCTGTTACTCTGTCCTGGTGCAAGGACTTCTATTACACATGAGCCCAAACGAAATTCCTGAACTTAGTGCATGCACATACACGGAGGGGAAAAAAAGGATGGGGCTGAATGGTGACAAATGCACACATGGACCAGATTAAAATTTTGCCCCTGACTCTCAATGTTAACCTCAGTGTTTAAGCTCCATCTCATATCCAAACGCTGCAGCAAAGGCACCTCTTCTAATTCCAAGATAACTGTATGTTCAATGCGATGTCTTGCTTATATTTGCAACTCTCCCCCTGTTATTTGAAAGCGGGCATCGTGTCAGCATTTAAAGCTAGGGAACTGAAAATGAACACTGCACTTTCTGGCCCCAAAATAAGAAGCCAAGGAGGCTTCTACAGAGAGAAGTAAGGTAATACAGTGTGCATGAAACAGAGAGATGGGGAGGGGACTCCTACCCCAGCAATGTGATTAAAACCAGAGAGAGCTGATAAAGGATCGACTGTAGTGAGATATATTAAAAGAGAGAATTATTGTATCTTCTGAAATCATCAAGGTGATAAAGTAACCGATCACCGAGGAGAACTGCTGGAACTGCACCCATTTCTACTGTCTGAGTAAACAGAGTCCTGTGGCTCATACAAGGGGCTATAAATTTAAGCTTAGTATTTCAAGTCTATATCTAAAGAATGACAGAACCTCATATCTCCTGATTCATCCAGAAAGAATGCATCATCTTTTTGTACCAATCTAATCAGGAACACTTTTGCCACGTCCATTTTTCTCTTCAAGTCAAAAAAGGAACAGAAGAGATTTAGTCTTTTTTTTTCCTTCCTGGATATGGGGGAAAAATAAAACCAACCCAGACCTGAATCTGCACTAAGCCTCTGACAGAGGCACCTGGACTCTTACGCTTCACAATACAAGCGTTTTCCCAACTCTGTGCTTGAAGTACCATCTAGTGGCTGGAGCTATATTTGCATTTCTGTACAGGGCATTGACATTCAGACTACTGTGCTTCTCAGAAATTGATAAATCTCATCACTTTATTAATTAAAAAAAATGCACTTTCTTCCTTTCCTAGTTTATTTTTTTCTGGATTTGATTATTCCTCCCATTTGTTTTGTGCAGGAGAGAAAAGAGCACACTTGGCAGCTTTTAAAGGTCCAATGGTCTTGCAACCGTACTAAATGTTTTAGGCTATAAAAAAGGAGAGAGAAGTGGCTTTGAGAAAAAATGCAGATGTATCACTTCTTCTTTTCACAGAGATAGAAAAAGAGCTGTCAATGCAAGATCTTTTCCAGCCTCCATTCTCCAGTCTATTCTGCACACACCCCATTTCTTTTAATAAGGCTGAATCCATTAATTTGCTGATAAAGAGTTTGAGAAGTAGTATTCAGATTGTGGCTGTTGGTTATTTTGTCACGCTTTTGCAGCATCTCTCTGTCCATTGTGCCCATCCTCTCCCAATTCCCAGGGATGGATCACTATTGTGCGATTGCCATATGATAATGAGTCACGTTTGATGCCTCTTTTTATCATCTCATTTTCTGTTCCAATGGACATGGAGTTAAATTCTCTTTGCCAGTGCATGTGAAGTTACACTTGGAATGAATTGGACCTGCTCTTTCCCACAATGGGTCTCCTCCACTCCTTTCAGTGTTTGCCAGTCTGTTCATATAGCTCCAAAAATTGTTGTCTGATACTGGCACATGAAAAGATTCACTTAAAGACACTATGTTGGAGATAAACCACGGTCACATCTCAACCCCATTGTCACACACCTGATCAGTTAGACGTCTCTGGTGATAAGCTTGGTTGCTTTTTTCAAAACTGACCATCATACCAGTGAAACAGGACCAAGCTCCTACATCCTTGGATATTTATGTATGAATCACATTATAGCCTTCTGTCAGATTTTCGCTCCATTGAAGTCCCTCAGTCTTGATAGTAAAGACCACCTGATGAGGAATCTGGTCTCCATCACCCATTTCAGTCACTTGGGATACTGTCTGCTGGTATGTGCACTGGGAACAGCAATCCATTTCACGTCAGCCAACAAAAAAACCCACTGATGGAGATTATTTTCATTTGAACTTGCTACAGCTTGCTTGTCTGTCAGGCTTTCTCCTGCTAAAAATCCTCCATCTGAATTTACTTCTTCCCCCAGGTGCTCCAAAAATCACCACGATTCCCAAACGTGCCTGATTGAATACAATCAAATACAGATCAATAAAACAGCACAGTGAGACCCAAACTTCTTGACTTACCCTATTCTCTTTCCTGATATTACGCCCATTCCCAGCCCTTACCCAGCATTTTGTAAGATCCTTAGGGTATGGCTGCTGGACTTGATTCACATCTGCTTTGTATCTGATCCACACTTGCACCAGTGCAAATCGAGTGTAGAGTGGAATACATTACTATTTCCAAGTGATGTCATTGAACCTGTATTTGCCACTAGTGGAAATGATTAATCAGGTTCAGGGAAATGGAGAATCAGGCCCCTAATTTAATTGTGCCTATAAAATGTAAGCAAATCAATGATGCTAGGTAAAAAAGCATAAAATAATAGGTGTTAATGATAAACTGCAAACTCCTCGACTGGAATCAACAAAGCAAAATTCACCTCTTGCAGACAGCCAGCACAAAGGACTAGTCAGTCTTCACACTGTTCGCTCCCCTGGGGCTTACGTGAACGTAAGTAGAGAACAGGCCCGCTGCTGGCTCTGATGAACAGGAAAGATTTTCATTCTACAGCGAGCAGCTGCAATAATGCGTTTTAATATCTGTTAACATTTGAAAATTTTACTACTAATTTTACACCTTAAAAATGAATCAGGGTTTTGCAGTCCAAGAGCAGAAACCAACCAGCTATAAACAGTTGGATTGACTGTGATCTCAGAATTGCACTGGTCTATTTTTTCTAACATTCAGGCCATTAAATTGCAAAGCCTTCCTGTGGTTGTCCAGGTAAATAAGGACACGTCCAAATTGATTATCTGTTGTTTGGAGGTAATGATACGTAATAAACTATTCACCCTGGGTAACTTCACAAAAATGTGTTTTAGTGCACAAACATGCCATACATTTTGGAATAAGCACAGGGTCCTCTTAACTAGAGCAGGTTCAGCCCAGAAACTCTGCTTTATCACATATGCACAATAGATGCCTGCTCCTTTAATTATGCCACAGATTGTCTGATTTTACATAGACCCCACCCCTGCCCTTTGTATTTTAGGCCCTGTTTTCTATTTAGAAACTCAGCTTCCTGCAGTTCCTTCATGGCATCTGTTGAAGTAAGCTCCTGCTTATGAAAGCATATGCATCTGTGCTTTAGTTAGTCTATAAAGTGCAAATTACCCTGCCTTCCTCCCCGCACCGTGTCATAGCCTCCAGCTAGATACAGATTTAGCTCAGATGCTTATTTACTGGGTACCATGCTCTGGCTCAGCTATGTGGCACTGATTATATTTAAATAAGTGCTGGGGTGAATGAGCAGAGGGGTTACAAATTTCCCCAAATTTAAGGGGTTGCGTTTAGCTCCCTACTAGATGTCAGTGGGAGTTTTGTCTTAGGGAACACAGAACAAAGAACTAGAACCAACAACTTCGATCATTATGCTTACTCCTCTGCTGGCAACCGTATCATATAACCCTTCCATAAATGGATCGTGCACCTTCTTAAAATGCATTGCAACCCGAGCTTCTCCTGGTAGAAAGAAGGCTGTTCCTGAACCTTTCCGCTACAGCAACAGTGATTTGGGTTGCAACAAGGAAGATCTAGGCTAGATAGGAAAAAGGACTGTCAGGCTAAGAGCAGACATTTGTAGGGGTTAGAGGGAGGTTAGATCAGGTTAAAAAGGCCCACCTGATCTAACTTAGTTTGCCCCGTTGCGGACTTTACACTTAGACCTGGTTTCTGTGATTGGAAACCAATCTAAACCCATAACCGTACAGAAGTTCTGCACACACAGACCAGTCTAAAAATGGCTGAACCTGGTTTAAGATAGACCGGGATTGTTGTGCACTCAAACTTAATTGTTAAAAGTTTTTGTTGTTCTGCCAGTAGTCTCCTTTAGCTATACTTGTTCTCCTTCCTTGGTGCTTACTTCCCCTAATGTATTTATAGGCAGTAATCATATCCGTCTCAGCCTTTATTTTGCTCTGCTACACCCAACAGACTTGTCCAATCTCTTCTTGCAAAACAGTCTGCCCCCTATTAGCCCTCCTCTGCATGTGTTCTAGTCTGATTTCATCTTTCTTAAACACGGGTGACCAGACCCGCATGCAGTATCCCAGATGGAGTCTCACCAGTCCCTTGTACAATGGCACTAATACCTTCCTGTCTCTGCTGGATATATCTCAACTGATACATCCTAGGATTGCATTTGCCTGTTTCACAGCTGCATCACACTGGCAGTTCATAGTCATTCTATGATTAGGGAGGACACCCAGGTCCTTTTCCACTTCAGTTGTTTCCAACTGATAAGCCCCTGGCTTATAGCAAAAGTTTGTGTTCCTAATCCCTAAATGCAAGACATTGTATTAGTACAACTTAATTTCATCCTATTCATATCCCTGTAAACCCCAAAGTCAGATACTTCTTTCTGACGATATCTTGATATTCTTTAATATCAATGATGCATCCCAACTTTGTGCCATCGGCAATATTCATCATCATTTGCAGACCTTTTGTGTCCACATCGATAAGGAAACAACATTGGTCCCTGAACTGATTGCTGATGAAGACCATTACTAACCTTCCCCCAGCCTGATACAAGGGCCCTTTCAATACTGCCCTTTGCCACCTTCCCTGAATTTAGCACCATATCTCCATAAAATTCCTCCACTGAGGTTCATCTTTTACAATTTGGCCAGCAGTGTCCCATCTTGCACTGTATCATATGGTTTTCTAAATTCCGGAACGATAAGACCTACCAAATATCCTTGGTAGGGATAAAGTTAGTCCCAAGTCAGTCCACACACCCAGTGGTAATGCACTTTGTGTCTACGTGTGTGTTTTTACTATTTGCACCTGAATTTGATACCTGCACTTGCAGGTATCTAATTTAGGCATGATTAGCCCCAAATCACCATTTTAAAAGTACATTAAAGGCATATTTGTAGATGTGTGCTGTAATGCTACTTAAATTTAGGCTAATGTGGCTTAAAGCATCTTGTGCAGACAGTCCCATAGAGCTGTAGAATCTTTTAAAATATGCGTTATAAGGTCCAACTCGGCTTGATTTTGGCAATTGTAAATTTATTTATACGCTTCTTGACATACAACACCAAAATCAAATCCCACCTTTAGGTAGGTAATCAGCATCTATGTGCTTAGAGTTCTCCACGTTAGTGATCACATGGATTTTAGACCCTATTTTACCCTGTTCTACTTGGAAGGGGTGTCATTCCAGATAAAACCAAAAAAGATGGGAAGAACCACTTCCTCCTCCTTTCCTAGTTGTTAGCTATGTTTTGTTCTGCAACTAATCTTTCAGGCACTTACATGGAGTTACACAACATCCCAGGTAAAATAACACTGACACCCCCCCCCACGAATAGCCAAAGTGGATCCCGTCTAAGCGAGCTCAGGAGGACAGTATGACCTTAAATCAGGGTAACTGGTCCAAATACTGTTTGGGAAGCTACACAAGCTTGCAAATGCTACGTATCTACCTAATGGAGAGATCGATGTAAGGGCTTGTGCACATCTATGTTGTCTGAGAAGCAGAATTAGAAAGAGCCAGACTAACGCATGCCCCATCACCCCTACATTTGCTATCTCCAAAAGCAGATGGAGTCACTTCAGATAAGGGCAGGGCTCACACTCACTCCTCACCTTTATTTATCATTTCTAAACCGTGCTTACCCCCGCGCCCCCCCCCCGCAATACCAGTTTTCCAATTGCGATTGCTATTCCACCATGTTCCTCTTACCCCTGTGCTACTCACTTTCACACCCTGCACTAGTAAGTCAAGCTTCTCCATTTTGGTGCTCAGACTCCTGTCATCTGTATACAAGCATTTCAACCATTTACTACTGGCAAAACCCCCATAGCCTAATTGACTTTAGCTCAGGGATAACTGCATCACCTGTGTGGCTACTATTTATGACAACTTTAGTAGTACACTTTTTTGCCCTTTTACCCACTGACATTTCTTCATCCATGATATTATCCTCATTTTCTTGCCTTTTCTCCTCTTGCGTACTAAAACCAGGCATGAAGATTACACATCTCCTCCAACCATCTCCCCAACCCTGTTATCACTATTGCTTTCCCTTTGCTACCGTAATCTCAGAGAGAGGACAACTTGTGACCTGTCTTATGACATTCCCCAAGCCATCAGTGAATTTAAAATGTATTGCCTTTGTCACTCTTTAGGGGTTTCTGTTAACAACGGTTTCTGAAGGGCCGAGACTTCGTTCCCAGTTTCCACAGGGCCCGATGCAATTCCAATGCACCAGAAACAGTGGTATTATGCCCGCAATTACCATGACTTTGATTTTCTTTATTTCCTGCTGGACCTGAACATATGGGTCCATTGTTTTCTTTCATTGTTGATTAAATATTCTCATCAAATGGAAAAGAAACAGCAACAAGTAATCGTGGAGTGTATTTTTTTTCATTGTGTAACCACCACCACAGCTAATCTTCTTGGATAGACTTCATGAGCAGTGATGTCGGAAAACGCCATTATTGTTGATTTATTATGACTATTATTAATCATTGTTATCGGTATTACTGGTATTGTTGTTGCTATTATTGCCGAAAATTAAGAATCGAGTCCAGCTTAAATCCTTGACCTCTCTCTCTCTCTCTCTCTCTCTCCCCCTCTCTGTTGAAACTGCTTATAAATGGATATTAGAGAGTGCCAATTGTAAGGGAGCTCTACAGATTTCAAACTAACTCATAGAAATATTTTTTTTGGAGCAAGATGCAACTGAGGGTTTTTTTTTCCCAGGGATTCATCTTTTAAATTAACTGTCCTTCGATATTACTAAAACTTTTTTTCCCCATTAGTGACATAGCTTAATTGCTGCATAATCAGAAAAAAAGAAGAGTAGCAAATACCTGCCTGACTTAACCACATTAAACAGCATGGTGTGGAATATAACTTAACAGTCCAGTGAACTGTCAGTGGCAGAAGTAATTGGAAATTGGTGGGATAGTTCTTTGTGTGATGGGGATAGGAGTTTTTCATGCCCATTTTTAATAGGCAAATAGCTCTCAGGGCAGCTTCATATTCCGTCCTTAGTTTGTAAAGATCCTTCATAATGTAGAAAAGTTAAGATAGCAAAAAAATTCCAATTACATGTTTAATGACTTGGCATTTGAGGTAATGCTATCTAGCACTAATTCACCTGTTAGAAAACAGTCTATCTTTCAGCCCCTGGGGTTAATAGAGTGCAAAAGCCTATTCTTATCAGAGGGTGGGGAAAAAAAAGTGATTAATTTTTCCTATAAATAAGAAAGAGAAGAATTAAAGATAGACAAAATTGAATGTGAGCTTTTTTACTTGTCCCTCGGACTAACAGTCGCTTTATTGAATATATTTTTGCTGGTACTAACCAACTTCTAAATATGGGTACTATATTTACTTGGCACTCAAGCCATAGGAAGGCAAGATGGATGGATGGATGGATAGATGGGCAGATGGATGGATGGATGGATAGATTAGCTAAATTCAGCATTTAGAGGCATGTTCATAACTTCAGCACAATCAGTGAAAGATGCTCATGTCTAAGGGTAGACTTTGTGTCACAACAAGAAGACATGTAAGACATGCAAACACCCACTTTCACCTTCATCTTCATCGACATGTTTTTTCTTACCATCTCTTGTGGAGCTTGAAACTTACCCCCAAGGAGAAGGCCTCTATTTTACAGACTTAAGTAGTACAGTACTTGAGCAATGTGTACACGTGCTGATGTACAAATCTCTGACTACTGGCCAGGAGAGAGGCAGCATTGGGTGTGCTCACTCCACCTCTTCCATTCCTCGGGTTATTACCATACCTTTTGTGTTATGGCTAACCTAGGAATATCTTCACAAATTCTGCGTGTCATAAGAATCCATGTAATTCATCTGCTCTGCCCAGAACCTGGACATTTCATAAGAAAACCTGTGTTTGCTCCAATCTGCAAACATTTGGGGTTCATGTAAAGGAAGGAATCATGCTCCTTACCACTTGAATGCTGAGTACCTGTAGCCCCAGTTAACTTCAGTTTGGGTCTTCAGAAGTTCTGGGAAATCACCTGTAGGACCCAGTGCTGGCCCTGCTCCCGCTAATGTCTACTAGAGTTTGCCATTGAGTTCATCTGGAAGAGGACTGAGACTTTTATGTTCTCAGTGAAATAAAAAGAACAACATTTGACAATGCAAGGGGAAGTGTGAGGCACAATGAGTTGATGTGTGTTACGCACCTTGTTGTAATCTGGTAGGTGGCATTTACACGGGCAAAATACTATTTGCACATCAAACCAATCTGACACCGCTGAAGTTTTAGGCACTTCCCTGCCCTTATCTTTGCTTTGAGGGGTGGGGACAAAGAAAGGCAGGAAAGCCAAGAACTCATTCCCATAAAGCTGCCACTGTTGTTTCCTCTAACTTCACTGAAAGCAATGCCTCATTCCTACTGCATGGAGCATTACCTTTAGTGCAGCTGACGAGTTTTCAAGGTGCTTTAGCATATCCTGTAGGGAAAGCAAATTGTCATCAAAATTGAAAATCCTGAATCTGTGGGGCTGTATTTTTTTTTTCCCCTGAAGGTCCTCAGGGCTCTTGAAATGCTAAGCAGCAACCCGAGCCCAATGTACACTCAAGAGATTTTCATATTCCAAAAGGCAGGCAGAGTGGCAGGCAGCAAATGCAGCAACTCCAAGGATCTTCAAAAAGCAGCAACAGAAAAGTTTACTGCTTGCTTAGCGGTCATGTTACTTCAGCCTGCGCTCTGCAGGCTGAGAGGCAGATCGCCTGGGGTCAGATTATGACCCTGCCCTGCAGCGTTATTATTAGTATTTTTTTTTAAAGAGTGCTGATTTACATTTGGCTGCCACCCAGCTCCTTAACGGTGGATCAGCCTTTTGTGCAGATATAAAGTCTGATTGATGGGACATGGGGATAGGAGAGAAAATGGAGAAAGCTAGTTTATAAATTTGACATAAGATTCGAATTGTGGCAGGAACTCTGCCAATCTCCTTAGGCATGACATTGGACTGGCTGGAGATATGCGCTGCATGTGTGATGTTTCAGTGCTTACTGTTTTCATTATTTTTCCACATACTCAGTTAACAGCCTACTGAACTTGCAAAAATCTGGCAGGCTCTTTTATAACAAATTCTGTGGCATAAGGAAAAAATGAAGACCGGAAAATGCTGCACCCGATCTGCAGGTGGGGTAAAGAGATGTAACTCCATTGAGTGCCACAGACTTGCGCTGCTTTTCACCAGTTGATATGCTGGGCCATTATATCTTGCCTTCTCGTGACCTGTTTCTTCCGACGGCAGTGTTGACATATTAAGTCTCCTATTTTTTTTCCTCCCTCCTTGTTTTGGGAATTGAAGGGCTTATCCAATAAACAGCATTAGGAAATTAAAGTGAATAGGCCAAACTGTTCCTCAGTGTAAGCTGGTGGCGTTCAAGGCACACAAGGATGGAGGAGCTGAGGTTTATTGTGAGAGGCTGATCTTACAATAAAAGGAGAGTCCGCAAACCTTTTTGTTGCTACCAAAAGACTTAAATGTCAGTGAAGCCTACAAAAATCTGAACATCCTCAACTCCCAATAGGGCCAACGGGAGCTGAGGATACTGAGGACCTTGGAAGGATCAAGCCTCCCTATAAGTGTTTAGCAAATCCCTTAGAGTCATTCAAAAAATATTCGATGCACCTCCCATACACAAGTGCTGCTATCCACTCTGCAAAGCATCAGAAATTCAGGCCTTTTTTCAAAAGGCTGTTCCTTAGGGCAAGACTGAATGGAAAGGCCTGCTGGAAAAGAAGTATACCATCTGCTCCTTTATTCTGGACAGAAAGGACCCACTTCTGCTCCCATACTAACAGAAGCGGAGGGCGCTCATCCCCTTGCAGTTCGTTCACAGGATCATGCCCATTTGGAGGAAGGATTTCAGAGGTTAGCACAACAAGACTTAAAGATGGGTGGCACCAGTTGGGAGGAGACTAAATAAAACATTTTCTTAGTATATGCAACATTGTCCTGGGGCAAAACATAAGAAAAGAAAATGGCCTACACCCAAAAACTTTATGACAGTGGAGGCCTCTGTACTAAAAAAATCCCTGGCACTTTGGATGCCTATCTTGTTGGGGTAACCTGACTCCGGCTGACTTCCTGCCCTTTGGGCAGGGTCTGGATGATCTCGTGAGGTCCCTTCCAGCCTGAATGTCTATGAAATCTATGAAACCATTTGAAATAAGTATATCAAATGTGATATTACAGCTGTACCTAAAGGCTAGCCAAGCTCAGGGCTGTGCTAGGCACAGTACAAATGCAGAGTAGCAAAGAGTCCCTGTCTCAAAGAACTACCATCTAAATCAAATACTATTCTTTGAGGAGAAATGGAAAACTGTATGGGAAGTGGAAGTTGGTACTGTGGCTTTCTCGTTATGCACAGTGTCTCACATCAAGCCTATAAAATCTATCCTTAGTGGTCTGTGATGGTTGACTGTGTGTTTTCAGGTGGCTTTTAGATGGGGGGGGGTTTCTAGTGTAAGCCCTTAATTGTCCTGCTTCCCTGACTTACAGAACCAGCAGAGGCTCTCATACCCCTATCACAGGGGTGTCAAACCCACCAGGCTGGACCCATACTAGCTGTGCCTCTGAAGACTACTCTGTACAAGCCCTGCGGGCCAGATGACACAGCCGTGGGCTGCACAAAGCCTGCAGGCTATGTATTTGACACCCCTGATCCTTTGGATCGGAAGAGACCACTGTCTGGTTATTCTCTGCGGTAGGCGTATGACTTCCACGTTCACTCCATGCTTCTGGTCTGCAGTAGCCCAAATATGATGACTTTCAGAGCAAGCTGCAGGGCTTTCCCCCCAGCATCTGAAAACCTGAGAGAACTAAGAGAATGGTGAATTTTTGGAGTCTTCACTTTGAATTTCCCTTGTTTCCTGGTTTTGAGTTATGCTGCATGCCCCTTTGCCATATTCAAGTGCTCTACTGGCCCTTTAAAATTTTGCTAGGACTGCATTAATCAGTCGGCTAGGTGCTCTTTTCCATCATGTGTAAGCACAAATAAAGCAACTACAGGCCAGTTATATGTGATTAGTACACTTAGGAACATTTTCAAGGGAAAAGGATATGCACTGTACAGGATTTCTATTCTATTCTGGTTCTTATACCATGCCTGTAACTGTGACATCTGAACATTATCAGCTATTTTGTTGCTTATTCATCACTTAAAGCCTTTCTCAGGATATTGTTAGGAGGATAAAGACTGTTGCCAATTCAGATTTGTTCCAGTTCATTAATGGCTGAAAGTCATTACCATCTGATGGATGTTCCATGGGCCATGTGAAATGTTGATGGTCTCGGTCCAGTTCCTACTGGACAGATGTCCACACCCAAAGAAACAAAACCAAAGAAAGCAGAACCCAACAAGGATATCAGTATCGCTGACAGTCTTCTGAAAGTCTCAGTGAAGGAAACAAGAACGTGCGAATGGAAAAACACATATACACATATTCTTTGTTAAAGGTCATTCTTCTAGCACAGAATAAATGATGTACCTTCTCGGGACTGTCTGGGGAACCACATTGTGCTCGAGGTCATGATGTATGGATTATACATGGACTGAGGATGGACTTTAGTCTCATGGGCCAGCAACATAAGCCATACATTCCTTTAAAAAAGAGAAGTGCATATAGCCATGTGCCATGTGTTTTATTCCTTATAAGAACTCAGCATTCGCTTTGCTGAAGTGCATACTTCCTACCCCAAGGAGAAGACAGGTTCAAGCCTGTGAACCTGTGACAGAAAAAAAAAAACAACCCAACAACAAAACAACCCTGTCCATGGCATGACATTACTCAAACAACTCAATGTTATGGGGTTTTCAGTGACAAGATATATTCAGTATCCTTGAGTATCCAAAGACAGGCACAACCAGCCAATTATTGGAGGCATGAAAGAAGTAAAATAGATTTTTTTTTCTGAGTGTGTATGTGTGTGAGACTTCATTAGTTCATGTTGGTAAAATGCTTTAAGATCCCTGCATGGGAAGAGATAAATGAGTATAGACAGATGCCAGTTCACATCTTTACTTAGCACATGCTAACACCATAGTCACTGTTTTCAATGAAGAGTAATATAATCATATCCAAGCAAGGGGTAATCCACCGAGCTTGGGCACAGATAGGGATCTAGAAGTCGCAACGTGGAGCTTGGTGTTGCAGCCCACTCTGGCAGGACTAGAGGACACGTGGAGGACAAACTCTTAATTGTGTGGGATCTCAAGAATTTCACATCCAGATCAAAAACTGGCACTATCGGAAGCCTGGATCCGACAGGGCTTACACAGCTCTAGACACTGCTTGTCATTTTGCTAAGTATGGCTCAAATGGAGTTTTCTTTCTCTCCCAAGGGAAGAACATTGTGCTGGTCAAGTCCCACCCTCGGCAATTCTGCTCACTTGTAGTATCATATGGATAAATTGCACTTTTCCTTAATTTACTTTCATTGCAGAACACCGTTACTAGGCACTGTACAGCTGTTTCTTCAAAGGTGGCTACATTTAAATAGCATATGAAATGATTCTCATGTATAATTTATATATGAGTTTATGGTGTTCTATAACACTTTAGGATCCTTCAGGGTGAAAATGCTATCTTTCTATCTGTCTGTCTAGCACAGTTTCCATCCCTGCAATATTTGAGCACCTATAAATGTATAAGCATTACGGAGGAAATGCAGTTTAAAATGACATTTTTGATTGGAATAGCATAGTCCTATACTTTTATTGTCAAAAACATCTTTCCTAAACATGTTTTCTCCTCCTTGGACTCCCACATACCTCATTTATTTATTTAGTTGCCCTGATTAGAATTTGAAAAAGTTGGGGAAAACACCACTTCGCAAGCTTTTGTAAAAATATGAGCCAAGTCCAGATGTCTTTTGTCACTTTTTCTCTATTTTCATTGAGAACAGGGGGCCGGCAGGGGGAAAGTAATGGCTTTAAATTTTGTCATTAGATAACTGAAATATACTGGCATGAGAATGTATTTACAACTGATAGTATCAAGCAGTGAAATGTTGTGAATCAGCTACTCCCCTTCCTTCGAAAGTCATTGGAATAACTTTAAATAATTATTTTAAACATAGCTATTTTGGCGCTTTTATTGTTCACAATGTGAAGATCTTCTCCACAACCATAAGGGATACATATTTTCAAAGAATGATCCATTCAAGTGGAAGGGGGAATATGCTTTATCTTTACTACAAATCATTGTTCTCCTAGCTCATTCCCACGCCTCTGAGATCATTTTTCTCCTAATACCGACCCTGGGGTAGTGGAGCTCCACTATGTTCATTATGATGAGACGTTTCTAAATGATACCTTCTATTGCAAATCAACACAGGAGAAATGCAAGGTAGAGACTCGGCAAAGGTGCTGAATGATGTCACATCAAAGTGCACTTTCATTCTGCCCTATGCTTTTTGGATGATTTGGACAGATAAGGTGTTTGATTTATGATGGGGGTGATGTTGGAGCCATTTAGTCAAACTCAAATCTTGAGCCAACAAGGAAAATGTGATGTGAGTGGCTCAAAAGATTGGAGATTAATTTAAAAATAATATTTTGGGTGCTTTTCAACTGGTTTCTGTTTTCAGCCTTGGATCACTTAACCTTTGTTCGGCAGCCGCAGCAGCTAGACATTTACCATTTTTCTGTATTCATTTATTTAAGTGAAAGCTGAGATTCTCATGCAATCACTTGATTTTAGCAACTGAAGCTTTAAAAAAATAATACCGAGTCTTGTGAGACTTGTGATAAAATCACAGGCATTGGCAACACATGCATTCAGCAATAAAACTGTTTTTATTATACTGTACTAACACACTTCTACTGCATGATGCCAGTGCACTGAGACTATTGTCATTTTTACTCTGTCATGCTTTGTTGTTATTCTCAGTGTAAAATAATAATGATACAGACTGAAATCATGTGGTGTCTGCTTGTACATGGAAAAAAAACCCTCATAAACTGCTCTAGTCCATATTATCAGATATACTAAAGCCATCAGCTTATTCCAGACACGGTGCCTCACATTTTCTAGTGATAAGAATTTTCATTATTAACCATTGATTTTTACTGTTCTGTGTTGAATTTGATTAATGAATTAAGTTTCACAACATACTGTGAGGTATGAGGATGCTATTATCCATATTTTACAGGTCGGGGGGGAAGGTACAAATAGATAGTTATCAGAAAAAAAGTAATGCAGGAACTCAACAGGAGAGATCGAGGATAACTACAGAGATGAATGGATTTTATAGAAAGTATTTTCATAAATATTTGTTTGAATAAACATATTTGCTTTCTGGCAAAGCCTCTTTTTTTCTATACTTAGATTGCAAGCTTTTTGGGATGGGGACACTCTTTTTTTGTTTCTCGGTATAAATTCGGTTCAACTGGGCCCGATCCTTGATTGGTGAGTATAGCTCCTAGTCACTTCCCAAGGAGGAAGCAAATCTGACCACCTGAAACTGGGATCCTGCTCCTGCCTTTCTGTTTTAAGGTAATCTGCATCATCAGAGAGCATTGCAAGAGCTGAAAGACTCCCTACCAGGTAAGAACTGTCTGCCCAGAGGAGTTTTCCATCTATTGACCCCTCTGTGAAATCCTACGAAATATGAACTTTCATTTCTACCCAGGAGAACTTTTACAATCTTTTCTCTGATGCTTGATGAAGGGTGTTGGTGCCCAAAAGCTTGCAATTAAAGAATTATTTTTGTTTTTTTTTTGTGCAAAAATCTTGTTGGTTTAATAAAAAAATAACACCCCTCTACTTAGAGCCCTGATTGCGTAGTCACTATTACAGCACAAATAATAATGACCATAAATGGTGATAACAAAATATCGTAGATTTCCCATGACTGTGCCAATTTTTCCGGTCGGTGTTTCGATATCCTCAAGGACTCCCTGAAACTGGGCTCTTATCATAATTTGGTAGATTTATCTTAGCCCAGTGCTAGGCAGAGTCCTGTCCAGGGCAGTGAGCTGGTTGCATTAGCAGGCGGCGGAAAGAGCAGCTGTCAATATTAAGAATGCCGTTAGCATCAGTGAAATGAAGAAGGAGCTACGTGTTTTCCGGCTGCTGCTACAAGAGCTGTCTGATGCCAAACCTTTGCATGGATGCCACAGAAGGCAAACCTTGCTGCTGATACCGCTGCATTTTCCAAGAGGATGTGGCACGATGCCACCCGGTGCCCCATAAACCCCCCAACTTTCAGTGGTCAGAACCAGGTTGCTCACGCCAGCCCAGGTTATGGTCAGCGCCCTTATGCTGCACTGCCTCTCAGGTGGGAAGAAGCAGCTCTGAAAGTACAGCCATAAAGCCCTAGAGCCAAAAGACCAAGAGAAGATTGCAGAGGATCAAAGGGCAACTGTCTGTTCAGCGGGGAATGACGGCTTTTGAGGAAAGACAAGCCCGACGTGCACAGGAGAGAAGAAACCTCAGGAAGAATCTTGCACCACAACGAGACCTTGGTGTTGTGCTAGACAACAAAATGAACATGAGCCACCAGCCCGATGCTCTGCAAGGTCCCTTCCTGTCCCTAACAACTACAAAACCACATTTTTGGGACGGTTAGACAGGAACTTCATGTGTGATATGTGTGGAAGGGACTGTCACTCAAGACTTGGGCTCTACGGCCACACTCTCCAGTGTTCAACATGCTGATACCTCACTCTGTGCAAGTCTATTGTCTCGCAAGACAGGCAGGTGCCTCCTGCTAGCAGGGGTGGGTCGGGAGTGCAGGGTGGGGGTGCAGTGGTGCAGTTGTACCCGGCTTTGATTTCTGCTCCACCCAAAGTTTAAAACCAAATGCCTGGCAGTGGCAGTGGTATTTCTATTCAGGCAGCAGCGAGGGAATCAATGATCATATATCTCAGCAGTTCCCAAACTCTGACAGATTGCGCACCACCACCAATTACAAATGAAACAACCTTAAATGCCACAAGCGATTTTTTTCAGTTCAATCTGAAGTGCCACCGGCAAATTTGGGTCATATCAGGTAATGAAAATCAATTGGTTAATGCAGACCACTGACGGGTTGTCTGAGTCCCACTGGTGGTACCTGTACCCGAGATTGGGAACCACCGATATACCTGATTCCCTCTAAACTCTTCGTCCCACGAGTATCGATGATCCTCTCTCCTGTTTTAATGCTCATTAATAGTTGTACTTATCCAGCCATCCCTTTTTTTGGTGATTCTGCACTCTGTTCGCTGCTTGTGGCAACGTAGCTCCTAGCCTGCAGCCCTGCACACTGTTTTTAACACTAGCGACCAACACAAATTCAGGTGTGGAAATTTTAACTCAGGTGACCATCAATGCAGGCATAGAAATAACTTCCAGGAGGTGCTGCTCAAGAAAGTTAGCTTTTGTTTTTTGGAGAAATACTTTTTTTTTACGGATCTGAGAGATGCACATTTCATTCTAAGGAAACAAAGTCTTGGGATTACGCTCGCCTCATTTGTTGTGGGTTTTTTAATAGGATATATATATATATATAATATTATACATATATTATAACCTATTATATATACATATAGCCTATTATATTATATATTATTAGCCTATTTTTATATATATATTTTAATATATATATTATATATTAAAATAATAGGTTAATAATTGATATAATATAAAGGCTATATGTATATATAATAGGTTATAATATATGTATAATATATAATATATATAATAGGTTAATAACATTATATATAATACAATAGGTTTTATATCTATAAACCTATTGTATTTTATATATATATTTTTAACCTATTATGTATATTATATAATATTATATTAACCTACTTTATATATATATATGTAAATAAAACCTCTAATATTATATACGGCATTATATTATGTTACATATAATATTATATAAATGTTTGCCCCCTTGGATGCAGGCAGCGCTCTGCGCGTGCGCAGTGTCAGGGCTGCAGCAGGTGTTCACGTAGCTGGAAGCGTCTCAACCAGCGCAGCCATCCTGGCTTCAACAACCTGGGGGCGGCCATCTTGACAGGCATCTCAGTGGGCGCCGCCATCTTTGAGCCGTACAGGTGGAGGCCGCCATCTTGCCTGTACTACAGTGGCTGCTGCCTTCCATCTTGGAAACGGGAAAGCGCCTTCCGGGGCTTCAGCACCATGGCGGCGTCGCATGCGCTGAGAGGGAGGGCGCTGGGATTGGCGGAGGCGGTGCCGCGGCCGGAGGGGGCGTGTCTAGCGCCGTCATGGCGGAGCCCGAGAAGTTCTGTTATGTTTACAGCTGCGACCTGGACATCAACGTGCAGCTCAAGATGTGAGTGGGGGCGGGGTGGGGGTTGCTAGGCAGCGCCCCCCACCTTGCCCCACCCCGCGTGTGCCTGTGGGGAGGGGCTGGGATGGATTGGGGTGACGTGAACTGGGGTGAACTGGAGTGGATTGAGCTGGGCTGTGGTGACCTGACCTGGGGTGGATTGGGCTGAGCTGGGCCGGGCTGGGCTGGCACCCCCCTGCTGGGCATCTCCTTCCCTGCCGCTCCAGCGCCCACTCTCAGGGCAGGTCCCTCACTCCATCGCTTGCCTCGACCAGGCCCCCTCCCCCTCCCGCACCTTTGGGGGGCTCACCTGTGCCCCCGAATCAGCAGCTGCCCAGCGCATGGTCTCGTCCCTGCGCCTCGGAGAGGGTGGAGGAGAAAGGCAACGGGGCGGATGAGCAGCCTGGAGAGGCTCGCCCGCAAGGAGAGACCCAAGAGCTCGTTTCTGTTAGAAAACAGATGCCCGAAGAGTGGCATAAAGCAATGGCTGGGACAGGAGCGAGGGTCAGCGGTTGATTACGAATGCTTCAAGAAGAGACCCTGAGAAGAGCGCGTCAGCGTAGGAGCCCGTGGACACTGCACTGTGAAACTGCCCAGAGATGTGACCGCACAAGGGACAGGAAAGTGGCCCTGCAGCCACTGGGGTCCTCCTGGCCACTGCCTCTGTGGCTCAGACGACAGGGAGAGATGGTCTGCCCCAGTAAATGGCAGTTTTTTTGTTCGTCTGCTGAAAGCAGAGCTATGCCCACACATTTACGTGTTTGCAGGGTCTGTCCTCCTGGTCTTTCTGAATAACAGCAATTGCAGGGTGTGTTTGGGTCTTTCTGAATAACAGGATCCAGTGATTTTTCTCTCTCTCTTTCTGTTTCCAGTAAAAATATAACTGTGAAATTACCAAAATGACCAGGGGCCCCCTTGGGCCCATGTGGTCTGCAGACCCTTGAGGCGAGGCTTTCTTTGGGTGATCTCCTTTATTGTACTAACTGCATAGTTGGGATAGAGTTAGACAAGCTTTTGAATGCGAGACATTCTCCGTCAGGTGTGAGGAGTAAAAGGCAGTGCAGCACGGTAACAACAGTTGGAAAAGGGTGGAGAGAAACTTTCTCTGGAATTTTTTTTAGCTATGCAGTTGGTCTAATAAAACTTATCACCCCAAGAGATTCTTGTCTCAAGGTTAGAGTGATGTAGTCATGATGGGAATTATGTGAGCAGCAAATGGGGATCTTTGAACGATCCCTTAAGGGGATCCTTTACTGAACAAGTTATATGCCGTTGGTCCAATAAAAGATATCATCCTAAGAAATCCTTGCTTCTCAAGCAATTCCTGGACCATTACATCTACAAATATCACTCTATCCCTGTAGTTTTGGGACATTAATTAGCCTTCAGGTTGATTTGAAAAGTTTCTGCAAGCAATGACAGGTCAGTTGTGTCCTGAGTATTATCTGGACCTAGACTGACAAGAGGATTCAAGGTGAGAATAGGGAGTGTGTATCCTCCTCTGAACTAAGTTCCACTGTTGAGAGAGAGAGTATAAAGTATTGCTTTTCCTTACTGGGCAACAGATGTGCTGCTAGGTTTTGCTAGACATCTTGATTTTGTTTTTATTTTTTGGAAAGACTGTTTTAAGCACCTCTCATTTGTAGTGCAAATTGTGTTGAAAATGATAGCAGATTGTAGACCTACCCATACTCTGACACTTGTTTAGTAGCCATGGTTGTAGATTTATAAACACTCCTGAAAAATGGAATGGCATTGTAAGTGTGGTTATCAAACTGGTGTTGTAACTTAATATGATATATTTTATTAACCTAAAAACTGAGTAACTGAATTCTGTTTTTATTACTTTTTTTCTAGAGGAAGTCTGGAAGGGAAAAGAGAACAGAAGAGTTACAAAGCTCTTTTGGAAGATCCGATGCTGAAGTTCTCAGGATTATACCAGGAGACCTGCTCAGACTTGTATGTAACTTGCCAAGTTTTTGCAGAAGGGAAACCCCTTGCTCTTCCAGTTAGGACTTCCTACAAAGCTTTCAGCACTAGATGGAAGTAAGTAGCTGCATTGTATTTATTTTACTTCTCAAGAATTAGGACATAACTTTATATATGTTTTTTTCACCCAAATTCCAGTGTATTTCAGTAATATGCATACAGAGAAGTGCACAATATGCTTAATAGCATAATGGGATCTGGTCTGGCTAGGTTTGTACTAACTGTAGTTCTCTGCTTTGTAAATGACTATTCTCCTTTTTGCAATGAAACAATGAAGGGGTAGACCGATATCAAAGGGTTGCTCTTGGAACCCTTGAAAATGACAAGAACGAGTTAGTTTCAAATTAGTACCCCAGAAATTGGCAGTGCGGTCTACTCAGTGAGCACTGTTTACGTGGCGATTGGATGAATTCATGGCCTTTTTCAGTGTGGGGGCTATGTACTTAAAGGGAGTGTGCTTTGTTCCTTTTACAAATTAGAGAAGGGGGACTTTAACCTCTTATTTTGGAGTATTTGCTTCAGGTTTCTGATTATACTTTTAATATCATTATATGCTAGTGACTAAGAGTCCCAGGTAGGGCTCCATCCTAATAAGTACTGAGAGAGTCATTGCTTCAGCGAGATTATAGACTGTGTGTGTGAAGTTACATGTTACGCATAGACTATGCTAAATCTGTGTAATATTAAGTGGTGATAAAGTGAGGATGTGCTCCAAGAAGTTGTATGTGAACAGTTAATGCCATTTCATTATTCTTGCACAGCAATGAGATGCCACTAGAGGGCTGGTGAGCGGGGGTGTGACTAGGAATCAGGACACCTGGGCTCTATCCCTGCTTGGGGGTGGGTGGGGGTGGTGGTGGGGGGTAGGCAGTGGTAAATGCTAGGATGCTGGAGGACTGCAAATTGCTTATTTCATCTCTTTGGAGCAGACCTGAAGTTGCCTTAACACAAGCTAGGTAGCATGGTCCAGAGTTAACCCTTGCTTAAAGTGGCATAATTTTGAGACAGAGGGAACTTAGCATGAATTTAACATGCAGATGCTTGTGTTTTAAGTGTCTTTAGTATCGTCTAAGAGTAACATGGAACTTTATGCCTTCACAACAGGTAGGGAGGTGTAAAGAGAGAACAGGAAAACAGTTAAAAAATCAAGGAACAGAAAATGTGAGAGAGCTTGGCTAAATTGTATGAGATTGGTCCCATATGGTCTTAAAATCCTTAAGAGGGGAAGGTGGACAGTGATATTAGTGTTTTGGTTTAGTAAGTAGTACGTGTGTCTGACTTGCCATGAAGTCTAAGCCACTGTAGTACAAAGAGTGTCATAAATATATCATTTGCAAATCACATGTGTGTAGTGAAAACTCCTCCATGGCAAGCAGTTGGCACTGTATAAGAAAAAGGCAAAACCCCTCACTTGCATTTCTACTTCAAATTTATTCTTAAGAGAGAGGCTTTGAGCAGTGTACAACTCTGTATTGTAAGTATTGGGGAGGGGGTGTTTTTAAAGATATTGGATTATTTTAAACATTTTCATTGTAGTAGTAGTGACCTTCATGTAATTGCACTGTTATATTTTTTCCTGCCTGAGTATAACCTGTTTTCTACTTAAGTCTGGCCAGAAACATGCTCACTGAGTGCCCCTTTTTGGAGGGTGGAAGAATTGGCCTAACACATTTACATGGCAGTTTTGCAAAGGTGTCTGAATTCTGAGAATCAGTTGCAAAGTTAGTTTGCACTCACTTATGCTCTGGTCTTGCCAGTGCTGATGCTTGCATTTAAATTCACTTGTAACTAAACTGGTATAAGTGTTCATGCCGTTAGGATCCAAGTGAGCTTATTCAGTTATTCCTTTAATCTTCAAGGGAAAGAACATAGCTGGCATACAAAACAGAGCAACTTTAAATCATTAAGCTTGCAACTCTTATTGTGTGTTTTCTCTCCTTAGCTGGAACGAATGGCTGAAATTGCCAGTGAAGTATCCTGACTTGCCCCGCAATGCACAAGTAGCTCTGACCATCTGGGATGTGTATGGGCCTGGTAAAGCAGTTCCTGTAGGAGGAACAACAGTCTCTCTCTTTGGAAAATATGGGTATATTTTTCTTCCTTGCACGATACATGTTTAAACCAGCATGTGCTCAACTTCTGGCTCTGTGGGCCAGATGAGTGGTATAGAACCAGTCTGTGGATCATATCAGGCCTGTGAGCCTGGCACCTCTCTTTCCCATGTGCGAGGATTGGGTGCCTGAGGCCCGGCACTGCCTCCTCCTGCCCTCTGTGCACTGGGATTGGGTCCCAGAACCCTCGTGCTGCCCCTGCCACCACCTGGCCCTGCATGCTGGGCTTGGGCACCCCATCCACTGAGCAGAGCCTGGAGCTCCCCACGGGTCTGGAAATTGGCAGCAGGGGAACAGTGCCACTGCTCCCCCATTGCCCAAATGTCTGGACCCATGGAGAGCCCTGTGGGCCAGATGACACAGTGCTATGGGCTTGGTTCAGTACCCATGTAGTAGGGGGTTTTGCAGTAGTTGTAAATGACTGCAAAACTCACCAGCATTCAGATGCTGTAACAGAAGCAAGTAGAGCTTGCACAGGTGTGATTTCTCCTGTCTACAACAAAACAGCTCATCGGTACTTGGTATTTGCAGTAATCCACTGCTAGGATGCACAGGTCCTCTGTGAAGGCATACTTCTTACTTTTTGAAAGTCTGAAACCTTAATAGGGCAGGTGCAGGGGCCATTTTGCTCATAAATGCCAGTATTTGACTCGGTAGGGTTATATCTGCACTGCACTGCAGTAGGAACTTGTTCTTTTTCTTACAGCGGCAGCTATTGTTGGTTACTGACAGCTTCCATATTTTCAATTTATTGATATGACCCTGCATCTTTCCTGCAGTATGTTTCGTCAAGGAATGCATGATCTGAAGGTCTGGCCCAATGTAGAAGCTGATGGCTCAGAGCCTACCAAAACTCCTGGCAGAACCAGCAGCACAGTCTCTGAAGATCAGATGAGCCGACTGGCTAAGGTAACGGGAGTGCTGCAGTTAGGTCTCAAAAGGTGCTTGCATTTTTAATATGCAAGCCCACTTTAATGACAGCACCTGAGTAATGTAGAAGACCTGCTTTGCGCACCAGTTTTTGATTTTGCAGTTGTTTTCCTTATAGTGGTAGGTATTTCAGAGCACTAAATTGGAGTGTCCCAGCCCATATGTTCACTGAATTGAGACTTTTTAAAAATTATGGTTAGCTACAAGGGATTTGTGACACAGTGCAGTGTGTCTCTTTAAATTACAGATTGAAGTGTAAAAATGACTACTGTTCAGGATGATGTGGCCCAGATCCATTATAAGCAATGAGGGTAGCAACATGACCTGAAAGGGCTCGGCTGAGGCCTGAATGTTACTGCTGAGTTCCAGTAACAGCCATCTTAATGACTAACTTTTATTGAAGAACTCAAAGGTAGAGCTTTCTATAATATTCTTCAGTGATCATTTTCTAAAAAGTCAGGATTATCAAGCTTAGTCCTCTAATCAACGTCTGTTAGTTGTAGGATACTAATGAAGATGATTTTTTTTAAATGGAAATAACTTAGAAGAGACAAGAGCTACTAGTGTTTCTCCTTTGAAAACTTGATGATATTTTTGTTGTAATTGTGCAAATGCGAAGTTTTGTTACCAGAAGATAATAGAGGGAGGGAGGGAAAGCCTTTTTTAAATCCTAGTGCATTGCTTAGTCAAAGTCATACTCATTTAGCAGTTGAAACATCTGATCCAATAGACTCTTCGCACTAAGTTTAAGTCTCCTAGTTTTTCAAGGCAACCTTCCTTGTCTTTGTGCAAACCTAAGTGAACAGGGAGATAGGAAAATTCCAGTACCATAAATATGTCCATTTCCTCATCTTGAGATTTATCATGGCAATAAACTAACTTTCATTTAAGCTCTGTATCTTTTATAAGGCTAGCTCACCTTGAGTTTCTAATAGAACTCATTATAATCTGCTCACTTATAACCAGTAGGATACTATAACCTGAGCAAGGCTGAATTTCAAGAGCACTAAGAGGGTACTTTGATTTGTATAAAGCCTGAGGTACAGATTAATGCCTATCTGTCAGGCATAGAAACAAAAACGATACAACTAATGCCTAAACTGATTATCTGAATATGAATTTTGTTAGAATACCATGTAACATTGATGGTACTGAACAAGTTCCTCATCTGATTGTTCGGTTTTCCCTCCGCCACCAAGAGCTAAGGGTAACAAACAGTCTGTGACATTTAGAGTTAGCGCTGGAAGAAATGAAGTATGTGAGAGCTTAATTTTCTGATTGTATATGGTAAATTGCTTTCACATAGCAAAGGATCACTTACAGTGGTAGTGAATTCAGAAAACAAACTCAGGCATAAGTAATATTTTTTTGAACCTGATTTAGCACTTTATCCCCAGATCTGCTAATATAAGTCCATTTTCAAGCTTTGTGCCAATCATATCGCCCCACTTCCTGCTCCCCTTAGGGCAAGTCCCTAAGCCCTTGAGGCATATGGGTACTAAATGGAAACCACACACAAAGGAGTATTTATGTACTTAATGCAACGGATGTGTAATTTTAAAATGCATAAACAGTTTTTGGTGCAGAGATGGGGAGTCAAGTCTACATCCCTAGGGAAGTGCCCTAGCTGCTTGCCTGCATTCACATTAACATGTGCATCTTTTTGATGGCCCAGTGTGGCATTTAAAATGGAAATTTTTCAATAAAAGGGGTTGAGAGCCCGCCAAAAAATACCCTGTCACCTGATGCTAGAGAGAATTAAATCCTATTAAGCAAAGGAAAGAATTGAGTCAGTGGTTCTATACATGTGTGAGTATCCATTGACACATTGCATAGTAACAAGGTGGTATTATCCTAACCTCTGCTGCCTGGCTGTCATGTGAAAGAAAGCAATGACTGCACTGTTTCTGAAAGAAAGTGCTTAGGCACTTATGGCAGTGAGTTCTGGGCTATGAATTCCTAGTGAACAGAGGTGCTTTTCAGTAGCTAAGGCACTTCAGTTCTGAAAGGAGAGACAGTTAATGCATGCCCCCATCCTCAGATTTTCCTGTTGGTTGGCTTATCTCTGCTCAGCATGGTTTTTGTGGATTGTATTTTGCCTAGCTTTCCCCATGAACTATATAAGGAGCCTAAGGACCTAGCTCAGCGTGGCTTTTCCCATTAATTGAGCTTAGGCACTATTATGGCACCTAAGTCTTATAGAACTAGGGCCTTATAACCAACTTATTTGGGGTCATTGGGTTATTTGGGTTATTCCTGCTCAATCTTCTACAGTGTATTAAGTTCATCGTCTTTTTTTTTGTGTACCTCCTAGTACTTAAAGATCTCATTTCATCCCCATTCTTTTCCCATTTTCCAGTCGCTATACTGTAGTCATGCAGTTTGTGTTTCTTTGTATGCAATCCAAGTTTCTAGTATTTGGTGTAGCTTTGTAACTTCAGTGGATGTGGTGACATTTTATTTTTCCACAAAGGAAGTTATTTATTTGAACTTCTGGAATAATATGGCTTCCTTTCCTCTCTGTCTTCTATTTTTGTCTACCCGGGTTCAGGTTTGGCAGTTGTAGATGTGGATTGGCTGCATGCTCCTATATTGAGGCTCTTTAATTCACAGAGGGTACATCTAGACCAGATGTTTACTGTGCAGTTGACTAATTAGCTGCAGAATAAACATCTCGGTGTCTACACATGTGCCTGTATTAGACTTGTATTGAAAATACAAGTACTGCCCTGCTGCAGAGTAAAAAAGTGCCGCAGCTGAAGCATGAGGGTGCTTCAGTGCAGGCACTGTCTGATGGTTAGCCCTGTGTTGAAGCACTCTCATTCCCTAGCCATCCCCTCCAAAGCACTTGAGCCAAGGGGAGCAGCCCTTGGCTTGCAGTCTGACCCCCTGGGCCCCCTGCCAGCTGGGGCTGTTGCACCCCAGCTCAATGTGCTGCAGTCCTGGGCACATGTTCAAACAACGATACATTCTGGAGTTTATTGCTCTCGGGCGCAGATTCAAACATTAATTGCACCCGTAGATGCACCCAGAAGGTGCTCTGGATAAATTCACTAGAGTCCCATGATGGAGTTCCTCACTTACCTGAGGCTAAGGGAAATGGATTTATCTTTGATTTGGCATGCTTTATTTAGCAACTGCTTGAATTTAAGTACCATTGGAATTTTTTTATAACTTTCAATTGATGAGCAGTTATTGTTAATTTAGCCATTGATGAGCAGTTTTTGTTGTCATATATAAAAGTGAATTTGGATGTAGAAAAGAAAGTTTGATGGTGTTGGTTAAACACAGATGTTGTTTGGATGGGCTCTGTACCTCTTGAAGCTTTCGTTGTTGAATGACTTCTGGATTTTGCTTTCTGATTAAATACTGGATGGAGATGGATCAGATGGTGTCATGATGCTGAGTGATGTTTGACTATACAGTCCAAAATGAAATCCTCCAAATGAATGAATAGCTTTAAAAGTATATGAAGTTTTAAGCAGATGTTTTCTGTTTGGAGGCAAGTCTTTTATTCCCTGATGATTTTCTGACCTTTTCCCATTGATTTGTGTAGAGAATTCAGTCATGCTTGGCATTAGTTTTGAATAATATCAAAACCCACATTGTGTTGCTGGGGTAAAAAAAAAAATGGTTTCCTACATAGCTTTCTCAAGTTGAGGGAACCATGGCACATGTTCCATTTAGCAGTGGAGTGCCACATTGCCGTGAGACCATGAAATGTTTAAAAGCAGTTTTAGAAACTGTCAGTAAGGCTGAAAGCTGTGAAGATGCAGCCCCTGGGGTTGTTGACAAAGTTAACTTCATTCCCTTTCCGAGTCATTTACATGCAGGGACTGGATCAGTCTAGTGCTCTCCAACGTTAATGACATCAGGATATTATAATTAAGTACTTTATCTTATGAGCAGTTGGTTAATTTATGGCTTTTAAATGAAGGCTGCACTGCTAATTTCTTAGTTGATTCCTCCACTTCACTTCTCCCTCCACACCCATCACCACTCCTACCAACTGAATAAAATTGCCTAGATCCTACCATTACCTTTTCCCTAATCACTTAAATGAAAATTTTCAGTTCTCCAGGGAAATGGTGATCTATCTTCATTTTTCACCTAGAGAGCCTGTTTCTTATTTAGCAGTGCGTTCGTTCCCTTTTCCCCTTAGTTATTTTAAGCCCTTTATGTATTCCTGGAGAGACATGTCAGTTTTACAGGAACATATGACTGTAGACCTCTTGAATTGTGTACATCAGTAATTGCTGATGCATTGCTCCTCTTGCTTTTTAGAATCTGAGCAGATAAAAGAAAGAAACAATCTGCTTTTTAAAACGTAGACTTACGACTTCTGCTTTATCTTCTGGTTCAAAGGATAAAGAGAAATTAATATGCGACTATACCTTGCCAGGAGTTAAGTAAATACCATTGGGGTACACAGGCTTTCATGTACCTCTGTGGCATGAACACATGTCCAGTTTCTGCTGAAAATTTTAATATAACAGTTTCAAAATAGTAGAAATAAAATCTTTACCATAAAAGTCCATTCAAAGAACAGCTCTCGAAAGTTTTGAGTGCGTGGTGGGAAGGACACAGTTTAACATGGTCAAAATGATGGAGTAGCTGCTTTAATAATAATTTTGGAGGAGGAAAGAGAGCTATATATCTCTCGGTGGTCTCTGGGCATTGTCATGATACATGACATGACATGGCTTAGAAATGTCTTTGGGGGAAAACCTGCTGAGCTAGGAGTAGCACATTTGTAAATGCTAACAAAGGCTTAAGACTGGGAAGCTTTCACCCCTGGGAAGTAATGAAATCCAAACAAACCTAGTTTGGATCTTCAGAGGATAATGAACTGCGCTAAGACTGAAAGGGACTGTGCTACCCAATACAAAATAGGGAGATCCAGAGACAAAGTTGGTAGATACTGTTTGTGCTTATGGATCCTTTGTGCAAAGTGCAAAGACTAGTAGTTTTATTCTCTGGTCTTTTGCTTGCACATGCATGCAAGTGCCAAACCCTAGAAAGGGGCTCTGACCACCCTCCATCCCCACACCTTCCTCTTGATATGCGTCTTCTCTGACCTCTCCCTGCCAGCTCTCCCTAGCAATAAGAGCTAGCAATAAGGGCCTGTGGCACCTTAGGGCTCCTTTAGACGTGCAGGGAGCCTACTCCAGTGTGCTGGAAATCCAGCGTGTTGAAGCAGATGCAATCGAGTCTGCTGGAGCACAGGAAGTGAGACTCCGGCAGCCTTCTGCATCATTTGTATCATTGTTTCTGCGCTGAAAAGATGGTGGTGGGGTGCTTTGAAATAAAACACGTTTGAGCATTAGTTCAAAATGCCCTGCCGCCATCTTTTTAGTGTGGAGATGCTGATACACATGACATAGGCACTTTTAATTAGTGCAGCTCACTAATTAAAGCGCCTGGCGCCATATCCCAGAGCACATGTCAAAATGCCCCTAGCGACTAGCTGGTTCAGAGAGGCATGAACTTTCATAGGCAACCATCTACTTTGGCAACTGTTATGAATGGGCTAGGAAAACTTAGAAACTACAGTTTACTGAGTTGGATAGTGTCATTGCAGCTTCTGAGAATTAACTTCAAAAGGTTGCTGACTGTGACTTATCAAATTCTTGTTACTCAGGTTAGGTTATATTGGGGTCTAGAGTTTCAAAAGGATGTCAAGTAAATCAGCTGCCTTAAGCATATGAACTTGTATCCATTGTCAGGTTATGTTTCTAATATTCCCTTGGAAAAGGGTTCAGAATAGAGGGCATCAGAAGCCTGAGGCCACTTGCAATTTATGACTTTTTAAAAATGGCTGGTTCCTTGGAGGTCAAGCTATAAACAATGAAGATAAATAACATTGCAGTGTTTCCCCCCCCGGATAGCTGCATGACAGGGTTTTCAATATAAGTTTGAATGCTTGGGAAGGCAAGGGGATGATGGCTAACTAGAGCTGCTAACTACAGGCAGAAATTATTCCAGCTTTCTTGTCATCGTTTCCATTGAACTTTAATTTTGAGCTGCAATATCTATACCGTTCAAGGCCTAGTTTCCTTAACAGCCCAAGAGGCTGAACTGTTCAGAGTATTTGTGGAATGGACACACATCAGGGCAGTGAATGCTCTACTTGTTTTCTTGAGTGATCTGACCTAGATTTGATTTTTGGATCTCTAGAGGTGAAGACTGCTTCAGAAACTAACTTCAGCCACAATTCATTCAAACTCATAACAGCAGTGCTTGTGCTTGTGCTATGTTAGTGGCTCTAGTTGAATACCCGGAGACCAGAAATCTCTCTTATATGGTAGGCAGAGAGAGCCCAGTACAGAGGCTAAATTTGAATTTCTAACGTTGGAGTTTAATGTACTGTTCTATGCTATCCACATGTATATTAGGAAGAGTGAAAAAATGCAAAAATATTGAACTCTTGGTTCAGAGATGATACCTTTTATTAGACCACCTGAGAAATTGCAAAAAACATTATCTTTTTCTGCAAGTTTGTGGGTTCACTCCCTTCATCAGGCTCAGGGAAACTTAAAGATGGTAAAAAGTTCCCATATGTTGGAATCCTGTTTGATCTGCACAACAAAAACAGCCCCACAAAGACACTCTCGTGGAACCAGACATCCCAGGAACAGCGAAAAAGGCACTGAAGGAAGAGACAGGCATTCAAACCTTTTGTTGGATTGAAGGGGCAGCTGATTATCATGTGACTAGATAGCAAGAGGCTCAGTTAAGTCTTTAAAACACAAGTATAAAAAGGTCATGTTTGCTGTAATGATGGCCAGTGTTTCTCTCACCAACAGGCGTTCTGTAGGAAATAAGGTAATTCTTTCGTCCACTGGTTGCAAATATACTTCTCTGTCAAGACCTGTAACTTTTATTCCTCCTGGTGACAAAGAAATGTGTGGTGCATGTTATGTTGAGGTCTCATTCCTGGGTGGCTAGGACAATCGTGGGCTGGTGATTTCAGATGCTATTAAAAACTTTTTTGGAACCCAGTAACTTCTAATGCTTTGTCTTATCTATTGTTTTTTTTAAAATCAACTCAAGGGGAGGCAACCTTGATCCAAGCTTTTACAAAAACTAAAGAGTAAAGTTTGGGATGAATGAATTGTGGTCAAAGCTTTAACAAAAAACCTGCCAAACCAAACATATTCCTGATTTTGAATTGTGATGTGACAGTGCACCCTTAGCTAAAATCCTGGGTATTATTTTATTGCAGGGGTGGCCAACTGGTGGCTTAAGAGCCACATATGGCTCCCAGGCAGTTTAGAAGCAGCTGCTAAACTGTGTTTGTTCATTTTCTGTTTTTGGCTTGTTTAGCAGCTAAAAAGGTTAGGAAGTTTGGCCAACTGTGCTCTATTAGGTTACTTACTGGTGCCTGGGGCTGTCAAACTTCTAGCTTTGTCTTGAGGCTTGCTGTAGCAAGTATACTAAGTGAGATTTTTCCAGTCAACAGCTGAGCCCTTCTGAATGGTGTAGTCCTTTTGCTGAAGCAATGTTGTTGTGTATGTGTGATTTAAAAAAAAAATTGTTAATAATTATTTGAGGTCAAGGCTTCAAAAACTGATTCTTTCTATTATCAGGTATAATTCAGGAGAAGAGATCACGATAGGATCTCTTTGTTAGATTACAGACACCGTGATCACATATGATGATGGTGGGTGTGAATTCACGCATACCATATTTTTATCCCTCTCCAAGGATGTCCTCTCCCTGTTCCCCCACCACCCCGAAAAAAGAACCACCCAGTTAATCCCACCACCCTGAGATGTAGATTTGTCCAAGTAGATTTCACAAGCCTAAAACAGAAACATGAAATGAAACTTAGAATCATAGAAAATGGGGGTTGGAAGGGACCTCAGGAGGTCACATCTAGTCCAACCCCCTGCTCAAAGCAGGACCAGCCCCAACTACATCATCCCAGCCAAGGCTTTGTCTAGCCAGGTCCTAAAAACCTCCAAGGATAGAGAGTGCACAGGCTCTCTGGATAACCTGTTCCAGTGTTTTAACCATCCTCCTGGTGAGAGAGTTTTTCCTAATGTCTAACCTAAACCTCCCTTGCTACAGCTTGAGCCCATTGCTCCTTATCCGCTACCACTGAGAACAGTCCGGCTCCATCCTCTTTTCAACTCCCCTTTCTTATTCTGAAGATGAAACTCATGCTTCTTGTTAGTACAAGGGTCTGCAGCTTACAGCCTGCAAAGGGTTTGGATACGGCCAGCAGTGAGGCTGCCTTCTCTGCGTTGTGCAAGGAGTTCCTCTGCCATGCACCACTGATCTCTTCCACAGTGCCCAGGACACCTACTGCTCCAGCACTCCCTTCTTTGTGCTGAAGGCTACTCTTGCGCTCCTTCTTACCTTTGTTGACGAATTTGATTCTCCCTGTCGCTGTTGGTAATGGGAATTGGTGACACCCAGCAGTGAGGGTAAGTGGAGGGCTGGGGCACTGTGGAGGGGATCGACTGCCTGCAATGACAGCTTGGTTACAAGCAGCAGCCTGCTGTTTTTAAATATTGCTGCCCTGCTATGGGGGAATGTATTTGTCATGATGGATTGTGTTAGAGGAGCAAATAAAACCCTTTTTTTTTATCTTTTAAAGAGGGGAAAAAAAAGGGTTAGGACTATTGTGGGTGGATTTAGTTTAGCTAAAGAGAGAACTTCAACGGTTACTAAGGTTGATTTTTTTTTTTTTTTTCCTTCAGTTTCTGTAACTAAATGTTCAGGTTGCAAATGAAGGAGAATGACTTGTCATGGACCTGATTTTTGTGAGGTATCTTCTTTATTAGAGAGATCACGATCACCCATGACTTGCAGCATGTTCAGTGTACAATACTAGGTATGGCTCAGACTTGGGCCCAGCTTTTTCATTCATTTATAGTGTTTCTCATCAGGTTTTCTTGCACTTCTGCTTGGGGATTGTAAGACAAGACAGGGTTGTGTACAAGCACTTGAAAGACATTTTACTCACCTTCATATCTTATTTAGATTTTTGTAATAACAAGAGGGATGGTTGCTGTTATAGGGAAGACATCCATTTCAGTCATTTTCTGTAACTGTTTTTCATGCAGAATTGCGTCAAAAACCAAGCTGGTTCTTGAGTCGGAACTGCTCTGTTTTCCTGAGTTTTTATCCAAACTTGTTTTATAAAGTGACACAATACAGTGATTTCTGTGTCCTAAGGTGCTATTTGATTCTCATGTAAAGACTTCTGGTTCATCAGAATTTTTTGTAGCTCTCCCTTGGGATTTTCTATTTAGAGTAACTTAACTTTTCATATTCTGAATAGGGTTCTAGAAAAAAAATGCCAAAAGAAAAAAAAAATGATTCTGGTTTTTACTTGAAATTTCCCCTTTAACCTGTTTAACTAACAAGTCTCTTTAATAATAGGAGCCTGACAAGGAGGATTTGGAGGAAGTAAGTAGTAAGGGGACAAGGCTTGTCAGCACCCAGTTTTGAGAGATTGTTTTGCATCAGGAGCATGAACTAAACCTTATTAACTAATGCTTTTCACTATGCTTTGAATTGTGAAGTTTTGAAATTAAATTATCCTCTCGTTAAATTTAATCCCTCCTTTAATCCACTGCTATTTTTGTGGCTGTCTTTTTGACTCCACCTTTTCTGATGGTCACATTTTCCTCCTTTTTTAATAACTGACATGACTGTTCAGAAGTATTTGAAAGCATGCATTTGCAGTGTGGCCATATACATTTGTACCTGCTGCCATACTTTCTAGTTTGAATGCTCCTGGAAGATAATTAAGTATGGGCTTCTTAATTAATGTAGACATTTCTTTAGCTTTTGAGGGGATTGCCAAAAGATATTCTGTTGTGTTGCTGATGCAGTTACCTCCAGCCTGGACTGCATGCTCACCACACTGCTTTATCACTTATTTAAAGGTCTAAGAGATAAAGTGCTTTAGTTTCTTGCCTATTCATATGATTCTTCCCAGTGTGTCTTCTGCAAACTTGGGTCCTTGAGTGGGGGGGCCTGAATAATCTGAAAAAATGCTGTAAAATTTGTGCAGGGTAAAGAATCAAGATAAGTACAAACAAACAAGGTAACAAATGGTGTTTTTTGTGACTGCCTGTTCTGAGGGACCAATAGGAAGTCTTGCCTTCATTGGACATTCCCTATTTTCTGTTTGTTCTGCTCTTTGCTTTGTAAGAAAAAAAACATTTAAAGAATAGGTAAGTTGAGCTGATTCCCTTTTTTGATACTAGGGACTAGATCATGTATCAGGTGTAGAGGCATTACTACCTTTAAGCTTGAGTTTTAGTGATTATTTAGTATCAGCCAGGGTAACTTGAATACTCCAGTTCAATATCATGTACTTGGGACAAGTTTCTTCCCCAAAAATGTGTAGATTTTCTTTAAATGGAGATGTGTACCCAAGTACTAGCTATTTCTTATTTAATAAGAGAAAAATACATTGTTCAGTGGACCACATATAAAGAAATATTTTCTGGCAAATAATCTGAGACTCTTCAATCAACAGGTAAAAGCTCATCAGCTCAATATGTTCAAAACATGGTTAGTAGGAACCCAAAGGGTGGTTGTCATGCATATACTTCTTGGCCATGATGGTTCTCCTTGGGCACTCTTCCACTTCCGTTACCAAAACAAGATTTGATTGTTACCATCACCATTTCACCCTTTGACACAAGCATCAAGAATGGCCATCAAATAACCTCAAGAAAATCATTGAACTCCTTCCTTTCTTATTTAATAGTGGTTAGCATACCTCACTCAGGTAGTGCTGTATGTGGTTGGACAGTGCCAGGCTTTGGTTTAGTTGATTTTTGGATGTTGCGACTTTCTAGCAGATTATGCTTGTATGGTGATTACATGTTGAACAGAGGAATGCCAAGATACTAAGAAGTCAGAGATACGTGGAAAACGGCAACACGGAAGTATGCTATGTTATGTCAGAAATGGTAGGAGAATAGGGAGACCACAAAGATGTTCTGGTGATAGGTGAATAGCGAGATCAATTGTTGGAGGGAAATAGGTGATAAAAATTTGAGAGACAGGAGGATGAGAGTGTGGGGCAGCTGCCTATTCCATATAGGTACAGAGACGTGTAGATTGGCAGCTCCTTGTACCTCATGCAATGTAGGGTAAGCAGTCCCAATTCAGCCAGCAAATAAGCTTGCATTTTTGTGTGCATTCCTTTTAATTTTAAACCTGAAACCCTAATGCATAAATTAGGAATACATAATTTTTCTCTTCAAGGTGAGGAAATAATGGAAGATAAAACTAGCGTAGCTTACTATTTTTAAAGTTCATTGTTTGTATTAAATACATATTTTCTGGAGCAATCTGATTTATGACTTAAATACTTATGATTGGCATTATAGTGTTGTCCTGCATGTCAGTTCCTGGCTTAGACTCTGATGTGTTACTATAATCCTACACAGTTCAGTAAAAGAAACATTTCTAGAGGTGCACCAATACATCGGATTGGCATCGATATAAGGAAAATTGGCTGTATCAGCGCTCAGGTTTTTTTGGCCGATGTGGCCGATAATGCCACAGATAAATGCCCCTTGCATGTGCACATTTGCAGCACAGCATGGTGGTGGCCAGGAGCACAACCCGACAGTGTGGAGAGCAACTGGGTCCACCTGGTAAGTCTGTTGTGAAGGAAGAGGTGGGAGGGGGCCAGCAGATCAAGGTCTCCTGCAGTGAGGGAGGGAGTGGGGCTAGGGCAGGGATAGGTGCTGGGCCAGGTGCTGTCGAGGTAAGGCTAAGCGGGTGATGGAGCTGCGAGCAGCTCGTCTGGGGGAGGGGTGGGGAACAGGCGGCTCCCACTGCTATGTGCACCCCAGGAGAGCGTGGGGGATGTGTCCCCGGACCTGTGACGGGGGGGCACACTACAGTGAATTTTGGGGTGGCTTCACACCCCTCCCCCCCACACACATACGCATAATCTTCTCCCAGTGCTGCTGCCTGCCCCAAGTTCAGCCCAGCTCAGCCCCCATACCAGGAAGAAACTGGTGCTGCCCTGGCCCCATCCTGCAGTGGCAGCTGACCCTCGCCACGCATGGTTCTGGGGACACATGCCCTCCCGGGGTGTGTGCAGCATCAGGAGCTGCTAACCCCTTCTCGTGCACCCTGGACAAGCTGCTTGTGGCTCCATCCTGTCCCCTGCCCTGGCTGTGCAGCACCTGCCCCAGCCTCTGCCCCGCTCCCTCTCTCACTGCAGCGGCCTTGATCTGCCTCACCTCTTTCCTTGCAACAGACTTACCAGCCAAACGCCGCTCGCCATGCTGCCCAGCTGCATATTGGAATTGGATTGGTATTAGCTGATATGGCTCATTAAAAATCAGCCATCGGTCCAAAAATTCTCTGTGGGTGCACCTCTAAAAATTTCTGGTTTTTTTTGGCTTCACTCCCTCACCTTGAAAAGTACCTCTTGAAATTATTGTTGCATAATTTTACTATCTTGTACAAAATTTGGTATCAATTAATGGAAGCTGTAGTGCAGGCATAAATACTGTGGGTGCATCTATACAAGGAGTTCAGCTGCCACAATAAAGTTTGGCACAGTTTGTGCAAGAGTTAGCTGCTCCTGTGCACAGCGTTTACACATGTGCATGGGACCAAATCAATTTGAAGCAGGGAGGAGCAGCCTCGGGCTGACAGAGGACCCAGGGTGGGTCAGCCTTGGGCTTGGTGGCGGAGAGGCTGGGGCACAAGAGTGGGCTGGCAGACAACACCCTTGTGCCCCAGCCATCCCCTGTCACAGTCTACGTGTGCCTTTGAGCATACGTAATTATTCCACGATGAGGCGGTACTATGTCCTGACCTACTACCCAATGGTTGAGTTAATTAATTTCCTGAGCCCTAACACATATAGACTGTGACGCTTTACTGCTCAGCTAATTAGTCAACTCTGCAGTAAAATTCGTGTGTAGATGCACACCGTTATGCTAACACACACCTTTAGATAGAGAGGGGTAAAACAATACTTGTCAGACCTCATGTTCTTTGGTAGCAAAAAATTTGAGCATCAGTATACCAATACTGTGTTTAGCATATGTTTGATTTTATACTAGACTTGGGTACTTCCACTTTTTTTGAAAAAAAGCATCAGAAACTTTTGATATTTCATACTCCTAACAGGGGTTTATGTTTTGTTAACCCTATTTGAATTACTGATGTATTGCTTACGAACAGTTGTTGAGCCACAATAATTTTCTGAACAGAAGATTTAAACTTTTAAATGACAAGTCTTCAGTTTTTATTGTATAATGCAATATATTGTGATGATTCGGTATTAAAAAAAGATCAAAGGCTCTTATTGTGCAGAAGGTAAAGTCAGCATTTTAACTTTTGTTGTTTGTTTTGCTCCATATTCTATGCATGATGACGTATTGTTTTTGCAAAAAGTTGATGGCATTTTTACACTATTATTGATTTTCAGGTTCAAGGGACTGCTAGCCTGCTTTTTTTGTATTGTTCTTGAGCTGTTCAAAGTGTAGGCTGCATTTTAATTAACTTTTTGCCTATTAGCAGTCCATGAATCAATTGCATAACATCTCTGTGATATCTATAGAAATGCTTAGGTGAAACAGAATTATTAGGAAACTATTTAATGCATTTTAATGAAGTAAGGAGGCAGAAAAGAAATAAGTATGGTTTTACCAGCAAATGCTCTGCAGCAAACATTCTGAGAGCTGCCTTTGCAGCATTGCTGGCATAGGCAACCATAATCTTATCAGCTCTCTAAATCACTTTTAAAGAAAGATTATATTTATGAAGTTTATAGAAAATCTTAAACTCTTTTGTGTTAATGATTTTTTAAAAGATTTTAGAATCAAATGTTTTGCACAGAAGCAGCCACTAAGTCATTAATAATGTTATGCTAGAGTACTGCTCTTAAAAAAAATGCCCCCTTTGTGTATGTCATACAATGAATTCAATTAAGCTGAGTGGCGTGTGTGTGCTGCCATTTGTCATGATGGATGTTTTGAATCCCGGGAGTAATTAATTTTACAATGCGGGTTAATTGTTTACAAAGGCTGCTATGCACATAATGTACAATTGTTTTAAATTTCCTCACTTTCTTTTCCTAGCTTCACACGCTAATGTCTTTTGAAAATTATAACTTAGAGATATTCCTTTTAAGTTGCAGCAATTTAAATAGTATCACTATATATTCCCATGGCAGCTCACCAAATCTCATCGACAAGGTCACATGGTGAAAGTAGATTGGCTGGACAGACTGACCTTTAGAGAAATAGAAATGATCAATGAGGTACGTCATCATATATCAGCTTTCTAATGGGTTTTTTGGATTTTGCTAGTATGGAAGCCTTGGCTTGCTTGGGAGACTGTAATTCAAATAACTTGCTCTATGTTTCTCTTCTTTCGTGCACATTGAACAAAGTATTCATTCTGTTAACTTACTCAAAAGTTAACTTACTCTTGGATTAATGATACAAAGATGGATGAAAATAGTCAGCTCTAAATATTAGCTGTCAGTATTAATGTTTTCATTAATTTAAAGATGAAAATAAAAAAGCCAAACTATTTCTAGATTAAGTAAGTAGACAGGGGAAAGGTTTAAAGTCTTATCTTACAATTCTAGAGCAAATATTGTTTGGGTATGACTGACATGGCTTTAAAGTCTTAAAGTGGTCTGATCATCTTAAGAAGAAGAAAAAAATGAAAGTTGTCTCAATAACTTCTCTCAGTATACTTCAACCCATGCAGATTCTATTACATTTACTGTGCTCTAATGGACTTAAATCATTTTGTTCTAAATTTTGCTGGCTTGAGCAAAAAAATAGTGCGTTTACATACTCAAGTCCAATGCCTTTGTTTTTAACTTATGGAGTAACTGTCCCCAGTTCAGGAGACAAATAGGATAGAAGTTATCCTACTACTCTGTCCATTTTATTCTGTAACTAACACATGGAAATGTAGAAAAAAAACACTAGGGGTAAGGACCTTTTGTTCCTGAGCAGTGCTTGTATCACTGAACTAAACATATTCTTTTTGGGAATGCCTAGCAAATGGCTTGGTGATTAGGGCATACTGTGGGGAGTATAAGATAACAGTTTGAACCTGTTCAGAGTAATAGAGACCAAAAGTCTAGGTCTCCACTCCCTGAGTAAGTGCCCTAACCAGTAGACCAAAGGTATCCAGCTGGTATCCCACTCCTGCCCAGCTGCTGCTTCCCCTCCATCACTGGCTGCAGCCAGTGTTGCTGAGTTCCCACTCCCTCCCTGCCTCTTGCCTCCTGCTGCTGCTTCTTGCCCTTGGCCCAGGGGACCTGGCAGTATGGCACACAGCACAGAGAGCTGAGGATGAATCTGAAGCTACAGGTGTGCAGGGGACTGCACATTGCAGTGATGAAAGGTATACATGGTATAGCGGTGAGGGAGTGCCCATATGGGTACATGGTACAATGAAGGAGGGGGCTGGAGGAGCTGTGTGCCTTGCCATTTTTGTGAACTTCGGGTTCAGGCCCAAGAATGTGAGTTGTCTTAGTACAATTTGTGACTAGAAGACGTGTAGATGAAGCAAAACTTCCTCTGGAAATCATTTAGACATGAACTTCTAGTGCAACTCCTTTAACTTGGCTCTTTCACTGGATCATCTAAACAATCCCCATCTGACTTCATGTGAATGTTTGTCATGAAGCATGGATTTCAATTCAGAATATCAGAGAAAGCTGGTATCTTTTAAGTAGTTATCTGAAATTGTAAACTGAGTAATTGTCACAACAGTAATTGCTGATAATCATCAGTTGCAGCACAAAGGAAATATTTATTACTTCTAAGGAAATGCTTAAGATAGTTCTTTAACAAACCATCCACATCTATCATCTTTTTCTTTCTTTCTTTTTAGAGGGAGAAACGAAGTTCTAATTTTATGTACTTGATGATTGAGTTTCGTTGTGTTAAGTGCGATGATAAAGAATATGGAATAGTTTACTATGAAAAGGTATGTGTCTTGCAGTTTTTATGATCTTTAAAAAGTGAGCCATGCACCAAAAATTGACAGGTTTTCCTGCTGAGATGAAATATTCTGTGGCAAGATAACAGCAGACAGCTGTCACTGGCAGCTGTTTATGTACATACAAATCAAATAGTATAGCTACAACAAGATTACAGACGTCAATCATTCATCCAGTGTGGTTCAGAATTACAGAATTTAGTAAGAGTGAGTGATTAAAAACTTTTTGATGTATTGTTTCCCAAATAATCAAGTAGTACTTTCAGGGAGACTCTAGGTAAAGTTAGTTCTTGGGTTAGGAGGGAGAGAGATCCATCTGGATCATCCGACTTCAGAAAGGATTGACTACTTAAAATGTTGCACAAGAGCTGGGGAAATGGACCCATTCTCTTGTCCAAGCAAATAACGGAGACTTACTTTGCGTGCCTCCATGTTGCGTGTAATGGTCCGAAAACATTATGATCACTCCAGCAGAAAGGTGTTATAGTAAGAGGAGAAAACCTTTTGCTTTGTTATATAACAGTATCTTACATGAATGTGGCATTTTGCACGTAAGGATTTCAGGCTAAATTACAGACACTCAAAAGTAGCCTGTGAAGTAAGCAAGCATTCTTATTCTAATTTTCCATATAGAAAGATCAGTGTATAGAGAAGCCAGATATTACATCTGATAAAGGGCTTAGGCATCTAGCTGTTTCCTAACCTTAGAGATGCTTTCTCTCTCTTTCATGGAGAATTACTACACTCTGGGTTTTTTTCTGCTTTGCATTTGGGCGATATCACTTGAGTACAAGTGTGGAAGTTGACAAAAATGGGTTTTTACTACCTGGATAAGTTTCCTTGAACTGGGACCTGAACCTTGTAGTGTTTGGTATGGGCTACAGAACTTCCTGTTACCACTGGGAGGAAGGATGCAAGAATTTTTAAAAAACAGAAGATACTGGTCTAAATCTGAGGACACACATTTTATTTTGTTTATCGAAGGTCAGACTTCCTTTTTGAAGCAGTCTGAAATTCCAGTGGCACCTTGCTTGCCAGGCAGATTTTGGTTGGCAACTTGTTTTGTCCTCCTGACAGCTCATCCTCCTAGCTCAGTGACATTTCTCTTGTATCCTGCCCCAGCATCAGAAACGCCAAGACTTTCAGGATTTATGGCTGTGGAGCAGTCTGTCCGTTTACCTGTCTGGAAGCCGAGGCTCTGTTTTGTCACGGAGAATTAGTACACTCTTGTTTTCTTTCTGGTTTTCAATAACATCAAATTTTGAAGTGCCCAGATCCTCTAAAATAGAATTACTCTGCACAAATCTGCAAACAAGCCTTTTCATTTGAAGCATGACCAAGAAATACAATCTGGGATAAAATAATTTACTAACCATTGTTGCTATGTTTTAATGGCATATTTAATTGGAACCTCTTATGTTAGGAAAAACTGGGAGACAATGTGGGTAGGTATCTGTTTTCGCTTTCAGGTTCGACATTCCATAGAAATCAAAAGAATGGCTATTAACATCCTTCCAAAGAAGCCTGAAAATAGGGATGGAAAAACTGTATGTGGACTTTTTGGGAGTTGCACCAGTGTAAATTGAGAATCATTTAAATCAGCAGAGTTCCACAGACACAAAATGGTGCAAGATTCAGAGTCAACGTACTGGCAAATTTCCCAAAAGATGTAACCTGAGCACATAAGTGCATGAAACAGATAATTAAATGGGCTGCTCTTCTGCAGAGTGATGAGATGATTGGGTAATAGAACATTTGCAAATTGCAGTTAATTAAAATTTTAAGGACTTGTTTTTTGGGAAACAGCTTTTCAACAGGTGCTTGACCCATTTTCTGGCAGCAGTGGAAAACAGTTCATAAGTTAGTGCTTGTCTTCTCCAGCTTGTCATGCTTCCAATTACAGTATAAAGATCACCAATCCAGTATATTGAATCTAATGAAACTAGGCTCTGTTGTCACCTGTCTGTGACTGATAGTCTAAGTGAAGATTACTTGTCACACTTGTGTTGATAAATTTGTGCTTTCATGTTTACTGAGAACCCACCTGTTAAACAGTAACTGGTAGAATCCGGGATTCTCTGACTCAACACGTAATTACTACATGTAAAGTCAAGTGGCAAACTCACATAATTCTGATAGGGTTTTCAAGATGTGAGAAGTAGCAATCTGCAGGTAGCTGGAACATGGCTTTCATGTCTCCTGTCGGGTGTAAAGATTGACTGAATTTCCAAATGCAAGCATCTTTTGTCTTTAAGGAAAGCTGGCCTCTGTTAGGAGAGTTTATCTCTGTATATAGGCTTCAAACAAATACACAGGCGGTTTCCATGCCACATCCATTTTTAAAGGAATTATTCACTTGGAGGATTTTTCCCTGTTTTTTACAATTGTTTTTCTTAGTTTCTTCACTACTGTATGTCCATTAGGTGGAGATCCTGGACTTTGGAAGGCTGTTTAGTGTGTCAGTATTATAAGAGTGGGTAAAATTGCTAATATTTTTAGGCCTTGTACAGACATTTAGTTTCTCCTGGGGGAGTTGGTCTCCCAGGAGAAGCCACAAGTCTACAGATGTGTTCAGGCTTTTTCTCCTAGAGTGAAAATGTCTGGTCCAGGAGAAAAATAACTGGGTAATGAGTAGGGTGAAATCACTCCTTGGAGAGTTTCTCTTGGAGAGCAAGTGTCTGTATGTACTGTGACTTCTAGAAGAAGTCAGCATGCCAGTCCCCACCCTCTCCCTCTTGTCCCTAGGGATATGGCATGTTGTTTGCTGGACTCTGTTGCTCTGCAGAACACACACCACTTCACAATCCCCACGTTGTGCTGCAGGGAAACCCAGGCTGATCTTGGGCTGTCTGGGTGAGCCAGCTGTGGCTGCCCTAGTCTCCTGGGCAAATACATGGCACCAGTGCATAAGGGAACCTGTGGAGATGCATGCATAGCCCCCCGCCTGCAGTATTAGCACTGCAAGCTCTCCACTCTTCAGGGCTTCACGATGCGAATGGCTATACATTTGGCTTTCAGTAAGTTTTGCTACTCGGAGAGCATACCTTGGAAAATTTTCCCGGAGCATTTGAACATGTGCATGCAACCTTAGTCTGCAAACTGATGACCTTGTGTCCAGAGCATTTCAAGTAGGCTGTTTTTGAAATATATCTAACCCCAATAATATAATTTGGCCCATGAAAACAACGAGAGAACTTGGCTGATTTGCATTTTCTCGTTACATTTTATTCTATAATATATGTAAATGGGAAGACAGACCTGCATTTTTCTCTCTCTCTTCTCTCTTTCTTTATCCATCAGTATAGCAGACCTCAATTTTGGGTGGGGTTTTTTCCCTCAGTGTTGAATAGCATTAGCTGAAATAACAAGGAAAAAAGGTTAGTCTTTAGGTTTTAAATCTCAGTGTTTAGTCTCAGTGCTATGTAAACATCTCAGTGTTTTAAATCATTAAAATACTGAGTTTCACTTCTCTGTCTATCCCTGTACCAGTATCTTGAGAGATTTCTTGCATAGTGGCATAAAGGTATCAACCTTAAATTGTATAGTTTTGATTGTTGCCTTTTTTCCATGCAATTTGACAGGATTAAACAGGACTCAAGATGCTTGCTCTTTTGACTCATAACTTTTTAAAATCGTTAACTGACATGAAGATCAAACATCAGTTATTAGGCTGGGCTTAACATCATCTACAACTCTCTGTATTTTCCTTAGCTAGAAAGTATTATTTAGAGCGTGACTTGTCAGAATTGTGATGGTAAATATGGCACCCTGAAAACCACAGAAAGCTAATAAGTACAGCGAAAGAGCCCTCCTGTGTATGCTTGGTTTGCTGGCACAAAGAGAAGCTTTTACTATAGTCAGCAATGCCGAATCAATATATCTGTAGGAAGAGGAGCTGTATGATAGTTTGTCTCTCTCATTATCCACAGAACTGCCAGCTGTGTTTCATTCCAAGATAGGGGTAAAGTATGAAGCAGAACAAACACAGCACTTGTTTTGGATCAGACCTGTTCTTGGAGTCAGTTGTGGAAAGAAGAAAAGCGAGCCCACAAGATAAAGGCTTTTTGAGTCCCCTTTATGACTACACCCCTTTATCGTTGTCAATGAAAAATAATCCCTTTAACTAGAGCTTGTTGAAACTCAGAATTCTGAGTCCATGGGAAGCTTGACACTTAAAATTTTGTCATGGACTGGGCTGAAATATAAGTTTCCCAGACACAAGAAGCAGACAAAAGAACTGTTTCAAAAATTATTAAGTAACTTCATGAAAATGCTTCCTTTGTACTTTTAATACTTAATTATAAAAATGAAGCGTGTCAGATGTAGGTAAGCGTTGATGTCTTTCCAGGCAACATTATAGTTTCATTGCATCAGCATTTTTTGATGGAAATTGTTTCATTAGAGAAATTTTGACCTCGTGTGCTCTTAAAAATTTAAATCTCTTGGTTGAGTAGTTTGAGCTGACTTATTCTTGAAAAAACCATAAATTAAATATCTCCCTAAATTCTGGCATCTGTTTTCCCTCATCCCCTCTGATACCACTTAATGGCAGCTTCTCTAGAAATTATAGAGGGAAATTGTAACAGTTTTGAGATTTAAAGATCTGATCCGATGCTCTTTCTAACAGAGCGCACTGTGATAAACCATCGCAATTTGAAATCCTATGCTAATTTCAAAGTAAATGTTCCATAATGCGTATTATCCTTTTCTTATATTCTCTACATTTAAGGAATGCATTCTGCCTTTCTGTCGATCGCATGCAACAGGTACACTAAAAAAAGAAAGAAAAAAAAGGAAACAACTGAACTGAATGATAGGAAGGAAAACAAGTCAGACTTCTGCTCTAATTTTTGGTTCAAACACTTAATTCTCCTTAACTTTCCATCCCATGGAAAGTCATAATCTCTGAGGTACAGCACAGGACTCATCTCTCTTATAGATCAGGAGGCAGCCTAGATAAGTACAGTTTGCAAAGATGGGGGAACCATTGCATGTGGACTGCTCGGTATGGAGAAGGGGCAGTGTACACTTTTGAGATTGTTACATGCTCCAAATTGATGAACTTTTACGTTTGGCTGGCTTGGAGGTATTTTCAAGATGGGTCACTTAAGATGTCCTTAAATATTTTGGTCACAGTCCCTGAAAATTCTACTTATAAACAGTGGAAATTAGAAGTCTGCTTGGTGTTTATAGACGGTCCCATCACAGACGCATCCTAATGATGAACGTTTCTATCTTTTTCTTCACTAAAATGCTGATGAGTTTAAAAAAAATAAAATTTAATATCTCCAGATATGACACATCAGCATATGGCTTTATCCTCCTGTGTCCTTTTTCTTTTTATCTTCTGAGCTTTATAAAAGGAAGCTAGAACAATTCCTTTCTATATTTTCTTACCCCTTATGCCCTTTGATGGTTTAATTGCTTTGCATCTTTTTTCCTTTGAATATAGACAACAATAAGTTGGCATGCCACTTTTGTTTAATCATCTGAGGCATTTAGTGTGCTTTTGATTTATCTTGTCATCCAGGATGGTGATGAGTCATCTCCGATTTTAACAAGCTCCGAGATTGTTAAAATTCCAGATCCACAGATGTCTATGGTAAGTAATTTTCCTTGCAACACAATCAATATTGTAACAATGCTTGTGCTGTGAAGTTTTTATAAATGAAAAACTTTTGAATATTATATCTGATGGTCTTCAGTAGTTTAAATTACAGTACACAAAGAGTGTAGGTTTTAGCCGTGCTGGTCTAAGGACATTGGCAGACTCTTCCTCTGCCTGACAAAGAATAATTGTACCCAAAAGCTTGCAAAGAAGAGTTTTTCCAACTATTTGGGTTGGTCTAATAAAAGATACTGGATTTACCCAAAGAACCTTGTCTACCACTACACACAGAGCTTTCAAGAAAGCCTGCTGATTACAAGTTAAGGTTTCACTGTTGAAGCGATTTATTTTAACAGTATGTTTAAAATGTAAAGTTCGGTAAGGTAATAAACTCTTAAAGTAGCGTTTCTGTGATAAGGGAAGAAAAGAAACAAGTTAGAGACAAGGTGAGGATGGGGAAGGAGTACATTAGTGGAGTAGAGAGGTGGGTGAGGACATAGGTTAAAACGGCACAGAGAAGTAGAGAACTATTGCAGAACTAAAGATACGCCGTTTAAATCTCGCGCCAGGTTGTTTAGTTTAGGTTAAACCTTGTTTTTCCCCTCCACTTTCTTACCTTTGGTCATTTTGTGTAGGCAGCCCCCAACTAAATTTCTGCAAAAAGTGTCCATCATTATGAATGTCATTTTACTGGCATTGGCAACATCCGACTCCCTAGCACAAGCGGGTTTCTTCTGATGGTTGTTCCAAGTGATCACATCAGCCTAAAACAGCTGGGAATTGTTCTGAGAGTTGTGAAAACTGTGGCTGTTGGAATTATTGTGCTGTTACTCCTCCTGCTGTGGACACCACTTCAGTTGAACTGATATTATCAATACAGAAACTGTAGATGGCAAAATCTGGGGTACTGTTTTCAAAGTGCCTATCACATTTAAGCCCAGTCTCTAAATCATAGAAATATAGATTGGAACACTTGCATTTTCTATAGGGATACTGACGATAATTAATGCAAAGACAAGAAATGATTTTAAGTGCCATTTTGAGTCTAAAATAATATCATTTATATGGAATAAAAATAGCGTATTCTGTAAATGGCTTTTTTAATCAGTATATCCAGACATACTGTAGTTATGAATTTTAACCAAGTAATACATTATTCAGGACATTATTGAGTCTGGTAGACAGTTTCATTTTGATATTTTTTTTATGGAATTAAATATTTATTGCTACTGACTTACTCACTTTCCTTAGGAGAACTTAGTGGAAAGCAAACATCACAAGCTGGCTCGCAGCTTAAGAAGTGGACCTTCTGATCATGATCTCAAGCCTAATGCAGCTACTCGCGACCAACTTAACGTAAGTTCATTTAGTTTGAGTAGCTTGTCTGTGAAAAATGCCACTTAATTTTAGCAGGTGACTTGGTGTCAATGTACTGATCATTAATACGTTAATTAGTGGATACATTTGCATGTTGTCAATATGAGAGCTGCCCATTTGTGAGCCAGCCTACTCAGCTATAAATTACAAAAAATCATTCATCTGATGACTTTCTGAAATGCATGAATGGTATTACTTGAGTTTTAGATGTATGGGAGTTCATGTACTACTCATGCATCAGTGCATCTTGAATTAAGTGGCATTTTCGATAGTTTTGACAGAGAGGTTTTTGGGCACTTTCATCTCTAAGGCTAACTCATGAAACTTCATGTTAAACTTTGTTTTTATGGTAGACTGGGTAGCAGACTGGCTCAAGGGTCGCACTCAGGGAGTGGTGGTGGATGGGGCGGTGTGAACCTGGAAAGATGTGGGCAGTGGAGTCCATCAGGGCTCAGTTCTGGGGCCGGTGCTGTTCAAAATCTTCATCAGTGATTTGGATGAGGGGGTGGGAAGCACTCTGTCCAAATTCGCCAATGACACAAAAATATAGGGTGAAGCTAACACCCTGGAGAGGAGGAACCAGATCCAGGCTGACCTAGACAGGTTGAGGAAGTGGGCAGAGAGCAACAGGATGCAAGTCAATAAGAACAAGTGCAAGGTGCTGCATCTAGGGAGGAAAAACTGCCATCATACCTATAGGCTGGGGGGCGACCTTCTCAGCAACACTGAGGCAGAAGGAGATCCTGGAGTGACTGTTGACTCCAGGATGAACATGAGTCATCAATATGATGTAGTTAGCTAAACGTGGATCTGTAGGTACTTCACAGACAGGTCCAGGGAGGTGATTCTCCCTCTCTATGCAGCACTGGTCAAGCCACAGCTGGAGTACTGTGTCCAGTTCTGGATGCCACAGTTCAAGTAGGATGCGGACAACCTGGTGAGGGTCCAAAGAAGAGCCACTCATCTGATTAGAGGCCTGCAGGGAAGGCCCTACGAGGAAAGGCTAAGGGACGTTAGCCTCTTCAGCCTCTCCAAGAGAAGGCTGAGAGGGGACCTTGTGGTGGTGTACAAATTCATAAGGGGAGAGCAACGTGAAGTAGGCGATGATCTGTTCACCAGGGCACCCCCTGGAACAACAAGGAACAATGGCCATAAGCTACTGGAGAGAGGGTTTAGACTGGACATTAGAAGAAAGTTCATCACAGTCTGGGTTTGCCAGGATCTGGAGTGGGCTTCCAAGGGAGGTGGTGCTTTCCCCATCCTTGGGGCGTCTTCAGAAGGAAACTGGACAGGCCCCTGGCTGGGGTCACATGTCCCCAGGTTTGGTGACCCTTTTCTTGCCTGCCAGGGATAGGGGTCAGACTAGGTGGCCCACTGAGGTCCCTTCTGACCCTAGAATCTATGAATCATTGATGTAATATATGGAAGGTCTCCATTCTTTTCTCCTTTGTTTGATGGCCTTTGTCTGTCAGACTCCAGTGAGAGAAGCTAGGTGTTTAACTGGTATTTAGTTTAAAGATACGCAGTTCAAATCTCACTGTCAAAGCCCTTGCTGCTTCTGCAGACCTGAAGAGGAATATTTTGTGCCTGAAAATTTGTCTCCAAACTATACAGTTGGTCCAATGAAAGACAGAGGATCAGAGGAAAGTAGGCCTGGAAGAGACCTCGTAAGGTCATTTAGTGCAGTTCCCTACTCCAGGAAGGAGCATCCCTGACTAAACCATCCCAGCCAAGTGTGTGTTTAACCTACTCTTGAAAACTTCCAAAGATGGGCCTTCGTTAATTGCTCTAGATAGTCTGTTACAATGCTTGGCCGCCCTCATAGTGAGAATGTTCTCCTAATTTCCAACTTAAATTTCACCTGCTACAGCTTGAGGCCATTGCTCCCTGTCCTGATCCCTACAGTCATACCAAAAAGTCTTTCTCTGTCTTCTCTATAATTGTTCTGCAGGTATTTGAAGACTGTTTTTAAATCCCCTCTTAGTCTTCTCTTCTCCAGACTAAATAGCCCTATGTCTTTTAGCTGTTCCTCGTAAGCCTTGCTTCCAACCATTTTTGTTGCTTTGCGCTGTGTTGTTTCCAGTCTGTTCATGTCCTTGAATAGTGGGGCCCAAAACTAGACACAGTACCCCACATGAGATCTCACCAGCATTGAAGGGAGGAGAAAAATCACATCTGTTGATTTTCAAGCGACTTTCCTGTTAATACAACCTAGCATACTGTTGGCTTTTTTTTGCAAGACTACACTGTTGGCTCATATTCAGTTTATGGTCCACTGTAACCCCTAGGTCTTTCTCTGCAGTACTGCAGCCTAGTTTCAAATTCAGGACTTTGTACTTGTCCTTGCTGAATCTCATCTGAGTGATTGTGGACCATTTCTCCAGTCTATCCTGGTTATTCTGGATCTTAGCCCTACCCTCTAGAGTATCTGCACATCCACCCAACTTGGTGTTATCTTCAGATATATTAAATATACACTCAGTTTCATCATCAAAATCACCAAAGAATACCACTAAAAAAAATCCCTTCCTTCTCTCATTTCCTGGACCATTAGGGCTGCAATGCTTCAACTTTACTATAGTCGGCTGTGTTATCATTATGCCACTTCATTTCACTGAATTCAGCTAAGTAGATAAATAGATAAAATATCTGCTTTTTAAAATTATTTTGTGTATTTGTGTAATTATTTTAATAGATCATAGTGAGCTATCCACCAACAAAGCAACTTACTTATGAAGAACAAGATCTAGTCTGGAAGTTCAGATACTATCTTACTAATCAGGAAAAGGTAAGTTGAATTACTCCTCATGCACTCTTAATACAGGAAGGTTAACATAGTTCATTTTCAGCTGCTTCTTTACATGCTGTGCCTTTATAAAGGGGTGGCAACCTTAGTGAATCAATGGAGTCAATAAAGATGCTTTTTACTGTTGGTACAGGTATAGCAGTAAAGACTGAGCTTCATTTTTTTATAATCATGTCAAAGAGTGCTTTTATAACCATCTCTTTCTTTCAGTTCCCAGTGGATTATTTAAAATGCATTTCTGCCAAGCCTTTTATCTTAACTTCACTTTTCTTTGGTGAAGTAAAATTTTACACACATTACAAGACATAGGCTTGTATAACCTAGTTAATGGGCCATGGACTTAAGCACTTTGGAGTTGAATAACAATAGTAATTAAAAAGGAAAATAACCTGTATTGATTATCTCTTGAATAATATTGAATTCGCTCTAATTAATATCTGTACTTTTAGTCTTGTATGAAGTCCCAGGAAATTTAACTGGAATATACTGAAACATTCAGACTTACAGATTAAAATGATCAATTCCAGTAGAAAGTATTCATCAATTAAACAAGGCTGAAGCTTATACTACAGTCTTAGTATATCTGTTTTTTTTTGTGGCTTTTTTTATATGATCCATAGCAGCCAAGAGCCTAAATTTTTAGAACTGCAGAGCAATTAAATAGGTACTTTTCTGGGTGGAGATAGATTTGAGCATGCACTTTAAGTACATGCCAAAGTGGCTTGTTAAATCTGCACATCCTTTTTCCAAGTATGTTCCTCTCTCACTTCCCCTTCCTCTCAGTAGAAGATGATAAAGATTATTCATTGATGCTAGTGATTTGAACATGGGCAATAGCGTACTAAAAATTTACTCCAGTCATGAAGGGATTACTCTTAAAAGGTGGGTCAGGAAAACTTGACTTGTCCCATTTGGTTCGCTATACTTTTAGTTTTTGCTTCCATTGACACCATTGTTTCTTTTCAGTAGTGGATCTTGTATATAAAAGAAGGAAGTGGTTAATTGGCTTTGTCATTCTCTTCAGGTTTCTATGAAAGGTGTCCTGGAAAGCATTAGATTAGTTCAGAAGAGGCCTGCGTTATTGCAGTGAAGCATTCGTTCTTCATGCCAATATGTTGTACACTTTCCTGTCAAGGTCCAGAAGAACCAAGTCTCTCTTACATGTTTTAGAGAAAGGAGCATTTAAAATAGCATGAGCATTGATTCGATAAAACAGCTCAGTTAATATTTTGGGTCACCCGAAAGTTGGGTTTTTTAAAGCAAAGTTTTTTGCAAGTTATATTTTAGTCAGAAAGATGAAGTCTCTGTAATACAACACAGTGGGTGCGTCTGCACAAGACGCTTACTGCGCATTAGCCTAATAACACTGCAAGGTAGTGTGTCACAGCAAAAACTGCTAATAGCCTACTGTGCAATGTTATTAGGCTAGTGCACAGTAAGTGTCACTAAATAACCATGCTATTGCACAGTAACTTTAGGTACTGCTCATTTAGTTAGTACTTTATTAAGGAAGTACTAAACTAAATGTATGGTATCTAAATTGCATTAATGAACATGTAGACCTGCCCAATCTGTGTTTAAATACACATTAATATGTAAAACAGAGATTTCCAATTAGCAGTGGAGCTGGATTTCAAGCAAGTATAGAACTTTATGGGAGTGGGGTGAGAAACTTGTAAAAAGATTTAGAGGTTTAAGCAAGTATTTGAGTCGTTTTGAAATTTAGTTTAGTTTCTCTTACATGTGAAGGAAATGAAATGTTCCAAACAAGTGTAGACTGTGAAATTGCTTTAATCAGTTTGTTTCAGGTTTCCGGAGAGGTCGGTGATGAAGTGCGCTGTATGAATCTCAAACCCAAGCATACTGAAAAGTGTTCATGATAACTTTTGAGGAAAGTAAAATACTGGAGCTAAAACAGCAGGACCAAGGAACTATTTCCGTAAATGTTTAAGTAAAATATTTAGAAACAAAGTCTGTTTCTTCAAGTTTTCAGAGTTCTGTGAGTTAGAATATTATGGTTCTAACACAGCCTTTTTCTAGGGGTAATGTAATTATAAGGAGTTCTTTCCTGAAGTGTACCTATAAACTTTATGATAATTACTGGGAATTGAATATACTCATTGGGAAGAGAATAGTTTGAGCTTATGATTACTGCTAGAGAGGATAACATTTCCTAGTAGTATAACACCTAATTAAGCTTCAAAACACCTATAAAAAAAGTACATTTGTATTAACACCTGTGTCTTACAGCTGCAAAGGCAATGGGGACTCAGACTGTGACTTGTTTAAAATGTGTTGTAGGTACACTGGTTTAGGTACATGTACAGGACCTAATTCTGACCCTTCATTTGTGTAGTCCCTAATAGTGTGTGGTTGACATTGGATTCCGTATTCACTTTTGTAATAACCTTGTTTTTTCCCCAAAAGTTTACCACTACAAATTAGACTGCAGCCATTATGTGCACCTGAGAAAGTGACTAAGGCAGAATTAATGCTAAATGTGTTCCGCCATCCATTCATGCTTCCCTAGCAAATGCAACTGTGTAGATGAGACTGAATGTGGAATGGAGCTAATGAACGACGTGGCATAGGTTTCCTGGGAGGGCGTGCTCTATTTTTCAATACAAAGTGTCTTAAAAAAAAATCTCTTTTGAATATGTTCCTTTAGTAAAAATATGAATGTGACCATTGTATGGCTAATTTTTATTTATTTTTTATTTGTGGAAATATTCAGCCATGTTGGCAGCATACCATATACAGCTGTTATGCTGGTAAATATGGCATAGGCAAATACCTTGCAAATCAGATCTTCTGAAATAAATTACACTTAACAGCTTACTTTCTCTCATTATGCCTAGGACCCAGCACTGTAACTGTAAACCACTTGACCTGTTAGAGTTTGTTGTTGACCAACTCCATGTGTTAAAGGGAAAAGTCCTGTTAATGCAGTTAAATGTAATGGGTCAACTTACAATAATGCAGTTTATTTAGGGTTATGTAAATATATTTGAAATCAAATTTGATTCAACATCTGGAGTTAGTGTAACTTTTTAAATAATCCAGTTAACCTTTTTTTTTTTTTTTTTTTAAAGAGGTGCTCAAAACTAGTCACTTTTTTAATCTTATTTTTTTAGGCTTTAACTAAATTTTTGAAATGTGTCAACTGGGACCTACCTCAAGAGGCAAAGCAAGCGTTGGAACTGTTGGGCAAGTGGAAGCCAATGGATGTGGAGGACTCTCTGGAGCTTTTGTCATCTCAGTTCACCAATCCGACAGTGCGGCGATACGCTGTAGCCAGGTTGCAACAGGCAGATGATGAGGTATTGAAGTAATAGGATTGTTATGTGGATGTCCTTTACTGTGATCATAAGAAAAATGAAACCTTAATAGAATAACATCTGAAATCTTTTTAGCTCCAAATAAAAATGTCCTTCTGAACCAGACTCCTTGTCAAAGGAAGACAGTATTAGGATTGCCTGAGACTTACAAAACCTAATTTTGAAGCAAGCAGATTCATGCCAAAAACAATGTTTTCTTATAATTAGGGACCTGATTAAACCGCAGCAAAATGAAGGTTTTTTTGCAGCCTGTTCACAGCTTGTGAGTACAGAATGTCTGCAGTGTTAGCTAAAACCTGAGTATATACAATATTTACTCAAATCCAAGGTCGTATGACTGCTGAAGCTCTGGCTCCAGCACAGTCCTGAGCTCATGGTCACAGTTGCAGCCGCAGCTGCTGCAAGCCCCACAGCTGCCGGGGCCGGGGTCTGAGCCAGAGTTGCTACTGCTGCAGCTCCTGCTACCTGGCTGGGAGGGGCTAGAGCCAGAGCCACAGTGTGCTCTGTGCCCCAGGCCAGAGTAGGACTAGCAGTGGTTGCGTAACTAAGGGTAAATCAGGGGTGGGGATAGGTGTTGGAGATGGTTAGGCTGCTTGACTTTCCTGGCACTGCTGCCTGCCATTGCTTGCCTCCCTGCTGCTACTTTCCCTGCTGTAGCAATGGGGAGGTGGATTAATTTTAAGACAACCTTCCAATAATTAGATTCTAGGCATAGAAAATTATAACACATTTATTAATTTTCCATGTATAGTAAAAGCTGCATTATCCAGCACTTTACCTTCCAGAAATCTCTATTAACTGGCATCTGTCATAGATGGCATCTTGCCGTTTGGAACGCTGCCGAGTGGTGTCGCTAGCGGCAGTCTCAGCCACCATTGTGATTGCATTGAGCTTGTGCTGTGACTTATTTGCTGAATATTGCTGAATATCTCACCCATCTTGCAACTATGGCTACCTATAGATTTCATAGACATTAGGGCTGGAAGGGACCTTGGGAGATCATCGAGTCCAGCCCCCTGCCCAAAGGGCAGGAAGTCAGCTGGGGTCATAGGATCCCAGCAAGATAAGCATCCAATTTACTCTTGAAGGTGTTCAATGTAGGTGCTTGAACCACCTCCGCTGGATGCAGTACTCCAGCTGCGGCCTCACTAAGGCCAAGTACAAGGGGAGAATGACGTCCCGGGATTTGCTCGAGAAGCATCTATGGATGCATGTCAGCATTTTGGTCCATCTATACTCCATCAACAAGCAGAGGACAGAAGCGAAAGCATGTTGTTTTAATGATTACACAGAAATTGGACGTAATTAAGCGCCTAGAGAAAGGAGAAAACAGGAACAGGTTGATGCAGGAATTCAGTGACGGCTTGTTTATGATCTACGGCATCAAGGTGCAGAGGGCAGAGTTACTCCAGTTAGTGACGAATTCTTAGACAAGTAAAGCAATTGAGCAATGCTGTATTCTGCACAAACCAAAATTGAAACAGTTAGACAAGATATTGTACGATTGGTTTGCTTTAAAACATTCAGAGAGCGTTCCAATTTCTGGCCCAATGCCAATTGAAAAAGCAAAAGACTTCTATCAACAAATGGGAATGACTGAGGCCTGCGTTTTTTCAGGTGGATGGTTGTCTTGCTACAAACTTCATTACGGTATCAGAAGGCTTCATGTGTCTAGAGAAAAAAAGTCTGATCATGAGGCTGCTGAAAAATATTATGCACTTCTCCAGAAATTGGTTGTGAAGCATGGCATAACCCCAGAGCAGATCTACCACACTGATGAAACTGGCCTTTTTTGGCCTTGTCTGCCAACTTCTACCCTGACTGGTGCAGGTGAGGTTGGTGAAGCTGGTTCTAAGCAGAGCAAGGACCGCTTGACTGTGCTTACGTGCGCAAATGCAGCGGGCACACATAGAATCAAGCTGCTAGTGGTGGGAAAAGTCAGGCGACCAAGAGCATTCAAGCGTGTAATTCATCTACCTGTTGAGTACAAGGTACAACCTAATGCATGGATGGACAAGAAAATATTTTTGCACTGGTTTCATCATTCTTTGTACCAGCAGTGAAAGAGCCTCTGAAGAAACTTGGAAAGCCAGAAGACACAAAATTTATTCTGATTTTAGATAACTTGAGCTCACCCTCCTGAAGCAGAGTTAGTGTCTGGAAATACTTTTACCATCTTCCTGCCTGCAAATGTCACCTCACTCGTACAGCCGACGGATCAGGGAATTATTGAAAACCTGAAAGCCATCTACAGAAGGGATTTAATGAGGAAGCTGCTCAACTATGAAGGCAGTCTTCCAGAATTTCAGTCTCAGTACACCATTAAGGATGCAGTTTTCAACGTGGCATGTGCCTGGTGTGCTGTGAAGAGTACAACTTGAAGGAGGGCTTGGAGAAAAATGTGGGCAGCAGCGATGTTTGCAGAGGGAACTTCTGATGAAGAAGAATTGGCAGGTTTCAATGTGAGACAGGAAAAAAACATCATTAAAAGAGATTCTTGATGTCCTTCAAAATGCTGACCCCACTAACCCACTCAATAAACTCAGAGATACTGAACGTGAAGAGTGGGTAAACATTGATCAGTACCTTGATGTTGCAGAAACCCTTACTGATGCTGAAATTATAGAAATGTTCGTGTATCCTGAGAGAGCTACTGCACCTGAACAAGACTTGGAGGAAGAAGATCACAGTGAAGAAGCTAAAGTGGCTCGGGCTACTGCCGCACAATGTCTGGAAACATGCTTGAAATTTGGTGAGCGGCAGTCTTCGTATTCTGCTCAGGAAGTGATGCAACGTTGTGTTGTTCACAACAGTTTCGTGAAAAAAAGGCAACTGGCTTGCAGGCAGGCATCCGCAGGTCGCTTCAAAGAACTTTTGCAGCTTGTGTCAAGGATCAGATATTAGTGTTGATGTCGATGATCCTCAAGAAGAGCCATGCTCCGGAGCAAAGCCACGTTTTGAGGCAACCTCTGATCCCAAGGTGCCTTCAGAAGCAGCTGAGGGGCAGTAATTATACAGTATGCTATTTACTATAGTATTTATCATATCATGGTTAAAATATTAAAAGTTGTTATATCATAATTAAAATGTTATATTAAAAGTTATAATAATGTTATATTAAAAAGTTAATTGTATTAAAAGTTATTATATAATAGTTAAAATGTAGGCTTAGTTTCTTTCTTGAAAACCCTCCATAAAGTATAACTTTCAGATAACCGCCACGCCCTATTCTCCATGGATGCCAGATAACAGAGCCTTTACTGTACAAAATATAATTACTGGAGTGTCATCTTGAATTCAAAGATACCTTGGATTGGCGTGAATACAATATGTTATCTTCAAGGGATGGTAAAATTACTGCGATAATTATGAAAATAAGGTGCAATATTCAGCGTACATGTGTTGGGTTTGTTTTTCTTATGGTTATGAAACACAGGTCTTTCTAGTGTGTATCCGTGTTCTCTGATGCTCGTCTTCAACCATGCAGACTTTATGAAATCGTAAAGTTTTCATTATTGTAGGTATTATAAGTAGGGACCTACTTCATTTACCGTTTCTCAGATTTTGCAGAATCCTCAAAATCAACCAAAAAAAATTTAATAAAAATAAAATCCCGGCTCTCCAGTAGGAGCCAATGGTGGGAGGGGAAAGTGGCTGGTGGGGAGCACAAAGGGCAGCAGACAAGATAGTGGCTGCCCCCTCATCTCTCCTCCCCTTGCCGGGGCCTCTGTGCCAATCGGTACTGTGGATCAGGGTGACATGGAAGAGCAGCCAGTGATCAAATGACCTCTGCCCCCACATCCCTCCTCCCTCCTGCGGTCTCTCCACCAATAAGTGCCATGAAGATATGCCCGCAAAATTGGCTTTGCGATCTGCAAGCAAGCTGCAAAAAACCTTTTGTCTTGCTGTGATTAAAGTAGGTCCCTAATTATAAGAAAATATTGTTTTTGGCATGAATCTGCTTCCTTCAAAATTAGCTCTTTAGTAAATCTCAAGCAGTCCTGATACTGTCTCCCTTTGACAAGGAGTCTGGTTGAGAAGGACATCCTTATTTGGAGCTAAAAAGGGTTGAGATGTTATTTGTTTTTCAAGACTTACGGAGCGCACAGGCTATGACTGGTGCCAGCTTAATTCAACCTAATATTTTCTCTAGGTTTTTTTATAGATGGAATATGTGCGGTTCTCATTTCTATGGTGACAGATTCTGTGAACATATTTCTCTGTTTCTGGATACATGACAAGTTTTTAAAATGCAACACAGCAATACGCAGCTCACAGTAAGCTACACAAATAGCACTCCCTCCACTTCTAGATTCATTCCATCTTTCATATGCTACATGATATTCTTGATCCAAAAAAGCCATACCTTGCTACATGCCTTTTTAAAGGCCATTAAACTGGCTAACATATTTGTTAGACTATGACCACCTATGCCACTTTTGGAGTCCTCAAGGATTGAAATGTAAGGTCTGTTATGTTTTTTTGTTCTTTGTTTCTGTAATAATCCAGAAGGGAAATATCATAGGCATCGAAGTCCCACACTGAATAGCTTTTACAGACAAAAGTCAAGAACATTAAGTTAACAATATATAAATTGTAAGGATGATAAAAACTGTAACTGTGATAAGGCATGAAGCAGACCTGTTCCAGCTTCTCTAAAGCAACAGCTTCTCTAAATTAGCTATAATGGCTCTTTATTTCTTGTACTGATGATTGCTTTTATTATGAGGTACTTTTTGTGTGACTGTGTGCATTTTAAGCTACTGTTTTACTTTGCAGTGGCTGCTACTCTCTCTCTGCCTCACTTTCTTTCAGTGATGAAGCTGTGACATAGCTTCTGCATGTGGACTAGTTTGCCAAAGTACAGAGCACCCCATATCCTTGATTGCTTTTGCTGTTTGTTTCTCTCCCCAAGGATTTGCTGATGTACCTGTTGCAGCTGGTTCAAGCACTAAAATATGAAAATTTTGATGATATAAAGAATGGTCTAGAGCCAAACAAGAGGGACAGTCAGGGATCCATATCAGACAGTATGGCAACATCTGGAACAAATGGCACAGAAATAGATAGGTAAGTAGATATTGCTTTTGGAAGGGAAGGAAGAAAGGATAGCAGCTCTAGCACTGAACCTCTGATTCGCCCTTGCAAATGTGCTTTTTTCCATTGGTATTTACTTAGTTTAGGGGTGTCAAACTTATCCAGCCCAGCAGGCTGGATAAATGCCCCTGAACTGGTCCTCAGGTTGGAGTGGGACCAAGCCCCTGTGGAAACCCTATGGTGCTGGGTCCTGCCCATGCCAGCCCTGTGGAACCAGCACAGAGTGCTCACTGCCTGTGTTGTGTAGGCTGGACCTGGCACTGCAGGCAGCACAGGATTGGTCCAGGGCACTCCATTCAGCCCTTGCCCTGAACTTCCTGCGCTGTGTGCACCGTTGGGTCCAGCCTGTGTCCTGTGCGTAGTGTGAGCCCTGTGCTGACCCTGGTGGCTTCTTGCACGGTAAGCCTTGGAGCCATTGCATGTTGCCTGCAGCACGCAGGGCTGGACTAGCTGCACATGCTGAACGGGGAGCCAGTGTGAGGCATGTGCTCCATGTGGCATCCTGCTGTCTAGCCCTGCACTCTGGTTCTGGGTCTGGCAGGATGCTGCATAAAGATGTGTCCTGTGCCAGCCCCTGGCACTGTGTGTAACATGAGCAGCTTGTCTAGCCACTGCACCGTGGGTGGCATACACTGGCCCCTCGACAGCCCTGCTATGCTGCCTGCAGTGCATGTGGGCCTGGGCCTGGTCCAACAATCCATGGACTGGAACGTATGACTCCACAGGTTGAATGCAGCCTGGAAGTATGAATTTCCTGGATGGCTTTAGATTTTCTTTGGTCTCATTTGCTGAGCCAGTAATAGCACTGTTTTGCTTATTGACTTTAAACTGAGCGATAATTTTAATTGCAAGGTAAAAAACTTTTGTTATGCAGTAGATTATATTAAAGTGAGGGTGTGGCCGAACAGTAAGCACTCAATTCTACGGGTTTCTTAGGGACATTGTAAAAATGCTGCAAATAGGTTTTTCAAAAGTCCTGGGCACTTATCTTTTATGAAAAGCGAAATAGAAGGGAAAGTGCTAAGGTCCCTAACCGCTTACCTCCAGTACTGGAAATTTACTACTTAATCATCCACCCTGTAGGAACAGATGATCCTTATTCAGCTCTCCAGTGGAGGGCATCACCAATCACCCTCAGTTCTTTCCACCTTACCAAGAGGATTGTCATTCCCAGGCTTTACCTTCTAGTAAAACACAGAACAGACTAAGCTCTTGAAACTTTTTTAAAAGTTTCTAAGAGAAGTCCTGGGATAGAATGTGACCTTGTCCCATTGCTGGCAGCCGTATGCTAGCATCTAAGTTAAATGGTGCCTGTGAAATCTTCTCTTCTGTTTTATTTTGTTTTGTTTTGTTTTTTTAACTGTGGCCAGCGAAGTAGCTACCAAAGGCACGGACCTTCTCCAGTACTACTGTAAAGCGTTGCTCAATATTCTTCATCGTCTTCCTGCCCTTTTGTTTTGGAGCTTAACCCTGGTGCTTTGGGGAAGGCTTCCAAAAGTGGCCAAGTGACTATTGCTTTTTCAAAAATAGGACTTGAAGTGCCTAAATCATTTTGAAAAATAGCTAGAGGTTATGTCGTCTCTATTTAAGGTGTATCTTTTGCTTACTTCAGCTTCCTTGCATCTCAGCATATTATTTTTTAGCGATTCCTGCTGCTGTTCTGCTTTTATAGAGTGCCCTTGGTTTTTTGAACTCCAAAGGAGGAAGGCTTGAAATGCTGTCTGTGCGGTAAAACACTGTCAGCAGTGAGGTAACATTCACTGCCTCAGACCTGAAGTAGGTGCAGGCGTGTTGCATTTTCATAAGCACAGTGAAAGTAGCTTATCTTTGATGCACTTTGCATTGATCACCCTTGAAACAGAGGGCTGTGCCAGAGCCTGCATGTTTAGGTGTCAGATCTTGATACTTGAGATTAGTTGCAATATGGGTGTAAATAACCTTACTATGTTTCATGGAGTCAGTTACCCCTCGTGTCCAATTCATTTGGTAATCTTGGGATATGGACAGACATGCATTTAGGTGCTTTAAAAGGGGAGGGAGAGTTATAGCAGCTATTTGACTCTGTTATGTCAGCATGATCCTATACTGACATCAGTGAGCTAAATCACCCTAACTTGGACCCTGAATAAAGCAAGGTAAAAGTTGGAGCAGTTTTGCTGTACTTGTATCAGTGCAGAATCAAGCAGACCTAACAGATGCATCCTAACATCTTGCATCACAGAATCATAGGAAGTTAGGATTGGAAGGGACCTCAGGAGGTCACATCTAGTCCAACCCCCCCTGCTCAAAGTAGCACCAGCCCCAGCTACGTCATCCCAGCCAAAGGATTGTCTATTCAGGTGTTGAAAACCTTCAAGGATGGATCTTCCACCACCTATCTAGGTAACCTGTTCCAATGTTTTATTTCCCTCCTAGCGAAAAAAATTCTTCCTAATATCTAACTTAAACTTCTTTTGTTGAAACTTGAGACGGTTGCTCATTGTTCTGTCATCTGCCACCACTGAGAACTGTCCAGCTCCATCCTCTTTCGAACCCCCCCTTCAAGTAGTTGAAGGCTGCTCTTCAATCCCCCCTCAGTCTCCTCTTCTCTAGACTAAATAAGCCCAGCTCCCTCCGCCTCTACTCTCAAGTCATGTCCCCCAGCCCCCTAACCATATTTGTTGCCCTCTGCTGGACTCTTCAATTTGTCCACATCCTTTCTGTAGTGGGGGGCCCAAAAGTCAACACAGGACTCCAGATGTGGCTTCCCCAGTGCTGCATAGAGGGGAATAATTATTTCCCTCGACCTACTGCCAACACAGTGTCCCTTGATCGCAGTACAGTTGTTTGTTGGTCTGTACCCATTGTTTGTTATGTGAGTTTTCTCATCTGGTATGTATATACATCTGCATGATCCCTGATTATAAAATATATACTCTCCTGCTTTATTTTCCAGTTCCCAAATCATGAGTCCTATCCCCCCTGTATCTTCACCACCTCCGTCTTCTAAAACAAAGGAGTCTGCAGATAGTGAAAACCTTGATGTAAGTAAAAAGTTTTAGCTGAAAAGAACTGAGATGAACTGAATGGATGCATGTTTCAAAATTGCTTTTCATGCTACTTGAGTTTGACTAGTGAAGTATAATATTACAGTTTATGAGCTTTGCTATTGCTGGATAGTCCAAAAGGTAAAGGCTTTTTTTTTTTAGTGGTGTTCTGTGAGGGGAAAGGAAGTGTTCAGGTGAAATAAATATAAAGATAGTGACATGCTGATGGCTACCTGAACTTTGTAGGACACACATTCATGAACCTAATTGCACTAGCAGGAACATGTTGGTTGAACACAATAGTATTGTGTGTAGTGCCATACGCAAAAGCAGTGACTTATAGTAAAAGTGAGTATTGGGATAGGGAATATCTTGCACCTGCTAGGCAGTTAAGATATTTTAAAACATAGAGATTCTAGCTGAGGTCTGCACAAAATAATTATAAAAGTGCCTATTTTATTTTCTCTGCTTTGTGAAGTTCTAGTTTTCAGTACTTTCTTGGGCCAAAGTCTCAAGACACACAAAAGATGTAAATTTGAGGAGTAAAGATGAACTCATATCTGTGACTGAATTAAAGTTTGTATAGGAATTGAATATTATAAGCATCTAGATGGAAAAGTTGAATAGTCTGAGAGCAGGGAATCCGTCACCCTGCTGCAGATACAGTCCATGTGATGCGTACTTCCTGCTTTTGCAGCAAAGTAAGAAAACTCAACCTAAGATTTTTCATTGGGGTTGGCTCTTTAATCCAGGCTCTAAATCTACTGTGAGGAGTAGGTCTTGCCTGCTCCATATGCAGGCATATACTGGGCACGATTTATTAGCAGATCAACAAAACCTACTCTTGTGACAGTCACGCTAGAGAATTGTTTCGCACAGTACGACTGTTTAGAAGTAGGCTGCTTATGTAAGGCTGAAAAAATGAAAAGCGTATGTACAGTGAAAGAATATTATACACTTTTGCTATGATCCCCTTTTTAATACTTTTATTGTTTTTTAATCTCTTCCAGCAAGACCTCTGCACTTTCTTGATATCTCGCGCATGCAAGAATTCCACTTTGGCAAACTATTTATACTGGTATGTCAGAAACAACTTAGTTTGTGTCATGGTGCTGCCTAAAAGGTATTGAATTAAGATCACTGTGCACGGTTCTGCATAGAGACTGATAAAAGGTAAAATTTTCAGCTCTGGTGAATTTACAATATCAATCTGAGTCGAAATGCATTATCAGGTTTAAACAGACAGGAGAGGTGAAAGTAGTACAGTATGCAGTTGCAGAAGGTAATGACTAATCAAGATAGTACTCATTGCCTTATAGTAAGAATATAGATGCATATGTCTTTAGACAAAGTGAATTAGAATCATAGATTTGTAAGGAATCTGAAGGAGCATCTGGTCAATTCCCTGTACAAATGCAGGAATGGCATTTTGAAATATAACCAATTTATATATAGATTTTGACATGATATTAAAAAATATGAAATATATTTTGATATGATTGAGATATATATCACTATATCTTGATATTGGAATATCATTCCTGCATTTGTGTGACTAGATGATCCTTGAGATTACAATCCTATGATTCTAATTCACTATGTCTAAAGACATAAACATGTATATTGTTATTACAAGACAATGAGCTCTGTCCTTATTAGCTACCTTCTGCTTATGTATAAATGTGTGTCTGTGTGTATTTATATTAATGCTCCAATCAAAGCTAGAAAACAAGAACAAAAACCCCCTCACATGATGGACCTTAAATTGTCATTCAGTTTGGAAAAACAACAAATCCTTCTGCTTTCTCTTTACGGTATTTCAGTTTAAACTGGTATAAACTTTATCACATAATCTGCCTTTATTGCTTAGTTCATACACTGCCTCATGGCATTTGGTAAAATACTTAGTTAGTATAATGCACTGCAAACCTGTTGTTCAGAATTTTAAGACTAGCTGTATGAGATGTCACAGATAAGCACAATATTAACACCTAGATAGTTAGACCCACAAATATTGCTCTTCTGTAAGAAATATGTTCCTATCACTCCCTTATTTAGTTGTAATTTAAATTACTACCCTCAGTGTAGCCCTTGGTATATGTATTTCATAAACACCATTCTTGATTTACCATACATTTTAGTAAATGCTAATATATTGTGAAGATAGCATAATTGGCTTGGAAGTGTTTTGGCCAAATTTAAAATATAAAGTTTAAATGCGACCCCAAGAACTGACCTACCATGACAGTGGTATCAGTTTTAAGACCATCCTTTCCAGTGTTACACTTAGATTACTTCTCCCAGTATGCAGCTAAAGTGAGAGTCTTAGCAAAGTGGGGCAGAAAGGGCCCTCAGGAGGTCCTCTAATCTATGCCCTGGCTCAAGGCAAGATCATTCCTGTCTAAAACCATCCCAGTCAAATGTCTGTATAATTTGTGGTTAACAAATACCGATGGTGGAGATTCCACAAACTAGCTGATTATACTTAACCATCAAATGTAGAAAGTTCTTACTAATATCCAACTTAAATTTCCCATGTGATTCTTTACAGTTTTACAACTCATTGTGAATGTACCAGCATGCATATGCTCTCTGCCTATCTTAGAATGTATACGTTCACAATATGAGAACCTGTTCTTGGCGTTACAGTCCTGTATAGCAGCCAAATACTTGGTATAGGCACACATTCTAGGTTGGTTTTTTTTTTAAATGGGAAATAAATTGATCTAACTTCACTTAAATTACTTGTTTTATTTCACAATCTTTGAAGCTTTATTTCCACATTGGAAAGGTTTTTACCTTTGTGATACAAGCCACACACACACGAATATATCAGTAAGCCATCCAGTAACATTGGCTTTGAAAACCTAAACAAACTTTCTTCATAACTCAGTTGACAAACTATCCAGCAGTCTTGCAACATTTTTGCCTTCTGACCACAAAATCAGCCAATTTATTTGTTTACCTTCCAGACATCTCCATTTCTCAGTGACAAAATCCAAATGTCACAGCTGCAGTTTGATCTGACATAGCCATAAATCCTTTTGGCTGCTGAACAATTACATTTTTCAGCTAACCAGACACAGCATGAACCTAAAATAATCAATGGAAAAGTACAGTAACCCTAGAAACTGCTTCATATTACTGGGATCTTAAAGTCAGTCTTGTTCTTTCGCTTCAGTAATGCACACAGATGGCTAGCACTGTTGTCTGCACATCTCCTACCAATACATATCATATCAGCCCCTTAGCCCTTGCTTCACTCAAAATATCTGCGAGGCTGTCTAATTATTTTCCTTGCAAAGAAGGATAAAAAGGTCAGATTTTAATGAATTTCTTAGTTTTTGTTCCCTTTGCCAAGTTTGTGCTTGACAACTGAACATGCAGGAGAAGCTGTCAACAGCTTTTCAGTTTGTTTTCTCCCTAATGGTTTATAAATTTGAAATCCTAAACAGAACATCCTATTAACAGTTTCCGTATTGAGAAAAAAAATCAGAACTAATTTCTAGTTACATTATTAAGATGATCGTCCTTGTGAAAGTCAGTTTTTGTGACTGTATATCCACACTTTTTTTGTTTTTTGTGAATTTTAAAGCTTTTTAGGAATGTGTGATATGCACAAAATTGAACGACAGTTTTTGTTATTTGTTGATCTGAAAACAGTTTTCAGTCTCAGGGAATCTCATGGATTACAGGTTTCAGTGCAGTAGCCCAAGGGGTTTCTATGCAGACAAAAGAAAGTTCTCTATACAAAAGGGTCCACTGGTGAAGCCTCACCTGAAGTATTGTGTTCAGTTTTGGCCCCCACACTTCAAGAAAGTTGTGGTCAGTTAGGGAAGTGTCCAGCAGAGAGTGACTGAAATAATTAAGGGCTTGGGAAGCAAGAGAAAAGGGTGAAAGAAATATAATTATTTATTCTTGAAGAATAGAAGAGCAGCAGTGCAGGACAGAGGGGTGGCAGGGGTCAGCAGGAGATTTGATAATAGTCTTCAACTACCTGAAGAGGATGGAAATAGATTTAGGTTGAGGAAATTTAGATTGGAGATTAGGAGAAACTTTCTGACTACGAGTGTGGTCCAGTGTTGGAACAGGCTACCTAGAGAAGTTGTGCAATCTCCATCCTTTAAAATTTTGAAGAGCAAGCAAGATGCACAACTGACTCGAATGCTTTAGTCAGGATAAACGGGGCTGGATTGGACAACCTTGTAGTAGGTCCCTTCCAGCTATAGTTGTGTATGAACCTATGATTTGTTACTTGGACTTTATTCAAGTCTGTTGCATAATACCTGTTCAAAACTTGCTGTTCATTCAAGAGATGTGTACATGTAACCATGTCACACATTCTTCAACTCCTTTTTCATGTCCATGTTCATCTGTTTCAAATTTCTCATGTCATTGTAGCTCTTGTATGAATGAACCAGGGCTTGTATCCTTTACTATCACACAGTGCCTTTCTTCCCCTAAATGCGTATCGTATAATTAACTCATAAATTAAATGAAAAACAAAGCATGTAATAATCTGCCTTTGGCAAAATATTTTATTTAGCAGATCTTGAAACTATCTTGGTTGAAATACCATAACATAGATATTTAGCAAGGGTTTCTGTTTTAGTCATTAGATTGACTTTAATGTGTAATTACAAATTTCAGCCTCCATCACAGTTGTAGCAGGATTTCATTGTATATAGGAATCTTGACCACTGATAAACATGAAAAAAAGAAAGAAACAGTGCTTTACTGGAAGAGGAAGTGTGTCGGTTTACCCAGCTCACCCAATGTCTGTGTAGAGTGCGCGCTTCAATGTGGCTTTTTGGTGCTTTTATCTAATAGCTGATTCTACCCATTCAGTCAATCAACTATTAGATAAAAGTGCCAAAAAGCCCTTCTAAAGCGTGCAGTCTGTACAGACGTTGAGCGAGCTGGGTCAAACTGATGTAGTGCCTCTTTGGGGCATGCACTGTGCTTGGTGTGGGAGCGCACTGAGCTGAAAGTAAAGTGCTGGATTTTTTTCTTGTCTGTAAGCAGCCCTTGAGCATAAGTTGCAAGTGAAAATATTTTGACCATTTGCCCAAAAAACATTGGTATTGCGGATTAATGCCCAGCGCAGTGGAGTTGTCATTGTGCCTGATGCTTCAACCACCACAAAAACACCAACAAGAGGAAGGTTAACAAGTATCCTGGGTGTGTGTACACGTGCATTTATGCTGGCTTCAAATTACTGTGCAGTAAATTACTGCACAGTAAGCAGGAATAGGCCAGTTTCTGCACATCCAGGCGTTAATGCTTATTAGCATTGTGCGTGGACTGACTTGGGTCCAGGGGGTAGTGGGGGGCAATGTCAGCCTACCAACCTGGGGCTGCTGTGACCTGGCTCAGTGTCCTGTGGAGGAGCTGGCAGGGGGCATGAGGGTGCTTCAGTGCAGGGTAGTCAGCAGGCAGCCCTCCATGCACTGAAGTACCATCTTGCGTCAGCCAGCTGTGCCAGTGTCTACATGTACACTGCTGCAGAGATTTTTACTCTGCAGCAGGATAGTACTTGCTACAAGTACTATGCTACTGTGGAGTAAATTAATTTACTCCAGCTTAGTAGAGACACATGTAGACACATGATACTTACAGCACAACCTAATTAGTCGGCTGTGCAGTAAATGTCTTGTGTAGACATGCTCACTGTGTGTAAAATAGCACCTATAGTCCTTCCAAGAAACTAATAAACACAATTTTCCAAGACATTAGTTGGATAGTCCTTTTAAAATTAATATTATTCTGTTTTAGGACATTGCCTTTTCATTGCCACGCTCGAAGGATAATTCAAGTAATTCTCACTTTCCACACTTGCTGAAGAAGGGTGGTAGCGATATATACATTTGTTTGTGGGGAAGTTCTTTTATTTGCATTGCTGCTTTTCTAAGTGCTCAAATTGAGAACAAGATGATAAAGGGATGTAAAAATGACCATCTCATTGATCTTCTGGCTATTGACAAGCATTATATAGATAGCTAATTGGGAAGGCCTGTCCACCATATTAGCCTTGGTAGCCTGTGTTAGTGAAATCAGTTTCAAAAGTCTGGACATGTGCATGTGCGTGCATGCGCTAAGGTTAATAAGGACACCTTCTGGTAGCGGTGTCAGGGACAGATACCCTTGTTTTTATACTTATCAACCTGAGTCAAGTGCTGTTTTTTTTCCTTTGCATAATCAGCAGATCTTTATTACGCATTGGTCAAGAATTTGACATAATCAAAGGTTAACTTGAACTGTGTTTGTGTTGAAGGTATGTGATAGTGGAGTGTGAAGACCAGGACACTCAGCAGAGGGACCCAAAGACTCATGAAATGTACCTGAACGTCATGAGAAGGTTTAGTCAGGCTTTATTAAAGGTAAGCTTTCCTTGTTAATAATCACACTCTTTTTTTTTTAGGGCTGTTTCCTGGTAAGCACAGTTTGCCATGTCACAAGTACTACTGACAAGTCCTGACAAGCCCCTTAATATTTCCATGACTAGTTTTCATTTTGCTGTAATAATTGTGAATTGAGTTGAAAACAATTTAAGTGTAACTACTAAAAGAAACCTTTTCCTTTTTGTTTGATTGTTACTTTTTCAAACACTAGGCTCTAAGAGATTGTTTGTCATCCTGCATCATGTTACTTTTTTTTTTTTGTTTTTTTTAACAAATGTTCCTTCTTACTGCACAAGCTTTGACAGGAGAGGTGACTAACTTATGAAGCAAAACTCGTTGTTAGTATGGGTGTCAGTAGAAGAGGGTGCTGGAGGACTGGGGGAAAGAAAAAGCTTCTGCTTGGCAAACGATGCACAATTTGTAGTGCAGATGTGAAAACTTTGCCGATTTAATGTTGAACAGCCAAGCATCTTGCATTTTGTTTTACTTTAGTTTTATGGAGGCTTTTCAGAAACTTCTTTGTGACTTGAGTTGAATGTAAGAGTAATCTACCTGCCAGCTTTCTCAAGAAGGAACTGATTTTTGCTCCGTGAATTAAGCTGTCATGCATGAATGTTTGTCACTAAAATTATTGTTGCTATAAATTGAAGTGCATTGAAAGTTCAGATAATTGATTGCCAGCAAGAGCAATTTTGATTATATTTTACAGAAAAAGCTGTTCTTTGAATGGATAGCTTTGATAGCTGTTCACTTATCATCAGAAACTCACAGATAGCCCCAAGAATAAATGTACAAATTCCAGATGAAATAATTACAGAACAAAGAACTAATTTTCTTTTTTCCAAACTTACATAGGGTGATAAGTCTGTCAGGGTTATGCGGTCTCTGCTGGCGGCCCAGCAGACATTTGTAGATCGACTGGTTCATCTAATGAAGGCAGTGCAGCGTGAAAGTGGGAATCGTAAAAAAAAGGTAAATGACGGATTGAAAACCTTAGTTATCTGAGCTTTGAGTTGAAGCGCAGGTGTGCTAAGTTTTCCTGGGGAACTATCAGTGATGAGGTTATAACAAAGGCAGTCTACATTTGTCTAACATGAATATCTAACATATGTGCCTGCTGGTGTTAAACGTAAAACATTTCAACCCTTCTGGCCTTTCTGAGAAACCGTTTCTTAAATACCACATTTTCACTGAAAAGTTTGATGCCATCTCCCCCTCCCCAGGAAGTGGCTGCTACCTATCAATTAAAATTTGGTATATACCTGTAGTTAAGCCCTTGGAGTCCGTGTAATAGATTATGTGGCATTTATAACTAGCTTACTTCTTTATTAAGGTTTCCCGTTTTTTTATACTCAGCTGTCATTGTTCTTTTTCGTGGCACACTGTACGCTCAATTATTAATATTACAATAGATTCAGAGAATTTTTGGACATTTCTGGATATTTTTACTTTTTCTTGTTTCCATAGCTTTTTTTGCAGATCCACAGGGTATTTTTGGGCACCAAATTCCTGTGTATTTCAGCGGAACTTGGGTATCTAAATACCAGTGGACTGGCACCTTTATTTCTGGGTTTCTCGGTCATATTCATTCAGTTTGTTCTCCTTAATACCCTTTAGTTTCATGCTTACCAGATTTAGTTGCTTCTCATCTTGCCTCGGATAGTAAGTTTTGCTGGGAAATCATATTTACTTTGCGTGTGCGTGTGTGTCCTTAGCTCTTTGCTCTCGGTTAAATCCTGGCCTGTGGCAGGTGGCCATTGGAAGCATTCTTCATGGCATCAGACCACTTTAGTAACCCTTTAGCCAATCTTTGTGCCTCCAGCTGTTGTTAAAATAGTGGAGTGTGCTGCAACTGTCTTCTCTGTGTTGTAGGTAGAAGAAGGTAGGCTGATCCTTTCAACTGTGGGGTCTTCACTGTCTAACATAGTGCAGTGTTGTGCTGTATTGCTGATTAAACATATAATTTAAAATGTAGACCCTGTTTCTGAAATCTCTTCTGTACAAGCAGTTCTTTCCAGTCGAGCCATTAACACCAGTAGGGCTTCACACAAGTTCAGGTATTGACAAGCATGAAACTAGTTGTGGGATTGCACCCCAAAATTTGAACAGAATAGCTAACTATTACTGGAGAAATGTAGAAAGCTGACGACCTTTTTTGATAGTAGGTCAATTTACAGAGAAACATATGAATGATTGCAAGAGTATTTTGTCTACTGTGTCTGTATGAGCAGCTTCAAATGCCTGGAATCATTTCAGTGGGCATTAAGGATTTATGTATGTTTTGAAGCAGTAAATGTATATTCAGTAAATAATGTAACATTTTTTGTTATCATACTTATATCCAACTATTTCAGTTGAACATGTCCTTATGCTCTTGCTATCCCTGTCTTTTAAACTGGATTTTCCTTCTCATCTAATTAAACTTTTCGGTCTTTTCAGAATGAGAGGTTGCAGGCATTACTAGGAGACAATGAAAAGATGAACTTGGCAGATATGGAACTTATTCCACTTCCTCTAGAACCACAAGTGAAAATTAAAGGTATCATCCCAGAGAAAGCCACATTGTTTAAGGTAAATGAAGGAGTGAAATGCAACTGTTTCAAGTGTTTAGACTACTGATAGTTTTTAACTTGGGAATTTAACTTGTTACTTCTGAAACTGAGAGGGTAATGCAATTGATTTTAGTGGAGCCAATGCATGATCTAAGCACGCGTAATGTGTTCATTGCTGTGGTATTGGAGTGCACCCTTTGCTAAAGTGCTCTGCTTGGAAGATTATCTTCTGCTTGTGAAGTGTGTGTGTAGGTATGTTCCACATTTAAGGAAGATGGCTTGTATACTTGTGAATACCTTTTGAAAAATGAAGTTTACATGCTCCTCTGGAAGGAATAAAGTGGTGAACTTTTTGATATCTGGTCAGAGGGAGTTCCTAACTGAAGGCATGTAATAAAGGTTTGATCTTCCACCTGCAAGTTTTGACTTAGGCATGATTTATTCTGGTTTTCCTCAAGAAAAGGCATTGGATCCAGAACCCTACACTGAAATTTGCAATTGGATAGAGCTAACCTAATGTTAAAAATATTTAACTCTAGTATTTTGATCTTCCATTAGTACTCAGAACACAAATGGCTGCACATAATACCATCCAGATAATATTTAGGAAGATCACCGTCACCAACCCACTGTAGTCTAATTTGTAGGTAGCCAGAATATGGTTCATTGGTCAGATTTGTGCTATGTAGGCATGACTTTTTAGGCCACCCGAAAAGGTGAAGGACATCTCAAGCTAGTGATGCCATTTGGATATCCTTACAAAAAAATGGGGCAGAGTCAGAGGTTAGTAAAGGGTGTATCCTCTAGACTGAAGGTGAGTATCAGCCCTTTCTTTTTCAACTGGGCATTGTTCTATTGAGTTGCTACTCTTTCTTGGGCACTGAGAAAGCTAAGAGATTGTATAGTCCAAGTTCGATTTGTGGGACTTGTCAAATTGGCTGTCCTCTGTAACTGCTGACAAGGAAGAGGACTGCACAGGCAGTTCCAAAGTTTATCATTTATCATTGGTAAAATCCCAGCAGATGTGTAGAGCAGCCTTGTGTGACGTATGTGGGAAGAGGTCAGAGACAGCAGTAGCAATCTGCCACCCCTTTCAAGTCTTAGATAAGTCATTTAAAACTCTGAATAGTGTGTAACCTTACTGTCAGGCTGGGTTGCTAGACCGACACCATGCACCAGCCCTGGCTGTGCATGCGGCATGTGGTGTACAGGTTGGACCCCACCCAGCACACTGCCGCCATCATAGAGGGTCAATTTGGGGCACCCCAGATGCCCTGTGCTATATGCAGCGCAGGGTCTGACCTGTGCACTGCAGGCAGCACACATCATGTGCACAGTGAGCCCCAGGGCCAGGATGTACTGCACACTGTGTATGGTGCTGGACCACCACATATCACAGAGGGCTGGCACAGGACATGCATTGCACGGGTGTTCCACTGGACCTGGAGCCAGGTAGCAGGGCACCGCCTGTATTGCATGCCCTGTGCCGAGTGCAGCACATGCGGCTGGTCCATCCCAGCATGCGCTGGCCCTGGGGCTTGCTATGCACATGTTGTGTGCTGCCCACAGTGCCATGGCTGCTCCAAAGGGGGTCGGTCCCTATCCCGCTCGCAGACCAGATGAGTTCGGCATCACTGAACTAGAGCAACCGTTATGCTTGTTCAAATAAAACTTGTTCCCAAAAGAAAAGGCAGAATCTAGATACAATCCTACAGCAAGTGCCATTGATGTCCAGTGCACCTCAGACAGAGTAACCTTCATCTTCTGAAACTCCTTCCTGAGGATTAAGACAGTTTAGAGGCTCAGTGGTAATTGGCAGGTCTGCAGGGTCAGAAGGACAGAAAAGGGCTGCTGTGCCCCGCGGATTAGTTGCACATGAGCAGTTCCAGAGAAACAGCTCAATTAAAAATCTCCATTTGTATCCCTCATTGTTTTTGTTTCATTTCTCATTTGCTCAGTTACAATACATGAATTTATTCAAGTAGATAATTGATCTTCTTCAGTTCATTTCATGGGGAGGTGGGGAGCAGGACTGCAAACGGAATTAAATTAGTTCCTCAAAAAAAGATAATTAAAAGGAATTTTCACTTTCACTAAGTAAATTCAGTAGGCAATTCATTAAGATTTCCTATCCCTAGCATTTCTTTGGAGTGTTTAATTTAATTGAGGCTTTTTATTTCCTTTCTGGTCAGTTTAAATTGTTTGGCTCTGACAACTTAGCATACTGCTTCCAAGCTTGCTTATGTATTTATTTATTTTGACTATCCAAACTAAAGCTTCCTTTAATTACAGGAATAAAATAATGTATTTTCAGGTTTCCCACTGGGTAGAGAGTCTAGGAATTTCACAGCCTAACAGTTTCTGCGGCCAAACTTTTGATAACTAGCAATAGTACTTTCTTGATGCTGAGTTTTAGACTGGTGAGAGCCAGCCTTTTTGGCAGGTGTGCCACAAATGATCTGTGTGCCTTCCCTGAGTGCCACTGGGCCAGCATAACAGGTGGCACTTTAGGGTGGTGGCAAATTGAAGAGAGCAGCAAAATCAGCATGCACATACCTCACTGTGGGATTCCTCGGGGGCCACTGCTGCAGGCCTCTGTCTAATGCCAGCTCCCATCAGGTTCTAGGTTCATTACATGAGAGGGTGGCAAATATTGGTTGCCTATGGCGGCAAAAATCCTTGTACCACTTCCGACTGGTCCCCTTTTTCTGCCTGACCTGCTGCTCTGAGTTTTGCTTCCTTCTTGATTGGTGACAGTTCTGCCTGCCCCCTCCCAGTATGGCACAGAATACACACAGAGGATGCCCATGGCACTTTGCTGCCCTGGGCTTAAACCAAGGAGCACTATGTTACAAGCACAGTTCTACCAACGTGTAGAGCTTAGTGCACAACCAGTGCTTCCTGCACTTCTCCTGGCATAACCAAAGGGATGTAGAGTGAGATTGGTGGGGGTGGAAATTGCTTTGAGGTGCTAAACCATAGAGGGACCTTTTGATTATCTTTGCTAACTTCCACAAATACGTTTTTGTAACTGAATTTGGCGCCTTGATTAGCGATCTTATCACTGGGATGGATCATGTAAGAAGGCCAGAAAGAACCAGAAACATTTTGTGTGTACTAGAATGTAGAGGAAGCTATTTGTAGCCTAAACTTGTGACACATTTGAAGATGTAAGAATTGGATTTGTTCTGCTGTACATGGTTGTGGCAAACTTTCCTTTCCAGAGTGCCCTAATGCCTGCCCAGTTATTCTTCAAAACAGAAGATGGAGGCAAATACCCTGTAATATTTAAACATGGTGATGATTTACGTCAGGATCAACTTATTCTTCAAATTATTTCGCTCATGGACAAGGTAAGAAGCACTAACCAAAGGTGTATTTTTCATAGATTTCTAGGGCCGGAAGGGACCTTGTAGATCATTGAGTCTGACCCCCGGCTCTAGGCAGGAAAGAGTGCTTGAGTTAAATAACTCCACCTGGTTCCTATCTGATTTCTTCTTGAACACCTCCAAGGTAGGGGAAAGGATCACCTCCTTTGGAAGCCCATTCCATATTTTGGCAACCCTCACCATAAAGAATTTCTTCCTGATATCCAAACTAAATCTGCTCTTCATAGTTTCATAGAGTGTACTAGTGTCAAACAACCCCAGCAAGGTATTCATCAAGATTCCTCTTAGTTTCATAGGTTCTAGGGTCAGAAGGGACCTGAGCAGATCATCGAGTCCGACCCCCTGCCATGGCAGGAAATAATATTGGGGTCAAATGACCCCAGTAAGATGTTCATCCAACCTCCTCTTAAAAACCCCCAGGGTAGGAGCCAGCACCACCTCTCTTGGAAGTTGGTTCCATATCCTAGCCGCCCTGACCGTGAAGTAGCACTTCCTGATATCTATCCTAAACCTGCCCTCTGCCAGCTTGTGACCGTTATTCCTGGTCACTCCTGGCAGTGCTCGGGGGAACAGTGACTCCCCCAATGCCTGCTGATCCCCCCTGAGTAGTTATACTCTTAAAGACCCCCAGGGTAGGAGCCAAGAGCACTTGGCTTGGAAGTTGGTTCCAGATCCTAGCCGCCCTGACTGTGAAGTAGCGCCTCCTGATATCGAGCCTACACCTACCCTCTGCCAGCTTGTGACCATTATTCCTGGTCACTCCTGGTAGTGCTTGGAGGAACAGGGACTCCCCCAATGCCTGCTGGTCCCCTCTGACTAGTTTGTAACAGGCCACAAGATCCCCCCTCAGCCTTCTCTTTTGGAGGTTGAACAGGTTCAGGGCCCATAGCATCTCCTCGTAGGGCCTGCCCTGCTGCCCCCTGATCATGCAAGTGGCCCTCCTCTGGATCCTCTCCATGTTGCCCACATCCCTCCTGAAGTGCGGTGCCCAGAACTGGACTCAGTACTCCAGCTGTGGCCTGACCAGTGTCGCGTAGAGGGGGAGGATCACCTCTTCGGATCTCCTTGAGATGCATCTTTTGGATGCATGACAGGGTGCGGATGGCCTTCCTGACTGCATCCCCACACTGCTGGCCCATGTTCATCTTGGCATCAATGATGACTCCAAGATCCTTTTCTGCCTCTGCACTGATGAGAAAGGGAGTTCCCCAGCCTGTAGGTATGGTGCTGGTTCTTCCTCCCCAGGTGCATCACCTTGCACTTGTCAGTACTGAATCCCATCCTATTCTCATCCGCCCACCCCTGTAACCTGTCTAGGTCTGATTGCAGCCTATTCCTCCCTTCTAGCGTCTCCACATATCCCCGCATCTTAGTGTCATCAGCAAATTTGAACAGGGTGCTTTTTACCCCCTCGGCCAAGTCACTGATGAAGATGTTGAACAGTGTGGGCCTGAGGGCCGAGCCCTGGGGGACCCCACTGCCCCATCCCTCCAGGTCGAAAATGACCTGTCCACCCCGACTCTCTGGGTCTAGCCCTCCAGCCAGTTGGCGACCCTTTTGACTGAGTGGGTGTAGACACCACAGTCCCCCAGTTGCTTAATGAGAACGGGGTGAGAGACAGTGTCGAAGGCCTTCCAAAAAGTCCAGGAAGACGATGTCCATTGCTACCCCTGCATCTAAGGATTTGGTGACCTGGTCGTAAGAGGCCACCAGGTTGGTCTAAAAGGACACGTGTTGGTTGCCCCGAAGCATAATCTCCCCTTGAGGACATGTGTCAGGATAATTCTCTCAAAAAGCTTACCCAGATTTGAGGTAAGACCAACTGGCTTATAGTTCCCCCGGTCCTCCTTCCTCCCTTTTTTTGAAGATGGGAACCACGTTAGCCCTCTTCCAGTCCTCTGGCACCACACCAGAGCACCACGAGTGCTTGTAAAGCCGTGCCGGGGGTCCCGCAATGACCTCAGCCAATTCCCTCAGTACTCGAGGGTGGAGATCGTCCGGACCAGCTGATTTGAATACATCCAGTCCCTCCAGAAGTTCCCTGACTAGTTCCTCACTAACTCTTGGCCTAGGTGCGCCTCCCCTGGGGCCTGAGGGGGGTCCAGAGGGGGGTCCAGAGGGGGTGGCTGTTCTGGTCCCTGCTCAGGAAAATGGAGGCAAAGAAATAGTTAAATATGTTGGCTTTGTCATCTGATGTGACGACCAAATTTCCTAGCGTGTCCTGCAGCAGCCCCACGTTATCTGGTACCTTCATTTTGCCCCCTATGTATTTAAAAAAGGACTTCTTCTTGTCCTTGATCTGGGAAGCTAGTCCCAGTTCCATCTCCGCCTTGGCCTTCCTGACTGCCCCCCCAGCAGCCCTGAGGAACTGCTGTATAGTCCTCCCTGGTGATGGCCTCTCCCAAAACTGGACACAGTACTGCAACTGCAGCCTGGCCAATGCTGCATAGAGGGGAAGTATCACCTCCCTAGACCTGCTCGTGATACACCTACTGATGCAAAACAGAGTGCAGTTAGCCTTGCTTATTACCTTGTCACACTGGCGACTCATGTTCATTTTTGCGTCAACCAAGACTCCAAGATCCCTTTCCACTATTGTGGTACTCAGAATGGTACTTCCCAGTCTTTAGGTGTATTGGAGATTCTTTCTCCCCAGGTGCAGCACCTTGCACTTATCCTCGTTGAATTGCATCCTATTCTGATCTGCCCACTTCCCCAGTCTGCCTGGATTCGCTTCATGCCCTCTACTGTGTTTACTGTACTCTGTAGTTTGGTGTTGTCTGCAAATCTGGACAGAGTGCTTTCAACCCCCTTATACAAATCACTGATGAAGATATTGAACAGCACTGGTCCAAGGACAGAGCCCTGGGGAATGCTACTTCCTACATCTCTCCAGGGAGAAACCACCCCATCCACCACCATTTTCTGGGTGCATCCCATAAGCTAGTTTTTTCACCCACCTTACTGTGAAAAAATCCACATCACAGCTACTCAGTTTGCTTGTAAGAATTGGGTGCGACACTTGTGTCAAAAGCCTTTTTAAAGTCTAAGTAGATGACCTGTATCTCCACCCCTGTATCTAAGTACTTTGTGACCTGGTCATAAAAAGAGACCAGGTTAGTCGGGCAGGATTTGCCTGATGTAAACCCATACCAGTTGCCCTTTAACATCGTATTACTTGCTGGCCCCCCACAAATGTGATCCTTTATGATTTTTTCTAAGATCCCAAAAATAGAGGTGAGGCCAACTGGCCTGTAACTCCCTGGGTCTTCCTTCCTCTTCTTGAAAATAGGGACCACATTGACCCTTTTCCATTCTTCTGGGACCTGTCCTGAGTGCCACGAGTGCTCAAACAGTTGCACCAGTGGTATCGCTATGACACCGGCCAATTCCTTTAGAATTCTTGGATGAAGATCATTGTGGCCCTCTGACTTAAATATGTCCAACCCTTCCAAGTGTCCCCTCACTAGGTCAGCACTAACCGTAGGTAGATTGGTATTTCTCTTATGCCAGACTAAAGTCTAATGGGGAAGAGTGTTTGTATCTGTGTCCAGGAACACAGATGCAAAGAAGTCATTTAAAAGCTTCACTTTATCCAATCTCTTTCACTGCCTACTTTTGCTTATGCAAGCTGGGGGAGTTGACATCCTTGATTCAAAGCAAGGGCATGAAAAGCATTTGAGCATGCTTAACTCAGTTCTCCTTTTTTTTTTCTTTTTTTCTTTTCTTTATTTTTTTTTTATAGATATTGCATTCCAAGAAGTCTTCGTTTTTTCTAGGCTTTTTTTATGTAAGTAAATGTCTTGACTGGCCTAGGAAGGGTTCGAGCAGACAGACATAAATATGACTTGGCTTGGAACAGACTTCCCTGAGTAGAGGACAAGCTGCTGTATAACTTAACTCCGTTATGAAAATCAGTTTATTCCACTTGTCTTTTATATTTTTCTCATAGCTTTTGCGTAAAGAGAACCTGGATTTGAAACTAACCCCGTACAAAGTACTGGCTACTAGCACAAAACATGGTAAGGTTATTTTTTTCCTAAATAATACACAATAGCCAGGCATTTTTTGCATCTGCCTTCATTCAGTTACTTTCCACAGCAAGTGTCTTGGTTTGTTGTAGGTGGAAGGTACATTTTAGACGGTAAAATGGTGATGATTCCCTTTTGGCCTTGCAGTAATCCTGAAACTAGTTCATAAATATTGTGTTGTTATTGTTGCTGCTCATTTTCCATCATTTTGTCCAAGCTTCATCAAGTTCTTTTGTATCTCTTAGTTAACAAAACCTTGGTACTGATTGCCAGATTATTGTTGCTAACGAACTAGATTTACTTCTCTTCCTCTCTCATTTTTGATTATGGTATTTAGCATGTTGAACCTTCTGCTTTTTTTGTTTTTGTTTTACCTCCTGGGGTGGAATCATAATTCTTCCACCCTCAGACTGGCTTCTGGGCATAGAGCATCCTGCAGTTCAAATGTATTTATCCAGGAGGTCCATTTGTGTTTGCTGCGTTCCCTGCAGCAAACTAAATATTGGTGAACATAGTGAGACAGTAGGTATATCGATAAATGGACAACCACATCATATATAGTTCCAAGTTTTTACTTCTTAGATGGTTAAAACATTCTTCTAAATTCCAAAGAATTTAGAATATCTCTTTTTCCTTGCTAATGTTTATCCCACAACCTCCAATCTTTTTCTAGACAATTATCATGTAAGACATCTTAGTCTCTATTTGTTAGACTTGACAGGTACTAAGATCAGTACTTGAAATGTAACAGCCTTTTACATAAAACTTTCTCTTGTTTCACACTAATGTAAAATCTTGAAAATTCTTTATTCCTTTAAAAATATTTTAGGTTTCCTAATACATGGTAATATCTTGACTTTAAAGAGAGCGTTAAAGTACACCCTTGTATTGCAGTAAGCTGTCATGGCTAACATTCGTTTGGAGAGCCATTGTGAATTATTGAAATTTTAAGTATTAGTAGCTTACAATTCAGGACAAAACTTAAGGGATACTATTACGTAAGCACGCTACCTATATATTTAAAAAGTGTAGTTTAATATAGATCTTGAAGGGTACGAAGAAATTAATTTTGGATTGTAAAAACGAGTTAAATTTTCATGAAAAGGAGATCTTGATATTTGCATTTTAGAATAAAAACCAGAAAGCTTCTGTTATTTCATACTGTTATATGGAGCACTGGTAGAATTTTTTTTTCATACTATTATTCTTGTCATGATTCTGAAACAATAAAATAAATGTCAGCATATATGTGTAGTTTTCTATAGGAAGTTCAGGGCCTGTTTATAAGCAGCTGTGGGGTCTGGAATTTGGACTGCAAGACTGAAAGTGAGAAAATGAGGTATACCTCCAACGTTGCTGCTAAATGGATAATGTTAAAAAAGCACTTGATTAAATCTTTATGTATTCATAATTTTGCACAGGAGTTTATTTCTTGAAAGCATGCTCGCAGTTGTCATAAGCAGGTTAAAAACTTGCACCAGGTTAGATGTAGAAGCACAGCTCTGCCAGTCAAATGAAGCAGGCTGGAAGACTAGAGCGGTAGTGGTTTGTCTGCAGCATGCTATTTTTCACTTCATACATTCAGCACTGAGGATTCTGCTTTTGTGTTACAGGTTTCATGCAGTTTATTCAGTCAGTCCCTGTTGCAGAAGTTCTTGCAACTGAAGAGAGTATACAGGTAAGTGATATGGCATGTGTCTTATCCATTCTTTAATTGACATAATCAAAAGCTGGGTTTTTTTCAGAATCCTTTTTTTCTTTGAAAAACATTCTTATATTTCTTTTATTTAAGCCACAAGTTCTTTATTTTTGAAAAGAAAGCTCCATACTGAAGATCTTTTGCATGAGTACATTATACTTTTAATTGGCCATGTTAGTTTTAAGGACTTGGAACAAAGGTCGGGTTGTTTGGACACCAGTGTTCTGACATTGCTTTGTTGATGAACGAGTAGTTTTAAATGCCTCTGCCTCATGCTACATTTAAAATAGATTTTAATTACATTTTAGATCTGCTGCCATTCAGAGTCCTGGAGCATCCATTTTGAATAAATACCAAAGCTTTTTGCTGTATAAACTAGGTTTTTGGGGGGGGGATCTTTGCACGCATCGTATTATAGAGCTCTTCTTCTGCTAAAAGTGGATTATCCCTCTCCAAGGATGCCAATGCGGGGCTGTGATACTAGTTAGTGCAAAATTTCTATAACCTTCTTTGCATCTGTTATAGCAAGGCTGTCCAATTTCCAGGCAGTCGACCAGCCTTGCGGGCCACAGTCCTGGGGGCTGCATGAATTGTGGTCTGCAGACCAAGGGCCTCTCATCACATGGGCAGCCTCCTCCCCTGAATTCCCCACCACGCGCACAGTACAGGCAGCCCAGGTCCCCCTCGCCTCCTGGCCATTTGTGCTGTGCAGGCAGCCCACCCCCTAGTACTCCTGAAACACAGGCAGTTTGCCATCTCCTCTCCAAGCTGCATGCACAGCCCACCCCACTCCTCCTGGCTATTTGCCCACCTTCAGTATAGGTAGCTCAGCTCCTTCCTTATGTATAGTGCAAGCAGCCTGGTCCCTCCCCTGCCATGTGTGCCATTCAGTCATGCCAGCTCCCTCCTGCTGTGCCATCCTGTCCTCAGGCGTGGGGGTAGGATGTAGAAGCTGGAGGAGTGCTGGGGAACCATAGTGGGAGCCTGTGGGCCACATGCTAACCCTTTGGGGGCCACCCAGACAGTCCTATGTCATTGTTAAAAGGGTTGGTAGTGGTAGACATAATGTAAGTGCTGTGTAGCAAAGCTTACATGGAAGTTGAAGCTAAAATGCTACTTCACCAGGCATCTTCCATTATAGCATAAGTTAAAAGTCCTTGGGGGAAGAAAATTCCATCAGCAGTTCTGTGCCACATGTAGTGCCTTCTGTTATACTTGGAGTCTGTGGTTTTGCACAGTAATTTCTGTGTTTATATGATAGTAAAGTTTCTGTCTGATTATATACTACCTAAAAATGGTAGGATGAAAATAAAGTATTCATATAAAAATACAGACAATATTATTCTTTGATCACTCAGGTTAGGAAATATCAAAGAGAAAGCTGAGTATGCATCTCCAGCTTTTTCTTGCTACTTATGTATTATATTGTACAACAACACCAAGTTTCAAATAGCATGCCCTTTCTAAAACTTCTGACCTGTACTCTTATCTGGCAAACTTTCTTCTATTTTTATTCTTTTGTTCTAACATACCTTGAACCCATCCGTCTCTGCGGCCATGGTATAAATTGTATGAAGGCATTTTTTTAAATGCTGTAGAGTCCCCAGATGAAATGGTAGCCACATTCTGTTTGCACTGAAACTAGAATAATAGTTTGCTTTGAAGATCCTGCAATCTAAATAGAAGAGATAGATGAAAGGGTAGGAGGCAAAATAGCATCTCTCCTGAGATCACATAACAGGTTGACACAATCAAAAAAACCTTAGGTCTCCTGGGCCTTAGTCCCGTGTGCGATCTAGTAGATAAACATTTTCTCCTAATAGCCAGTAGCACAGATGGTATAGGATAGGGCAGGACAGTGGTAGAAGTATTTTAGTATTGAACCTTTGCTACTTGAGATGCAGCTACTGGAAAATTAACTTAGCTGCACAACTAAACAGGCTGTATTGACCAGTGATTCTCAGCCAGGGTGCTGTGGCATCCTCGGGTTCCTTCAGATCCTTTCAAGAGTGTCATGGGCTGCCATGCAACATTAGTACTGGCAGGTGTGCAAGGATGATCCACTAGATAAACCCAAAAATGTAATGTAGGAACCGGCAGTGTTAAAAACAGTCTGACCCATTATGATATTTCTGAGTTCTTTGCAACAGGAAAAAAAGTTCTATTATGCTTCCGTATTCAAAAAGTGAGAAAAAAACTAAAAGCTGGCATTTTCTGAGCGGTGCTTTGGGTCTAATGAAGAGTGCTGTGAAGGTTGGGGACCACTGGTATAGACAAATGAACTTCTGTTTTTATCTGCATAGGTTTTACTCATTGTGCCTGTTCAGTATGCGTTCATTCATTCTTATCAGTTGCTAGCATTGTGCACTATAATTTCGATTGGAAGTTGCAGAGAAAGTAATATGCAGGTTGTATTTGAGGAATATTAGATGAAAGAATTCAGCCCTGGGTTGTAATAGATGCATGCCAGCAGGAAGAATTAAGCTTCTGTGTGCAAACTTTGTCAGCAGTTTTCGGTGGCCTAATTACGCAGCTTTGAAGTTTTCAGTGGGGTTTTAGTGTAAAATTTTCTGGGTTTGTTTTCTTATACGATAAACACAGAGCTTTTCTGCCCTGGGCTTGGATGCAGTTGCCAGGCTTCTAAATTGTGTCTTAGTAGGGTTTGCTTCAGCACAGCCAAGAGATAGGGGCAACAGAAAGTTTCCTCCTAAAATCCTGCAGCATATGAGAGCAGGACTCTTTTCTTCCATATAGCATTTAAAAATCCTGCCTGGACTCTTCCATTAGCACCTTGGATTAGACTCGATTAATCGGCAGATCTCCGGTGCATCATGGGACAAAAAAGTATGTGTAGAAATGCCCTTCAGGTCTTTCACTATTCACAGAGCTTCTCCTCTTACACTCAGATCTCCCTTATGTTTAGGGCAGTTCAGACAGCTATCCAGTTGACTGGCAACTTTGTGATGCACACTTGTACAGCTTCTTTTTATGTGGCCATTTATTGCAAAACTGCTAATTTACCTTTGGTTTGTGGGTTGAACTGTACTAACTTGGTCAGACCAAAATTGGTTTCTTTTGGAATGAGGGTAAGAGTCCAGTTGAATGCCAGTTTTCAATGAGAAACCTTATTAGTTTCCTTTTTAGTATCACTGAAGCTGTGTTCATAAAGCACAGTGCATTGCCACACATAGAGTACTGAGCTACTTGCAAACGAATTTGCTTATTGGGAACAGTGTAGCTGTCATAGCCCTGGTAAAGCAACACATTAAAATGTTGTGCTGCTCAACCAGGCTAATTAACTAAGCTAAAGTGCTAGGTTAATTAATATGACTGTGCTGCTTTCTAGTACTTGAGCTAGATGGAGCATCTGTGCATGAAGCTGCCTTGTGCTGTATGGACATACCCTTGATTTGTTTGTTTTTGAAGCAATGTTGTAGGGAGAGATGTAATGTTAAGTGCATGTTCTCAGATGTGTTTCCCAATGTCTTGATTAATTTGAACTGCTATTGTTGTTTTAATTTTTGCTGGCCTAGCACAAACTATATTTACAGCAGAAGCATTTCACAGTCATGGTAATTAGGCAAGAAGCCTGCAATGCAAATTTAACTTTATGGGATTATTTTAAAGAAAGAAGAGCCCTTCAGTTTGTGACAAAGTGACTCTAAATCCATGTCTTCTGAAGAAAATAAGAAAAAGCTAATAAACATAAACTAAACAGCGCCGTAGCACCGAAGTGGAATTTGCTTGATTTTCCTTTGTTTAATGTTATCTGACAGTTCTGAGAATAACACTTTTAGCGTGCAGCGTTGACAGTCTCTAAGTGGTAAGATTAATAACTGAGCAGGATTTTTACAAATAGACTATGGTAATAAGTTTAGCCCACGCTATAAACTGCTAACTCTTCCATCAGTCCCAAAGATAGTTGCCAGCTATGTCGAGTAAGCAAGTGTTTTTGATGTATTCTCAGAACTTCTTCAGAAAGCATGCACCAAGTGATACTGGGCCTCATGGAATAAGTGCAGAGGTGATGGATACTTATGTGAAGAGCTGTGGTAAGTTATGGACATTTTCTTAATAGTTTGCTGCATGTACCAAGGACAGAGTGTGATTGTTAGATCGATGGAGTTTTAGTAGCATTCAGATGAGTGTTATGTAGAAATCTTTAAACTGACAGCAAGAAGGAACAATGACTATGAGAAGTAATGGGAATATACCCATTATGTGGCATTATGATGATACAGCTGACTTCCCGCCCTTTGGGCAGGGGGCTGGACTCGATGATCTCCCGAGGTCCCTTCCAGCCCTGATGTCTATGAAAACTATAGATAAATAGTGGATAGCTAATGAGCACCTTGCTTTTCCAACCATACCATTACATCGCTTGCTTCCCTACCTCTGAACACAAGGCCGGAACATAAAAATCCTTGCCCTTATCCCATGTTGAAGTAACTTGGGCCAGAATTAAAGATAGATAATTTTCCTTGTCTTCAGCTCCACTGAATATAAACCTAGTTACTTTGAGGTGAAGTTTCTTAATTACAAAATCAAAATGCGGCTACTGTCTTAGTGGAAGAAAACTGAAAATACTTAAGTGTGTATGAGGAGCTCCTATTTCTGTTGGTGCAGACCCTGGCAATGGAACAGTCCTTCTGGGGAAGAGCATATGGCATAAATGAGATTGCAGCCACCTGTATTAGAGAGGTTCGTGCAGCCCCAAAAGTGATCAGCACTTTCTGATGAGAGTATTGTAATATCTCTCTGTCTTTCCTGCAAGCGATTGGTGGAAATTAAGTGCCCCCATCTCCCTAGAAACCGTCTTGAAAGACAGTTTCTCCTGTCTCTCCTTTCCTCTAGGGGCCATGATAATGCAGGGAGAGATAAATTACATCCCTTATTGGTGTTAGGCAGAAGGTTAAATTATTAAAGCTGATTTTAAAATCTTTTGCCATTTGTTCTTTTTTTTTTTTTTTCTACTTTCCTGCCTGACATTAATGAGAATAGACTAATTTGATTTCTGTTTATTTCTAGCACAATGTTAAAGCATTCATATAAATAACAGGTATAGCTTGCAACGTTTCCTGTGGTATTCAGTTGAAAAAAAAATCATGCATGAATCTACTTAGACAAAATGTATATTTTGGTTCAAAATTAACCTGGTAGCGTGACTTCAGTGCTTTCTCCACAAATGTTAGTGGATCACCCTTTGGAAGGCTGTGTTGGACCCTACTAGCTGTGGGTAATGCCATTACTGTGTACATTGTTAGTGACCTCTGGGGACACAGGCTATGTACAGGTGTTAGTTTGTACCAGGAGAATCACTCCCGGTAGTAATTGCTATACTATAGGCACTTGTTGAGTTCCTTGTGGAAGAAGTATGACCCATCCATAAGAGCAGTCTTCCAGGTTGACAGATGGAAGATCTTCCTTGCAAGAAATGTTCTCTTACTACGATGAATGCAGTATGCGCGAGCGCTGTGTGATCGGGAGGAGTTAAGCTATAGCTTCCCTTGTGCCTTTCCCACACTGAGGGACTCCAGTGCGGGGAAAATAAGGAAAGGACATTTCCCCACCGCTGGCTTCTCCCAGTCAGGGAAGGGATTCTGCTGCTGCCTCCCCCTCACCCCCTCCAGGCCTTCCCAAGATTGGAGGGACCCCAGTTTAGGGAAGGCTTCGAGAACAGTGGCAACTAGACTCCTCTCCTGCTTCCCCCACACCCTTCCCCGATGAGGGGGACCCTGACTGGGGGGGGGAAAGGGTGTGTTGTCAGGATGGAGTGGGAAGATTTCTATTTTTTTTTTTTAATTTGCAGCAGTAGAAATTAATGCCTCTCTATAGCCATAGTTGCAATGTAATTGCCACCACTAAAATCGATTCTTAGTTCCCACATATTTCTTGCACAGAAGTCCTATATGTGGTACTTGAAACACGCTTTGTAAACAAGCAAGCATTTTCTGAACGTCTTTGAATTTTTTATTTGTTCCTTTCTTAGTGGTATATAAGTTAAAGTAATACTATACTGATTGAATGTTGGAAAAATGGAGATCTCATAACTTAAATGATAGTTCTGTATCTATCCAGTATTATATAGATAGGTATGGTGTATGTACACGCATAACCTACAGTAATGATATACAAGTGAAATACTAAGAAATATTTATTAATGGCATATCTTTGTATTTCATTTTCTGTTAATGTCACTCTAATTTTATTCCAGAAATGTTTCCTTATATTCCAATATGTTCTTTATCTGCTCTACCACATTCCTTCTTGTGATCTTAGTAATAACGTATCAACATGCATACGAGTACCAGTGGTATGAAACACGATGACTTCTAGAAGTTGAAATATTTCTGTTTTATAATTTACTTGTTGCAGCTGGTTATTGTGTGATTACCTATATCCTTGGAGTTGGAGACAGACATCTGGATAATCTTTTGCTAACAAAAACAGGTAATATATTTTAAATCAACTACTTCAGTGCTGTTTGCAAATACATCTTGGCAACATTTTACTGCATTTTACCTTACAGCCATAATGTTTGATAAACCTGTTCTATATTAAATCACATTCCTGTTTATGGAGACATCATAACATCTAAGGTCATACTTGATTTAGCAAGGTAAGCTTTAGGTTGAAAGTACATACATAATGGAGTGTGTTAGAGCAGGTATACAAGTGCAGATGGCAGCATGCTTATTTTTGTACTATCTCCCTGTTTTATTTCCTTGTATCATGCCTTTTTTTCTGAATATTTAGGTGGGGGGGGAAATTGCAGTTTTAAAAACAGGCTGCACAATTGATTTTTTTTCCCCCTCAGTAGACATATGTATAAATAATGAGAACAATAATAAAATGCTTGTTCTCTGAAAATAGTGGACTAGGTTTTAGTTGATTACAAAATGTTGCGTGTTGACTGAAATGCACCTTGTTTGGGAAACAGCGCATTAATAGACTAAAATTAAATTGAACTGCTTTTTTCTAACTGCTTTTCTAATTTTTTTTTTGGTCCTAAAGTCAAGAAATATGGCGCACATAACTTAAAACGGTGTCTGTAAGCACACATTCTGTTTTCAAGCTTGAACTGAGGAAGCCGAAAAACAATGGTACAATTAATTGGGTAATTAGAAAGTAATGCCAGTTCAAAAAAATCCTAATCGGTTTTATAAAACAATTTAATTTTTCATTAGATTGTTATTGGTACTTCATAGGGTTCTTTAACACACAATCTCAAAGCAATTTCAAGATCGATTAATTGCATGTGTCTGTTGTAAAAAAGACTTTATGCAGACAGATTTGGCATCTATTACATGCTCAACTGCATTCCAAATACAGTAGAAGTTTAAACACTTATTAGCACTAGCTATATTGATAGTAGATGCATCTTGGTACAATAATCAAAATTATTCTGGTTAGTCCTTGCAGCTGTAATGCTTACTCTTTGACCAGAAGCACTCGTGTGTCTTTCCATAATTATAGATCTTTCAGGAGTGGAGTAGTGTAGTGCATCACAGTGTATTAAATTAATGGCAAATCACAGGGTTAAGCATCCCTAAACCAGGGGATCAGGTATCATAACATCCGGATAAGTTCATTTGAGATGGACAGAGATTGAAAGCATGAGCAACTCGTATTTGAAAACAATATTTAAAGTTAAATCAAATGTGTATGTACAAGCCTATGTATCTTTTAACATTAGAGTTATCATGTTCATCCCTACTCTTCTTGCTCTCTTGCTTCATCCTAGTATGAAATTAATTTGCTGCATTTTTGCTTGATTGCCTGGGTCAGGTATAGGCATAGTCTCACTTTTATTCTGTTGTGTTAAAAACTTTTTTTGTGTTGGACACTAATTCCAGAAATGAAAAATAAATGGGAAGCCAGGTCTCTGTCTTACTGGATCGACATTAACCACCAAGGTACAGTCAGACTTCTTCTAGCAGTCTTTGGCCCAGTGAGCATTACGTTTTCTGTTTCCTGGCACAGTTTAGGCTGTACGGGTAGAAGTTGTTTTGAACCTTGATTAGGTTTTAGCCTGCTAACTAGAGCATTCCTGTGAGTGGTGAGAGATGTGGATTTCAATCCCCTTAGGCCAGGGCTTGGCACTGAACAGTGCATGGGCTGGATCTAGCTCACAGAGCCATTGGATCCATCCAGTTGTCTTGTGGCATCACCAGTGGTTGCAGAGGGGGAACTTAGGCTACAGGCACTCTTTCTGTGTCCCTGCAAAAAGAAGCACTGCTGCCAGCAATCCTAGTGCCTACATGCCTCTGACCCTAGGTGGATCATCGTGGCCTGCAGCTGGGAAAGATTGTCCACCCTCTGTCTTGGGCAGAATTGATCCTGGGTCTTCCACATCCTAGAGGAGTCCTCCAGCCACTAATTTATTACCTGAGACAAAGACACAATCTCCTCCCTAGCAAAGTATTAGTCACTGCTGCATTTTTGTAGGGAACCCGAATCTTCTCAGCGTGCTTTAAGCATTCTTGGAGCACGCCTACCAGATTGAACCTCCTGAGGGGTCTTGGGTGGAGGAACTTTGCATTTTTGCATTTTGATTGGGCTTATATATGAAATGCAGGCTGATTTGCTCCATCCTGTCAGAACGCAAGTACTTCTGTCCATACACAGATAAAAAATCAATACTTTCAGGAGCCTAGGCATCTCAAGAGTAAAATCTGTGGCGCATCTTGACAAAGGTAAATTGCAGCTGTCCGCTTGTCTTGAGAATTTCTACTGAAGTTCCAGGTCAGAAGTTTACATCTTTTTTTGGATCTTGCCCTAAGATATGTATTTTAGGGACCTAATTGCTTGCAGTCACTTCTGAAACTATTAGCTTAGTTTGTAAGGTGCTCCCTGCCCTGACTTCTCCAGCTAACATGGCTAGCTGCCTCTCGTTTGCTTCTCTGTTGCTGTCTGTATATTACAGGGAGCACATACACTGACTTCCTAATGCATAAGGCGTTCTAATAAATATAGGAAATGAAGTGAAGAGAATTAAAGACAATCAGTCAATGAGATAGAAACAGAGCTTTGGAGCATTTGTCTCCCAACCTTACACACACCATCCTGAGAAGTGAAGCCTGCCTGCAGTTGTAACTTGCCTCTGCATGCTAGCCTTCCTTAGCTACTGATTTTATAAACTTGGCAGGTATCTGAGCCAGCTTGTCTACATATCTTCAGAATAATCGCTCAAGGATTCATTACAAAAAAAGCGGGGGGATCAAAATTATTTCTGTAGAACATGGAAAAAAAGCATTACACTTCATTCCATAACTCCTGCAAAGCTGACTTTTGCAAGGGAATGTGTTTTCCTTGTAGTCAAACAGTGAAAAAATTTTTTTCTTGTTTAAGCTATAAATAAGCTAGCTTGAATGTAAAAACAAATGTTATTTGAACATGAAAGGCAGCAGCTTTCTAAACTGAGAAGAGTAGAAAATGATGTGAATATAACATTGTGCAACCTTAACTGGTAGGGCCCGGTGATAGTGCACCATTCTGACACATCCATCAAAGTTCTGAATTTTGAAAGTGCTGTACGTTATCTTTGTAAATTGATTAAAAACTTTGAATTGCAGAGATTAGGTAGAATCTTTCTATGCCTCATTTGTGTGCAAAAAAACCCCAACCCAACGTTTTAACTTTTAGTTTTCTAATGTTATATTTTTTGGTCCAGTTATCTGCTTACATTCATCTAACAGAATTTAGTAGGAATGTGAAGAATGAATGTGACCATCACAACCACATGTGTCGGCTGGTTTGTAGGCCCTCAAACAGGTTGCTTCTCACTGGAGTAAAAGCATCTCAGTAGTAAGCTAGTTTTACTACTACACTCATTCCAACTCATGGGAGTGAACATTTGGGTCAAGGCTGCTGATTTTTGAAGTTCCAGATAACCTCAGGTAATAAAGTACAATTAATGCAGATGCCAAATCACAATATACTTTCAAACATATATGATTTGAAATAGGTAAATCCTGTTGCAGTAAACTTTTTTTTGTCTGCCTCCTTAATTTTGACATGTAGTAGAGAGACAAGAAGTCTATTAATACTGGTAAGGTTATTGAGATACTTCTAGTTTGTCTTTAAGTAAGACTTTTAACTGAAACCCCCCACAAACTTTAAATGTCTGAAGAGATGCCTAAAAGAATGTGTAAACTCTTTTTCTGGCCAGTGGGGCATTTAAGCATAATGCAGGCTATGACTGGTGTCTGGAATGGGTCCCTGACTCAAAGCTTGCTTAGCGTGGATGCAGTTGAAGCTCTACTAGCTGGACTGTTTTGCAGCCGAGCTTGAGAGAGCTTCTTATTTGCAGGTTTGTCTTTTACCTAAGCATTTGAGCTAGTTTTATCTATAGCTGTTTGGATCCCAGAGCTTTTATATTCAGTTTAAATTGTATAAATTTAAAAACCAAATGAGTATTTGAAAGAGAGCATAAGGCTTTATGTGCTTACTGTAACCTTTAATTCATTCTTGTGTTTAGACTTTTTTCACATCTCCATTTGCTTTAGACTTTCGTAACACAAACAGTGCAGGGAAGTAGCGTATGAAAAATTCTGTAGAAAGTAAAGGAAGTGGAGGTGCTAATGCTGAAATTGGGAAGGTAAGTGGACAGGACTGCTTTTAGAAGTTATGTTTATTCCCACTGTAAGCTTTGTTTGAAGGGTTGCTTTCAAAAAAGCCTGCTATCTTAAAGTGGATCACTTCCTCTTGCATAGGATGACAACTGTAAGCAGGGTTTTATGGTTGTAAGATGTCTACTGTCTATTAGTTTTTGTATACTCAGTCACAGGAAAGAGATATGTAACTAGGTTCACAGGTAATACTAAATTTTACTTATGCTTTCTCCAGTGTTTTTCATAAGATGTGCAGCAGAGGGCAGTGCATATCCATGTTACATTTTCATCTAATATTCTTCTCACTTTTGTCTGTATCTCATCAAGTAGTAGCAGTGTGATTTTAAGTGTACCTTTTCCTTAACAGTTTCTTGACCAGTAAGAAAACCTCTTAAATCCCAAATCCTACAGACTTGCTACGGGGAGCTATGCTTTCTGCCAGTGTAGGAGTCCCATTGAGTTAAGCGTTTAAAGACTGGAGTTTGCCTTTTCTCTCCAGATGGGAAACTTAGCACATATTTTGCCTAACAGTATAATGTGTATAGCCATAAATGTCCCCTAAGATTCACATAAAACAGTTCAAATGCTCCTTGGCAATAAGTGCCAAAAATAAGGCAGTACTTGAGTTAGCTGACTTCCATTGCTTATCTCCTTCCCCAGGAACACTTTTGGCTTTCTATTTATAGGCTACAGCTCTTAGATAGCTCTTGCCTGCTGTAACCGTCTGCTGTAACTGTCTTAACTTTTTGAAAATTTTCCCCAGAGTTTAAAAGATATACTGACATTTATAGTTATTTATAATATGCCATATAAATACATAAATAAAAGACAGGTTTTCAGATCGTTTTAAATGCATTCTTGTGGGGGGGGGGTGTTTTTGTTCTGTTGTACTTTTTTGTGTGCTTTTTGTCTTTTTTCTATAAATGACAGGTTTTTAAGTCTTCACTGAAAAAGAAACATACGGTGAAGACATAAAATTGACAATACTACAAAGTACTGTGGCATACATGACATGAAGCAAGCAAAATGAAAATACTATCTGGCTTCTCATGATAGTCTTCCATAGTTTTACCAGTGACCGATTTTAGTTAGTGCCCTTATTGGTATTTTGTTAATTACATTTAGTAAGCTGAAGTGTTGCTGCTGTGACACGTATTTTAATGAAACTCAGTGATACTGTGATGGAAAACCTAATCGCATTTAAAAGCGCAGACTCTTTAAATTAAGCAACTCAGACTTTCTCCCTTTTTCAGTCTCAAAAATCTTTCTGCAACATTAAGAATGTAAAAAGTTAGGTGAGTACTTACTTTAACATCTATAAAACAGTGATTAATTAGTCACTGGGATAACTCATCACTCTAGTGTGAGCAGTGAATTCATGCCAAAGTCCTATTGATTTGTACACCAAGCACTTTCCAAATCTACACTTCTATTAAATTGCAAAGGAATTTGCTTCTGATAACTAGTCGGCTTAAAAGATGCTGATCTGTGCCCTCTACAGCACCTGTCAAGCCTGCTGATTCTCTCAAAGCATTGCATATTCTTCAGCTTTTCTTGGCTCAACAAGACATAGAAGATCAACCTTGTTTGCAGAATTATCTCTTATTTCAGCAATGAATGCATGTAAGAGTGCAAAGGAAAACTCTTTGATTTATTTTCCTCCATCATAATCATGTCATTTTATGTAGTGAGCACTCTGAATTTTTGTAGTAAAAGATTGCACATTAAGCATTTATCTGCATAATCATACAATTTTCAGTGAGGCAGAGTGTGTACAGTTTGCATTTGGAATTTTTGTAATCCTTTTTCTTCATTTTAAATGTAAAAAATCATCTCTTACCGTCTTTTGAGATGGCATGTAAAATACATGGCAATGAATGGTTGAAAAATGTCTAACTAGTGCTAATCAGTCAGTCATGGACAATTAGCCATCATTACCAATCCCCTTGGAGTAATGAATTAAACATATTTTACATTATAAAATGCACAAAAACACTTGTGACTTAAAGAATGTTGGAGTATTTAATATTATATTTAGCTATTTTAAAATGGCAGCATGGAAGAATATTCATTTTGTGTAAGAGCAGGTAACTTTTTTTGCTGCTGCTCGAAATGAGATGCATTATAAACTGTCATCAGTTTCTACACGTTGTAATTTCTTGCTTCCAAAGCTAAGATCAGGCATTGTGGCAGCAATCATGTAATGGGACACTTTGTCTTCCAGCAAAATATATGCAGTTTTAAACAGCACCAGCCCATGATTGTTGGATCACAAAGTGATGCCTTTATTAATGCAGACGTTTGAATGCCATCAGTCAATATGCCCTTTGCTGCCTTGGAAAGAGCTACTGGTTGTGAATTTGAATTATAGTGAGTTCATAGTTTGTAGGTTTGGAAGGGACCTGAGCAGATCATCGAGTCCAACCCACTGCCATGGCAGGAAAGAGTACTGGGGTCAAACAACCGCAACAAGATGTTCATCTAGCCTCCTCTTAAAGACCCCCAGGGCAGGAGCCAGAACACATTTAAAAGGCATGAACATCACAAGTTGTGAAGTGACTTTTGTGAAACAACTAATGTTGAAACATCGTCTGTTCCCTTTATTGAAGGCATTTGAGGATATCTTTCTTTTCCTTTCTTTCCCCCCTTTAAGCATTAAGACAGTCTGATTGTAGCCCTGAAATGAGTTGCTATATCTATAGAAAAAGGGAGCTAGGTCCTGATGTTATTAGGCTAGCAGAGCCCTGACTATGGCAAAGGTGAAATGCTCAGACCTTGATGTTGCTTTAACTCAGTGGTAGGCAACCTTTTCCCCATTGTGGTCCATAGTGACCCACCCCAGGTCAGAGGTGGGCAGGTGGGTGTTAGGATCTGAGTGCTGCTTGGGCCTCCCAGTGGCCCTGGAAGAGCTCCCACAGCCAGCTGCCGGATGTCACTGAAGTCCCACACCTACAGGCTGGATCCAATGGCTCTGCAGGCCAGATTTGGCCCAGAAGCCATAGGTTGCCAAAACCCTGCTCTAAATGTCTCTTGATAATCAGTTGAAGAATTTGCATTCATTAAGTGTTATACTAACTTAAAGACCTGTGGTATCTTATCAAGAGTGGAGACCTGAGCATGATATTTGGGAATGGATGCAGGATTTTTTCTCCTTAAACCTGTCGAAATCCTGTATCAGTATCAGAGTTTTAGGCCTCCAAGCAACTAGACTGTTAAAATGTATTGTGTCAGATACAAGTGTGGCTATGCTGCTCTCTTGTGATACAGTGCCTAGCTCAGCTACTTCCTAGGCCGTGCCTCAGGATCCAGGGACTGCAAACGGCCACTGATTTATTCCATGTTTCTGTATCACATTCAAGCTTTTGCTACTGTACTGTTTTTTAACATCTGCATCATTTATGTTGTATAGCATTTATTAATTTAGCAAATCAACTTAAATTGTATGCAGTATTTTGAGAACAAATAAAGTCCTAACAGCTTTCCCTGTCTCATTCTCAGATCACCTGCATCAGGCTACTCAATTTTCCTGCGTGGGTTCCTAATTCAAGTACTGACCTGATATAACCCTAGTCCCCTTGCAAAATTTTAGCTAGCTGTGGCAAAACTGTAGGCATCAAAGCTTAAGATGCAGCTCTCATATCTTGCTTACACTTGGCAGGTTTATTGGAACATCTACACTTATTGAGGCACTTTAATTGGTTACATCCACAGTAGATCCATGTATAACAATTAGGTCCTGGTTATGGTCATGCAGGGATTGGGCCCATTAAATTGTTTATTGTTAGATGGAGAAACAAGCAACCTTAAAGACTCCTTGAATTTCATTTACTCAAGGATTCAAATTTCCCCTTGATTTAGAGGTTGTATGTATTCCTTAAAGCTAAAATTTCATAATATATAATATAATAAAAACAATTCCCATCTTAGTGTAGGAAATCAGTCACAAATGTATCCACCTTCCTAGCTACTTCTGTATTATAGGGTATCCAATACCCTGTAATTTGGATTATTATACAGTATTTCTGTGTTGTAGCTAATGCTTACATAGTAGGGTAATGGAGCCATATACATACATAAATACACACTTCCTTCATGGTTAGACATGCCATATAATCATGTATTCTGCCATTGCCTTGTATTTTATAAAGATTATTTTTGGGATCAGAATTTGGTATTGAGAAGAACTTTTACCCCGTTGTAAGACTGGCATGGACTGTATGGGTTATCGCCTTCCTCTTGTAGTGATGGGCATGATCTGCTTCCTTGAGTATGTTGAATAAAATACCTCTGTCCTTGCAGGGCAGGCCATTGACAGTGCCCTCGACCCTCTGCTTTATGCATGGCAAGTTGGGATGTTCTTGATGTTTTGGGGTATTGTGCTTGGCAGTTGAGAATGAGGGTTTCTTATGCAGTTTTAAGAACAGGTTAGACAAATGCCTCTTTCAGGTGACTTTATTAGAAATGATCCTTCTTTGGATCATCCCTAATTAATCTTTGGGCATTAATACATACGATCTTTGGGCTTAAACTAGATGATCTCCTGAGGTCCCTTCCAAACCTATTTTTCCATTATTCTATGAATGTTTCAGGTATGTAAAGAAAATATTCCCATATTTCCCGCCTCACTTCCTCAACCATAGTCCTCTAAGCTGGCCTTCATGGGCAAGTTCCTTTGCTCACACAGTAAGTGTCTTTATCTTGCTTAGTCCTTGGTGTGCATAGATGTATTATAGATTGAAGGATAAAGGCTTTAGCCACCATGGGCCAAATCCAAAGCAAGATGCAAGTGTGTAAATGGGACATAGATGGAGGTTCAAAAGTGTGAACAGAATTATATATGTATATCATAATATATATCCCGATCAACATCTGCCTGTCCTCAGTTGGTGTTTACCCGTTTGACCTAAACACTCCCAGGGAATCTGCAGTTCTGCTTCTGCGCGTGCCTAGAACTTCCCAGGCTGTAGCAGTGCAGAATCTCTTCCCAATGAAGCTCCTCTGGCATCCAGGAACTAAATGGAGGGCATCCTTTTGTGGACCTGCTAGTGGGTGTCTAGACTTAGGAATGGGCTTGGGTTCTGGTCCCAAGGGGACAGAGGCTGTTTCATTGCCAGTCTGCTAATCGGGCAGGTTTTTCAGAGGCATCTGACATCCAACATGTATTATATAAATACTGAATGCTGGGGACTGACTACCTAGAAGTTAGATGTCACAGCATCTAACTCAGATGTCCAGGTCATTTATGAGCTCCAGCCCCCAGACTCTGTAGGTGATTCAAAGGAACAGAAACATGCCTCTAATACCTCAAGGAATAATCTAAAGCAACTCTTTGTGACATAAAAAGCTTCATTCTGAAGATGGAGAACTGGTGTTCGTATTTACTAGCCTAGGGTCACACAGAAAGTGTGTAGCGGAAACAGAAATAAAACTATGATTTCTGGAGCCTCAGTTGAACGTCTTTATTATTATCAAAGCACACTTATGATTCAGAGCTAGTCTCCTGTTTGAGGTGCTATCACAAGCCCCAAAAAGATGGATTAGAAGCTAAGCACAAGTGTGATGGTCAGAGATAAGAGATAAATACTGTTTATCGTATGACTGCAACACTGTATTACGGAAGAGGAAAATTGAATTTTGTAGAACACAGGGTTTTTCAGTTGCCTTTACAACAGATATTTAATGCAGTGTTTACAGACAGTACTTCCTTCTAACCGAGGGGGTGAGAGAGAATGATATATGCCAGGGGTCCAAAATTTTTGGCGGCCTTAACTTTCTACAAATTGCTCAGGAAAGTGCTGACATTGAAATAGGTTTTCTTTCCAGCCAAATTACCTAACTTCCAGGAACTTTTCAAATAAAGAGTTTATAAATGATGTCACATTGCATAAAAACCTTGACAGCTGCGAAAGTGGAAGTGCTGCCGATCCCCAGCAGACTTAGCGTGTTTTTCAGCTCTGATTTTTAGTCGAGGCTATTTTTCAGGCATTGTCACGTCTGAGTCTGACAGATTTCAAACAAGCAGTATATTCAGGAGCAGCAGTCTTGGTGGAGAAGTAGTTGACAAATTGACAAAAACAAATAACTAAGATGTTCTGGGTGGCTTTTTTGTTTCACCCCTTCTCTAGAAATATGTCTGGGGAGAATAAAAACTCAAGAATCTGAAAGAAGTTTGCAATGGAAGGTCAGATTTTGAGCAAGGGAAACTCTGAAAGACAGGTACATTTAACCATGCAGGTTTTGTTTAGGAGATTGTTGCAAAAATGCCCCATGGAACAAGGGAGACATTAACTAGAGCAGGGTTGTTTTGTGCGTAGCATCAATAGTTAAGTGTATCGGTTACTTTTGTTTTGCTATACTGTGTTTTCATAGATTTCACCTTGGAAGATCATTGAGCCCAGCCCCCTTCCCCAGGGGCAAGAAGTCAGCTGGGATCATAGGATCCCAGCAAGATAAGCATCCAAATTTCTCTTGAAGGTGTTCAATGTAGGTGCTTGAACCACCTCCGCTGGCAGACTGTTCCAGACCTTGGGGGCTCGGACAGTAAAGAAATTCTTCCTTATGTCCAGCCTGAAACAGTCTTGCAGGAGTTTATAACCATTCAACCTTACAGTGATACTGTAGCTATTATTTAGCAAAGGCTGTAAATTGGACGTAAAGCATTTACAAGGAGGGAGGCATGGGGCCTAAGGGTTGGAAGAAACCAAACTGAAGGGAATCAAAATAACGCATTTTTGAAGTGAAGTAAGAAGTAACAGCAGAGGACTAAGTGGCAGAAATGGAGGGTGTTGATCAGCTATAGAAATACTGGCTGGAGAAAAGGAAGAGGTGTTGGCTTTCCAAATAATTAACTAATGTTAAATGGTGCAGTAGTATTCTTTGACAATCATTTTTTTCACCAAATATAAATGGCTAAATGTTCTAAATGTTTAGTTCATCAAATGATACCTTAATACTTTGCTTGATAAACATATACAGGTAAAATAAACTGAGACATGCAAAATTCTGAAATTGATTTTATTCAAAACAAAACGTTACTGTGCAGTCATTTACTACTTGCTTAATCAGGTACTAAATGACTGCTCAGTAACCAGCGTTACTGTGCTGGTACATCAAAACTGTTTCTCTGTTTAAATGCTACTGCACTGGAGCTCATTAGTATTGTGCATTAGCTTCACCGTCACGGTTCATGCCTGGAGACACTACGGCACCTTAGCAACAAGCAATGACGCCTTATAAGGCTATGCAAAACAGCACCATTCCGTTTCGACTTCTGTTTCACCATTTTGAAGGGACAGTGTTTGTTTAGTTTTGAAGGACTGTTCTGTTTCGTTTAGTCGAAACTGTTTTGCTGTTTCAACATTTTGCCCATAGACTATAATGGGGAATAATGAAAATGCCTATAACTTTGTCATTCTAGTCTGATTTGGATAAAAATTGCAGGGATGGTAGCCCCTTCTGAGGGCATGAAGCCTACCAAGTTTCAAGGAGATAGGTGCAGAGGCTTCTAGGAAACTGCACCTCAAGTTGCTGAAAACCAAAGCTTGTGTGACCTGCTGGCAGCGGCAGCAGCGTCCTGTCATCCCACACACAGATCTGGGGGCCTGCACCCCCGGGAGAGCTGTGGGACTGTGCTGGACTCTTCCCTGGGTGCGGGCCCCTGGATCTGCTCAGGATGACAGGAGGCTGCCGCTCCCTTGCCACTGCTGCATCCACTTGATGCCTGCACCACCGCTGAGAAGACTGGTGCTGCTGCTGGCAGCAGTAGCAGCCTCCTGTCATCCTGCATGCAGATCTGGGGGCCCTCTCCCCCAGGAGGAGTCCAACAGCGCTGGGAGGGCAGGTTGAGCCCCGTGGGGTGGTGAAGCCGCTTGGAGCACAGCCCTGGTTCTCCCTGCCTCCAACCACTGGGCTGCATTCCGAGCAACTCCGCCATCCCCATAGAGCTCAGCCTGGCAGTGGGAGGTGGCGGGAGAGCCCATGGTGGATCCGCTCAGAATGTAGCCCTGGCTCTCCTGTGCCTTCCCCTGTCAGGCTGAGCTCCAAGTGGCTTTGCCAGTCCCACAGAGCTCAGCCTGGTGGCAGGATGTGGTGGGAGAACCAGTGGCAGAGCCGCTTGGAGTGCAGCGCTGGGCAGTGGCTCTCCCCCACCTCCCGGTGCCAGGGTCAGTTCTGTGGGGCCAGCAGAGCTGCTCAGAGTGCAGCCTGGTGGTGGGAGGCGGGGGAGAGCCCGGGCTGCATTCCAAGTGGCTCCACCAACCCCATGGAGCTCAGTCTGGTGGCGGGAGGCACGGACCAACCCTGGCTGTCTCCCGCCTCCTGCTACCGGGCTGCTTCAAAACTTGAAACTTTTCGAAACTTTCAAAACATTTTGAGTGCCCTCATTTCATTTCAAAGGCTGTTTCAAAGGCTGTTTCATTTTGATTTCACTGTTTCAACATCAAAATTCATCAAAACAGCTTCAAAACAAAATGCTTGTCAACATTTTGCACAGCCCTGCCACCTTATCTTATTGCAACTGAACCATAGCATCTCGTGTAAATGCACCCAATGTGTTTTTAAACCTTTGTTCTGTCTTCCCCAATTCAGTTGTAGGGGTTTGTTCCCTAATTTATTAAAGTTGGTTTCTTTTATTCTTAAAACTTGGCTGACATTTTTAATTGTAATTTCACATCAAGGGGTGTTTCCACCTTCATGGCTTTAGCTGACTTGGGGGTCTCATACCTCCTAAGCATTCAGAGTGTGATTTTTTTTTTTTTTTCAACAGTACGTTCTGTATTTTCATAACTTTTGTCCGTTGACCTAAAGTTAATTCCTCAAATTGTGTGAATAGCAGTCCCAGTAAGATGGCTTAGGCTATGATGCCTTCTTCGAGGTCATAACATAAGTGGTAACATGGTCCCATGGGCAGTGGAAGCCAACCCTCCTGTCTCCCTGTACCCTTTAATCATCATTTGGAACTTTATTGCTACTTTTTGAACATAGACAATATCATTGGGGAAATCATCGTATTTGGCCCTTGGGTAGTGACTCAAGATTTTGGACTCCTTGAGATATTTTAACGTTAAAAAGAAGAGGTTTAGGGACTACAGAATCCACAGTAAAGCAATATGCAATTATTTCCATTGAATGTGCCTCTGTCTATCTGTAAATGGAAGTTTAGAAAACAAAACATATGTAACTCTGAAATGGCCACAGTGCATCACAACAATTGTCCATCTACTAATGTCTTATCTTTAATAGGAACTTGAGTCAAATATTTCAGGAGTGTCTCAGCCTGATTTTGTAGTCACTGCCTTTGTTGAATTCAGTGGTTCTCCACGAGATTCTACCAGTAGAAGTCAAATTCAAGCGTAAGAATGACTTAATTCAGGAGATGGCCTTTGACACTTCAGAATGTGTGCAGTGGTGTTGCTTGACTTGCTTGTACATTATGAAATGCAACGTGAAAAATTAAAACAGCAGGGGGGAGCTGGAGCTTACTTGACTTAATTATCTTTTATTGTTCTGTTCTGAAAACAAGCTGCTTATTAAAAGTAAAATTTTTATCATTAATGTATTTAATCCCATATCAGATTTAGTTTTTAAAAAGTTATTTTATGCACATGAGTTTTAGAAGTTCTTGTCTTGCCAAGTTAAATAATATTAATGTTTTACTCTTATTCCCTACATACAGACCTCACTTCAAAAAGATTTAATTACAGTCGCAATAGTTGCTCTGGTTTATCCAAACATTCTCTCTTGATTCTTCAAGGTGACAGGTTTGAATAAGTGAACAGGAAGCAGAAGTCCCAAACCTTTTAATTAAACATTTGTTATGCAGCTCAAAGTTATATTTCAAAATTCAGAAATGTAGTTATATATATATATAAAAAAAAAACAAAACAAACAGTTATTCATTACCTCTTATTATGAAGAATTTTGTGTGAAATGTATTGACTACTGATTGGTTTGTATGTCAATTATTTTTTTGATCTTGTATTGGGAAAAAAAATAGAATTTGTGACACAGTTAATTTTTATCTCATAATAAATTACTGTATTTTGTCACATACCGGACACCTCCAAACAAGACGTGCACCTTATTTTTGGGAATCCAGAATGAAGAAAAAAGGACTTTCCCAGTATTGTGGCTGTATAAAGGAGGAGCAGAACCTAGTCTTCATCTCACCTACCTGCTTAACCAAACTGGTCTCCATAGTCTCCAATTTTGAAAAGACCTAAAAATACTCTGTGAGAGACCAGGAGTAACTAAAAGAGAGCAAAATTGCCAGGAAAGGGTTAGGTTGATTAGTGGACCATCAAGACTATTAGAAAGGAGAGACTATTAATAACACCTGTGCAGTGAAGAACAGCGATACCTTAAGTCACTTAGGCTCTGGAGCGGTGAGAGACGCGCGGGTGAAGCCCGCTGCGCCCCCGCTCCCCCGAAGCCCCCCAGACACCCCCTCAGCAGCCGCAGAGCCCCCTGCTGACCCCCAGCACAGCCGGAGGTAAGCAGGCTCGTGGTGGGAAGGGGTTAACTCCTCGCTTCCTGGGAGGAGGCTGCTGCATGGTGCCCGGCCGGGTCAAGCCCCCGCCCAGGCCCCTACTTGGCCCAGCCCCCCAGGGAGCCCTGTGACCGCGCTGCGTAAACAGGCACTTGAGTTAGCGTGGAGTTCGCGCAGGAGAGGGCACGGGAGGGCACGAGACCCTGCCTGCGACCCCCCAGAGTAGTCAGCCCCAGCTGTAGCCAGCCTACCAGAGGCATGACACGGATGGGCACGCGCCGCACCCCGAGGGTCCCCTCGGGCTCTGCAGCCCCCACATTGGGCACCTCAGAGACGGCCACCCAGACGGAGCCCATGGTTCCGGGCTCCATGCAGACGGAGCCCCTGGCTCTCGGCTGCGGGGGCTGCCTGTCCCTTTTTCAGGCTCTGGGGCCTGGGAGCATGGCCACCTCCCCTTTCGGGGTCTGCTCCCTACTGGGGTCTCTGGCGCGCCAGCTGGAGGAGCTCCAGGCCCCAGCCATCAGGGACTGCGAGCAGGAGATAGACTCCTACTGCCGGACCCTTCTCCCCCGGGAGCTGCAGGGGAGAGCACCGTCTTCTTCCATGACTAAGGAGGACGCTGGGACCTCCTGCTCTGCCAACTCAGGGGCATGGACCAAGGTGGTCAAGGGCCCGAAGGCCGCCGCACCCAGGCCCCTCCCTCGCCGGAGCTTAGCAACAGGTTCGCACCTCTTGCAGCCCCAGCAGAGCCTGCTCAGTTGCCAGCTCCCGCAGGCAACCCAGGCTCAACCACAGCTACGGGCCCCACTCTCCCCAAGTCAAAGCGAAAGGTGTTTGTTGTGGGAGACTCCATCCTGCGGGGCACTGAGGGGACAATCTGCCGCCCCGACCCCTTAGCCCAGGAAGTCTGCTGCTTCCCGGGGGCCCGCATCCGAGACATTGCGGAGAGGATCCGCAGCTCCTCCGGCCCACAGACCACTAGCCCATGCTCCTTATTCACGTGGGCACCAATGACACGGCTTGGAGAACCCCCAGCCAGGTCATGAGGCGCTACAGGGAATTGTGAGCGGGGCTTAGGGTTCTGGGAGCTCAGGTGGTGTTTTCATCAATCCTCCCAGTCTCGGGCTATGGGCTGAGGAGGAAGAGGAGGATCCACGCAGTGAACCAAAGACTGCGGAGCTGGTGTCATCGGGAACGCTTTGGCTTCCATGACCACAGCCTGCTCTTTGGCGAGAGAGGCAGCGAGCTCCAAGGAAGAGATGGCCTCCACCTCTCTCCCCTGGGAAGGAGGCTCTTCTCAGCCAGGCTGGCTGACCTGCTCCACTGGGCTTTAAACTAATCCCACTGAGGGATGGGGGGACTACTACCACTGCTGGCCCGCTGAGTGACCCTTGCAAAGCCAGCAGACCAAGGCACTTAAGGGAGCCCACCCCTGCCCCAGCCCTGGCACAATCTGTGGGCAAGGCAAGAGCCCCTAAGGGCACACTTGCCTGCCTGTACACTAATGCCAGGAGCCTGGGTAACAAGCAGGAGGAGCTTCTCCTCCTGCTCAGTACAAAGAATTATGATGTCATTGGGATAACGGAGACCTGGTGGGTCTCCACCCATGACTGCACCACGGGTATAGAGGGCTATACCCTGTACAGGAGGGATCGTGTTGACAAAAGGGGTGGGGGTGTAGCTCTCGATGTGAAGGAAAGCTTCATGTCCCTGCAGGCTGATGTTGGCGACCGGCATGGACAGCTAGAGACCCTCTGGGTAAAAATTCGTGGGAAAAACGGCACGGAACACAACGGTGGGAGTCAACTACAGACCTCCCACTCAAAGTCCAGAGCTTCACCAGGAGTTCGTCGGGGAACTGACTGAGACCGCTTGCTCCAGGACCTTTGTTGTCATGGGTGAGTTCAATTAACCAGACATCTCGTGGGAAGATCACTCAGCAAAATCTGAGCGGTCGCAAAGCTTTCTTTCGTGCGTGGATGACCTCTACCTGACTGAAGAAGTCTATGGGCCAATGAGAGGCAAAGCGCTGCTCTAGCTGGTACTGGTTACGGGGGACGACCTAATCGGCAACCTAGTGATCGATGGGAAGCTGGGTGACAGCGACCACGAGCTGATCACCTTCACCATCCACCGTAAAGCTGGCAAGTCAGTCAGCAACACAGAAGTCCTTGACTTCAGAAAAGCCAACTTTCACAAGCTCAAGGGGCTTGTCGGTCAGGCCCTCAGGGACCATGACCCCAGGGAGATGGGAGTTCAAGAAGAGTGGTTGCTTCTCAAGGAAGCGATCCTCAGTGCACAAGCTAAATCTATTCCAACACGGAGGAAAAGCAGCAAGAAGGCACAGCAGCCCTCCTGGCTCTCCAGGGACCTAGCGGACCTCCTGCAGCTAAAAAGGAAAGCCTACAAAGGATGGAGGACGGGATTCACCTCCAAGGAGGATTATTCTGCACTGGTCCGGTCCTGCAGGGAGCAAACCAGGAAAGCCAAGGCTGCAACTGAACTCCAACTAGCTTCAAGCATCAAGGACAACAAAAAGTCCTTTTTCAGATATGTGGGGAGCCAGAGGAAAAGCAAGGGCAATGTTGGACCCCTGCTAAACCAGATGGGGCAACTGACAACTGACGCCCAGGAAAAAGCCAACCTATTAAATAGGTACTTTGCGTCAGTCTTTCATCAGTCCCATGGGACGCCCATGCTTGCTATGGGACAGGGAGATCCGGATGATGGGGATCCTCTACCCTCCATCAATGCTGACCTCATGAAGGAACACCTTGAGAAGCTGGATACCTTCAAGTCAGCCGGCCCTGACAATCTGCACCCCAGGGTACTCAAAGAGCTGGCGAGCGTCATAGCCCAGCCCCTGGCACGGATCTTTGAAAACTCCTGGCACTCTGGTGTAGTGCCCGAAGACTGGAAGAAGGCCAATGTGGTACCAATCTTCAAGAAAGGGAGGAGAGTGGATCCGGGTAACTACAGGCCCATTAGCCTGACTTCTATCCTGGGAAAATCTTAGAAAAGTTTATTAAGGAGGCCATCCTTCAGGGACTGGCCCAGGCTAACATTCTAAGGGATAGCCAGCACGGGTTTGTTGCGGGTAGGTCTTGTTTGACCAATCTCATTTCCTTCTATGACCAGGTGACCTATCACCTGGACAAGGGAGAAGAGATTGATGTCATATATCGTGACTTCAAAAAAGCCTTTGATCTGGTATCCCATGATCACCTCTTGGCCAAACTGGCCAGTTGTGGCCTTGGCTCCACCATGATCCGCTGGCTGGGAAACTGGCTCCGTGGTCGGACCCAGAGGGTTGTAATCGATGGCAGTCACTCATCGTGGTGCCCTGTGACCAGTGGGGTCCCTCAAGGCTCTGTCCTGGGACCCATCCTGTTAAACATCTTCATTAATGATGTGGACATTGGAGTCAGGAGTGGACTAGCCAAGTTCGCCGATGACACCAAACTTTGGGGCAAAGCATCCACGCCAGAAGATAGACGGGTGATCCAGGCTGACCTGGACAAGCTCAGCAAATGGGCGGACGAGAACCTGATGGTGTTTAACACTGAAAAATGCAAGGTTCTCCACCTTGGGAGGAAAAACCTGCAGTATCCTTATAGGCTCAGCAGTGCTACGTTGGATAGCACTACAGAAGAAAGGGACTTGGGGGTCATCATTGACCACAAGATGAACATGAGCCTGCAATGCGATGCTGCGGCTAGTAAAGTGAGGAAAATGCTGGCTTGCATCCATAGATGCTTCTCGAGCAAATCCCGGGACGTCATTCTCCCCTTGTACTCGGCCTTGGTGAGGCCGCAGCTAGAGTACTGTGTCCAGTTTTGGGCTCCACAATTCAAAAAGGATGTGGAGAAGCTTGAGACAATCCAGAGGAGAGCCACACACAAGATCAGAGGTCAGGAAAACAGATCTTACGATGACAGGCTGAAAGCCATGGGACTCTTTAGCCCGGAAAAGCGCAGGCTCAGGGGTGATCTGATGGCTACCTATAAGTTTATCAGGGGTGACCACCAGGATCTGGGGGAACGTTTGTTCACCAAAGCGCCCCAAGGGATGACGAGGTCGAACGGTCACAAACTCCTGCAAGACCGTTTCAGGCTGGACATAAGGAAGAATTTCTTTACTGTCCGAGCCCCCAAGGTCTGGAACAGCCTGCCATCGGAGGTGGTTCAAGCACCTACCTTGAACACCTTCAAGAGTAAATTGGATGCTTATCTTGCTGGGATCTTATGACCCCAGCTGACTTCCTGCCCTTTGGGTAGGGGCTGGACTCAATGATCTCCTGAGGTCCCTTCTAGCCCTAATGTCTATGAAATCTATGAATTCCCTCAGCTGCCTGAATAGCTATGCCATTGCTGCTGTTGAAGAAATAATTTAACTTTGGTGTCCTTGAGCAGAGCTCCTCTTAGTAGCATTTTAAATTGTGGATACCTGTTCCACTTCTTCTGGCAGCTGTGTTTAAAGAAAAAAAAGAAAAACCAGCAGCAGCTATGACAGAATTTTGGCATCCCCCATCTGAGGTGCTTGAAAAAACACCTAGATGCTTCGTTCTGGGTTTCGAAATCTAGTACGGGACAACTAGAGGATGACGTTTCTGGGCCTAATATGCAGGCACCCGCTACATTTTATTTGGAGGGGAGGGGAGGAAGGGGAGCAGAGGGGAGATATTGTTCTTCCAGATTTGCACTGAGACATTCAGAGTCTACCTTAGTTCTGTTTTGGGGGCCCATGTCCTTTTTAGAATCTGACCATAAATTACTTCTCTTTACCGATGTGTTCAGATGATTATATTTTTCCCTTCTATACCATTTTGTGGAATATTCATTTCTGGAGGTGATTAAGACCCACCTAGACAAAGCCTTTGCTGGCATGATGTAGTTGGGGATGTTCCTACTTTTAGCAGAGAGTTGAACTAGTGGACCTCCTGAACTTCTAACCTTAATTTTTTATGTTTCTGTGATTTTAGTCATTACTTACCAAAACACAAGTATATTGTTTTCTTTCTTTTTCCCTTGTGAATTAGTTTTTCAACTCTGTAATTCACTTCTGCTCTTCTGAACTTCATGTGCTTCTGGCAATGTACATCAAAGCTGATTTAGGGAGTAGGGTGCCATCATGAAATATGAAATATTTACCTACTTTTCATTGAAATGTCGGTTAGCTAGTCCAGAAATAAAAAAAAAAGTTTTCAAAGCATGTTGTAAGAGTATGTTTTTGTTGCATAATCAATTTATGCGCCCTAGTCATTTAAGTTGGACAGTAATGAGCAATTGGCCTCTCAAAATTAGTGTGAATTAAAATTTAGAGTTTTTATTAAATTAATCCATGGCATTCTTAGCTGTTTGCAAACTTTATAATGATCTTACCATCTTCAGACTTCTGAAGCATTAGAAACATATTCTGTGATCTTGGTGAAATTTGCAAATTACTTGATTTTTATTAGTTGGAATAGTTTGCATATATTTCAAAATTATGGAAAAAGGACACACAGTGCTTGTTTCACAAGAAAAGATTAACAAATCTGCCAACAAAATGTGTGTAGTTAGCAACTCTGATCTTGCAAAAATATTCTATGCATTGAAATAAGTAGTTCAGTCCGCATGTTGAGACTGTGGACATTGTTACACCTTACTTTTGGGTGGCTCCTGGAGCTCTTAACCCCTGGATGGTCCACATATTAACACCTTTCAGTGGCTTTAAGCATTTGTTACGCAGCTCAAAGTTACGCCACTCCAGGGCAGGATTATCTCTTGATCCGCATAACCCAGTTCCTGTTCCATTAAGGTGTGGCCACTCCACACAGATGTACCATTCAAAATGAAGGTGTGATTGCAAGCTAGCAGTAAGCTTATCAACACTTCTGCAGCTCACAGTGTAATGTGTAACAAGGCCCTATAAAAGACTTGGAATAGTTTGGTTCAAGTATGATCTTAAAGGTGAAAAGGACAATAATAATATCTGAGATGATGTAATCTATATATTTTTGTGTGCAGAAAAAATGAAACATTAAATGTGCTTTGAATATCTGAAGTAGATGTTAAGGGTGTGTACACATGTACTAAAGGGTGTGTACACATGTACTATCTTTCTTACAGTTGAGTCAACTTTTTAAAGTCAACTTAACTATCAGAGGGTACACATGTATGTGGAACAAGAGTTGACTTGCGTGGCACAAGATAATACACTTCCGAGGTGTGTAATCTTGAGTCACATTAGTTAAGTCAACTTAGCTCCAAGATGGTTGCCACCATGTCAAGGAGCTGTACATGTGTATACTCTGACATGGCTTAACTTAAGTCAACTTAGTTAAGTCACCTTATTTTAAGTCAACTTATTACGTGAATCTACAACCTAATATTCTAAAACAGGGGTAGGCAATTATTTCGGGCAGAGGGCCATTTATCGAGTTTTGGCAAGCTGTCAAGGGCTGCATGGGTAGCCTCGTCCCTTGACAGGTGCCCCACTTCCTGGTTGCCATCTTGTGACCAGAATTCCTGCCCCCTAACCCCTGACCTTTGCCACCAGAAGTCCCTCCCCTTGCTCCTGGCCGTACTCCTTTCAGCAAGGAGTTTTGGCATCTCGGAATCAGAAAAATACCAAATTATATTCTAAAAAGTGATCATCTACAGCATTAATTAATTGAATTTAAAAAAATATTTTTGTCCTCATTTACGTGTGTTTGTGTAATGTATGCAGAGGTGACTGCACAGAAGCCTAAAATGAAGTCTTATTCTTGTATATTGGGGGGGGGGTGTAGGTTTGTGGGGGCTGTGGGTGTGTGGGTTATGGGGGGAGGGTGGCTAGGGTTTGTGTATGGCAGTTCAAGGGGAGGCATAGGTGCGTGTGCATGGAGGGGTCTGCGTGTGGGACTCACGCTTTGAACACACACACACACTCTCTGCCCCTGTGCCTGCTGATGCACGTAGACACACACACACATCCACCCCTACCCGCGCAGTCCTGTGCTCTGCAGTCTGGGGATGCAGCCGGGAGTGGTGCAGGGGCAGGAAAGAAGGGAACAGGCTGGGTGTGGACAGGACTGGGCTGTTCAAGCCTGTTGAGGGCTCCCGCTGGGTCCTACTGCACCTGGCTCCAGCCAGCTTTGACGGGGAGCTGGGGCAAATAAATATTAATTTACTAAATTTTTTAGGGGCTCCACAGGCTGGATAGAATGGCCCGGTGGTCCGGATCTGGCCCGCGGGCCGTATTTTGCCTGCCCTTGTTATAAAAGTATCATAGGATTAAAATTCAGAGATTTTTTCCCCCAAACTGAAGTGTGTTAATGACACATTGGTTAAATTTAATGGCAATCTAGTTCTAAGAACTTATTTTACAGAAAGCTCAAAATGATCCCATAATTTCAAATGGGATATGAGCTTTGTGTTTCATGCTGGGGAATAATGAGGCATATCTTCCTTCTGGAAAACACAATGCCTCATTGTTAAAATAGCACCTTCTTTGAGACAGCAACTGAAAGGTAGTACTAAAAAACGTATGGTATCTGCATTGGAAGCGTTTTAATTTAGTAATCATTTTAAAGAAAACTCTAGAGACTAGTTCTCTCTTTCACTATTATAGATTTATATCTATCTGTTTAATGATCTGTGTGAAATGACTTGCATCTCAATGCATTTTCCTTTAGACAGATGTCTATTTGGAAAATCTAAGCAGCACATATATCAGCACTCTCAACTGAGTTTCTAGTAACTGTACAGAACCTGGCAAACTTGTTTCATAGACACATAATTTGGAATTAAGCAATCTGAATTCTGAATGCCTAGACTCTGTAATGAATGGGCCCTATAGAAAACACCAAATAAAACCTTTAAGTGAAAGCTATTCACTGCCTGCTGGTGAACAAACTGTTGACTTCCCAGGCCTAGGATCAAGATTTTTATAGTGTATGGAATAAGTAATAACATATTTTGCCTTTCTTTCTTATGCAGGTAAACTGTTTCACATAGATTTTGGTTACATTTTGGGCCGTGACCCTAAGCCTCTGCCCCCGCCAATGAAGCTAAATAAGGAAATGGTTGAAGGTATGGGAGGCACCCAGAGTGAACAGTACCAAGAGTTCCGGAAGCAGTGTTACACAGCTTTCCTGCATCTTCGAAGGTAGCAATGAGACTTCTTTGTTACAGTAATTTAATCAGCAGTGTGGGCTTTCCTCCCTAACAGGAAAAACGTACATATTTATGTCAGTGCTTGAGCGCCTTAAAAAGAGTTTGTGTACAAGACAGAGATCAAAACCCAAGAGTCAGTTCCACTTTTGACATGGATTATGCTCCTGTGGGATTAGGCAGAAGTAGAATTCCACACTTCTATTTTAGGATCTCAGATGTTTCACAATTACTAAATTAGTTTTTCAGCAATCCTTCAGGAAATTAAGTGATGTGCTCTTATATTGCCTAGCAAAATCTTGAAAAGTTCCTGTAGGCAGCTAGTTATTTATCTGGTGATTGGTGATAAAATACATGACCTTTCATTTCTTGATTCTTGTGTCTGAATTTAGATTAACAACATCCAATGCCTATTTTTTTTTGTGTGTTGGCTACATCTTATTTCAGCTGAGTTGGATAATTTCAGTCTGGTTTCTACAGGATAAATAGTCATCTCCAAATCTGTCTTCTAATTATGGCAGTAGTGATATTCGTCTGGCAGTATGTCCAAAGGATTATAGAGGGCATGGAGATCAAACTTTCATTCCTCTTTAGAACCTTATTAGTCCAAGTTGAAATGCAACCTAGAAGAAGCTTGCAGTAAGGCTAGCTTGTGGCAGATGGGACTAACTTGCACTGTTAAACACCATTATTTCTATGGGCCAGCATACTTCACTGTTAAATATATTAGCCCATATTCTGTTCTGCTGTTAAGATGTCTAAATGGTACCTACACAGCTTTTAGCTGTCTGAGTCATTAAATGTGGTCTTGAACCATCTTGCACAGAAGGCACAAAACTAAGACATGCATTACTTATGCATCTCCATTTTGGCCTGGAAAGATCTCTAAGAAATTAAATGTGGAGCATTTATGCATGCTTAAGCTACCCAAAACATCCATGTAGACATCTGCCTCTACCTAAGATCAGTTACAATCTATTTCTGCCTGAAAGAACATAAATTCTGGGTCAATCCTGAAATCTTTAGACTGAAAAAAAAATACCCCATGCAGTGTGATTGATGCTAAGATTATGCATGCAAAAGTGAAGAGGAGGAGGAGCAGAAGCCATTTATGTCTTGTTACCGACCTTTAATGGGTAGTGTGCCTGTCCAACAAGTGGGAGACCTGAGTCTTCATCTTGGATTAAATAGCCTTTGGACAAAATTGCATTAATAGCATTGGGAGCAAGAACCAAAACCCAAGACTCTTCCCTTCCCAGAGGAGCCACTGTCCCCTACTCCCATGCTCTCTTTCAGATTCTGTGACACTTGCATTACTTTCTGCCCAGTAACCCTGCTTCAGTGAAAGGTGCGAAGGGTCCCTATGGCACTGCCTAGCCCATAATCTGGTGCTTAGGGCACTTTTGGTATGTGGGAAGTGTGGGTTCAACACTCCCCAATCACTTGCTTTCTAGGCAGGTGGCTTAACAAGTAGGGATTTCAGCAAAGAGAAGGGCTCCTCTTCGTTTTCCCCACTCTTTATTTTTTTTTACACTGAAATCAGTGCTGCCAGGTAGATGCACTGGTTAGGTGGACCCCACTTTTAGCGAGCCAGATCCCATCAGGATGCCTGTCTCAGAATGATAGAGAAGTGTGGCTGGAAGGGACCTCCAGAGCTCATCTAGTCCGGTCGCTTGCCTGAGAGGGTTGGATCACACTGGATTCCAGCATGGTGCAAGCATATAAAGTTACCCCATTAAACCAGCGGGAGAGCTGTGTGCCTCCCTGGGCTGAATAGCAATGCCCTCTGGAGTCACAAATGTAGCCCGGTGCCAGAACAGATCAGTGTGTCCCTGTAAGGTAGAAGAGGATTAGCTCATTAGCTTCATGGGTGCGCGCTAGTTTGCACACTGAGAAAATGGAAGAGTTTTGCATCTCACTGGGAAGAACAGTCTGCCATCATGATGGAAGGTGTATAGTTTTTGGCCTACCAGAAGCAAAGACAAGTCATTTTATCAGGGAAACGGCATCTGGGCTGTTGTGTTATTTGTCCTGTGGGTGGCAGAATGACTCAGCTTTGCTCTCCTATTCTGGCTGAGCCATAAGCAGGCAAGCAAACTCTTGATTTGCCAAGTGATTCAGGAAGGCTTTCGTGGAGACAGAAGAATTCCGCTTTAATAACTGGATTGTCTAATATAAAACTCTAAAGCCTGGAGAGAAATATATCTAACAATGGTGATCTTAGGAGGGGAGGCAGACAGGATAATGCAAAATGATAGCTAAAGAAATGTAAAAGGTGCTGTGTCTTACTGAAGGTATGAAAGAAGGGAGCTGTCTTATAAACTGTCATTGATAATGGATTAGTAGCAATTCAGCAGAATGAGAAAACAAAGGCAAGTTATTAATCAACAGGCCACAGTAACTTCTTTTACTCCAGGGAGTGATTATGAAGGGTTTGACCTGTATACTCGCTACATAAGTATTGGTCAAAATTAGTTTGTAGAACTAAATTATACAGAATTATTCCATGTTACTCCCTAGCACATTTCCGTATTTGATCTTATGGAGAAGTCTTGCTTTTTTGCTTGTTATGATAAACTTAAATATTTGAATGGAAATACCAGCAAAATATGTCAACTATTTGAATGGAAAGAACTATAAAATAAAAGAATTAAGATATCTTTGTAAGTTATAGTCTTGCTACAGATATCTCACAGATATGTGTAATGACTGATCCCAGGGCATTGTTTGCAAATAGTGATACAGTAATTTTTGGACAAAACTAATTTCCAAAACAAGATGGCTTCAGTTGAAACCACAAGGGTTGTGACTTTTGAAGATAATGGACTTCTTTCCAGGGCACACTCAGTTTAATATGAACACGTGTGTGTTATGGAGATACAGCACCCTACTCCTAGGAAATCTGTCATCTTAGGGTTTCATGATTGAAAGGCATAAGGACAATATAGATCTTAAAACACATTTTAATATCTTTGGCTCAAAAGTAATCTGGAGCATATGAATCTGGCCACCTAATGAAAAATGATTAGAGAATGGGTGATTGAGCTGTACTTGAGCATGGTGGAATTAGCTGTATGCAGATAATTAAAAAACAAAACAAAACAGGTTCTTTACTGGGAAAATAGTAAAGTTATGATTTGTGTGAGTAGTCCATTAGAAATCTCATTTTCATCCTCTGTTTAACTGCTTCCCAGAATGAAAAGATTCCTATCTCATACTATATTGTAGTAAAGTAAAACTTTTAAAGGAATTCTGGGGGAAGAACAAAGTTAGACAAGTTTTGAAGTAAGGATGATTTTTATATTTACAAAATAAACAACAAGAGAATAAAGACAACCTTGCCTACTTTCACCCCCTTTTGAAACACTGCAACATTTCCCAACTCCTTTGACTCATATTTCTTCTCCAACAAGTGTTGGCTCATAATTATCACCTTCATTTTTGCTCAGGAGAGGTGGTTTGTTTTTCTGATCGTTTGTTGAACAGCTATGTTTGTTCATTGGTTCAGAGGCTTATTGCATTATGCAGTATTATCTTATGATGAATGAGAGCTGAAAAACCAGGGGATCAGCAGAGCAGGCTGTAGGCCATCATTTAATAACGTACTTCAGCACACAGTCAAACACCTTGCTGTATCAGGCCTGCACTGAGCAAGCACGGGAAACTCTGGCTGTGGACACACGTTACATTTGTAGCACTACAGATGCCTGTGTACCAGGACTGGGACTCCATGGTGGAACAGGAGCTCACATAGATGGTCTGCCCTTTTCATCCACCGGAAGGAGCCCTCTGCCCCTGGGCGTCATCAGAAGCTGTTCAAGCTGTCTTTGACAGCTGTTGCTTTCCAACAGCTGGCAGCTGAGCAGTGGCAGCCAGCTGGTTTCCCAGGCAATGATTGCACTGACTGCCAGGGTCTCTTGGGGGCAAGGTGGAGCAACAGAGTACCCCCTGTCATTCCCCAGCTGGAGAATCTCCGAGGCAGCATTAACATGTGTATGTCCCCATAGTGCTTTGTTTTGATAGTGTTACAAATATATGTGCATCTATAGCCTCCATCTCCATCATGCCAAAAAGGACAAATGCAAGAATCAGCTTTGCTTCTAATATGGAAATAAATATCAGGGTTGTGTTTGCTGGCAATGATAAAGGAAAGGCATAATTTAAACAGAGAGGTTTTCCAGCTTTCCAGGATGCACACAAGAGTATGTAAGAAAGAAAAGCAAAGGGAATCTAGAAGAAAAGCCAGATGCCTTTCAAAAACATTGGTGTCGTCTTGTTTTGTTCTTTATTCAGTTTGAATATTCTGAATAAGATGCAGCATGAATTCAGAGTCTTGAACTGATCAGCTGTTTGCTGAAAACTAGTTCAAAAGGTCCTGTTTCTCTACTTTCTAGTTCATCAGCGGTCCTGTGCAGTTGGCCATTTGAAATAAAAACCACAGCAAAGAGCTGGAACACCTCATTGGCTCTGTATAGGTGTTTATGGTAGATGTGTATCCCCCTCTCATTTTTGCAGAGGGCTGAGAGGGACCTCAGCATGAGAAAAATCTGAACTCTTACTGTGTTGTTAGTCCTGGAAGTTGAAATATCAAAACTTAAAATCAGTTTTGCCTACTTCATTTTCCTGCTTCAAATCTAATGTGATTTTTAGCAACCAAATAAGTCTCATACTCCAAGCCAGTGAATTGTGCTTGATAACATTAACAAACTATTTCCAAGTTTTCAGATTGTATACAGATATTTTCTTTTGGCACTGTAGCATTACTAGAGAGACACTAATCATGAAAGCTATGACAAGGTAGGCGGAAGAGGGGAGAAAAATTGCAAAATGATAAAAGGAATGATGGTATTATTAAAGTCCAATGTGATTGCACTTGCCAAAACTGGGAATGAATAGGATACACAAATGAAAAACCTTCATATGCACTTCGCAGTGTGCTGGATTTCTAAACTCTTACTGATCCCTTGGTGTGGAGCAGGCCTCTACATAGGATCAGTGTAATATTTGTTCCTCATGTGAGCTCACCCTTGTATTGAGAAATTGAAGCACCAGTATGACAAGGGCTTTAAAAGCAGTTTTTGGAGAGTTGAAAAATATATGAATCCTTATCTTTCTATTTTGAAGGAAGAATATATGACTTGAAATTAGAAAATAGAAGACAGCTTGCATGGTTTACTGAAGAGCTTAAAGGCTCACTTGGTTTAGGATCCCAACCTGGGAAGGTGCCAATAACAGCAAAATAGGATTAAAGTTCAGGGACATTTAGGACCTAAATTTCATAGATTTTCATAGATTTCATAGACATTAGGGTGGGAAGGGACCTCAGAAGATCATCAAGTCCAGCCCCCTGCCCCAGGGGCATGAAGTCAGCTGGGGTCACAGGATCCCAGCAAGATAAGCATCCAAATGTCTTTTGAAGGTGTCCAGAGTAGGTGCATAAACTACCTCTAGTGGCACTCTACTCCAAACCTTGGGGGCTCGGAGTATTTGAAATATTCCATGAGCATAAGGAGTACAACGGCTTTTGTTTTTAAGAAAGCTGACATTAAGCCTAAGTACAGACAGTAAAAAAGCCTGAGGCTGAATCAATTAAATCTCTGTAAGTTAGGATAAACTGCATAGATTGAACCGATAAGTAAGTGAACAGACATTCACTTTTGATTCTGGAAATGCAGCCACGAGCCTGCAGTGATGCAGGCCGGGGTGCTAGAGCATGCCTCCCTGCTCAACTGGAGCAGACAACTTGGGCCAAGGCTAGTCCGGCCACCCACCCTACGAAAGGAGGAGAGAGGATTTACAGGGGAGGTGCAAAACATCCCGGGATGCCGGGGGACTGTGAGTTAACTTCTGTCCCAGTTCTCTTCCACATTCAAGTTAAGTCTGATATTACATCCATGCAGGTTTCTCTTAAATCAGTTTTGGCCATTTTGAAAGTGGCTTATGCACACTGAACGTCTGTCACGTTACAGTTTTGAATCAGTTTTTGATCAGTTGTACTGGTTTGTGTGTAATTTCTGTCCCTAGCCCAAAAATGTGAATTTGTCTAAGGAGTTCTCATAGGTGTGTGTTGTTTTGTTTTTGTTTTTTGTTTGTTTTATGTGAAACAAGTGCCTCAGAAGAGGTGATAGTAAAGGAAACAGTTGAAGGGGCTGCAACGCAAATTCATGCTAGTTAAGTTTAAATGGGGAAAGAATAAGGAGGTCACTTGCGCTGAACAGTGATGCAGCAGCAGGAACATTAAGCAGAAAGCTCTTACCTTCTAAAATAGAATCAGCCTGGTTAAGAAAGAGAAACAAAGAGTGTCAAATTGCATTTCAGCTAGCTGAAGGTTTTTAACGGTTTTACAGTAAAAAGAAAGTATGAGCATTCTTGCTGTAAAACAAGCATGAAATATGAGATTATTTAAGAATTGTGTGCCTGCCTATACACAAGGAAGCTGTTTGTACGATAGATTGTAGAAGTGTTAGCATGCAGATAACAATGTTCTTGGGGCCCTTCAAAGCACTGGGCATTCCTAAATTTAAAAAGTACCCTGTTCAGCTAATATACTTTACAAAAGTTTTAAAAGCAGGTGTTCAAAATGTATTTTTAGATGGCTTCCAGTGATCAGCCAGATTCCTGAGAACAGAACTAACAAAAACAAGAGTCTTCTACAGAAAAGTGTCTTGATATATAATCAGTCAGAAATGTCTTATTTTGGAAACTTGTGATAGCAGTAAACCTGCCTACACTGCAGCTGCTTGGTTATTTGTTTAATTTATAATCCCATTGTAGTGTTTTCATTGTGCTTTAGCACAGTGGTTCTCAACCTTTTCAGACTCAAGGCACCCTTTGGAAAACGCCAGTTCTTAGCTTTCACTCATTTTTTGACTGCGGAAGAATAATAGAGCAATTCTTCTGTTACAAAGAACTCAGACCACAGAAGGTCAGGATGTTTTTGACACTATGGATTCCTCGTTGAAATCTCGGGGTTTATATTGTGACTCATTTGTAGGGCCCCTTCTGCACATTCAGGTAAAGGCACAATTAGATATAATGCATGATCTACACAATCAGCAAAGGCAGGGCGGAGTGACTGTGGGATTGCATATTAGAGCCAATTACACCTTATTGCCAGTGTAGAGGGAGCCCGATCTTGGGCTCTCCCTACATTGATGAGAAGCAGACTCGCACTGCTGGGAGCCCCCTTTGCTGATGGGACTCCCAGCTGGGGAGACCACATGCAGCTGGGACCGGGGGTCCCATGCCTGATGAGCACATCCAGGGCTGAGAGCCCTGTCAGTTGTGGAGACTCTTAGCCCCTAAAGCCATAGGATGCTGTTGTGGTTTTCCAGCCATGGGGGTGCATGGTGTTACCTGTGGCTGGGAGATCAGAATAGAGTGTCCCCACACCACTGTGGCTGGGAGACCACATTGACTGCAATATCCCTTATCAAAATGGAATTGGAGAAGGAGAAAGTAGAAGGATTGTGGGTTAGGATACATGGAGGTCAAGGGGAAAGGGATTTGGTGGCAGGGGTCTGCTGCAGATCCCCACACCAGGGGGAAGAGCTAGATTTGGAACTCCCGAGGCAGCTCTCGGAGACCATAAAGACTAGGGAAGCAGTAGTCATGGGGGGCCTAAACTACCTTGACATCTGGGAGACGCAGACAATAAATTCCCACCATTCGCGCAGGTTCCTATCCTGCGTGCAGGACCTCTACCTGATGCAGGAGGTACATGGTCCCACTAGGCAGAATGCCTTACTGGACCTGGTACTGGCAACGGGGGATGATGTGGTAGGAGACCTACAGTTCAGTGGTCGCCTGTGGGACTGTGACCACCAAATAATAGAATTCACCATAAGGTGCAGCGTGGGAAAGATAACTAGTAAGGTAAAAGTGCTAGCCTTTAGGAAGGCTGACTTCAGCGAACTCAGATGTTGAGTCAGTGACATGCTGGAAAATAAGAGATTTGGTGAGATGGGAGCCCAGGAACGGTGGCTGTGCCTTAATGAAGCGATCTTTCAGGCACAGAGGGAGACGATCCCGATGCGGGGGAAAGGGGCCAAGAGGCTTCCTTGGCTAACCAGAGAAATCCAGAGCAGCCTAAGGGCAAAAAGGGGGGCATATAAGCAGTGGAAACAGGAAGAAATTACTAAAGAGGAGTATGTCTCCTCAGCTTGCAGTTGTAGGGAGGCATTTGGTAGCTTTGGCCTTTCTATGGAGCTGAGGATAGCATCCCAAGTTAAGGATAATGAAAACATATTTTTCAGATATACAGGGAGTAAAAGTGGTATAGGACGACTACCGAACGGGCAAAGCAATTGGTGGCAGACAGGGGGACAAGGCTGAACTCCTCAGTGAGTTCTTTGCCTCAGTCTTTCTAAGCGAGGGCCAAGACATGTCTCACAATGGGATTGTAGAGAGACAACAGCAGGGCGCCAGACTACCAAGTGTTCAGAGTGCAGTCACTTGGAAGGACTGGATGTGTTTAAGTCAGCAGGCCCGGATGAGCTCCATCCGAGGGTACTGAAAGCACTGGCTGATGCCATTGCACAGCCACTGGCAAGAATATTTGAGCACTTGTGATGCACGGGCCAGGTCCCAGAGGACTGGAAAAGGACCAGTGTGGTCCCTATTTTCAAGAAGGGGAGGAAGGAGGATCCAAGCAACTACAGGCCAGTCAGTCTCACCTCCATTCTTGGTAAAATTTTTGAAAAGATTATTAAGGCTCATATATGTGAGAGCCCAGCAGGAAAAATTATGCTGAGGGGAAACCAACACAGGTTTGTATCAGGTAGATCATGCCTGACTAATCTAGTCTCTTTTTATGACAGTCCGGTGGATGGCAAATTGACTAGAGGGTCATACCCAGAGAGTGGTGGTGGATGGGTCGGTATCAATCTGGAAGGACATGGGCAGTGGTGTCCCGCAGGGCTCAGGCCTTGGACTGATACTCTTCAATGTCTTCATCAGTGACTTGGACAAGGGAGTGAAGTGTACCCTGTCCAAGTTTGTGGATGATACAAAACTGTGGGGAGAAGTGGACACACCGGAGGGCAAAGAACAACTATAGGCAGACCTGGACAGGTTGGACAAATGAGCAGAAAACAATAGAATGTGATTTAACAAGGAGAAATGCAAAGTGCTGCGCCTAGGGAGAAAAAATGTCCAGCACACCTATTGTCTAGGAAATGACCTGCTCAGTAGCACGGAAGTGGAAAGGGAATGTGAGTTGTCAGTGTGACGAAATCATCAGCAAAGTTAATGGCACTTTATTGTGCATCAGCAGATGCATGATAAACAGAACAAAGGAGGTGATACTTCCCCTCTGTCAGGCGCTGGTCAGACTGCAGTTGGAGTACTGCACGCAGTTTGGGGCACCACACTTCAGGAGGGATACGGATAACCTGGAGAGGGTCCAGAGAAGGGCCACTTGTATGGTTAAGGGCTTGGAGGCCAAGCCCTACGTGGAGAGACTAGGGCACTTGGACCTCTTCAGCCTTCGCAAGAGAAGGTTGACAGGCGACCTTGTGTCTGCCTATAAATTCATCATGGGGGCACAGAAGGGAACTGGTGAGGCTCTACTCACCAAGGCATCCTTGATGGTTACAAGAAATAATGGCCATAAGCTAGCAGAGAGCAGATTTAGGCTGGACATTAGGAAGAACTTCTTCACAGTTTGAGTGGGCAGAATCTGGAATGGGCTCCCAAGGGAGGTGGTGCTCTCCCCTACCCTGGGGGTCTTCAAGAGGAGGTTAGATAGGTGTCTGGCTGGGTTCATCTGAACCCAGCACTCTTTCCTGCCTATGCAGGGGATCAGATTCGATCTACTGAGGTCCCTCCCAACCCTAACATCTATGAATCCCAGTGTGGGGAGTGTTGTGCTCTCCAGCAGCTGGGAGATCACAGCAACTGCAGTCTCCCAGCTACAGCACTGCCTACACGTTTAAATTAAAGATGGATAGAAACCAGCTCTGAAGTTATTACACATTTTTGAGCAACAACTTTATAGCAAGTTAAACCTTTTTAAGGCACAATAGTTCATTTGCACATGTAGCCAATTTAAATTTATTGCCCAGTTAACACAGTCATTCTGCAATAGATGTAACATGTAGTGGGGACATAGGTGTTCACATACCTAATGGCCTGATATGGCAGAACATGTTTAAATGGATCTTAAAACATCCCAGCAACACCCTGGTTGAACATCATTTCTTTAGAATTGGAAAATTATGCCCTGATCTTACCATTTGAGCACTGACATTTTGAATATCAGTTATACAGACTTACAGCTTGAATTCAGACAAATGGATGATTACATAAATGGAAGACACTGCTAGTAATTTGGTGTAATGCCCTTTCTTCTTGAGTCTTTATTAAACTTGCATTTCAGTTTGGTGCTAGCAAACATTTTATATAGAAGATATAAGTTTTGTGATGAGAGAGAGCAGGTGTTAAAGTTTGAAATCACTGCTGTACCTATGGTTCATTTTTGCTACAGTGAGTTCTTGACCTCACTGTCTAGTGTCGATAGTCATACATGTAACAATACTGAAACTGAGGATATTGTGTAAAACTGGAGAACAAGGTTGCTAAAATGGTAGGATTTTTATTTATGATAAAGCCAGGAAAATCAGGAAATGTAATTTATTTTGTATTAATATGCAAGTAAAAGTAAGACTACAGTGAATTCGGGATTCTGCATACTTACCAGAAAAGCAGATTGTTTAAAAATCGTTGAAGTAATCAGAGTTTTGTGCTGGTTTGAAGCGATCATTTGAGATAATGATGTGCAGAAAGGAAAAAGGAAATCTGTAGAAAAAGCAGTGAAAAAGATCTGCTCTCGCTGTATGTAGAATGTTCTGCTTGCTTTTGATCAGCTTTTCTGTAGGTGTACTCTTAGAGAAAAAAAATGTGAAGATAGTAACCAAACCAGAGTTATGCCAGTTTAATCTTGAGGAAGGAACAGTGATCTTTTGACACTATTAAAGACCTTGTCTTTTAAAGTGTTCTGAAGATTAGCTTTGTAATAGAAAGTCTACTTTAACAATGTAATTATTTTAGCCTCTTTACAGAGGGGAAAACTGAGGCAAAAGTAGATGTCTTGCCCAGAGCAATAGGAAGGCAGCCCTATAAGAACAGAGATTTTACAAAGCAGTAGTTCTCAACTGTGCTACCATTATTAGACCATATTTTTTTCTCTTAAACTAAAAGTAACACCCTGGAATTGGGAAGACTTCCCTATCAATAGAATACTACTATAAGGGGCTCTATCACTGGAGAGAGGCAAGCTATATATTTAGCACAGACCCGTCTCTCTCAGGACTCCTTTCTTTTCTCATTAAGTGAAAAATCCTAGGCCTTATTTACCATACAGCATCCAAACCCCTCACTTAGTTTAAAATTGATTTCCTTCTAGTATGTTCTCTGATAATCCTGTCATAGTCAGAGTTTCTGACTGCGTAACACTAATGCATCTCTCCCTGCCATCACCTAATCTGAAAAGGGGTGTTGCGTTATCTCCATTTTACAGCTGGGGAACCACAGCACGGTAATTAAGGCCGAAATTAACTTGGGCTGTCTGGCTTGAGATATCCAGATCCTGATTTTGCAGAGCAATGGCCAATTTCATAGCACTTAACATTCAAAGTGCAAGTTATAATCCAATACACTTGCAGCTGTGTGTGCTCCTTGCTTTTCTGAATCAGGTGTCTTGCTTCACATGCTATGAAAGTGACCAACCGGGAGCATTATTTCAGTGACTTGCCCAGCATCACATAAGAACTCTGTTGCAGAGGTAGACATTCAGGCAAAGCCCCCAGAGTGCCATTCAGTTGCCTTAACTAGGGCTGGGGACAGAAATTATAAGCCAGTATAAGTAATGGGAAGCCGGTTCAAATCCATAACACAACAGAAGTTCAGTACACGTAAACCACTTTCAAAATGGCCAAACCTGGTTTAAGATAAACCTGGATGGATGTTGTATCAGACTTAACTGATTTAGCTTAAATCCATTTATTGAACTTCTGTCCCAGATCCCCTCCAGATTTAGGGTAACTCACAGTCCCCCAGCATCCCAGGATGCTTTGCACCTCCCCTGCAAACTCCCCTCCCCCACTGGGTGGGTGGGCTAGCCTTGGCCCAAGCTGTCTGCTGCAGCCCAGCAGGGAGGCATTTTCTAGCTGGCTTCTGGCCTGACCCACTGCAGGCATGTGACGGTATTTCCGGAATCAAAAGTGAGTGTTTGTTCCCTTGCTTATTGGTTCAATCTGTGCAGGTCAGACTAACCTAAGAAGACCAAATTGATTCAGATTTAGGCTTTTTCACTGTCTATACTTAGCCTGGGGGACTTTTTTTCTTCCTGCTATCCCTTGCCTCACTCTTTTCCTCGCCTCCCAAATTCTGCATTGAATGAAGAAAGTAGCTTAATTTACCACTCCACTCTGATTCATCCTAGAACACTCTCCACCCTTGGTTTTAGATAAGGCAGAATCCTGTAAGAAGAATAACACGTGATCAGATAATTAAATGTATTATATACCTAAAATGGGACATTTGTAGGTTTTTTCATATAAATTCCTAAGGTCTTAATACCCACATATAAAAACACATCCCAATCCTTTGAACATCAATTCCACATGTCTTCCCCTCTCTTTCCCCCACAATTTGGGTCATCAGTAGGATACAGAACTTTAGAGACCTCTACCACTTGAGCTACTGGAATAACAAGGACCTGCCCCTGTCTTCTCTATGACAGGCCTATAGGGAAATGAGACAACTAGGCCAATGTTTTTCTCAGCTGTTTCTAATAGTAGAGGACTGTGGAGAATCAGGACTTCCAGATTCAATTCCTGGTTCTGTAGAAGCATTGTGTTTGATTGTCCAGGGTTGGTCTACCCATCTTTGGACCAGCTCTGCACCAAGCCTGGGGCCAAGCCTGGGGCCAAGTGGGTTGGCATCACTCCTCTAGGCTGTTCTTGTCTATCTTGCCTGTTCCACCCTTCACTTCCTTTCCCCCTTTATCTATATTTGCTTCTGTCTCTGTTTTCCCCCTGCCCCATTCCTCAGTTCCTGCTTCCTTCTCCTATACCCTGTACTTCTATGCTCCCATACACATCTATTTGTTTGCTGCTGCTCCACTCACTCTGTTCTTCAAAATAAATCAACCCCCCACCACCTCCCTTCTTCTGACCCTCCTCCCTATACATTCCTTTCTAGCCTCTCTTTTACCATCTGGCTCACGCCACACTTTGTGCCCTACCTACTCCCATTTCTCACCGTATCTGGCAGGTGACTTCATTGTAAAAAGCACAGAACAGAGCAGTGAAAGCACAAGAAAAACCCTGTCCCTGTCCCTGACTCTTGGGAAGAGCAGTTGCAGAAGAAATCTTTCTCAATCCTGCTGCTTTAGCTGGAAAATGCTTGTGTTCAGTAAAAATCTTGAATAACTTGAATTGCCCTAGTCTTAAATGTCTCCGTTGAGCATGTGCAGCTAGAATTTTTTTTCTGGCAAAATCAAAATGTTCAGGGGGGATTGCAGGAGGCTTATTCCCCCCATACTAGACAACTCATCTGTTCCATGTATCATAGTCATGCTCTGAAGTATGGAGGCACTGGAGCATCTCATCAAAATGTGTTATAAGAATGCTTTTGTAATAATGCCAGACCTATTTTTCACCAAATGTTTTCGAAACTGTTGAAACAATTTAACTGAAAATTCACCGTTGAAAAAATAATGCCCTTGACAGATGTCGGACAGGGAAAACTTATCCTCTAACACGTAAAGTTCAGTTGCATTTTAAAACAGATAATTTTCCAGTGGAAAGTGTCTATAGCAAGTGGTAACATCTCCTTCTGTAATGAAACTTTAAGAGATTGGCACATAACGGGGGCTTTAAAAAGAGTATTGATGGATGTTTTTGTTTTGTTTTCTTTTTTTCTTTTCTTTTTTTTTAATGTATTCTAGGTATGGATTGTATTCTAGAAATAAATAACTATGGTTCTTTTTTCTTTGGCGATCAGAGCAGCCCTTTCTCATTTTATACCTTTTTTTGGAATAGGATTATCAACATGTTTGTATTCAGAACTAGTAAGTTAAATTTTCTGCAACAAATTCCTTTTTCATTACCTATTAAAAACTAGGGGTGTATGAAACAGGTTGTATTCGATTTGGATTCAGATTTGACCCGAATCTGGGACAGTGATTCAATTTATTGATTTGGATCACTGTCCTCAATTCGATTCGGCTGAATCTGAAGAGGTACCAGGCATGGTTCATGAACTCTGTGATGCTGGGGCATATGGAGCGTCCCACAGGAGCTCGGGGGTGCCCCTTGCATGCTCAGTGGTGAACCCAGAAGTGGACCAGAAGTACTTCTGATCCACTTCCGGGTCCACAGCTGAGCACACTGGGTGGGGGGGACAGGAGGGCTGTACCTCCCCGACTTGGCTATCAGCTCCGGGGGACCCTGGCTGCCCCCCCCACCGGACCCAGGAGGCACCAGTTGCCGGGCTGGGGGGATGTGCAGGAGGGCCCCCCAGCATGCTACCTAGCAGACCCAGAAATGGAGTGGAAGTGCTTCTGATCCACTTCCAGATCTGCTGAGTGTGCTGGGGAGTCCACTGCGCTCCTGTGGGATGCTCCATCTGCCCCAGCATTGCAGCATTCACGAGTCTCCTGCTACTTAGAGGTATGTAGAAAAAAATATTTAAAGCTGCATCTATATCTGAATCGTCAAATCTTTCCTAATCTCTCTGAATCGATTCAGAGGGTTCCGATTCAATTTGGAGAGATTAAAGGGTCTCCTGATTCAGATTCAGAGATTCAGCCACCGAATCAGGCCAAATCTCCACTGAATCAAATCAGGGACCAAAGCTTCGCACAGCCCTGTTAAACACTTAAAATGCTCATATAAAGGCAGTTTACAAATTGTAACAATAACCTAACTTTCTCCTCCCTTCCTCAGATGTCTGTAGGGTAAGGAAAGTTGCGGTTTATGTTGAACAGTTTGGAATTACCCTCTGAAGAACTGGCTTGCAGTTTATTTCCTGCAAGAGCAAAATGATAGTCTTAAAAGATTCACAACTACTTCCAACACCAGCATTTTAAATTGGAAAAAAACTCTTAACAACTGCAGCGTCTGTTCTTCTTAATAGTTATAAATGACCTATGTGCTTCAAATGTGCAGCATGCTTGTATAAGATACTTCAGAATCATTGAGAAATTGGAGTCTTAAGTCTGGATAAACCAAGTGATAAAGAAACCTATTAAGTCTGTTTAGAAAATGTTTTGATTGTCAAGATTTCAGTTGTTCTTATGAATATTAATTTAAACAGTGATTACTAATGTGCAGCTGTTGCACTATATCCCATTTTTTTAAAGAGTATTTTTAAGAATTCCTTTCAACAGCCATTTAATCTATACCTTCCTGTTCCTGAATAAGAGCAACAACAAACACAAACCTCTTAAATTCTGGAATATTTGCCATTAAACTCTGTGTTACATAGGTATCCAGGTATATTTTTCTAGATGTTTGTAGGAGGTTAGAAAAGAAAATTGTTTAGACCTCATACCGCATTTAGAGCAAAGTGCACATTTCAGTGCAAATTTGAGGGCTTTTGAACTCGCAACACGAACGCATTCCCAATGAACGTGTTAATGTACAAATTAAGTCTCTTGAATATTGCCAACGAAGCTAATGTTATGAAGGGAATTATGCAGGTGAGGGAAACAGTAATATAGGAAGCCATTGTCTACAAAGTGTTTCTGACTTACTCTGTGCTTTTCCTTAGGTATTCCAACCTGATCTTGAACTTGTTCTCCCTCATGGTGGATGCCAACATTCCAGATATCGCTCTTGAACCTGACAAGACTGTGAAAAAGGTAATTGGGAAACTTCATTTATTGGAAGGACAAATTCTGCTCCTCCTTAAAGTTCTTCAGTAGTTCAGATAGAGCAACTAACTCTTCATTCCTTAAGGTGATGGAGTCCAGGCATTTCACAGAGTCCAGCTAGAGATGGAAAATATATATTAGATTGCTTACTATGTCCATCTGCAAATAGCATGTATGCTCTACGACAGTTTAGTATTTATATTCTGTCTAGTTTTGGACAACATTCTTCTGCGTTTTAACAAATTCTGTACCTTCTAAGGTTCTTAAATAGTTCAGATCAGACAACCTGCCTTTGATCTGCCCCAGGCGTCTTCCAGAACATCAAGGAAGTTGCTTTGCCTTGTTTTTGGTAGGTCTGGCCAGCAAACAGTTCTACATCCCCACGTGGTAAGTGTGCCAGGCTATTAGTAATGTTGGAATGGGTGAGGAGAGGTCTTCCTCCGAACTTCCCACCAAATAAAGGCCGCGTTACACATTACACTTAGGACATGTACTACAAGTTAGAACATTTTCTGAGCAGTCATATGGTAATGCTTACTACAGTCTAAATGAAACATCCTAAGCATTTAAGCCATTGAAGATTCTGGTATGCTGTAATGTGGGGCTGGTCCCAGCCGCACCATCAAACCGGAGTCTTAATCTTGCTTAAGTGTGTCAGAGTGTGAGACTGAAAATCAGCTCTTTGTTTGTCCCAGCCACCCAGCACAAGGGTGGGGGGTTAGTTTTAAGTGTAGTTAACATGTGCTAAGTGTAATGTGTGACAAGGTCCTAACTAGGGTTCCACTATGACTAAGAATAGACTGGTTTTCTCATGAAAGAAAGCCTTTTGTCTTGGAATCCTACGGGCCTATATTCCTCTTGTCCCACGTAAGTGTGCTAGATGCTGTATGTTAACACTTTTTCCCGAGACAACGGTAGCTTATTCGAGTTAATTGCCATTCTTCCAGGGACAAGCTTTGTGTGAAGGGTTCTCCTTTTGTCCCAGGTTTTGCCCCGACTCCATTTGTGTCAGCTCAAGTGCAATATCTGTTTTACCCAATGTCAGAGAGTGCTTGTCAGTGAAAATGTTGAAACAGATAGTCTTCTGCTTCCCCCTCTACCCTGTTCCACCCCCCATCAATTAGATGGGGTTTTTTTAATGTAAAAAGTGCCTCTTAAACATTTTCAGTTGGTTCTTATTTCCAATTCCTCCTCTATAAAGGGGTTGGGGTTGGGGGGTAGAAGTGAAGATGCAGTCCTTGCCTATCTTTCAGGGAAGCTGAGGAGAAATTTAATGTTTGAGGCCTTCAAATAGCTCTGCACCACACAAGTACAAAGATGCACAAAATATCCTGAGCAAGAATTTGGATTTTATTTATGAGAAGACAGATTATTTTAGTCAGGATTTTTTTTTTCTTTTTGGATAAAAACTGCTATTTCCAAGGCCCTGTGGCAGTTGCTTTGTATGCCACTGACTGAAACGCAATCATCAGGAAATATAATTAGCAACTATTCCAGATACTATCAGTTTTGGTCCTTTCTGATTTTCAGCCTTCAGGTTCTGGCTTACTACTTACTTTAATTTCTTTCATCTCTGTTGGGAGTTCACCGTTGCTTGACTTCATAGTACCCATTCTTGCTTCAAATGCTTTCTTGAAAAGTGTCTGACATAATTTTTTTATTTATCAAACTAAGTCTCCCAGTGATCACCGTCATTTAAGATACACCATTGTTGTTCCTGATTAATATTTGGCATCGTCTACATGTTGGTGACATTTCAGAATACATTGCCCAAGGATTTACCTTTCCCAGCCTTTTCTTGTAATCAACACCAGTAATTATTCAACTGCTGCAAAACGTATTTCTGGAGGCTTTTAAAATGTAAGCACTTCAGTTTTAACAGCTCTTATAAATACCTATCTTCTTATAAAACTGCCTGGTTTATAGATATATTGCTTATAAATTTGTTTTTTTTCCCCTAGTTAAAATAGTGAAGTAGTTATAACAAGGATGCCCTTGTAGATATGTTTAACTAAACTTCAGCAGTTGAATTCAAACATGTACGTGTTATGCTAAATCGTAGTGGAACTAATGCAAGATCCTCAAAATGATTTCCTCAAAACATCTGAATGGGAATTGGGAACATTGGAATAGACCAGTCGGGGTTCTTCCAGGACCTGACAAGGTACAAAGAGTCATCCTCTGAATGTCAAGTTGGCTAGTTCCATATAGTAGTTTCTCAGGGTTTGTATAAAATTACATTTAGATTGACCTAACTGGAGTTAGGTTGATCTAAACGCCCAGTTGCACAGGTGTGCGGAGGGCTTAAATCACCCAATAAATGGCATGTACATGGGCGATTGCAATAAATGGTTGTACATGTCACTCCTGGTCTGTATTCACACAGCTTAAAGTAAGCCATGTGAACGTAGACTTGCAAGGCAAATGACTGCTTGCACCCTTAATGAATTAGATACAACACGTGTTGCTATAACAACAAACCTGAATAGATTTTGGACTTGGTCATATGCATTTTAGCCTTTAAACTGATTAAGATTTGCTGTGTCATGGGTCATTTTACCCAGTTAAATTTCAAAATGTAAACAGCATGAGCAACCAATTTAAAGTGCACTTAGTCTTAGAGGAAATGCAACTGATGAAGATTAGTAGGACAATAAATGTTTTCTACAGAAGTTGCAGAATCTCCTTACTTGGAGATTTTCCAAAACTGGCTGGGTAGGTAGCTTTCAGGGATGGTTTAGGAAGAGCAAATCCTGCACCTGTGCAGAGGGTTGAACTAGATGATTGCTGATTGAGATTCAGAACCCTATGATTCAAATGCTCCGATCTGAAATGCCACTTTGGAAAAAATAGCGCTGGGGAGGGAGGTGGGGGAAGCAAAACAAGTCTTCACAATTTTTGTAAAATTAATTAAGTCTTTGCTTCTTCAACATAGCAAGATTAGCAACAAATCTATAGGTTGACCTGAATTCATTTAGATATTCCTCAAAGGAGTGGACTATTTCCAGAAGGACAACTAATGCCCCTGCAATACAAATATGTTTGTTTAATAAGAGAATAAGCAAATTAGATTTAATAATCACCTTTTTCTTAATGTGATAATTCATATGTGTATGTATGTATATATGCATATATATTATACATAAAATACAATCTAGAAGCGTGCAATATATAAAGATTTGAAATATATGAATTATCTCAAATCTTTTATATATAGCACGTTTCTAGATTATATTTTATGTATTGAATATATTCATATATCAAAGTGTAATGTTTTGAAACTATGGAAGTTTAATATATTCTGCTGTGAGCCATATTCTGCATACCCCTGCCCATGCAACCCAAGCTCATCTCAGAGGGGTGTGCAAACAGCAGATCACGGCTATGCCCTTGCCCCACGTTGTCACTGCCCCAGGATCCCAGGGTCTCCCTGCCCACCCCTCTCACTCCCAGTCACGGTGCCATCCCAGCTGCCTGGCCACACACCCTTCTTGTTTGGGTCCCAGCCCTGGCAGCAGGTGCAGGGTGTATGAGCTGGGGTGCCCGGGCAGCAGGCCTGGGGCTGGCAGTGGCAACCAGAAGGAGCTGCTACCACAGGGGCTGTTGGGAAATGGAGTCCATTTTGGGCCTGATCCACCCCGCAGGCCGAGCTTTGCCCACCGCTGTTCTGTACGCTTGGTTTGTGGCTTCCATTTTTGCTTTAAAGAAACTGAGTTGCACATTGTTGCCGTGTCATTTAAAATCATTTATAGCCATCCACCATTAGAAATGTCACCTTGATACCCTGCAGAAATGTAAGCCACTGCTAAGACAACATTTTTATTGAAATAACTATGTTCCAATTATTAAACTTCTAACAGCCTCTCTCAGAAATCTGTTAGGGTTTTTTTTTTTAATACTAATAAAAAAGGAACTAGCTGTTTTACCTCTTGTAAGTTGAGTGACAAGTTTGTTCAGTCATCTAACAAGATAATACTGTATCTTGTTGTAGGAGAATTAAATAGATGTTTTCTGCGTCACAATTGATTTTTTTTTTTAAGCTTTAAACAAAAAATCCATATATATTTTGAGAAACTCAAATTAGCTAAAGATCCATTTTGGACTGACCTGTAAAATTAAATTACCTTTGGTGTTTGAGTCGAGTCAATAGCCGTTTCAACTATAATATCACTTTCATGGAAGACTAAGGTGAAGATTTAAGAAGCATTTTGTTTATCAAACAAAAAGGACCTTACTCAGTAATGCAGATGCATGTTCCAATCCAGCATTTTCTTTTAATACTGTAATAATAATATCATGTTGTTCAATTTTGCAAAGACTACATATTTTTAATTGTGGGCTGGGGTGAAGTAGACGACTGAAGTAAACTCAGTGGGGAAACAGTGTTTAGGTTATCCTCTTTTTCAATTGGGTTCAGAATAATCTGCATTACTATTTTGATTAAACTGCATAGACATGTACATAGGTGAAGGGAAGTATAATGCCAGAGCTTTAAAAAAAGGCTGTAATCTTTTCAGTGAGGATTTACCAGAGGATATTATTCTTAATTATTTTAATGAAGAATTCAGTTGCTATAGTGATCCTGAATATTGAAATATTTCAGTAGACACAACTATGGTTGCTGTCGGAAGGTATAAATTACTCAACTCTTTATATAGTTTATATGAAGACAGAGGGGTGTTTTATTGTTACATATTTGAAATTACTGTACTGTAGGCTAAAGCTAATGGAGTTAAACCTATGAATACATTACCAGCTCTTTGTTTCCAGTGAATAATACAAGTTGAGGCTGCAAGGACCAGGAAGCTAGGGTACAGAAGGAAAGATACTTGCGTGAACGTATCTCAACAATAAGGCCTTATTTTATCAGCTGACAGCCATGAGTTTGAATCTAACCATCAACCCCTGCAAATGAAGCTGAAGGATAATGCACATTTCCAGTGCATGTGGGAGCCACTGGGATCTTATGTGCCATGGGGAATTTGCTTGGCATCTCATTCTCAAGTGCAGTGAGAGACTCATCTCGCATGATACTATATCGGTAGTTTGGAGTAAGACTCGCAAGGGAGAAGTATATTTTAGACTTAGCTTTCTCGCCCCAGCCCCTACCTTGTGCAGATTTTTAGAACATTTTACCTTAGAGATTCTCAAGCTCGTTCTCTGCACCAGCTATGAATCAGGTCATGAGCCCTTTGTATCTCCAAATTCCTTTGAGCCTGCTGTTTCCTAGCATGCCTTTAATTAATGGAGCTTTACTTTGCATGCACCGCTTAGTAGTAATTGTGCTCTTGCCCTGTCTTCCCCCTCGGGTAGGTGAAAGCTAAACCTGGGTAATTTGTCTTACTTCACTCAGGGGGAAGCTGCCCCAGTTTAGTGCTCTTGTTGACAGACAATTGCTGTGGAGCAGCGAAGGCATAGTCAATCCTCCTTCCCTGCTAACTGTAAGCATGCAAACAGCAGTAACTATCTGTATGGGGTCACACACAATTATCTGACTGCAAGACAGGTGAGGACCAGAAAAAGTTGTGCGCTACTAGTCCTACATATTAAATCTGGATTAAGATTTAAAGAGAGTCTTGTTTTAATTTGCTAAATAAAGAGCACTAACATCATCTATCCATACAATGCCGTAATAATGGACATGATAGAAGGGGTTGAATAGGAGGATAAAGGACGGAGGCTGTCATTTTTATTTTTTTTAATTATGATTTCCATGTACTCCGTTTCATTTCCTGCCTGCCTGGTCAAGCAGAGCAGGCACTCTGAAGATGCATTTGCCAAATACCTTTTGTGGGTGTGGTAAAACAAGATGCTAATAAATTAGTTCAGATGGTTAAAATGGAAGTGCGGTATCTCTGGTAGTTCTGCCTCCTCCTGACTCTTCCCCATTCAGACAAATGCAGAAGTGAATAAAAACTAGTAAAAAGGAACTGCACCAGAGCAGATTTCATGGAATAAAAAGAGACCATGTATGTGTTAACTGTATTATAGTGAAAGCTCAGCCAGAATATTTCTGAAAAAAAATCCACAAACATTAGGGTTTTTTTCAGAAAAATTTAGGAAGCTATTTGATTATCTGCCCATTAATAGAAAAAATGTCATGATGCAGAAGTATGCGCTTCCAAAGCAACTTTAGCACCTTGAATGTAGACCTGCCCTTATTGGCGGTAGCATAAAACACTACGAGGTAAATAGCAACAATCTGAGGTTTGAATGGGAAGGCAGGCTCTTTATAAATCAAAACTGTTTTCTCCAAAGAATCATCTTCTTTCCAGCAACATGTGTTAAAGCTCAAGGGACCGGCTGGCAGAATGTAATTTTATAATCAACCTTCATATCTAACGGAAAGCAAATTGCCCAGATATCACTTCTGGCCGATAGCTGGGAAACGTGTTGGGTGAAATATGTGAACAGGGAAGAAAAAACTGGAATAGCAGCTTGTGTCATGTACAGCTTTCTCTAAAATAAGTATAGATTACACCTGTTTGACATGGTTTACGGCACAGAGTGGAGCAAGCAGAGCTGAGTTTTCTGTGCTTGTCATCTGTGAAGATGCTTTCATAGCCCTCTGTATTCAGGGAGAAAGCTATAGCCAAAGTGGCTTTCAGTTCTTTCTTTGGGAAGGATGACAGTGCAGAACCACGTACAAGGGTTTTATTGTTTGGTTCATCCTCCCCCACCCCCCAAAAAAGGGTAAGCCCCAACAACCCTAGATGACTTCAGCTGGTCTGGATGTTCAGTATGCAGCACATTGAAAAACAGACTACGTATTTTATTTAATTTTTTTTTTTTTTTACTTATTTTTGTATATTCGTCACCTTCAGGAGTAAATTGTTGGAAACCAAATCACGTAAATGCTAGTGGGGTAATTGTGTACTTTTTTTTTTTTTTTAATCTGGCAATTTATTGTAACATTTGAAAAAGCAAACATGAACTCTTTGACTTTGAATCAAAATGCCCCCAGTTTTCCAACTTCACAGATTTTATTTTCATACAAGTTCTGCTACTATCCAGTGCTTTCACTTACAGAGAAATTCTCTCTTCTCTTTGTCTTTTCTTTTTGATGGCTATTAAATTTAGTTGTATACAAATTTACCTTAGCTGAATAAAAGCACCTAGCAAACAGAAATGAACAAGTCACAATAGAGTGCTTTAAAACTAAAAAGGTTGTGGGAATCTTTCTAAGATTCCTAATCTTGACTGCAGCTAGCCAGAAGTGTCACATTTAATATTGGCAGATGCTTTACCATCTGACAGAAATGGCTCTGAAGACCATAGTTTGAGACTACTTGTCTTAATCCATCTTCCTTGCCTCTGGTCTCCGTATCTCTCTGCATTACTATTTATGAAGGAAGCAATCGCAGCGAGTGGCACCTGGCTCATTGGTTCTCCACTTCTACATTGTATGCTTTCCAGCTGCAAGTGCTGGTCCTAGTCCCTTCTGCAGCCTCCGTTTAGCCTGGCAGTGCCCCAAAATGAAAAGCAGATGGAGAAGCAAAGGTGAAGGGTGTTTGGTTTTGTGTTTGCTTCCCAGCCCCCTCCTCCCTACTTCCTTACTTTACAGAGCTGTTCCTTTCTTTGCATTTACCAGTTTTTATCTTTCACAGCCTCAGATAATTCATAAGCTTTCTAGGGTAGGGATTGGCTTAAATAAATGCCTGTATTAAACTGCCAGTGCATAACTGATAATCACAATCTTAATGGCCACTTTTTCCAAGCAACACTGTTTGCTTTCTTATTTTCTGTGCAGATGCTGCACTAATAAATAATTGTGACTGCTGCTTTTCTCCCCAAATAAGTAATGCTGTAATTTTAAATAATAACTAAAATCAGCAATTACGTAGGCAATTAATTCGTAAGGAGGAGGTTGTAAACCACAGCTCCCCAGATATAACAGGATTGTTTGCAGCATTGTCACAGTTCAAAACCTTAAGGGTGTGTGTTGTTTTGGTTTGGTTTTTGTTTTGTTTTGTCTTTTTTAAACAGAGCAGCCAGATGGTTTGTATGTGTCCTTTCTGACAAATCTGACCTTTAAATTAGAAAACATCGGGACCAGTGATTCATCGATACACAAAGAACTCAGCAGGCTTTAAAGAACAGCGCTCTAATTGACTGCACTCTGCTTCCAGTGTCCATTGATTACAGTAGATGCCGCTACTGTTTCATTTATAGGCAAGGATGTCAAAGACAGGCATGGCGGAAAAGTTTTTGTTTTCCCCATCACCCCTCCAGAAAAGCAGTTGAGAACTAGCATATGTTGAAAATAGTTCCTTTAGATTTATGTTCTCACACACATGCACGCACACTTCAATGGTAATTTTCTTCCAATGCAATATAACTCACAATAGTTACAGACCTCTGCATGGGAAGATCTCTAAGCCAGTGGTTTTCATAGTTCATAGGGTCGGAAGGGACCTGATCAGATCATCAAGTCTGACCCCCTGCCATGGCAGGAAAGAGTACTGGGGTCAGACAACCCCAGCTAGGTGTCTATCTAGCCTCCTCTTAAAGACCCCCAGGGTAGGAGTGAGGACCACTTCCCTTGGAAGTTGGTACCAGATCCTAGCTGCCCTGACAGTGAAGAGCGCCTCCTGATGTCTAGTCTGAATCTGCTCTCTGTCAGCTTATGGCCGTTGTTCCTTGTAACTCCCGGTAGTGCTTAGGGGAACAGGGACTCTCCCATTGCCTGCTGGTCTCCCTTTGCCAGTTTATAGACAGCCACCAGATTCCCTCTCAGCCTCCTCTTGTGGAGGCTGAAGAGGTTCAGATCCCATAGCCTCTCCTCATAGGACCTGCCCTCCTGCCCCCCGATCATGCGAGTGGCCTCCTCTGGACCCTCTCCATGTTGTTCACATCCCTCCTGAAGTGCGGTGCCCAGAACTGGACGCAGTACTCCAGCTGCGGCCTGAACAAGGTCACACAGAGGGGGAGGATCATCTCTTTGGGCCTGCTTCTGATGCATCTGTGAATGCGTGACAAGGTAGAGTTAGCCTTTCTGACTGCATCCCCACACTGGCCCATGTTCATCTCTGAGTCAATAATGACTCCAAGAAACTTTTCTGCCTTTGTGCTGGCGAGAGGGGAGTTCCCCAGCCTGTAGGTATGGTGCTGGTTCTTCCTCCCCAGTGCATCACCTTGCACTTCTTAGTGTTGAAACCCATCCTGTTCTCATCTGCCCACCTCTGTAACCTGTCCAGATCTGATTGCAGCTTGTTCCTCCCCTCTGGCGTGCCCACTTCCCCCCACATCTTAGTGTGATCTGCGAATTTGAATAGGTTTTCAAACTATTTAGACTCAAGGCACCCCTCAAAAAAGCTCTTGATTTTTCACACTTCTTTTTGGCTACAAAAAAAAAAATAGAAAGGTTTGGGTTGGGTTGTTGGGTTTTTTTTGGGGGGGAGGAGGATTTTTTTGTTTGTTTGTTGGGGGGGGGTTCTGTTTCTCAGAACAGATGCCGCAGCTATGGTTTTCTATTCAAATTGTTGCGGTTTATCTTAGGAGTCACGTTTGTAAACCTAACAGTGCTAACATTGTGTGGCACCCCACCAGCCACATCCAAGGCACCCTGATTGAGAACAGTGCTCGTGGTGAACATTGGCTAATCACCCCAGCACTTCTGTGAGGAAAGTTAATTAAAAAAATGGAGAGTGGGGACTTCATTTTGTTCTTTGACATCTCACGCTTGTATTAATGTTCTCTGCATCTCTGAGGTATCCCCATGCTGCAGGCAGACAGGGAGGTGAAGTCACTTTGGGTCACAGAGACAGTCTGTGGCTTAATCAGGGCCATTTCCAATGCCTGTTTAAGCCACTCCCTTTATTTCAGCAGGAGCTGGACCAGCTTTGGTGGATTAGAATTCAGGGCATCAATAGTCCGATATATTCACGGCTGGGTCAGAAAAACAAGAATAGATTTCTTAATAAAACTTGTTTTGAGTGGTATTTTTTGTTCCTTGGTTAAGTCAGTACAAAATATTTTTGCAATAAGTAATTCTCTTATCAGATCTGTCTGAGTTGTTGTTATACCTGCAAACCCTGCTTCAGCTATTAAATGGTGCCATGTCTGGGATCCAGGGATTATAGTGGGTCTCTCAGTGAGACCCCAGATTCAAACACCATTCATTGATGGCTAAGCCAGGGCGTAGAAGAAGGGGAGAGGGAGTGTCACTCCATCTACAGCTTCAGGGAAACCCACATGGGAACGCTGCGCCCTGGAAAAGAAATTGTGTGGTGCTGAGGAGTGTATTATAGAATCAGTGAGTCGGAAGGAACCTAGACAGATCATCGAGTCCGACCCCTGCCATGGGCAGGAAGGAGCACTGGGGGTGGCAGGGGTCATAAGACCGCAGCCAGGTGCCTGTCCAGTCTCCTCTTGAAGACTTCCAGGGAAGGTGAGAGCACCACCTCTCTGGGGAGCCTATTCTAGGCTCTGGCCGCCCTTACAGTGAAGTAGTTCTTCCTAATATCCAACCTAAACCTATCCTCCCTCAGCTTGTGGCCGTTGTTCCTGGTGACTCCAAGGGGGGCCCTGGTGAACAGACTTTCCCCGAGTCCCTGCTGCTGGCCCCTGATAAGGTTGTAGGCAGCCACAAGATCCCCCCTTAGTCTCCTCTTGCGGAGACTGAAGAGATTCAGGTCCCTCAGCCTCTTCTCGTAGGGCTGGCCACGGAGGCCCCCAACCATACGAGTGGCCTCCTCTTGATCCTCTCCAGATTCCCCATGTCCCTCTTGAAGTGCGGTGCCCAGAACTGGACACAGGACTCCAGCTGCAGCCCGACCAGTGCCGCATAGAGGGGGAGCAAGACCTCTCTGGCCCCTGTTGATGCAGGACAGGGTGCCGTTGGCTCTGCCTATTGCTTCGTCGCATTGGCGACTCCTATTCATCCTGGAGTCAATCCTGACTCCAAGATCCCTCTCTGCCTCTGTGCTGCCGAGAGGGTCAGCCCCTAACCTGTAACCATAATGCTGGTTCCCTCTCCCCAGGTGAAGCACCCTGCACTTGTCCTTGTTGTACCGCATCCTGTTCAGATCTGCCCACTTCTCCAACCTATCCAGGTCTGCCTGGATGCGGTCCCTGCCTGCGGTGTATTCACTTTCCCCCACAGCTTGGTGTCATCAGCAGACTTGAACAGGGTACTCTCCACCCCCTCATCCAGGTCACTAATGAAGATGTTGAACAGCACCGGCCCAAGGACTGAGCCCTGGGGGACTCCACTGCCTGCACCCTCCCAGGTCGACATCTACCTGTCCACCACCATCCTCTGGGTGTGCCCCTGGAGCCAGTTTGCCACTCATGTGACCGTGCATTCGTCAGTGCCACAGTCCCTCAGCTTGCCCACCAGAACTGGGTGGGACACTGTGTTGAAGGCCTTCTGGAAGTCCAAGAAGATGACATCAAGTTCCTCCTTCCCATCTAAGCTCTTTCTTACCTGATCATAGAAAGATACCAGGTTAGTCCGAGAGGATCGGCCTGGCACGAATCCGTGTTGGTTACCCCTCAATGTCACTTCCCCTGCAGGGCTCTCACAAATGTGGCCCTTAATCATTTTTCAAAGACCTTCCCCAGGATAGAAGTGAGGCTGACTGGCCTGTAGTTGCCAGGCTCTTCCTTCCTCCCCTTCTTGAAAATAGGGACCACATTGGCCCTTTTCCAGTCCTCAGAGACTTGGCCCGAGCACAGGAGTCCTCGCACAGCCGTGCCAATGGCTCCGCAGTGACACCAGCCAATTCCCTTAGCACCTGCGGATGAAGGTCATCCGGGCCCGCCGATTTGGACACATCTAGGCCCTCCAGGTAATCCTTAACTAGGTCTGAACTAACAGTCGGGGGACTCGCATCCTTCCCGGGCCTCTCTACGCTGTCACCTGAGAGCTCCCCATTGTCAGCAGAAAGAAACACGGAGGCAAAGAACTTGTTGAAGAGTTCGGCCTTCTCTCACACATCCGTCACCAACTGCCCTGCCCTGCCTCTCGTTACCCCAAGACTTCTTCTTGCTACCTATATACTTGAGGAAGGACTTTCTGTTATCCTTAATCCCAGAAGCTAATCTAGGCTCTAGCTATGCTTTAGCTTCCCTTACCAAATCCCCACAAGCTCAGGTCAGTGAGGTGTACTCCTTGGTCCCTGCCCCCTGCTTCCACCGCCAGTATGCTTTTTTTGCCCTCAGGCCAGCCTGGATATCCGCACTCAGCCATGAAGGTTTCTTGGACCCTTTTCCCTCCTTCCTGCACAGAGGAATTGCGTCCTGCTGTGCCCTAAGGATAGTCTCTTTGAGGAAGGACCACCTTTCGTGAACCCCATACTAGCTACCCCCTGGACTCCGAGCACCTCCCTGCTACTGCCCTGACCACATTGAAGTTGGCTTTCCTAAAATCAAGCGTTTGCTCTGTGCTAGTTACCCCGCCCATCTTTCTCTGAATAGCAAACTGGATCATTTCATGATCACTGTCCCCTAGTCTCCCTTGTACTAGGACCTCCCCCACCAGGTCATCCCCAGAGGCTAACACCAGATCAGTGTGGAGTTTTCCCTAGTGGGGACGAGCACCTCCTGCACGAGGTGTAGGTCCTGGACACACGTCAGGAGCCTTCATGAGTGGCTAGACCTGGCCGACTGCTCCTCCCAGTTGATGTCAGGGTAATTCATATCCCCCATGACCACAACATCCTTTGCACGCACGGGCTGCCCCAACTGCCTGGAAAATTCCAGATCCAGCTCTTCCTCCTGATGTGGTGGCCTGTAGTAAGCCCCTACCACCAGATCCCTCTCCCCCCAACCCTACTTGAAGTTTGACCCACAGGTTCTCAGTTAAGCCTTCCTCTGGTCCCATTTGGTAGGTAGAACTGGTATACTGTTCCCTAACATACAGTGCAACCCCCCACCTTTTTTCCCCTTCCTATCTCTTCTAAACAACCTATAGCCCTCTGTGTCTAATGCCCAGTCAAATGTTTCATCCCACCATGTCTCCACTAGGCCAACCAGGTTGATTTTACAAGGTCCTGCTGCTTGTTCCCCATGCGTCTTGCATTAGTGCAGAGAAACCTTAACTCCCCTCCCCCCCCAAGGGAGACCTGGGCCACCTCCTCTACCTGAGAGACAACTGGTTCCTTAGTATATACCTGAGCTCTTACCTGGGCAGGTCCTACACCTGGTTGAGTTTTTTCTTGCTCCTGTGGATCCCCATCCCTCGATGAACTTAGTTTAAAGCCCACCGGAGGAGGTCAACTAGCCTGTAAGAAAACAGACTCTTACCTTTGGGGGAGAGGTGGAGACCATCACGCCCCAGGACACCCTCTGCTCTGCAGTGCGGGTCGTGGTCCAGGAAGCCAAATCCAGCGTGACGATACCAACTCCAGAGGCTCCGGTATTCCATATAAGTGAAGTGACCTGGTTTCCATTTGGGATTAAGTCAGTGTTGTCCTGCCACAAGTTATTTGTGTTATAACCTAACATCTGGATGACCTGTTGTGGTTGGCAAGTATGCATCTAAATTAACACTGTTTTCCCTTCTTGCTTTGCTGCATCGTAAGTCTCATACCTGTATCCGTACTACAGGTCAAGAGCCTGGAAATAATTTTTGCTTATACATTCCCCAAGCTCTTTTACTTTTTGTCTGCTTGAAAATATCAGCATTTGCATGAGACTGAGCCCTGTCACTAGTCTCCGGCTCTGCTCTTGGGTTTATTCTTGTGGAGAGGAGTCATTTTACTCATTGTATGGGAGAAAGGCACTGACAGAAAGCAGCTGCTTTGGTTTGATTCAGTAGCAGACATGCCTAGGAATGCCCAGCCTTCTGGGAGAGTGCAGTATTGCCATGATTTGTTTATGCCTTGTGATCTTTACTTTGATTAGGCAGATGCACATCTGTCCACCCATTTCTAGAATAGCTGCAGGTGCCAAACCATTTTTTTTCTAATTTGAGCATGCACATTTCATTATAGTTAGGTACTATTTTTCAATTTATATCCCATCAGAATGGGGAAAAAAATCTTGGAGTGGAAACTTTGGTATAAAAGCCCTCTCTTCTTCCTCCAGTCATCACCACCTCTTAATTATTAGTTCTGACAAATATGAATGCGATGCAGATTGGTGCAAGCCTTTCTGCTTGCATGTTACTGCTATTGAAGTTCTTATTTTGGGGGCTTGGAGAAAGAGCCAGCTTAGAAGATGATAAGATCAGTAAGAGTTTTGATCTGTAGAAACTTCTACAGAAATCTGTAAATGATTGCTTAGAACGTGTAGTCTCTTCAAGATGACAGCCTTTTGGCTTAAGACAAAAGCCGTGATCTTCTCCAGAAAACCTGCTGAGTAAATTAATCCATGTGATTTGAAGAAATAGAGGAATAGTTGAGAGAACTTAACTGTTACAGCCGAGCAGAGATCAGCAAGCAGTGCACTTTTTATCAGAGGGAAGTGTGATAAAAGTCAAGCCAGAAGCTTAAGCCTAGTATTTCCACCATGATGCTGACTATCCATAAGGAGTTCAGTGTAAGATGGGGGAAACATTCTGCACTAAGTCTTCTGTCATCTGTGTAAACTCTTACATCAAATGATTTTGTCTTCGTAAGGAGTCTAGCAGTGGCTCTGGTACCAGCATGCATGTGTGCTTTTATAGGACTCAATCAAAAGGTACATTGGCATTTCTTTTAAATTTGAATAGCTGACTTTACAATGAACAATTCTTTATTCCAGTGATCAAATTATTAAGTAGCTAATCATAATAAGCACCAGCAGTGCTACTTAACCTTGCTGGAGGCATAAGAAGTATAGTATCAAGCAGTTTTCAGAATGATTGACTTGTAGGTAACCTGTGAAATAAATATCAATAAAGAGTATTTAAGTGGAAAAAAAAGGTTGCCATGCATACTTGCTCACTCAAAATGTGAATGAGCACACTTTTTTCTTATTTAACTCTGTAAGGCATTCGAGCATCTCTGAATACTCATTAAGTATTTGTTATATGTTGCTCAAAGGAGTTGACTGAATTTTGCAAGACTTCTTGAAAAGTTTTGGCTTGAATTTGAACCTTAACTGATTAATTCATTTTAAGTGCAGAGATTTTTTAACAATGTGGGCAATTAACCATTACCACAAATTTGTAAAGGAAGTGGTGGGTTTTTCATTGCCTTATGCAGTACAGGTACACTGTAGTCAAGCACACATTAGTGAGCTCAGGGTAGGAATGACTGATGAAAATGACTTCTAGTAACCAAACATCAAACTATATCAGTGGAACCCAACTTATCTGGCTCTACAAGGTGGATGAGTGATGCTGGGTTGGTCTGTGGGTTGGCTGTAGCACATCTGACCTACATGGTACCCCATGGGTCCAGAAATATGTTGGTAGGATGAACAGCAGCAACAGTAATTGCTGCAGCTCGAGAATCTGCATCAATGAACACTGCCATCCTACCACCAAATTTCTGGACCTGTGGGAAGTCCCATAGGTCAGATGACATGACTCCACGGGCTGTATCTTGGCTACCTGTTGACTAGATCACATCTCAGGTGTAGGCAGGATTTGTTGTAGCCAAGTCAGAGGACTGGACAGTCTGTAGCCAGATCAGAGATCCTGATGCACACACTTTGATTCAACATGAAATAACGTGTAAATTGGATTTGTATATTGTCTCTGGATACTCTAGATCTTCCCTTATTTCTGAGAGTGCAAAACAGATTACAAGTGAAAAATTAAAGCTATTTTGCATTAGTTTCTGTCAAATTAAGCTTTCTTCAAACATAAAGAAAACAGTACGTCACAGTTACTTCATGACTAGGCTTTATAGGGTAGTATTCAGACTTCAGATTATTAAAGTGGTGTTAAACTTTTGCGTTTTGTGTCTATTCTGGGAGGGTAGCCTAGCAACACAGCAGTAGTGATCTGCAGTGCCATGTAGGTAGCAACATGCTGTCACACCAGTATTCCAGATTTGGTTATAGCTTTCATTAGCTTTGTGTGGCATTTAAGATGTTATCTTGAACTTCAATTTAATTGTTTGAAATCTGGTAAGAGGGCATCTCTACTCCTGTGCAGCAGCTACTACAATTAAGATTGTATACGGATTTTCAGCTCGGTGAACAACTGTTCACCAGGGCACCCTTGGGGAAAACCAGAGGCAATGGTCACAAACTTCTGGAAGACCATTTCAGGCTTAACATTAGGAAAAACTTCTTTCCAGCCAGAGTGTCCAGACTGTGGAATAAGCTCCCTCCAGAGGTGGTGCAATCGCCTACCCTGGAGATCTTTACGAAGAGACTAGACAGTCACCTTGCTGTGGTCACATGACCCCAGTTGTCTTTCCTGCTTGGTGCAGGGGGCTGGACCCGATGATCTTCTGAGGTCCCTTCTGATCTATATTCTATGAATCTGTGAAACTGGAGGGCCCCTGATGCCCACACCACGTAACTGGTAGCAAGATGTACCAGCTATACCCAACAAGTGGTTTTGGTGAGCAAAGGAAGTAATATAGTTCCAGAGGTTCAAATATGCTGGTCTTCTATAAAGCACACTTAAAACAAGGTTAAGTGAAAGCCTTGGCTTTCTTCTATCTATAATCACAGAATTAGAACTACAGCTAAAAGACTCTGAGTAGAGGTGGATAGGGAAATCATCCAGCTAACTTATTTTTAAAACTTAAGAATATCGCAAATCAGGATAAAAAACCCAAGATCTTTCAAAGTTTTTGCATGAAAATGATGAAAAAAGCTTGCCTGACCACTGCCAAAATAACCTATAGCACAAGTTAAAACAGTCATTAGGATGGGAGAGACTCCATAGCAAGTCTTTACCTTGCCATTCTTCTATATTGCAGATGATTGACCTGACTCTCTATTACTGTGGCTTAGATGTCCTGTTGACGTTAATCTAGTTTTGTTGTTGTTGCTGTTTTGGTTTGTTGTTTAATGTTCATCAGAACAAGGACATGGCCTTTGATCTCTTGCATCTCATATGAATATTTTAATCATTGAGCTATATAGTCAGTTTTTGGTCCACTAAATATTAAATTAATCATACAAAGCAGAACGCTGAACCAGGCAAAACTGAGAAAGTGCTACCCCATCAAAGTATTCAGTCACGTCAAAAATCAGAATTTGTTTTATGGGAAAACGTTGATGTTACCACTATGAAGTGGTATGAAGCATCTGAGGAAGTGAGCTCAGGCACACAAACACTTATGCATCTTTGATTTAGTGAGCCTGTGGTACATCTCTATCTTGCCTTGAGCCTGATGATATTGCTACTAAACTTAATTTCTATACATTTTCTAATTCTAGGTAGCGTTCTGTTTCACCTTTATTTCAATATTTTTTTACATTTCAACACTGTCTTATGTTAGCACTGCTGGATGTTGCATCAATATAATACATGAACGTATTTGGTATAGTTATCAAAATAAATATGTTTACCCATTTTTGCCAGGCTTCCAAACCTAATACTTGCCCTCTAGCTGGACAAAGAGAATGAATTGCCAGCTATGTACATTACCAGTTCTACCTCTTATAGCATCTTGGAGAATTGCGGGCTTAACTCCAAGACAGTCAGGTGGGTAAGAAATGCTGCAGGATAGGACCCAGAGAGTCATAGTGAACGGATCTGTGTCATCCTGGCAAGAAGTGGGCAGCGGTGTCCCACAGGGGTCAGTGTTCGGTCCAGTATTTTTCAACATCTTTATTAACGATTTGGATGTTGGGGGTGAAGAGCTCATTGGCCAAATTTGCAGATGACACCGAGTTATGGGGGAGTGTGGTCATGCTTGAAGATAGGCTATAGATGCAGGCGGACCTAGACAGTCTACCAAGTTGTGCAGATCGGCATCTGATGAAGTTCAATGTTGAGAAATGTAAAGTGCTCCACTTCAGGACGAGCAACCTGCAACGCACCTACAGGCTTGGCGACACGAAACCGACCAACACCACCAGTGAAAGGGACCTGGGGGTAATAATAGACCACAGTACGAATATGAGCCAGCAGTGCAAAGCTGTAGCCAGTAGGGCAAATAATACTCTGGCATGCATCAATCGATGCATCTCCAGCAAAACCGAGGAGGTGATTCTTCTGCTCTACTGGGCTTTGGTGAAACCACAGATGGAGTACCGCATCCAGTTCTGGGCACCGCACTTTGACAGGGATGTGGACAAGCTTGAGAGAGTCCAGAGAAGAGCCACCCATATGATCAGAGACTTGCATGGCAAGCCATACGAGGAAAGGCTGAGGGATCTGGGACTCTTCAGTCTGAGGAAAAGAAGGCTGAGAGGGGACCTGGTAGCAGCTTACCGTTACACTAGGGGAGTACATGAAGGGCTCGGTGAGCAACTGTTCACCAGGGCACCCGAGGGGAAAACCAGAAGTAATGGCCACAAACTCCTGGAAGATCGATACAGGCTCAACATTAGGCAAAACTTCTTCACAGTCGGGCTGTGGAATAAGCTCCGTCCAGATGTGGTGCAGTCGCCTACCCTGGAGATCTTCAGGAGGAGACTGGATGGTCTCCTTGATGGGGTCACCTGACCCCCAGTTATCTTTCCTGCTTGGTGCAGGGGACTGGACTCAATCTTCCGAGGTCTCTTCCGGCCTTACAATTTATGAATCTATGAATCTCCCCTCCCCCCCTTGATGTTTTTCAGCCAAGTACTAATCTGGGCAAATCCAGTGTAGTTTGGAGTTTTAATGAGATTACAGTGTAAAGTGGTATTGCTTCATCATTATATTGCAGTTTCCCCTTTTTTCTGTTCATTATCCAAGTGAGCTCACATTTTATATGCAAAGGACAAAATAAATCAGGGGGTGGGTAGAGGAGGGGGGAGTTGTCCTTCTCCCTTCATGCATTTAATCTCAAGCAGTGATCGGCTGTTTAAAACTTTCTTCAGAGCTGTCAGAGACTCATCCAAGGACCTTCACAATATATCTGTCCCAGTCTGGAAGACATATTTCTGTTGTGAAGACTGGATAAATGGATGGAAGACATTATCATGTTTGAGAGCAACTGAAGTATAACTTTCTTTCCTGAGTTCTGTCAATTCCAATTTTTTTTCCACTTGCCCGCTGTCTTCAAGACACAGCTGCTTCTGAAGACACCTTGCTTCAAAGCAGCCACTCTGGGGAAAGAAGGAAAAGGAACAGAAAGTATTTTACAACTTTCCCATGCTTTTATTCCATGTAGGAAATTCAGCTTCCTCACTTGAGAGGCACATCCCAATTTGGGGTGGGGGCGGGGAAGGAGGGAGAAAGGTGTGTGTGATATGCAAGTAAATACAGTAGATTACTGAAAGCACAATATAATTGAATAGTCAGAAGCTGCTAACTTGAAGCCTTAAGAGGGATTCTCATCATTTTTTTTAATTAATCCTTTTTATCTTTAGTCAAGCATCTCATTTTAAAACATAAAAGCTGCGATAGTCAAGATTTTAATGGGATGTATATTTAATATAATTAAGTAGAATAAATTAATTTTAAAACTTTTCTCTGTGGAAAATAAGCAAAAATTCAACCATGCTCTCCCCTCCCCCCCCGTGTGTGTGTGTGTAAGTGTGTGTGTGTTTTTCTGTTGGTGAGTGCCAGCCAGTCAGCACAATCTTGTTTAATTGAATTGCCAAAACATAGCCTTATGAAAATTGTCTGGGTTAACTTGTTGATATCTTTTCAGAAGATAACTTTAGATGCATCTTGGACAGGATTTTATAAATCATAGAAACTTGACCCAAAATTAACTTTATTTTTACGTAGTGCAAATCTTCTCCTAGTAACACCTGTCTTTTGAAGAACCATGGATTTTCAAGAAATATGCATTACTTTGCAACTGAGAGATTTGCAGTAACACATTACTATTGGTTTTGTTAGAAGAGCCATAAGTCAATGTTCATTAATCTTGCTGCTACTGCTGCAACTCAAGAAATAATTTGTCATCTTGCCATGTCCCTTCTCAGCTGCGTTGCAGCAGTCATTTTTAATACCAGTGCTGAAAACCTTTTTTGCAAGGATCCAGTGCTCAGCAGCATTTGATCCCACTGTTAATGGCAGTCTAATTTTTAATCTCCAACTGTAGCAGAATTGATGTATTTGGGAAAAAAAAAGTTCCAGTCTGTTCTCTAGGTAGGCAGTAAATATTTTAATCGTCATTACTAGCATTTGGCTGATGCAGCGTATTAAGATCAGTACCATTAGAAGTCTGAGAGGACATTATACCATGAACAGATTAAAATATGGGTAAAGTAAGTGCTTAATGGCAAAAATGACATGCAAGGTATAGTGTTCTAGAGATTCCAACACTCCCTCCCCCTAACGGCAGTTAAACATTTCTACTGAAGTGTCACTGTAACACCTTCCTTTTAATATGAATAGGAAAATCACTATGAAATTCTGTGCCCTAATTCAGAAAGGTACTTAAGCACATATGCTCAGTTTTAAACATGCAAGTGAAGTCATTGGGTTTTCACTCAAGTTTAAAGTGCCTGCCTAATATTTAGTGAACATTGAAGCTATTTCATATAATAAATCCAATTGGATTATAATTAAGAAAAGAATTAGGTAAGTAAAGAACGAGTAAGTGACCAATCCTATAGCTGCTGCTGCATTACAGACCAGTGGCTATTTGGTTATCTTTTACCATTTGCTATTGTGGTCATTTTGCTCCTGATGGTTTGTCAAACACATACATGTGCCTGGGGGTAACCTTGGTCTCATTCTGTTTTCATAAGTAATAAGATGCACAGTGAAAGATCTACAACATTTGACTGAAAAAATTTGTGTTTTTTTTTCTTTGCTTATCTGTTTGCTGCTTTCCTTTTTTGAGGAAATTAAACACTTCTTCCCCTTCCCCACCTCCCCTTCAGTTTTACCTTTTGGTTTATCTTTCATATTTCTAAGGCATCTTCTTTCTTTCCAGTCAGGCTCAGCTTATGCCCACAACTCAGTTACTGGTGCACTTAAAATTATTATATATTTGGAAAGAGGTAGAATGATATCATGCAAGAGTAAAACACACATCACACTTAAACACTGGAAGACAATATCCTTGAGTACAGTGACTGAGACAGTCATGGGAACAGTACTGGATAACTGAACAAGTCCTAGCAGGTTGTTGTACCTATAAAGATGAATGAGGCCATGATGCCACAATGCACAGTGGGAATAGTAGGTACTATTAGTTTTATAATGCACCCATTAGTGGCCAATATTGAAATACTGTGTCAGATTCTTATGCCAGTGTTTTGAATGTAAACATGTTCAAAACGTGAAGTCAAGAAAATATCAACTAAGATTTAAACAGCTCAGTCTTGATTCATCTAAGTGAAAGTTAAGATGTGACTTGATCAGTCAACAAGTATGCGGGAAGTGTTTCTGACAGACGTTTCTTTCCTAACGTACAAGAAAACCGCGTAGTGAGTTCAGGTGGCTTTAAAGTAAAACTGGACAAATTTCAGCTAGAAATAAAACACGGATTTAAAATAAAGTAATTTATCATGGGAGCTCGTTAACCAGGGATGCAGCTGATTCCCTGTCCTTTACAGTCTTTACATGCTAAGTTTGTAAAAAATATTCTTGTAGTCAACCAAAAGTTATGGGCTTAATGATTCAGAAAAGCAGTCTAGATTATATCAGTGGTTCCCACAAGGGTTCATATTTGTGCCTGATCTTTATCTTGAAGCAAAAAATGAAGAGGTATAATATGTACTACCAAATGTGGCTGAGATTCAGTCTCTTCAAAACTGACTCGCTAGACTCTCGTTAATAGATTGTTAGAAATCCTGCTTGCCCCTCTGACACTGTTAGGAATATTAAGTTTATGTTGGTTGCGGTTAGAAAAAAACTGGGGTAATTAAACTTTGGTCTATTCAGATCACCCTGACTCTTTTTGTAGTGTGAGATAACTAACTTGACCCAGTATTTGCAAACCTCAGAGTCTGCAGTTAGGTGCTATATACAAGTGACCTCATTTTCCTAAAGTATTGGACAGCAAAGTCCCTATTGAAGTTAAAAGTAGCTACTGGGTGGGCACCACTTTAGAAAACTAGTCCATTTATGCAGACACCTAACATTGGACACCCGCTTTCAATACTTTGGTCTTAATAATGTCTGGAGCTTACTTTACCCAACTGTAACATTGTTCCTTTAATATTCTGCTTTTCCTGACCATTTACCTGTAAAGTTCTTCAGGTTCCTCATCCAAAACTGCCATTGAAAGGGAAGATTCAGTTTGGTGTAGCTGAGTTGCTGCCAGTTCAATTTAACGTAGGCTTGATTATAGAAGAGACCTATCTGTGCAGCAAAAGTGCAAGTGAGAAATTGCCATCTGACCAAGTGCTGAACAGTTCCTGTGGAGTTGCTCAGAATTCATGAGGAGCTATTGATTTCACCTTTATGCAACGTGCATGGGCCAAGCCCTTTGCCTGTGGCTAGAACAAAGCAAGCTTGGCTCATTGTTGCTTTGTCCTTAATTATAATGATTTCTGCAAGTAGTTTGTGTGTAATTTGTAAGTACCATACAAACAATTTGGATACAGGGTTTTAAAATGTGCTGCTGTCAGAAGAACAAACGATGTGAGGGTAGTAGTGTCTCCCACCAACTGTTCGCAGATGACGGATGCAGTCAGAGTTAATCAGATTCTTGCCTACTGCATAGAGACCAATTTTGACAGGCCTGGTGGGATTGCACTTATACTCATTCTTAATTTCTTTACTATTTAAAAAACCCAGTTTATTCTTAATTTAATTTTAGGTGAAGGGAACCTCACAGACTTTCAGCAGTTATTAGGATCCTCCAGCATACTATGAAAATGCATTCCTGTCCTTGTATGCGTATATAATATTGTGTTTGTTTGTGTGTATATATACCGGGGCGGGCAAAATATGGCCCGTGGGCCAGATCAGGCCTGCCGGGCCATTCTAGCTAGCCCACGGGACCCCTAAATATATTTAGAAAATTAGCATTATCTGCCCCTGGCTGCCTGTCAAGGATCCAGTAGGACCCAAGGGGAGCTGGCAGCAGGATTCAGCAGCTGCAGCAGCAATGGGTGAGAGATGGGCTGGGTATGGGCAGAAAGAGAAGGGGGGTGAATAGTGAAGAGGTACCTGGGTAGTCAGTTGTCAGGCAGGTTATAATATGTCAGGCAAGTTATAATGTATCATAAATCCAATGTCTATATTTAGTCCATGATTTTTAGTATCCAGGAGGTTGATGAAGTGAAGTTCGTAGGCTTGTCTCTGGGAAGTACTTTGCAAGTTTCCTTTGAGGATTAGAACTGAGAGATTGGAGAGAGAGTGGTTTTCTTGTGAGAAATGTGCCCCCACAGGTAATTGGGTATTTCTACACCTCAGTGATTTAAATGAATTCCTACCTGCTGTATCTTATCAAGAAGTGCCAAATTTGGTGTAAAGTCTTTTTGTAATTGAAAATAAGCATAGTTTAATGTCAGTGTTTTAATATTGACCTTTTTAAAGAAAAACACCAAAAAAATGCAAATGCAAAACAAATGTTAATACACTCTAATTTAAATCTGTTTATTCTGACCACTTAACTGAAATCAGATTTTCAAGGATAATTTTTGTTTGATTTCACCTGTTGGGAGAAATTGATTTTTCCTTTGATATTACAGATCAGACATTTAAAATGGAGAAAGAATATCAGTAATGAGTAATAGCCAATCAAATGCCTTCCTAAGGAAATGTTTAAGGAACACAGGAGAGACTTGACTTCTGTACACAGATTCCTGTGCACAGTTTAGTTGTGTTTATGCAGTTCAGTTGTGTTCTCTCCAGCGAGAGTTTTCTACTTATCAGGGTATGGATTTTCTTACTATATAAATAAACTGAGTGAAATCGAATGTCATTGTTACAGAGCTGTATTTCTGGCTGATGTAAATCAGCATGATGCCTATGACTTCATTTTTTTTCTCAGTTAATAATTTGGTCCACAGTAAATTCCATGACCCTTTCAGTCTTCTGCATTTTGGGGTAAAGTAGTGGGAATAATTTGCTTTCTGTTAGAGTGTGATCATTGTTTGGAGTTACCTTTCTTTGGAAGAGTATATAATCTTTCTTATCTCTTCTTCCTAGGTGCAGGACAAATTCCGTTTGGACCTATCTGATGAAGAGGCTGTACATTACATGCAGAGTCTAATTGATGAAAGTGTCCATGCTCTGTTTGCTGCAGTGGTGGAACAGATACACAAGTTTGCTCAGGTAAGATGTATACAAACTAATGCCTGCCTATTAGACCAATTGTGAAAATACGGTCTGAAGGATGACTGCAGAAAAGTGATGTCAGTGCTCTGCCTGCCTGCAATTTCTTATGAACTCTTGAATTTATTGGAGGGAGATGATAAAATATGTCAAAATGAAAAGGACATCTTAGCAGGTTTTTAAGGTCTGGCTCAACAAAGCCCTGGCTGGAATGATCTAGTTGGGGAATATTCTGTTTTGAGCAGGGGGTTGGACTAGAGTTCCTGGGGTCCCTTCCAACCCTAATTATCTATGATTTCTATGACTCTGACAAGTTTTGGGTGATCATTGACATTTGCCAGCCTCCAAAACATAAGAATAGCTTCATTCTTTGCAGTGCTGTAGGTGTTTGTTCAATGACTATACCAAGGAAGGGGAAATCTTAAGAGCCAGAGCTCCAATCTTAGCATATCAACAGTTTCATACCACTTTGGTTTTATCTGAACTTAAGTTGGAGAGTTATTCAGTGGTGCAGTTTGTCTGTTTTGGCAGACTCTGGATGGGTCATTCTCTAAGAGTAAGGGCTATTTGTTAAAGAGATATTTTTGCAGTCTGAATCCTATGAGAGGAAGTACCAGCATTCCTAGTATGTTGTCTTCAAGGAAAATAACTTTAATAATGAATAATTGCCTGTTTTCCCTTTTACTTCATATCATACATGACTGTTAATCACCAATAAGAGGTTTTCTGGTTTTGGTTTTAACGGGGGGAAGAGTTAAATACTGGCTTCTAAATAATATATTCCAACTAACTAGCTGTTTAAAATTCCCAGGGAGAAATATTCCCTGTTCACCTTTCTTAAGATTCATACTTACTTTGATGAAGGATGGCATTTTAGCCATGAAGTGTATGTGCTTCACTAATGTAGTCCATCAAAAGGGACAATAAGATATTTTGATTGTAATAAAATGCTATTTATAAAAGCATTTTATTTCATCTGCACTGTATTTTGTTAAAGGCTTTTGACATTTCTAGTTTGCTTTTATCAGGAATTTAAGAGAATATGTTGTCTCTTTGCATTAAATATTAGTCTCAGACCAGGCAATTCAGAGAAAAAACAAGAAACTGATCTCAGAAATGCTTCCTGATCTTCCAAGTGCAATAAAGAATGTTTCTTCTAACTGACCGGACAGAATCAAATACAAACTCAAGGGTTCCTGTGAGAAGCTCTGTTTCTATGGCTGTGATTTTAGCAGAAGATCTTTCACTTCAGGCAAGGGTGTCAAATCTACAGCCCACAGGCTGAATCCAGCCTGCAGGACTCCCAGATGAGTCACAATTTTGGCAGGTGTGATAAACTAGAGCAGGGTCTTTCGCTGAAGTCTGGGGCCCCACTGGGGACCCATGTCGGTGGAGGGGTTGAATAGTGGCTGCATTGTGACTGCCACTGCTGTTCGCCTCCCTATCCATGCATCTAGATCAGGGATGGGCAAAACACGCCCCTCGGGCTGGATCCGGCCTGCCAGGCCATTCTATCCGGCCCACAGGGCCCCTAAGAATTTTAGAAAATTAATTTTTATCTACTCTTGGCAGCCTGTCAAAGATGACAGGCAGCAGGACCCAGCGGCTGAACAGCAAGGCCCTCCCAGCTTCCACCCCACCTCTAACCCCCAAGCCTCTGTGGCTTCTGGTCTGGCAACCCTTTGGCTGTTCCCCATCTTCCCTCCGTCCAAGTGGAAAGTCAGATAAGATCTGATGAAGGGATGGGAGGAAATCGCTGCATCTGTCCAGCAGCCAAGAACCACTTGGTGCTTGCCAGGCAGGGCGGGAAGTGGTGGTGGTGGGAAGTGTTGGTGGCAGCGGGGGCTGCGGGGAGTGGTGATGGCACAGAGAGCAGCGGAAGAGCCATAGAACATGATGGAGAGTAGCAGGGAGGCCGCAGGAAGAGTTGGTAGCATGTGGAGCAGTGATGATGCTGGATGGGAAGCAGCGGCGGCACTGGTGGGCAGGCATGCAGGAGGGAAAGCAGGGAAACGATGGGGAGTGGGAGTGTGGAGCCTGTGCTGGTACCCTGGGCCCAGCGGGGACCCAGGGTGGGTTGGCAGAAACCAGGGAGCCTGGGTGCGGGCTCTGTCTGGCTGCATCATGTGAGGCTCGCACACAGTTTGCAAGAGCAGCATGCAGTGGAGCTGGTGGCCCAGCCCTGTCTCTCTCTTTCTCCCACCCCATCCACAATAACTCTACACCCTCCCACAGTCCTCACTCCAACCACATACCCCACACCCATCCATACCCAACCCCCCACATACCCCTCCTACCATCCACATACAATATACAGTAGGACTGTATTTGGAGCTATTATGCAATCACCTCTAGATACACTTTGCAAACACATAAATTAGTACAAAAATATTTTTAAATAAAATTAAAATAAGTTATAGTAGATTTTGTGTGTGTGTATGTGTATGATTTTGGGTTTTTTGTTCCCGGTTTCAAGATTGCAGCACCGTCCCTCCCAAAAGGAGTAAGGGGAGGGGCAAAGGTCAGGTGGCAAGAGTTAGAGGGCGGGACTTCTGCTCCCAATATGGCAACCGGGGATGGGAGTGGAGCTACCTATGTGACCCTCAACAGCTCACCACAACTTGGTAAGTGGCCCTCCACCCAAAATAATTGCAACCCCCCACCCCAAATCTAGACCCAGCCTGCAAGGAGCCCTGTAGTCAGGATCCGGCATGGCCGGGGACCAGGTGAATTTGACATCCCTGACTTAAGACAGAAAAAAGGGGGAGCTGCTGCTCGGGAGGGCACACTGTAACATCTAACCACAAGATGAACATGAGCTACTAATGTGATGTCGCAGCTAGTAAAGCAAGCAAAGCTCTGGCTTGCGTCCATAGATGCTTCTCAAGCAAATCCCAGGATGTCATCCTCCCACTGTTCTTGGCCTTGGTGAGGCCACAGTTGGAGTACTGCATCCAATTCTGAGCTCCACAAGTCAAGAAGGATGTGGAGAAGCTTGAGAGAGTCCAGAGGAGAGCCATGCACATGATCAGAGGTCAGGAGAAGAGGCCTTGTGATGAGAGGGTGAGAGCTACAGGACTCTTCAGCCTGGAAAAGCGCGGGCTCAGGGGTGACCTGGTGGCTGCCTATAAGTACATAAGGGGTGCGCATCAGGATCTGGGGGAACACCTGTTCACTAGAGCGCCCCAAGGTATAACAAGGTCAAACGGTCACAAACTCATCCAAGACCATTTCAGGCTGGACATAAGGAAGAACTTTACTGTCTGAGCCCCAAAGGCCTGGAACAGATTGTTGCTGGAGGTGGTGCAAGCACCTACTCTGGACTCCTTTAAGAGACGTGGATGTTTGTCTTGCTGGGATCCTTTGACCCCAGCTGATTTCCTGCCTCTGGAGCAGGGGGCTGGACTTGATGATCTTCTGAGGTCCCTTCTAGCCCTAATGTCTATGAAATCTATGAATCTGCGTGATCCTGTAGCTATACAAGTGAGCTGAATTAGCTGAACTTTGACCCTGGACAAAGCCCAGTTCAAACTGGGAGTATTTCTGCTATACTGGTAGTTATAGATTCATGCAGACAGAACAGTTACGGTATAAAGCTGTTGCAGGCTTTGCCCATATTCTTAATCTGTGTATTGATACAAACCTGAATCTTACTTTCCAGAATGATGTTAGCCAACAGAGCAAAAATGTCCTTTTTTTTAACTTAGTATTTTCACTATGCCTGTTCGTTTAATATGTGAACACAAGGAAATACAAACAGTTGAAAATGCCTTTTTAAGAGAAGTCTTCATATTTATAGTCTCCATACTTACAGAGATTACTTGATGTCCGACAGTGAATTCATTTTGAAGAGCCAGTTCCTCGACCCCAGGGTTATAGCTTCTAATGCGTCTATGTTTAACTTAATAATAAACAGAGAGCCATGTTGTCTTGACATGACACTGAATTTGATTTGCAATGCATGCAATTAGGTGTAAGTAGACTTTTTTTAAATCACAGGCTGACACTAGCCCACTTTTCCCAGACGTCTCTGTGGAAGAAGTTCCTTCTCAGGTAGCTACCAGAACTTCCCACTATCTAATAATGCATTTGCTAAAGAGCAACAATAAATCATTGTTTTCAGACTTGATTTTTTTTTTTTCCACTCAGGTGTATTCATCATGTCTGACCTTTCTTTCTCACCCAAACTTGTCTATGCTTTTGAGAGAGTTAAATAAAGCATCTAAAAGCCAGCTTAATGCTGGTTTTAACATTGTATTAGCAGCGCATCCAGTTTTCTTATTAACTATTAGGCTGTAGCAGCACCTGACCCTAATGATGAAAATGAATGGTACCTTCAAATATAAGAAAAGCATGGGTCTTCTCTGTCCTAATCCATGTGCCTGAGCCCAGGTGTCGCAGCACATTGTGGACCTGGTGCCGTGGGTGTGATGGATACAAGATCAGGCCTTACATTTCAGAGGCTCACAGGTCTAACTGAAATACTGCTCTAAAGTGATTAGGAAGTTGAGCATTAACGGTTAAATTCTGTTTTCTGATGCACATTCCCAGTTTCCACCATCTTAATGTAAGTGAAGATGTGTGCCCAAGACTACAGTATCATTGGCCATGAAGTTACTATTAATTCTAGTCAAGTCACTGAAACCACATTTTTCACAAGTGGCCACTAATTCTGTGTTCCTTAATTTGTGAGAGCTTAACTGAGGCCCCTGGGTTTAATTTGTAGAAGGGCTGAGTTTTCACAGCTGCAATTAAAGTTAATGGCAGCTGTGCTATGCAATGCTAAGTATTCTGGAAAAAATCAGGTGTAGGCACCAGGTATAGAGGAGACTAGACAGTCACTTTGCTGGGGTCACCTGACCCTAGTTGTCTTTCCTGCTTGGTGCAGGGGGCTGGACTCGATCTTCCGAGGTCCCTTCCAGCCTTACAATCATCTCAACCTGAGCACCCAAAATTAGTGGGTACTGTTGATTTTAACCTCACTGAACCACAGGTGCCCATCTATAAAGCTGGGATAATGCCCCCTCCTGTCAAAGGGGCATTATGAAAATAACTCACCATTTTTTGTGATGCACTCAGACACTCAGCGATACTAGACACTCAAAAAGCCAAAACCTGCTCGTCAGACATCACTGTTACGGTGTGCAAAAATAAAGGCCTGCAGCTCATACTAAGCATGGAGCTAAGAAAATATTGCATAGCTTATCATTAAATGTATCCGTCCTGGGCACTGAATGAGATGACAGTCAGTGAGAGGGGAAATCAGGTTATTAGGCTATATAGTAATCCAGATTCATGGGGTGGAAGCTGAACTAAGCTTGCCTGGGCAATCTTCATTGTTGCACTGCTGACTTGAATGCTTGGCTTTGCAACTTCGCTGGGCGTGTTGTGTATTAAAAAGCACATGTTTTTAAACCAAACTTAAAAAAAGAAAGGAAAATGTTATCTTGTGCCGTACTCTTGGGGTGATCTTCAGGAAGTTTGACGTTACTAAGACCATCGCACAAACCCCTCTACTGTTTGAGTAACAATCTGCTACTTCTGATAGTTATCCTCTGTGAACCATATTTAGGAAAGGGTGGATACAGTATTACAATGGGGTTCCTAGATATCTGTTGAAAGCAGAGACTGATGAGATTTAGGAATCCTGTGTCTCATTGCAGATTGTAGAGGGAATTGATTTGTATTGTGCGCCATAGTTTTCTGTCCATAATCTCCAGGTGTGCCTTGTGCCTTCTCCCTACACCAGTCCCACCTCTCCTACCTCTCCACAGCTTCCTTCTCCCCACTGTCTGTGTTTAGCACAAAAAAAAGGCACTGAGATCACAGGAAAGAGACTCTCTTCCTACTGTTAGTTCAGGTGCCTATACCAGCATAGCCCGTGGCTTTCCGGGGCTTATTCAGTGTTTTTTCCGTCTTTGAATACAGAAGCTGTTTCATCTCATGGCTGGGGGTATTTGGCAACAGGTTCCCTGTCTGATAAACCCTGGTTTTGGCTGGAATGGATAACAACAAACTGGACAGATGGTGGGAGTTGTGGGCAGGGAGGGCTGATCCTGGTGCCCAAACCATTTTTGTCGTAGGTACTGGTACTCTGCATGCGCGATGCATTCTCAAAATTAGTTTCTCCGCTGTCGAACCTTTTGCTCCGCGTCTTGCATTCATGACTTTTTGTCCCCAACTTTGTCATCCCTGCATTGATTTTGGGCTCTTAGACGATCCTTGTATTTTTATCAGGTGCCCACCATGGGAGCATCTGCCAGGACATAGTTATCTCGGTGGCTGCTTGTCTCTCTAAACTGTCACTTTCTGGGAAGCGTGAAGTTACGGCTGTGCGCGCCTGCGTCCATCATGACGAACCATGACAAAACTTCCACAGGGAAGTTTTTGCCTTCCTCTGTAACAGGGGGTATGGCAATCAACCTGGGATCTCGTGAGCCTATGTTAACCTTTTACAGTAGCAGCACGTTGGCTGCTGTGGTTCCCCCTGTTTTCCCCGTGGCAGGTTAGGGCGTTAGGCCTTGTGTTGTGTCAGGGTTGGCTGCACTGTTACCAAGAGGTGAGATTATGGACTTGAACAGGATGGTTTGGATAGGGATGATCCTGCCTTAAGAAGACTGTTGAACTAAATGATCTGCGGAGGTCCCTTCCAGCCATATTTCTCCATGGTCCTAAGATACAAAAAAGGATAGATGGACAGACTCATTTACTAGCCATTGTGGAGCCAGTTGGCACAGGGAAAATAACACATCACTGATATAAAGGCATTTGCCTGCCAAGGTTCAAGGTTAAAGCAAGTCTGCCGATGTGTCTGAGTTGTTTAGTAAAAAGTCACCAGAAATTCTTAATATGGACAAATGTATTTCCCCTCACCTCGAACACAAAGTCATTTGGGCTGAAATTTGTACCCTGTATGTTTAAAATTGTCAGTTTTGTGAACAAATGAAAAAAGTATCCTAAAACAAACTGTCAGAAACCAGTATAATAAGCATAATTAGCCCAATTTTCATCTCTTTGCCCTTCTTTCTCCCTCCCTCTGTGCACCCTCCTCTCTCCCCACAAGCAAAAGAAGTAACATTAACCAGTACCTGTAATCAGATATAGTCCCAAATAGATACTGGAACATTGCATTTTTCATACCATTGCATAAGTGTTTTGTAATACGTAAGAACAAAATCACTGAGCCAGTTGCTTTTCCAGCCCGAGGTGCTGAGCACCTGCATTCCCATTGACATCGGAGCTGCACGGGCTCCGGCCTTTTGAGAAGTCATGTTTATTCTGAAGGCCTGAGCAAGTGTGAATAACACAAAGGTGCTTGTCTTTCACAAATAAAGGGAGTGTGTGACCATTTGTTTGAAGCTGCTCGTCCAGATATACCCTTCGGGGAAAGGGAGGACATTAATATTAGGGGAACTGGGTCAGTCTTTTAGACTTTGGGCCCAGGTACATTGTCCTCACTCACATAATAGTTTTCACTGCAAGGTAAAGTGTGAGAGAGGAAGGTCCAAAATCTTGAAAGGTCAGAGAAGAGAAAAAGATATCAAGGCAAAAAGTTTACAGAGAGCAGTTTTAAAAAGAGTTGTGCAAGGCGTATTTTTTTTTAAAAATACAAGAAGCAAGTATTGTAGTGGTGTTTAGACCTTTTATTGGACCAGCTGCAGAGATCTAACAAGCTTCCGGGTACAGATTGCCCTTCCATTTTTAAAGCTGCTTTTATGATTGGAGTTAGAGCTTTCTTAGCAACCTCTGCGAGTTAATCAGAATGTTGTTCACTTAATATCTGTCCTTTTTGTACCATCTTCTTGTGGAAAAGTTCTGCATAAAATCTAAGAGTCTCTAAAATAATGGACAAAGAAATTATTATTATTGAATTGAACTTCCGGCTAAGTGATCCCCTTGCATAATAGCTGAATGGAAATGTTCTATTTGTGCAGGTATTATGCTGCTTTGAATTGCAAAGAGTACAGCTGCAAACAGCAATTAAAACACTGTCTAATGCTGCTAGACATGTATTATATGACATGTTTAAGCAGCTGATTTGGCATAATGCCACGTCATTTTTCATTTGAAATGCCCTTCAGTGTGTGCCTTGTTATCCACCAATATATATTTATTTTTCTTATCACCTCCAAAATGAGCCTGCAAATAGTACTGTGCAGTCTGTGTGGTTTGTTGCACCAGTTAAGATAAGAGCGTTTAATAAGTCTGGCTATTATAATAACCATTGCATTATAATACCAGGCAGTCATAATGGGCAAGTAAAGCTCACATTACATAAAGAGAGCTTATTATTTTGCCATCAGCTTTTTTTTCTGAGAAGCAACAATATGTTTTCTGTTTTTAAATGAATATTTTAAACAGATACAATTCAAAGTTGCATCGTGAAAATTTTAATTTACAGGACTTTTTTAATGCATATCTTCAATCTGGTATCTAGTCAAATGCCTGGAATATCTTAAGTCATTCTTTAAGTGTCTCCACATATATGGCAGTTTTCTTCCCCTGGGGACCATCTTTAGACCATATTTCAGGGGTGCTGATTGTAACAGTGTTGGTGTAAAGAAACAAGCAGGCGAGGTTCTTTGGGTGAATTTACCCAAAGAACTTTGTCTGTCTTTAAAACATACGTATTTCTGTGTTTTTTGGAAAAAAATGTGTTTCTAGAACGCTGATCAAGAGAATGTACAATAATTTCCCTGAGCCCTTAAATGCTTACTAGCTAACTCCCTGGTAAGAATTATCTTCATTCTGACAGCATAACTCATTTCTGTAGAGAAAGGAAATACTAGAAATCGGATTAGTCAATCTCCAGTTGAAGTGATTAAGGTTACTTTACTTCTATTTCGCTTATAAATTACAAGACCTGAGGGAATTGAATCTTGGGAATACTAAGTCAAGCATTAATGTAAAAATGAACATTTCAAAATGTTTCTTCCAATCCAGCATTACAGTTTAGGATTGTAACAAGACCATTCAAATGCCTCTTGCCTGAGCATTTTCATTTTGTTCAGGTATTAGAAATAAGCTAAATGTAAGCAGTATGTGGATAACTTTTTGCTTCTGGTAAGCAGTATGGCAGTATACTGCCAATGCTGTTTCTGTTGCATATGAAGTTTAATATAGAAGAGGACCTGATCCCCCCAAAATTAGTTTGGATGCTTGTAGTTGAAAGCACACTTTCCCAACCAAACCAGATTAATCAGAAAGAATGTGCATTTTGGGTGGAAACTGTTTAGAGACTAATGAAAAGTTTGTTTTTTCCCCAGATATTTGTCTTAAATCATGGAAATTTGCCTACCTCAAAGGTTTTACACAGTTAAGAAATACTGCAGTTGCACCTAACTCTGTGAAAAAACCAAACCAAATGAATACCATACTCTGTTTTGTCTCCTTTTCTAGTACTGGAGAAAATAGAGCTGTCATCAACTTTGAGAGTGTGGACAGTACCCAGCAAGAAGAATATTTCTCAAGATACCCTGAACGTTGCAAGACAGCCCCTGAAGGCAAGAACTTTATATGGGATGTTACAGAGTGCCAACAGCATGGACTAGGTGTCTGGGTGCTGAGTCCCAATTAGCAGATTGAATTTTTTTTTACAGAAAAAAATGTATTTATTTCCTACTTTGTATTTCAATGTTATTGCACCTTCTTTCTAGTAAGATACTTAAGCTACGAAGGTAAAATAACTTGCACCAAAGCCAAAGATGATTGGAAGAGGCTACAGAAGAGCAAGATGGCAGTTGATAACTGTAAATTTTTTTGTGTGTGTCACTTATTACATGCTGCTGTCTGGAAACTTAAATCCATTTCTGCACTTACCTTGGCAGTACATACAATGGATAGCCTACAGGCATAGGTTGCAATTTCTCATGAAAGTCTTTTTGCCCTTCCTTCCGTTTGGGTCTGAAATCCGTCTTAAATGCATTTGCCTGATCCTCAGTTTGGGGAATGTTCTCTTTCAGAAAGGATGATGATTTCTTCCTTGCTAACAAACATATTTTTAAGTGCTGGTAAGTTAAGCCATGTGTAGGCACTCAGTTAAATTCCTAATGGAATAGACAGGTAGCAGGTGTAAGAGATGCTGTATTTAAACACTTTTATTATGAGTGCTTTTTGTACAGTAACAATGTATCCCTTGACTAATAAATCCTTCCTAGATGCAGTTTTCCCATGTTTCTTTCAAGTGTTTTTAATCTTACCTGCCCAGACCAGGCAAACTGCAAGGGTTATGTTTGTAGCTCCCTGGTTAATACCAGCATTCGCGCCACTCCACTAAAATGATGTAATAAACAATAATGAAATCATTATGTTACATGTCAGGTGTCAGAATTCACGAGGAGTCTGTTTGAATGATCAAAACAACTGTCATTTTTTGTTTCATAGTTCATCGTTTCTAGGGTCAGAAGGGACCTGAGTAGATCATCTAATCCGACCCCCTGCCATGGCAGGAAAGAGTACTGGGGTCAAACAACCCCGGCGAGGTGTTCATCAAGCCTCCTCTTAAACACCCCCAGGGTAGGAGCCAGCACCACTTCTCTTGGAAGTTGGTTCCAGATCCTAGCCACCCTGACCATGAAGTCACACCTCCTGATGTCTAACCTAAATCTACCCTCTGCCAGCTTGTGACCATTATGCCTGGTCACTCCTGGCAGTGCTCAGGGGAACAGGGACTCCCCCAGTGCCTGCTGATCCCCTCTGACTAGTTTATAACAGGCCACTAGATACACCCCCCACAGCCTTCTCTTGTGGAGGCTGAACAGGTTCAGGTCCCGTCGCCTCTCCTCGTAGGGCCTGCCCTGCTGCCCCCTGATCATGCGAGTGGCCTCCTCTGGACCCTCTCCATGCTGTCCACATCCCTCTTGAAGTGCAGCGCCCAGAACTGGACACAGTACTCCAACTGTGGCCTGACCAGTGCCGCATAGAGGGGGAGGATCACCTCCTTGGACCTGCTCGAGATGCATCTGTGGATGCACGACAAGGTGCGGTTGGCCTTCCTGACAGCATCCACACACTGCCGGCCCATGTTCATCTTGGTGTCAATGATGACGCCAAGATCCCTTTCCGCCTCAGTACTGACAAGAAGGGAGTTCCCCAGCCTGTAGGTATGGTGCCGGTTCTTCCTCCCCAGGTGCATCACTTTGCACTTGTCGGTTTTTATATGTATGAACCTTTCAAAAGTCATTTTTATGTTAATGTTTTTTCATAATTATGTTTTAAACCAGAACCATAGGAGTAGGGCAGAAAGGCAGCTAGGCATCCAATTACAAAGGTGAAAAAAAAAAAATCAAATGATTTGCAACTGCTGTATGAAGATCAATCAGATTTTAATCGGGTTTTATGCTGATTTCTGCTAGCAAACAGATGGAAGAAAGTTTGCTAGGTGTGCAGTGCACCTATAATCTTATCTCCCTCGGAGGTTTGTTTAAATCAATACACACACACCAGGAGTCACTGGTTAAGAAGCAACATTGCTTCAGTCTAACTCCTTAACAGTGTCTGTTGTCAGGGTTCATATACAGTCCCCGTCTTTAAGTTAAAGCCACCATCAGCTAACAAGCTCACACCCCCAGGAATGCAAGAGTAATACTTCATTTCATCACAGCAGTTTCCCACAGGGACAGAGAGTCACACTGTTGGAGGCAGAAGTAATTAATATTTCCCTGAGGCTGCTTGGATGAATCTGGCCCAATGTGTATTGTCCCCTCTTCACCCTTATTTAAATTTCTCTGTGGGTCTGCAGTGCTACACCACATCATCCTAAGATGATGTCTGGTTTTTTTTTAACATCAATACAGCATTGGTGAGACTCAAATGACAGAACTATAACTATACACTACTACTTTAGTTTAAAAGTTGCTATTAAAATACTGGTATCAAGAGAAGACTGCGTATTCATGCTGAATTTGTCAGGTTAGAAAATTGCCCAAAAAACCCATACTAATTAAACTATCTTCCTGCATATTAAGATTCCAGTTTGCAAATCCTTTAAAAAGTATCTACTAGTAATGTCTGTAGCATGTTCATAATATATGTTCAGAAGCGCAGTTGTAAGCAACCTATTTACTGGCTGAACCGTGTAACAGTCTATAAGCTCAATTAACGTATACATTATAACATGTAAGCTCTGCAGTAATGTGATTACATTATTTAGTTTTCAGATAGCATCTTCCATCTGTAGGTCTCAAGACATGTTATAAAGGACATCAGCTGCCATTCTCCCTGTCTGACAGATGGGGAAACTGAGTCACAGACATGAAATGATTATCTCAGGATTGTGTAGCTGGCCGAGAGACAGAATTGAGACTAAAACAATTTTAAAATACCTTATATATATTTTCAGAGTATTTTGCTAGGACTGCTATAAGAGAGAGATGCAAATGAGTTTGGAGATATGGCTCTGAATTCAACTCTGCTCTGCACTGAATCTGCCCACGTATGCCCCAGCTACCACCCAGTCATTGTAACTGCGTGCAGGCTGAAAACCTGCATACCTGTCATTCATTAGGATCGAGGCCTCCATGGTGCACTCTCGTCTCCCTGGCTGTGGTAGCCAAAGGGTCACACTCAGTTTAAAATTTAGGTTTTTTAAAGTCTCACCTCCAAATGTGGACATCAATAGAATTATTCCCATTAAAAATAGATGTTCCCTGATGCAGCTGATGCTCGCGTATAACAGAGCCAGGAAGTAAAATTGCCTTGCAGGTGTCTGATCTGATTTTAATTGTAAGAGAGCCAAGAAAAAAACAGAGCATAAATCATGTGAAATAACCTATATTTTTAATATTAAGTGTTGGTTTTCAGTAATTTAAATTATTGAGCAAGCCTTTAATGGGATTTTTTTCATATTGTCCCTTATTAGCAAATAGCTACAAAAAATTGTCTTGCAGAAAACAGCTTTGTTAGACTGTTTATCCAGCTCTGACTTTGTCTACAGCTAATGATGTAACAGTTCATTTATATTTATTAAGCTTGTGTGCGATTAGCGTACTCTCCCCTCCCTTCCTCATTCACCTTGATCTCCTTTCTGATTTGCTGTGCTACTTGAACAGAAAAAGAGGAAAGTGTTCAGCAAGGGTTTTTTTTTTTTTTTCTCCCACTGGCTATTTAAGGTTATTGCTTATTTTCAGCTGCTCATGTTTTAGAAGTGCAAAGCAGCACAAGCACTCCCATTTTTTTCTCCTTTGAAGGAGGAGGTGGTGGTAATTGCAAAAGTTTCTCTTCCAATGGCAAGGTTAAAATCCAATGTGAAATTCAAAGGGCTTGTGTATAAAGGAACAAAGCCTTCTAGCAAAAATGTGCATGCTCTATAGGCAGTTAGCCACCATGGTTCTTCCTTTGTACAGGCTAAAGGTGAAGCACATCAGAGACAATTTTGGGGGGGTGATGAGAAAAAGGAGCTACAGAAGCCTGTACCTACAAATGGAGTTGGTCTCACTAAATGACTTACCTTTTGTTCTGAACCAAAACTTTCCTCGTAGGACATATCGTTATCAGTGGATGGTAAAATATAGTGGTTATTACAAAGTATCTAGAGCATGTACACTTAAAGAGGCTTAAGGGACTCGTTGAAAACCAATTGCGGGGGACTATGTTAAAGTAGATCTTTGTATCCTATTCAGTTGACGTCTTGATTCTTTGTAGTAATGAAGCTGCCTTAATCACAGCATTGGGCCTGTACCGTCCTTCCAGATATCCCTGACTTAGAAAGAATAATAGCCAGTGAAAACAAAGGTGTATTTTGAAAAGAAAAATGTTTGACCCCATTCACTTTGAGAACATCATGAAATAGTCTGCCTGGTCAACATGCTGGTGTTAATGCTCTCACTAGAGCCATGATGACATGGCTTGAAGTGGAACTTGCAGCTTGTTCACATAGCAACGTTTGGAAAAGTTCATCTGTCTTATCTCCAAAGTGGACTCTTATTCCAAACAGAATTAAGCTAAACTGAATGAAGGCCTTTTTCATTCTGAATGAGGGCATCCACATTTTGGGTAGATCCTGTTTAACCGACCACTTTGAATTCCCATTTTTTACTTTGCAAACCTATAGGTGAGATCTGAAGGAGAAATGGGTAGAGAGAGGCTTCAAGGCTGATTCAGGGGAAGACCTTCTCAACCGTGGTACTGCAGCACCCTGGGGTACCTTGAGATCTTTTTCTGGGTGCCTCTGTATCATGCAGTATTAGCACTGTTAGGTGTGCAAACACTTGCACGTGACTCGTGAGACAAACCCAGAATCCGTAGTGTCAGAAACTTTTTTCCCTGTTGCTGTTTTCGGAGTTTTTTGCACCAGAAGAATTGCTCTATTATTTTTCTGTAGTAAGAAAGCAAGTGAAATCAGCTAGCTAGCATTTTCCAAAAGGCGCCTTGAGTCTAAAAAGGATCAGAACCACTGATCTATGAAGGAAAAGGAAGACAGGGAAGGATTGTCCCACAGCTGGTTGATTTGGGGGATCTGGAGGGTCTTTTCTTAGGAACCTTAGGGCAGTCTGTCAGTTTTGTGTCTCACTTCCCCAGCTGGGATATGGGGATGACAGTGCTATCCTACCTGGCAGGGGTGCTGTGAAGATAAATGCAGTGAAGACTCTACGGTTCATGTACTATGGTAATTGGGTTCAGATTAGTAGCCTACATATGCATAACATAGTGTTAATTTAACTGTTGTTACTGCCTTTGATCAATAGGATGAGAGACGGGACTCCTCATGCCCTATTCCTTTCCTCAGCATTTCTCTGTGCATGAGTGGGATGATTTTAAAGCTAATTGTAACCAAAGGCTTTTCTCCAGCATATCTCCACTTCACTTAGTCTCTCCCTCATTGACTGCAGACTTAATGACAACCAACTAAAGAGGTAGCAACTGACTTTTTAAAAAATTGATATCATCTCTATCACGTTCACAAAAAAGTTTTGTAGCCAGGAAAATGGGTGGTAATTAAGTAAGTTTTCAGTTCTTCATGGCCTTGGATTGGAAAAAAAAACGTCCTTTTGTATAGTTAGTCATTCTGGTGGACTAACTTTGAACTGTGGAATAGAAATGAATGTTCACTACCTACGGACAAAAAGGGGTCTTTTTGTCTTACAGAGTAAGAGTGAAGGTGCCCCATGACACCTTTATATGATAGAAGATAGCACAGTTTCTGTGTCCGAAATAAAGTTGTATAAAAGTCATTAAACACTTTTTAACATCTCCCTCTTTAGTGACACCAGCTGCTCTAGTTCAGGTCAGTGCAAGGTTTCATAGGAATGTAGGGCTGGAAGAGACTTCACAAGGTCAAGGCAGGATCATCCTGAACTAAACCACCCCAGCCAAGTGTCTGCCCAACCAGTTCTTAACAATATCCCGGGATGAAGAGTCCACAACTTCCCTAGGTCACCAGTTCCAATGCTTGTCAGCCCTCATCATCAGATAATTCCTCCTAATCCATTACCTAAGTTTCCCCAACTGAAGCTTGGGGCCCTTGGTTCCAGTCCTGTCCTGTCCCTACAGCCACAGAGAGAAGCCCATCTCCACTGTCTTTGTAATCGCCTTTCAGGTAGTTGGAGACTGTTATCAAATCTGCTCTTGGTCTTCTCCGGTCTAAATAACCCTGGTTCTTTCATCCTTTCCTTATAAATCTTGCTTCCTCTTGCAACTCTTACATAAGCTTTTCAACCTCAGGGGGTTGTTCCTCTATGAAATGCTTGCAGTGTGAACCTCGTAAATCAAAATGATTTGACAAATTTGAGCTTATTGGATTTTTGACAAAGGAACAGGCAGTTTTTGTTTCTCTGAGGTAAGCACATGTCCTCCTCTAGCTTAGACTGTTTCTTACCCCCATTGAGTGTCGTCATTGTATTAATAATCGCTGTACCCCTGACTCTTCAGTTTCTGACCATGCATTGACTAACGTACATGCTAAGCTTTCTGACCCATCACAGGTGAAGGGGGAAAACACTTGATGCTCTAATGATTGTCTGATTCATTCACTAACATGAAGGTGAGGCAGCCAGCATAGATGGGTGAAAAGATTTTTTTTTGTAAAAGGAATGACTCAGCAGAGATCTCTGACCAGATTCTGCCAAAGCAGCATTACATTGGAAATTAATTCAAATAGTTTTTCTTTTGCCCCTAGGGAAAGTACATCAACAGTACAAGACCTTAAGAAAAGTGTATTATCTCTAACAAATGGAAAACAAGCTAAAGCATTCAGAATGCTATTCGAGTTCACTAACATAAGAGCCTCACTCATTATAGTCCTAAATGAAAGCATTTAGATAACTAGATGCAAGTTTACATAATACTGTGCAGAAATCACCAATGCTTTTATTTCGGCCCCTATTGCTACCAGTTCTGGGGCAAGGTCCTGCAGTAATCAAATCCAAAGCACTGATTGCAGGCATCTAGTTTTAATTAGTTGTACTTAATAGCATTTAAAACAGTTGGGCTTAGCTAACCAATCAAAGGATCTTGGTTTATTCCTGGTTTTACCAGAAACCTGCCATATGACCTGGAATGAGTCATTTCATCATTTCATGCCCCATTTTCTACTCCTGTGTCTTTGGTTTTGACTATTTAGATTGTAAACACATTGAAGCAATAACTATTTTTCACATGCCTTGTACCGTAGTCCTCACAGGTTGAAATGCCTGCTATCTTCTGGAGCTTATTGGTGCTATTGTAATTCACAGAAATATAATTTCCTAGTTCCTTTTCAAATTTTGTTTTGTTTTTTTTTTGGAGGGAGGTGGTTGTTTTCTTTCCTTCTTTCTTTTTTGGTGTGATTTCTGCCTTAAGGAGATTTGGTTTGAAAGGTCCTAATGAATGTGATACTCATTGGAACTCCTGTTCCTTCCAGAAAGCACTGCTGGGCTGATTCTGTCAAGAAGACAATGAGAATTGGGAAGGAGCTTGAGTTCTTCATTTGTGTTTAATTAGTCATTATGAACAGTTTAGCTCAGGGGTGGGCAATTATTTTGGCTGGAGGGCCACTTACCAAGTTTTGGCATGCTGACAAGGGCCGCATGGGCAGTCCCACCCCCTGGTCACCATCTTGTGACCAGAAATCCCTCCCTTTGCCCCCAGAAGTACTCCTTTCAGAAAGGGGTTTTGCTGTCTTAGAACCAGAAAAATACCAAAAATTGAACATCTACAACATTCATTAAGTTGATATTTTTGTCCCGATTTACATGTGTTTGTGTAGTTTATGTAGAAGTGATTGCACAATGGTTTAAAATGAAGCCTTACTCTTGTATTATGGGGGGGTGAGGGGCATGGGGTGGTGGGTATAGGTTTGTGAGGGGCTGTGAGTATGTGGGGAGAGGGTGTGTGTGTGCATCTGTGGGGGTGGATAGGTGTGGGGTAGGACAGCATGTGGATGTGTAGAATATTGGTGGGTAAGAGGTTTTTGGGGGGCTATCTGTGGGTGGGAGGGTGGCTATGGTGTGTATGGGAGTGTGGGTGTAGGGGTCTGTGTGTATGGCACTGGGTGCATGTGTATGGTGGGGTGTGCATGTGGGATTCACCTGGTGAACCCATACACACTCTGTCCCTCCCTCACTGTGTGCGCGTGCGCACACACACACACTGTCCCTCTCTCATTGCACACACACGCACACACATACCCCTGTTCACTCCTGGCCCTGGGGTACCGCCATGGACTCTGTTCCCATGGTCCAGCAATGCAGCCAGGAACCATGTGGTGCAGGAGTGGCTGGTGATGGGCAGGGAAACAGTGAAAGCAGCGGTAGGTGGGAGCCAGTGGCAGTGAGTGGGCACACAGGAGTGCAGCAACAGCTGAGCAGGAGTGCAGGGCCCATGCAACTGTCCCGAGGCTGGGGCCAGCAGGGCCCAGTCTGGGGCAGTAAGAGTGGGGGACCCCAGCTGGCAGGGGCTCTATGAAGCCGAGCCGACTCCCCCCTCTCACCATTGGCTCAGCTAGCCTGGCTCCATAGAGCCACTATTGGCCAAGACCTGCACTGCTGCCGTCCCACTCGGAGCCCCGCCGGCACTGGCGTCGGCCCAGCACTCCTGCCTAGTTATCACTGGGCTCCCACTTGCCCCTACCTGCTGCTGCTTTCACCGCTCCCCTGCCCACTGCCGCAGCACTGCACCACCATGTGGTTTCCCACTGCATCACCACAACTGCGGGATTCAACAGGAGCTAACCCAGCCCCGAGGACTGGGACAGACACCTCTGATTACCACCCCCCCACACACACACACACACACTTTTACTTGAATTTCCCTCTTGGGCAGAGGGAGGTGGGAACAACCCCCAGGGCCCACACCAGAAGCCTCTGGCTTCCAGCTGGGTGGGCAGGACTTGCTGCTGGACTGCTGAGTCATGCCACTGACTTTCCCTGGGTCCTACTGCCCCTGCCTCCTGTTCTCTTTGACAGGCAGCCAGGAACAGATAAATGTTAATTTTCTAATTTTAGGGGCTCCAGGGGCTGGATAGAATGACCTGACGGGCCAGATCTAGTCCAGTAGCAGTGCTATAAAGCATGCTGTGCTGCTCTAGGTAGGGTTTGTCCTAAACCACAAGCAATATAGGCACACCTGTATAGTGTGTCAGAGGAACTAGCTTGGTCCTGTTATTCAGCAGCACAGTCTGTCCATGATATTGCATGCAGCTTGACTGGAGCTGTGCTATATGGTTAAAGGTGCTGCCACCAGGATAAATTTTAACATACTTGAGGGAATTTCCCCCAGAAGTTCCAAGTAGCTATTTGAGTCTGCTTCATTTGAGGTCCTAAAACAAACATGTACAACAACTGTTCTTTGTGGTTGCAACATTTCTACCATGCCTGTTCTCACTGCTATTTAGTGCTTTTTCTTTTCTTTTCCCAAGGCTTACAGCTACTAAAATGTACTGTGAGAATGAAGTAGAAAGAGGATAGATGAATTTAATAGTAACTCTCTGTTAAAACATAAATTATTTGCTTGAACATGTGCTTGAATTATGAGTCTATAAATGAATTTGTATCAATAGTGCCATTATTGACCGTCTCTTAAGATAACACTTATGCATGATTCCCTTTCTTAAGCTATTTATAACGTGGTCTTAAAATATATATTGAAAAAAAAAAAAGAAATGAGCATTGCTTGAAAGACTATTTGGCATCCTTTCCATGGATTCTTGTCTACACGATGGAGTGAGGGCTTTGTCTCAGTGCTCCATGGACATCCAGGGATATCCAGAAGTAAAAAAAATAAAAAACTGCAGCGGGGAGGGACTGGAGGGGGAACCCAAAGCAGCGCATACTTGGGCAGCGCATGCAGCTGCTGGCCCAGCTCTGCCCGGCTGGATTGCCATGCCTGCAGCTCCGGGAGGCCCCCAAGACCCCAGGTAAGGCTGTGGGGGCCAGCACAATGCTAAAAACTTAGAAGATTTAAAAATTTAGGGAAGCAAAATATTAAAGGGTTTTCTTATTTTTAACTATGACTAACAAAATGGCTCAAAAGGCAACTGGTGACTAAATCTAAATAAGCTTTTTACTGTTGCAGGGCAACAGAAAAGTAGATAAGAGACTTTTTTGCAGGGTGGGGGGAGGTTTGGGACTAGTAGATTCAAGCTGAGAAGAAAGCAGAAGTACCCAGTGACAGGATTTTGTGCAACAAATCTGTACAGGGCTGAAAAATTAGACAGTATTGAGGATTAATTGAAGTCTAGGCAAGAAAGGTCCCTCTTGAAGATAAAAGCAATTGAAGCAGCCTTTGAACCAGTTTCCGTGGGACATCATGATTAAATACATCTTGTTTTTAAAGCATGGCATGTCCCCGCAGCACAGTGATTAGGAGCCCATATCAATTTTATGTCAGTGTTGGTTTAAGCCTGCCTTTTTCCAAATACCGATTACCCTTTGCATGGGTCTGAAGTGAAGAAGCAGAGAGAGAAACTCTTGGCAAGTAGATCAGTGGTGCTTCTGGGTCTCTGAGGCTGAAACTAGAGCCTATTTTTCACCTGTTTTTGCATCCCATGACATGACTTAGCTTATTTTTCACTTGCCCAACACAAGGGGTCACTGCTGCTGCAGCTCACTGTGGCCTGAGCACTCCTTTCCCCCTGCCCTGCTGGCTGATAGCACTGTGCAGTGCCCTTTTGGAGTTAGCTGCTCTTTTGGAGCCCCATCATCCCTCCCCCTGGGAATCGAACACGAGAGCTTCAGGGAGTGACTTGCAAGACAATAGCATCAACAGGGATGAGGATTTTGGAAGAGAGAGGTGGGATATCAGAGGAAGGGTGAGGGATCCTTAAGCAGAAAAATGATGGTAAATGGATGACAGTGTGAGCTTTCTCTCCTCTGTTGGTTCATGCAAAGGAACAAGCAAAGCAGCCTGCCCTCAAGATAGAAAGCGGGGAAAGATGACCTAAAATGTCTTGTAAGACAGCTGGCCAGCCTGGGAGAACGCCTCTGTGTATTGTATCTAACGCTAAATAGGAATTGGCTTTAGGATGGAGCCCAGGTATGTTGCAGGCAATCAGATTCACTCTTCAACAGGGGAGAGCGAAACAGGAAACCTCCCCGAAAAGCAATTTCATAACTTATTCTTGGCACCCAGACTGCTGATGAGCAAATCCACATAGCTTTGGCGTTAACATAAATTACAGGATTAAACCTCATAGAAAACGAGCAGTAGATTCATCACTTTCTGGAAGAAATTGGCTGACGATCCATCTTGGGTAAATTCATCAAGGAGACTTGCAGTAAATACCTGCCAAGAGCAACTTTCAGTCCCTGTAGGAATGTCTCACACCCCAGTACCCAGGAGTCGGTTCACCCTGATGCAAATGAAAGTCTTTTTCAGAACTCATACATTTCTAAATGCTGCTTTGTTCCATAAATAGAAGCCAACTCATCTGACCTTCATGGAGCTACCTGCTGTACTTTGAACTGACAGCTGGCTAACTGGGAGCAAACTGCTGCTCATGATGGCAAATCAAAGCTGTCACTGCAAGAATGGATTTTTCCTAACACAGATTAGAAGTAAAAGTTACAGTTGCATAGACTTCGACATTGGCTCCATCTGCATCTGTTGACCCATAATTGTATGTTATCCCTACAATAAATTATTTAGTCTGATGAAAATTTCACTGTTTGACAGCAGTTAAGTGTTCTGCTTCTCAGAGACAATGGGAATCCTCTTCCAAATGATGTTCCTTCTTCCAGCTCTCAGGGATGCCAGCCTGCTAACTATACAATCAGTGTTAAATGAGGTTTACTAGGCTAGTGGAGTCCATGAGGTGATGCATCCCCTGGCTTGTCAGTAGTTTGTGCAGCAGTTAAGTAATTAAAGTAGAGGGCATGTTTACATGTTCATTAATGCACCATAGTTACTGCACCTTAAGTTTAGTACTTGGTTAACCAAGTACTAAATCAATGCACAGTAACTTGTGCTTCTCTGCAGTAGTGCCAGCACATGGTTTTTGGTGACACTTACTGCTCAGTACCCTAATACTACTGCACAGTAGCAGATCAGCGTGGTTTTTGCCCAGCATGCTACTGCAGTGTTATTAGACTACTGCAAAGTTAGCGTCCCGTGTAGATTTGCCCACAGTTATGTAGTTAGAGTAACACTGCACATACTCCATGGACTAAGGAACCAGAACATTTTGGAAAAGGTGAACTCTACCGTCAGTGAGACAATGACCTAGTTTGAAAGTCTGACTGTGCAGTTTAGTTGCTTGTTCACTCGAAAACCAGCAAGTAGTCAACATACATTTGATACCTTTTTCCTGAGGTGATCAAAAGCATGATTGGCACAGCGGATGATTGACAGGACAGTGATAGCACCTCTGAGAGAGTGATTGGTTATAGAAGTGATGATAGAGATGATGTGATTGGGCACAGTAGGGGTGTGCAAAACAGGCTATATTCAATTTGGATTTGGCCCAGTTTGGGGGACAGTGATTCAATTTGTTGATTCGGATCACTGTCCCGATTCCATTCAGATGAATACAAATCTGAAGATTTGATTCTGATTCAGACAATCAGAGATTCAGCCATAGACACAGCTTTAAATATTATTTTTCTACCTACCTCGAGGTACCAGGCATGGCTTGTAAACGCTGAGATAGTGGGGCAGATGGAGCATCCCACAGGAGTGTAGGGAGACCCCTCGTGCTTGGCAGCAGACCTCCCCTTCCCCGCATCCCCCAGTCTCTGTGATTGGCTGCAGGGGGACCCCAGGTGTCCCCTCAGACCCAGGAAACACCAGTCGCCAAGCCAGGGGGCAGGGGAGGGGTCCCCTACACACTCCAAGGTGGACCCAGAAGTGCACCGGAAGTGCTTCTGGTCCACTTCCACGTCCACTGCCAAGAGCTCTGGGCACACCCCGCACTCCCATGGGGCACTCCATCTGCCCCACCATCTCAGCGTTCACAAGCTGCCTGGTACCTTGAGGTATGCAGAAAAAACATCCAAAGCTGTGTCTCTGTCCAAATTATCGAATCTCTCCAAATCGATTTGGAGGGTTCTGATTTGATGTGGAGAGATTCAAGGGTCCTCTGATTCGATTCAGATTCAGAGATTTGGCCACCAAATCAAATCAGCATCTGAAGCTTCACATAGCCCTACTGCGCAGTGTTATTAGTAAGCGTCACAAAATTACCTTGCGCCGGCACTGCTGTGCAGTAATTTTAGCTACTGCACATTTAGTTAGTACTTTATTAAACAAGTGCTAAACTGAATGCGCAAAATCGAAGGTGCATTAATGAATGTGTAGACGTGCCATGTGAGTACAGTAATTGAGGGTATAGTTAACTAAGCCAATTGTGCCTGCAAGTGAAACTTCATTGCAGGTGGGCAGAGGGTCTGCTCACTATTTCTCTTTCATATTTCTGTAATGTAATTGCTCTGTAATGTAGCCCTTGTTGTTAATGTTATAATATAGTCCTGTGGTTTTCAACTAATAAATGAGTCCATCTTTGTGCACTAATTAATTAAGCATTGAGGTAGAGCCAGGCTGTAGGCTTTGGCCTCAACAAGAGAAAGCTCCCCCCATTAAAATCCTTTCCTATGCTGAACATTGGAGGAGTGACACCCTCAATTCTGTGAAGTTAATTGTGTAATTAACTAATTAAGGGTACAGCCTCCAAGGCTAGATCCTCCAACGGATTTAACGCCATCCATTTCAGCATAAACTCTGCTCCCACTCAGAAGAGCGGCAGTTGCAGACGGAGCTGGAGTGGTTCTGTAATGAAATGGCTGGCTGAAAGGATGTGGTTTTGGAGGAATGTACCTCCTCAGGCATGATTGAAAATGTATAACTCAAGGGTGTCAAAAGTTTGGCTCAGAAGGCTCCTGTCAACCAGGTCCTGCGTACAGAGCCCTGTTGAGGAACACGTGTTGGTGGTGGAGGGGTGAGCAGCTTATGTGGCTTCCTGAGCCACAGGGATTAGCATGGTGGTTAACACCATGGCTGCTCACCCCACTGCTGGAGTTGGGGCCAGATCCAGCTTGTGAGGAACCCTGGGGTCCAAATGTGGCTCAGGGACCAAAGGAGTTTGACCCCCCACTCCACCCCATGTTAACTGATTTGGATCTAAGAATTTCATTGCAAGCAAGAAATTATCCATATGAGAACCCTGCTGATGTGAAAGAAAAGACCTGGCATGTATTCACGAAGAGCTGGGGTGTCAAATTCACTGGGCCTTATAGGCCAGATGGGGGTCACTGGGTTAGTTAGTACTACATGTAGTGGGCCTCCAGACTGGCCCCTCACACTGGCTCCAGTGTGCATGAGCAGCCTGGGGATTGATCAGGACTAGCACTCAGGGAAAGTCTGGAGGGGCACCACATGCAGCGGCACCCAGGACTGACCTCCTATGCCGTGTGTAGTGCTCATGGAGCCAGATCCAGCCCATGTTACGTGCAGCGCTTGGTGTTGGGCCTGGCACTGCTGACTAGCCCCTGCAGTGTATGGGGTCATTCCAGAGGCCCATGGCTCATACAACTCCATTAGCCATGTGTTTGATATGCTTTATACAGAGCTGCTGTGAAGAACCATTCATGATGCGACTTCAAGCTGTTAGAGATGGAGAATGGGCCTTTTCCAACCTCTAAGCTTAAAGCAGCTTTTTTTTCTAGCACAAACAGGCAAAATTCTGCTCCCAGTGTAAATCTTGTGAGTAGGGGTGCACTGATAAAGAGGTTTTATCCAATGACTGGTATGTAGCCTGGCAGCTTGGAAAGTAGTGTCCAGCCAGTAAGTATGTGGAGGGGAAGGGGTGTAGGGAGAGCAAGAAGGGCTGGGAAGGACAGGTCAGGGCCCCCATGGTGAGGGAAGGAGTGGGGCTGGGGCAGGGCAGGTGCTACCCAGCAGGGGCAGGGCGGGGTGCAGGTAGGAACCCCAGGTAGCTTGTCTGAGGGATTGCGGGGGTGGCTCCTGCAGCTGCACACACCCTGGGGGAGGCATGGAGGGTCTGTGCCCCCCCCCCACAACTTCTATGTGGGGTGAGGACGGGCTGCCTGCTTAGGCCTGGAGGCTGCACTAGCCTTTTCCCAGCATGGGGGCTGGGGTTGCTCTCAAGGTGAGGGGGCAGGGCAGGGCAGGTGGCAGTGGTGCTGGGAGGGTGGCTATGGCATGGGCTACAGCCACGCCAAAATTCACTGTAGTCCCCCCCTCCTAGCACCACCTACCCCTGCCTGCCCTAAGTGCATCGCTGGCCCAGCCCCCTTGCTGGGAAGAGGCTGGTGCAGCCCCTGGCTGCAGCAGGCAGCCTTCCTTCACCCCACATGCAAATCCAGGGGGCACATGCCTCCCACAGGGTGCACTGAGCGGTGGGGAGCTGCCCCTCCTGCACTCCCCACACCACTCAGACAAGCTGCCCGCAGCTCTGTCCCATGCCCTCCCCTCCCCCTGCCTCGGCTGGGCAGTGCCTGCCCTAGCCCCAGCCCTTCTCCTTCCCTCACCAAGGAGGCCTCGATCTGGCCCCCAATGCCCCTTCCTTCCCCCATGTCCCTTCACCCCCCCCCCGCCCCCAGAGACTTACCGGCTGGATGCTGCTATCCAAGCTGCCTGGATGCATTCTTGGCAACGTGCATGCTGCAGCTGTGCGCACGTACATGGCATTTATTGGTAACATTATCAGCCACATTGGTCTAAAATAGCCGATTGCCGATAATATCAATATTTCTTTTATCAGTCCTGATCCAATATGGACCGATATATTGATGCACCTCTACTTGCGATCCCCATTACACTGTGGTCTAATTATTACTGCAGCTGGGAATAGGGCTGGTGACTTTTGTGCTCTATTCTTAGATCTAGAAAGGAAGGGAAATTTAATAGTAGAAGTTCTCACTGTGTCATCTTGGTTACTCCTATTGCTTAAATGAAAGACACCTGTGCTATGGCTCTGAAGGCCCTGGGTTCTCATGGTGGGGGGAAGAAAATGTCACCCCAAAGAAGTATTTAGCATATGCTTATGGCAATGGTTTAGGAGTGCAGGGGAAGGGGCCTATATCCGCAGATAGAGCACTGGATAATGAAGTCAAAGGGATGGATTCTATTCCTGGCTCTGCAAATGCCCTGCTGTTTGACCTCGGGCTCATCATTGGGTGATGCTGTGGCCTGAGTTTTTCTGTAGTCCCTTCTGATCATGAACTTTAAGAGCCAGTAGAGTTGCTCTGGATTTGCATGGGTATAAATAGATTTGTATAGGTATCACTGAGAGGGAAAGGAGACTCAGGGAAATGGGAAGGAGAGCTAAAGCCAACAATAAAGACAAAGCCTTGACGGGGACTCCATTGCACTCCTATTTCTTAAAGGGGCAGGATCTGTCTCTCCTCGCTTTATTTATGGTACATTTTAGTGATGATAATGGCAGGAAGCCTTGTAGTGTAAGAGTCAGCATCCTGATGTGTCTGACAGGCTGAAAACATCAGCTGTCTATTTCCCTCATTCCCTGAAGACCTCCATCGCTCTAATTCTCATTATTGCAAGGGAATCACGTGCAATAATGTCCTGCTGGCTGCTTCTGCCAACTGCTGAGCTCTGTCTTCCCACCTATTCCAGACTGTCCTTTAAAGGGCTTCCCTGGCAACAGTTTAATCGCTTTGTAAAAAGCTTGTCATTGGCAGAAGCCAAGTCAGAATAAGGGACTCAAAAAAGAAAGAATGGCCCATGTTCAGCCAACCATTGTCTAAATATGACCACAACCTTTATCTAATGGGACAACTTGCGTACATATATGGAGGAGCATTAGAAAAACATCACCACCACTATGGACAACAACCACTGCAAACCCTATCTCGTTTAATCCCTCCTGTATTCAAGACAACAAAATTATGCACCCGTGTTCATTTACCAGGCACGTACATCAAAGAAACAATGGGTACTTTTGTTAAAATACTTTACCAAGATCCAAGGAAGAGGGCCACACCCCTGCTATAGAGAAAGGCAAAGTCCTCTACAGTCCATACGAAGCTGATCATGGGGTAAAATTCCTTCCTGACCCCCAAAACGGCGATTGGTCTGATGCTGAGTGAATCTCTAGCGATTGTTCTCTAGCCAGGAATCTCTGGGTTTCAGTCCCAGAAGGAGTATTGACACAGCTCAGTCTTCAGGGGTGTCTTAAAGGACGCTCAGATTTTTTTTTCACAACACTGTGAATTTTGGCACAAACGCAATGTGAAGTTCCTTCATTAAGGATGCCAGGTTAACATTTTTGTTTTAAAAAGAGTAATTCTCTACAAAAATGCAGCAATCTTCAATCTCCAATATGTACTGAAGCTAGGCTGACTCATTTTCTTGGGACCTTTTCATTTTTTAGCACCTCTGCCATTCCATTTTGATTTCACAGCCAGTATTGATGTCTGTGGCTAAGGACTCTGGAGTCAAAATCTGCAATCTGTTCCCTGAATATAAAGGCAGAAACACTCCATTGAACTCAGGTGCTGCTCTGCATTGACTCTTGCATAACTAAGAGCTGAACGTGGCTGCCTTGACTGCAGCTTATTGCAAGGGACTGGAGGTGTGTGGCTGATAAGGGGTTTAACACTGCAGTGGAGGAACTGCTTGCGTTTACAGCTAGCCCAAATGGGGCAAATAGCCGGGCTTTGTTGGGATTACAGCAGTGCTCAATTGAGCAGCAGTAGCTATAAGCAGCTGCTCAGCTTTGCATTTCTGTCTCGGAATCATTCCAGTAAATTACTGTTTGCAGAGCCTCAATGGTTTGTGATTTCATGGATCTCACAGAGGACCAATATTTTCAGGGGCTAAACTTAACTTCTGCAAAGTGGCTGGTGACTTCAAACTCTTGTGTGTGCATATGTGTGTTAAAAGATACAGTGATCCTTCCAACAAAGATAGGCTACAGCAAAGGGATGCGATAATCAGCCTCTCTATCAAAAGTGATGGAAAGGCTCCGTAATGGAGCAGATGCGCTCTGAACTGTACAGATGTCACATTAACGCTGCACCCAGGTGCACGACGTGAGCTAATTGAGGCAATGGAGCAAAAGATCGTGCATTGCAAAAAGGCAGCAGTGCGTCACCAAGGACCCAGGTGTTCTGTGTGTGCTAATTGGACCAAGGAGCAAATGCAAGATGATACGATGTCCAGGGGGAGAAGAAAGAATAATTAAATTAGAGACCTTGCAGTGTTGGGAGGAGACAAATGAACCCAGAAGCTGGTGGGCTGGGGGTTTTGAAACCCCGACAGTGTGTGCAGTACAGCAGTGTGGGCGGGTCAGCGCTGAGCCCTGCAGGACAGGGCCTCAGAGAGAATAATTAAGAAGATCTAGCTAGAAGATTCACAGTGACCGTGGCCAGTGGAAGGGAGGGGAGAACTATACCTGGGGCATGGATCATCAGGAGTATGACTGTCAAGGTGTAGGCCTTGAGTGGTAATTTGGTATGAAACATTGCCAGCTCCTTTCTGCCCCGAGAACTAATTATTGGGGCTGGCTGAGCCCAGGCCACGAATGAAAGGCTGGAGAGTCCAGAGGATGTGTTGATTCATGAGCCTAATGTCATTCCTCCCACCCTCCCCCTGCAATAGAAAACCTTGAGGGGCATTGGAAGTCCTCCCTGCCTTCCTGAACAGTTTGCATCTCCCAGCTGCCGAAAGGGAAGGATGTTTCTATTGCACACTTCCAGCCCTCATTGGGGTTCACGTAGCCCTGCATGCATGCCAGTCACTAGGGCTGTGTGAAGCTTCGGCCCCTGATTCGATTCGGCAGAGATTTGGCACAATTCAGTGGCTGAATCGCCGAATCCAAATCGAATCAGAGGACCCTTTAATCTCTCCAAATTGAATCGGAACCCTCCAAATGATTCAGAGGTTCAGACACAGACGCAAATTAACATGTTTTTTCTACATATGTTGAGGTAGCAGGGGCTCATGATCACTGTGATGCTGGGGTGCATGGAGTGTCCCACAGAAGCGTGGGGGCTCCCCACTGTGCTTGGCAGCAGACCTGGAAGTAGACCAGAAGCACTTGCAGTCCACTTCTAGATCCTCCGGTGAGCGCGCAGGGCCTGCCCCCCCACCTCCCTATACCCTTCCGGCTCCGTGCCTGGTGCCTCTTGGGTCTGGTGGGAGGCACCCGGGGTCCCCCTGTGACTGATCACCCAGCTGGGGGGGGCACAGGGGGTCCCCCCGCACACTCCCTGGCAGACCCAAAGTGGACTGGAAGTACTTTGGTCTGCTTCTGGGTTCACTGCACTCCTGTTACCTCAAGGTATGTAGAAAAATCTTTTAAAGCTGTGTCTGTGTACGAATCGCTGATTCTCCAAATCAGCATCGAATCTTCAGATTTGGATTCGGCTGAATCAAACCAGAGACAGTAATCTGAAACAACAAATCAAATCACTGTTCCTGATTCGGGCCAAATCTGAATTGAATAGGGCCCGCTTCACACACCCCTACCAGTCACAAAGCAATTCTCAGTCCAGGTCTATACAACAGACTTCTGCCAGCCTGGCTGGGTGCGTCCCCCTGAGTGGGGATGTGCATTTCTCCAGGGGACATCAGCAGTTGTACAATATGTGCCATTGCTACTTGTACCCAGGAAACACCCGTTCACACATGCTCCGGTGTGGGGCAGGGTAGGGGAAGCTGGGGCCAGTACCTGGGCTGGCCCCAGTAGCCTTACTTGGCATCTGGGGGTCTCTGGGGGCTGCAGCCACAGTGATTCAACAGCGGGAAGCCTGGCCGTCAGCTGGAGTGTGCCTCCAGCTGGCCAGGCTATGGTTTCAGGTGGTGCACGCTGCTGTCATGTGTGCCACCCCGCCTATTTTAAGTGTGGGATTTCCGGAAATCAAAAAAACTGCCTACACTGCCAATTTGCAGTGCAGGGAACACCTGCATGTGTGGCATGTGTGATTTGCAGCATGTGTGCACCCGCCTGGATATGCCTGCTGAGTTGGTTGTGGGGGTGAAGATATGCAGTTGCTGACCTAAGTGGCTGTGCTGCATCCAGATCAGCAGTGCTGCTGCTCTTACCTAGCCCTGCCCCTGTGCCACAAATTTGACTTCATCTATGGGCGGCGGTGACTCGAAACAGTGCTGTGCTTGCTTGTACCAGGGCCAAATGTATCCCCGGAAAGCAAGTTAAGCTCTGGGAGCCGGCTCCATTTATACTACATTGTTTGCAACCCAGCAGCAGTGAGAAGACAATATCAGATTGGGACCTCATTGTCTAAGTGCTGTATAAACACATGATAAGACACAGCCCCTGCCCCAACAAGCTTACAGTCAGCTACCTCCCTCTCTACCTACGCAACTCAATTCACTTTTCCTGCAGTGTCCCACCCCACTCGTTCACCCTGGGGTATAAATTAGGTTGTTTCCAGCAGAGTGCCTGTGTTGGTTACTTGCATTGGCAGACGTTTGATTTCGTACCAACCTGCAGCTGATTTAGACATTACACCACATTGCACTCAAAAGGAATTAACCCTTCCCCGCTCCTCCTCACTGTTCTGCAGATACCAGCCTTCGAAGAGAATCGAACAAGAGCTCATCCGGGGTCCCGCAGCCAGCTTTCATTATCTGATGCAAACACTGGAGTCTTTCCTTACCCCACAGACAGCACAGCGAGGCCAGGGAGTGTTGTAGTACGCAGCATGTAGCCAGATAGGATCCTGGACCTTTTTGCGATGTGAGGGCAGTTGTGCAACATGAACCGTAAAGAATATTCTCACTCTTGTACTCAGCCCAGATCGGGCCACATTGCTGCTCCAGCCTGCACACTTGTGAGTAATCCTGAGCTGAACTTTCAGCCCATTAGAAAGCCCCAAGTCGGGGTTTCCCTTGTTTTCAGTTTCACGGGGAGCATTTTAAGCACTCTTGATTAATGGAATTTATAAGGAGACCTCTATGAATACATCATTTCCGCAAACTTGGCTCAGCTGTTTCTGAAGTGTGAGAAGTTCAGTGTGTGTGTGTTCAATATAGATAGTATACACCCACTGAGTATTAGCAAGATCAACACAATTGTGAATTAAATGAACATATATATCTATAAATACACATATATGTGTGTTTGTATGTATAGGTTGTAGCTGTGTTGGTCTAAGGACAGAGGCAGATGAGGTAAATCCAATATCTTTTATTAGACCAACTATAATTGTATTTGGTCTAAGAAAAAATATTGGATTTACCTAAAGACCCTTGTCCGTTGTTGTGTGTATATGTATATATGTAAGTCAGAGTTGTGTTGGTCTGGCTAATAATCAACTCTAAATGTTTTCTTAGATTTCCATTGTCCTTTCTGGCTTGTTGCTAGTCCATAAAATCAAAGTGATGTCACAGGCTTAGCCAAAGGAGAACGTTCGCTTGCATTCACACCATGCTGGTACCAAAGGTGGGCACCAAGATTGTACTGGCACAACTCTTTCCTAAAGCTTGTTTTCACCCTCACTGAGTCTGTCTGGCCAATCAGTTGCTTGGCTAATTCCTCCAGTTTTCAGACTGTGCTGTCCGCTTCCTAAACAGGAAGGCGTTGCAGCTGCTCATGACACTTGAAAGCCAGTCACTCCTCCAGAAAAAAAAGAATAGAAGGTATGCATAGATAGACCTAACAGTTGTAGTAATATCAGATGACACAAGCTGTCTGGATTCAGCTGTTAAGTGTGCATGATCTTGTAGTAATAGCAGTACAGCAAAATTGCTCCAACTTCAACCTGGCTTTGTTTAGGGTAAGTTGGGAGAATTTAACTCCTTGCTTTTCCATAAGATCCTACAGACCAAGAAGTTAGAGCAAAACAGCTGATGATATACATTCCTGAGCAGCAGTTTCCCCGCCCTTTTCAAGCAGGTTAAACTGTACGACTGTCTGCATCCTTTGACCTCAAGGTAAAGGGGGAAGATAGCACAGATTGCTCAGGACCTTTTGCTGGCATATTTGATAGATTCCTTTTTTATGCTACCGAAACTTCGTAATTTAAACTGCTTTCTTCTATTTATTTTATTTTAATCTGTATCATTTCTCTCTGCTATTTATCCTCCGTGTTTTTGTGCGTCTGGTCAGGTTCTTACAGTATTAGCCAGTCATTTCAGGGGGGGAAATGTGCAATGAATAATATATGCTATTTGTAACTGTCAGAAATAGCACAAAATACAGAGTAGTTAAAAAAAAAAATGTTTGCATTTGCATTCCCCAGTCGGAACTTATATTTTAAACTGAAACCGAAGTCTTTATCTGAACTGTCAGGGTTATAGATGGTTCCTGTATATTTATAAAGAGTTGCATTGCTTTTATCAAACCAATGTACTTAGCTGACTTAACATTTAAGTTTTTTATTTGGGGTGGGCAGGGAGATAATATTTTCAAAGGAAATGAAAAATGCTTCCTCTTTTTTCAGGCCCAGCCCAGCAATCTGTCTTTTTGACCAGTGGGCTTTGGCCATTTTAGCCCTTTCTTTGTGACCAATTCTTCCTGAGATACTGTCTGGTACTTTGACAGCTCCTGGTTCTGGTCCATCAGGTTGCCTCCCAAATTCTGTCCTGGGGAGTGTTGCTCTTCCGAGGCTGGTTGGATGTGTGATACTTACCTGAGAGTCAACGTGCTGATCAATACTGAGGGCTTGAATCAGGAACCCCTACACATGGTGGTCTGAGTCCAGCTTGAGAGTCAGCCAGGCTTTGTTTTCTGGGCTATGACAGATTCACATCTTCTGTTCATTAGATGAAACTCAATACACTGTTCCAATGGGCTGTGCTATGTGGTTTCCTCTGTGTGTGTTCTGCACAGGATATAGGTCTGTTTACAGAAGTAGACGCTCAAGCAGTAGAGAGTCTGGTTCAGAAGAGATTCCCTTTTCACTCCTATTAGGATGGTGGCCAGCCATGTAGCACTTTCTGCCATGTGACTTAAAACTACCATGGGATAAGGTACTGCTGCCATTAGTGGGGGCATCTACAAGAGATGTTTTACTGCGCATTAGACTAATTCGCAGTAAAACATCACTGCCTTCATGTGCACAGCAATTACGGTGCATCATTTTTCTAGTACCTGTAGATCTTCTTGGCAGTTCTTTGCAGACCCAGATGTTATGAAGGTAACTGCCCATGCCAGTTGCAAGTCCTCTGGTGACTAATTAGTCCAGTTGCACTGAGGGAAATCCTTTAGATATAGGTACTAGAAAAATGGTGCATTAACTGATGTGCTGTACTGCATGTGTAGACGCTGACCAGGAGCAAGTTGCTCCTGGTCAGCCTAGGCAGCAGGGGGCCACAGGGGCAGGGAAGAGCTGTCCCAGCTCAATGGAAACCTGCCTGCCAGCCACATAAAGATTGGGATCCATCCCAATCACCACATGGTTGGGAGGCAGCTGCCCGGCAGCCAGGACATCTTCCCCTGTCCTGTGGAGAATGAGATGGGTACCAATCTCCACATGGCTGTCCAGCCAGGACAACTCTCCCTCATCCTCTTGGGGTCAGCCCAATCTCCACCCCGCAGCTGGGAGGGAGCTTCCTGCTGAGCCAGGACAGCTCCCCCCCCCCAGCATCCGGAGCTGAGATCTAAGTGTTCCCTACCATAGTTTCATAGTTTCTAGGTTTGGAAGGGACCTGAGTAGATCATCTAGTCCGACCCCCTGCCATGGCAGGAAAGAGTACTGCGGTCAAATGACCCCAGCAAGGTGTTCATCTAACCTCCTCTTAAAGACCCCCAGGGTAGGAGCCTGCACCACTTCTCTTGGATGTTGGTTCCAGATCCTAGCCGCTCTGACCGTGAAGTAGCACCTCCTGATATTGAGCCTAAACCTACCCTCTGCCAGCTTGTGACCATTATTCCTGGTCACTCCTGGCGGTGCTTGGGGTAACAGGGACTCTCCCAATTCCTGCTGATCCCCTTGACTAGTTTATAACAGGCCACTAGATCCCCCTCAGCCTTCTCTTTTGGAGGCTGAACAGGTTCAGGTCCCGTAGCCTCTCCTCGTAGGGCCTGCCCTGCTGTCCCCTGATCATGTGAGTGACCCTCCTCTGGACCCTCTCCATGCTGTCCACATCCCTCTTGAAGTGCGGTGCGGTGCTAGCCTGGGGCTGGCACCGAGAGGAACCTGGAGCTCCCCCAGGATGCTGCATGGGATAAGGGCAGGCGCAGGGCAGGATCAGCTTTGGACTGGGCTGCTCCTGTCAGGTTCAGTTTGCTCCTGAAGGGGACACGCATGTAGATGTGAGCTGGGAAGCACTTTAACTAGCCTTAATTGTCTGCACAGGAATCACTGGGCACATCTACACGTGCAATTAATGTGCTTCAGTTTTCTGCACAGAAGGTTCAGGCACATGAATCACATGTGTAGATGTTCCCAGTGATGCCTTAATGTAACAAAGGGCATGCAATCCAATGGCAAGAACCAAGTTAGTATCTAGATGTAGTATCTAGTTCAAATGAAAAAGAAGGAATTTTTCCAAGGCAATCGACTACTAGGATAAGGTTACAAAGAAATGTGCTAAATTCAAATAGAGCCCTTTAAACTGTTGCTTTCTAAATTATCTGTATGCACAAATTCTTGTGCCTGACATCATTCACTTATGTCTCAGGACAGAGTCATTCCTTCTGCCATGGTGGGTGAAAGTGTCTGGCCTGTGTTAGGCAGAAGTTCCAACTGATGGTGACTGGGGTCAATTCTGGCTTTGAAACTGCATTGGGCTCTAAGGTCTGGGGTTGCCATGTGTTTCAGTATGTAGTTACAGGAAATACCTTTAGTATATGAAATACTAAAAATGAATTGCAGCTCACCATTCAAATGGTATGTTACCTAGTTCACAAAGGCTGTGCTCCTTGGGATGCATTGGAATATGTGGGCAATACAATCCATAAAATAAATCTTTTTTTTAAAAAAAAGATAATTAGGATTTGACACAAAACCCAGTAGAGATGAAACTTCACCCATACTGTTTCACACCAGCAATCACAGTAACCTGCCTCTTGGGCTAAAGGGGACTATCAATTAGTTGTTATCAATACCGAATCTTAGCTAAGTAGCCTTGCTGCCATCCGGTAGATGGATATATGTACAAGCCAGTCCTCTGCAATATTATTTCATTTTAAATGAAGCACCCTTGTGTGTTGTCCCATCTCTAGCTCTGCAGCAAGCCCAGGGTCAAGGCAGAATTGGACCTCAGAAGTTCTGGCCATTCACCCTACAGCCCTACTCTCTGTTTACTACATTATGTTTCTACACTGGAGCAGTGCAGCTTTCCCAGACTTCATGATTTAATCTTGCGGTTTTTGGTGAAGAGAGACAGAGAAGAGTCTGGAAATGTGATCTGAGTGCAAACAAAAGAGGCAAACTCCAACATTTTATTATGCTTTTAAACCCGTGTGATGATTGTTGTGGGGGAGGGGGTAGGCACTTCGTTTTTGTGCACATGGAGCTGATAATATTGGCATACTATAGAAACTATACTATACTATCGGTATACTATAGAAACTGTAGCCATGTTGTCTCTTTCAAATACCATCTGAGGCCATGCAGAAGGGTGAAATTTACTGCTTGTCCAGAGGATTTCTATTTGATGCAATGCAAGGTATGGGGTATTCTGTCATTTCTGGGCACTGTCCCACAAACCAAATGCAGACAGAAATCCTCCTTGTTGTTCCCTCCCTGAGAATCAGGCATTTTAGCTTTCTTGTTTTCTTTTCTTGAAGTTTTGATGGAAATGGTTCAGTTATGACAGCAGCAAAAGCTCACTGCTCTCCTAATGTGACTTAGCTATCAAACGGGAATTTTGCTCAGCATTATTGCACTAAAACTTTCCACCTTAAGATTTGTTTTGATGTTTGTTTATGAAGCTTACGGCCCCCTCTGCCTCCCCCCAAATAATATCAGGCTAAGGATGGCATGGTTGTCACTTCACTACACATTGCAGCCATTCTGAACTGTATGCACTGCCTGATGTAAAGTTTGGATCCATCTGCTTCTAAACCACAGACCTCTCCCTCTCCATATGAACTAAATGAGAACCTCTTCTAACATGGAGAAGCAGAGAACTGAGTAGCAGTTGGGTCGTATGATTCTACAATGGAGAGGGCAGTGGCACATCCTTGGACATATGTATGATATGTTTAACATAGACCGTTATCTCTTCCAGGCCAGAACTACTTATATCTATGGGACTATACAGCTCCTAGCACAGAAGGTTCTTCATGTCCTAAGCCATTTTGTCATGCATCCAAGTAATGCTGTTTTCCACTGAAGAGAGCCTCGGGCTAAGTACAAACAGTCAAAAAGCCAGAGGCTGGATCAATTCAGTCTTTGAAGGTTAGTCTAAGCTGCAGAGATTGAACCAGCAATCAAGCAAACAGACATTCACTTTTGATTCAGGAAATGCAGGCACCTGTCTCAGTGGCTCAAGCCAGAAGCTGGGGGTGCTAAAGCACTTCCCAGCCTGCCAGCTCTAATGCTTTTCCCACTTCTCTGCTTGAGCTGACGTGGTGTGGCCAAACCCCACCACAGAGCTAGCTAGTCTGCCTAAGTGGGGTGGGGGCATTACTTGCCAGGTTGGGGGGGGAGGGGATGGGAGAAAATGTAGTGGCATCGAATTCATAAAAACTTGAGCAGGAATACAGGGGTGTAGGTTGTAGCTGTGTTGGTCTAAGAATATAGGCAGACAAGGTTCTTTGGGTAAATCTGATATCTTTTATTAGACCAACTATTTAAAAAGTTAGATTCACCCAAAGAACCTTGTCTGAACAGGAATAGTTCTTTTTCTGAAGCAAAAGTGTATTGATCAGAAGGAAACAACTCTACAGAGTCCTACTGAAGTTGACTACAAATCCCAGAGGCACCTAGAAGCAGGACAAGGAAGTGATGAGAAACCCTCAGAGTCTGCTGCTATGGGTTTGAACTGCAAATCCCAGAGACCTTAGGGGCAGGAGGAAGAGGAAGTAAACACACAGCCTATGCTGAGATGGGGGGGAGGGGCGGCACTCTGATTTAACCTGAACAAGGAATGGGCCTGGGACAGAAGTTTTATAAACCAGTGTGAGCTAAATCAGTTAAGTCTGATACTACATTTAACCAGATTTATCTTAAACCAGTTTCAGCCATTTCGAAACTGGTTTATGTGCACTGAACTTCTGTTCCATTACAGGTTTAAATCAGTTTCTGAAGGCTTAAACCAGTTTATGTGCAACTTCCATCCCTAGCCTTGGTGTTAGAAACAGGGCAAATACAAAAGAACCAGCTCTGAGCATCCTCAGCCTTTGAAAAGAGTAGCAATCCCATTGCAGAGTCAGGTTCTGCAACATCAATCCATCCTTGCTTAGTCCAGTGCACTGGAGACTATCATCTATTTTGTATCCTTAATAACTGAACCAACACAAGTCTTGTTTCTCTGAGCTCATCATTTAATAACTGAAGGCATTCCTAAGAGGTATTTCTATCATATTTTGACACAAACATAGGTTTGCTTTTCTTCCACAAGACCTGGGGTCATGCCCCTGGGGAAAGGCAACTAGGAAGCAATTTGAAGGAAAGTAATTGTCAGATACTGACAAGAAAGTGATATGGATCAAGAAAGTGATCTGTAATATGATGTGTTTAATTCTCTCGTCATCGTGAAAGTAGAATGAATACCAAGGAGGCCACTTGCTGAGTAGAGCTACTTGGGAGAGCAAATGTTTGGGCAAATATCTATTCATATTTGCCATCATTGTTTTTTAATTAAAGCCTTCATCTCTCTTGAGAAATGTTACTGCCTCAGTTTTTTGAGCCACATAGAAAGAGGAGAGTTTAAAACCTAACCTCACAAAGCATCATCTCTCTGGAAACTTTTTAACACAAATGAACATGGCATTCAACATAGACATGGCATGATTAGGGGTCATTCGTCTCTCTCAAGGATGGGGGGTCCCCAGCAAAATCTGGTAACCTGAAAAAACCTCATGAAGTCTCATGAAATTAATTTCTGTTGTAGGTGGCTCCCTTGTTCCTGAGGACTGAAGCTAACAAAGAAGGCTCTGGCTACAGAAAGAAATCTATGCTTTCAAGCAGCTTTGAAGATCATAGAATCAATGAGTGGGAAGAGATCTAGACAGATCATCTAGTCCGACACCCCACCATGGGCAGGAAGGAGCACTGGGGGTGGCAAGGATCATAAGACCCCAGCCAAGTGCCTATCCAGTCTCCTCTTGAAGATCTCCAGGGAAGGTGAGAGCACCACCTCTCTGGGAAGCCTATTCCAGGCTCTGGACACCCTTACCAGGAAGTAGTTCTTCCTAATATCTAACCTAAACCTATCCTCCCTCAGCTTGTGGCCATTGCTCCTGGTGACTCCAAGGGGGGCCCTGGTCAACAGACTTTCCCCGAGTCCCTGCTGCTGGCCCCTGATAAGGTTGTAGGCAGCCACAAGATCCCCCCCCTCAGTCTCCTCTTACGGAGACTGAAGAGATTCAGGTCCCTCAGCCTCTTCTCATAGGGCTGGCCACGGAGGCTCCCAACCATAAGCGTGGCCTCCTCAGGACCCTCTCCAGGTTCTCCATGCCCCTCTTGAAGTGGGGCACCCAGAACTGGACACAGTGCTCCAGCTGCAGCCTGACCAGCACCGCATAGAGGGGGAGCAAGACCTCTCTGGACCTGTTAGTGATGCCCCTGTTGATGCAGGACAGGTGCGGTTGGCTCTGCCTATTGCTTCATCGCAATGGCGACTCATATTCATCCTGGAGTCAATCTTGACTCCAAGATCCCTCTGCCTCTGTGCTGCCGAGAGGGGCAGCCCCTAACCTATAACCATAATGCTGGTTCCCTCTCCCCAGGTGCAGCACCCTGCACTTGTCCTTGTTGAACCGCATCCTGTTCAGATCTGCCCACTTCTCTAACCTATCCAGGTCTGCCTGGATGCGGTCCCTGCCTGCGGTGTATTCACTTTCCCCCACAGCTTGGTGTCATCAGCGAACTTGAACAGAGTGCTCTCCACACCCTCGTCCAGGTCGCTAATGAAGATGTTGAACAGCACCGGCCCAAGGACCGAGCCCTGGGGGACTCTCCCATACGCTCCCAGGTCGACATCGACCCGTCCACCACCATCCTCTGGGTGTGCCCCTGGAGCCAGTTTGCCACGCATGTGACTATGCATTCATCAATGCCGCAGTCCCTCAGCTTGCCCACCAGAATTGGGTGGGACACTGTGTTAAAGGCCTTCTGGAAGTCCAAGAAGATGACATCGAGTTCCTCCTTCCCATCTAAGCTCTTTCTTACCTGGTCATAGGAAGAGACCAGGTTAGTCAGGCAGGATCGGCCTGGCATGAACCTGTGTTGGTTACCCCTCCATGTCACTTCCCCTGCAGGGCTCTCACAAATGTGGCCTTTGACAATTTTTTCAAAGACCTTCCCCAGGATAGAAGTGAGGCTGACTGGCCTGTAGTTGCCAGGCTTTTCCTTCCTCCCCTTCTTGAAAACAGGGAACACATTGGCTCTTTTCCAGTCCTCAGGGACTTGGCCCGGGCACCAGGAGTCCTCGCACAGCCGTGCCAATGGCTCCACAATGACACCAGCCAATTCCCTCAGCACCTGCGGATGAAGGTCGTCGGGGCGCGCTGACTTGGATACATCTAGGCCCTCCAGGTAATCCTTAACTAGGTCTGAACTAACAGTCGGGGGACCCGCATCCTTCCTGGGCCTCTCTACGCTGTCACCTGAGACCACCCCATTGTCAGCGGACAGGAACACAGAGGCAAAGAACTTGTTGAAGAGTTCAGTTTTCTCTCACACGTCCGTCACCAACTTCCCTGCCCTGCCTCTTGTTACCTCAAGACTTCTTCTTGCTACCTATATACTTGAGGAAGGATTTTTTGTTATCCTTAATCCCAGAACCTAATCTAAGCTCCAGTGCTGTTTTAGCTTCCCTCACCAAATCCTCACAAGCTCGGGTCAGGAAGGTGTACTCCTCCTTTGTCCTTCGCCCCCTGCTTCCACCGCCAGTGCGCTTTTTTCCTTCTCCCTCAGGCCAACCTGGATATCCACACTCAGCCATGAAGGTTTCTTGGATGCTTCTCCCACCTTTCTGCACAGAGGAATTGCATCCTGCTATGCCCCAAGGATAGCCTCCTTGAGGAAGGATGAGCTTTTCTGGTCCCCTATACTAGCTACAACCTGGGCTCCGAGTGCCTCCCTGACTACTGCCCTGAGCACATCAAAATTGGCTTTCCCAAAGTCAAGCATTTGCACTGTGCTAGTTACCCTGCCCATCTTTCTTTGAATAGCAAACTGGATCATTTCATGATCACTGTCCCCTCGTCTCCCTTGTACTAGCACCTCCCCCACCAGGTCGTCCCCAGAGGCTAACACCAGATCCAGTATGGCTTTTTTTCTAGTGGGGACATGTACATCCTGCACAAGGTGTAGGTCCTGTACGCATGTCAGGAGCCTTCATGAGTGGCTAGACCTGGCCGACTGCTCCTCCCAGTTGATGTCAGGGTAATTCATATCCCCCATGACCACAACATCCTTTGCATGCACGGCCTGCCCCAACTGCCTGAAGAATTCCAGATCCAGCTCTTCCTCCTGATGTGGTGGCCTGTAGTAAGCCCCTACCATCAGATCCCTCTCCCCTTGCCCTCCTTGGAGCTTGACCCACAGGGTCTCCGTTAAGCCTTCCTCTGGTCCTATTTGGAAGGTAGAACTGGTATACTGTTCCCTAACATAGAGCACAACCCCACCACCTTTTTTCCTTTTCCTATCTCTTCTAAATAACCTACAGCCCTCTATGTCTACTGCCCAGTCAAAAGTTTCATCCCACCATGTCTCCACTAGGCCAACCAGGTCGATTTTACTACTTGCAGGCAGGAAAGCAAGCTCCTCCTGCTTGCTCCCCATGCTTCTTGCATTAGTGAAGAGACACCTTAACCCCCTGAGGGAGCCCTGGGCACCCCCCTTCCTGAGAGACAACTGGTCCCTTGGTATATACCTGAGCTCTTACCTGGGCAGGTCCTACACCTGCTTGAGTTTTCTCTTGCTCCTGTGGATCCCCATCCCCAAACAAACTTAGTTTAAAGCCTGCTGGAGGAGGTCAACTAGCCTCTAAGAAAACAAACTCTTACCTTTGGGGGAGAGATGGAGACCATCATGCCCCAGGACACTCTCTGCTCTAAAGTGTGGGTCGTGGTCCAGGAAGCCAAATCCTGCGTGATGACTCCAACTCCAGAGGTGCCGATTCAGCTCACGGATGCAGGCGCTCTGCCACTGATGGCCTCCACTAATGGGGAGGAGGGACTAAAAGACCACCTGAGCCCCCAACTCTCTAAGCTTGGCCCCCAGAACCATGTAGTCATCCATGATCTGGTCTGGATTACTGCAGGCTGCATCATTGGTTCCCACATGGATGAGGACCATAGGATAGTAGTCAGAGGGCCAGATGAGGTCAGTGATCTTCCCTGTGATGTCCCCAATCTTGGCCCCTGGGAGACTATACTCTTCTCTCAAATTGGGGTCTGTGCAGCGGATGGGTCCCTCCGTTCCTCTGAGGAGGGAGTCCCCCATGACTATGACCCGACATCTCTTCCTCTGGGTCACTGGGTGATGCTCAGGTGGTACGGATGCTGGCTTGCTGGATGAGAGCATGGCTTCCTCCCTTCCTCTTCCCTCATGCCGAGTCTCCTCCAGCACTGCCAGGGCTGCATACCTGTTCCCCAGTTCTACTGGGGTGACAGTTAATGCAGCTATGCGCCGCCTGCGATGCCACCTGGCCCTGGAGGTGACCGTCCTCCATTTGCGTCCTGCAGACTCCTGGGTGGTGAAAGCCTGAGGGGACGGGTTCTGCAGAGAGAGAAAGTACACATCAATCTTGTCCTTCACAGCCCTGATCCCCCGAAGTCTGCTCACCTCCGCCTGGAGCTCTCTCACCTGCCTCTCCAGCACCGCAATCCTGGCACAGGTGGGACAGGTGAGAGAAGCCCCTGCCTCCACGTCCCTCCCTGGCCTCAGGGACCAAGCCAGGCAGCCCCCACAGGCAGGTGGCCCCACCTGCATGGAAGCCTCACCAGTACCTGGTGCTAGGAGGCAGCCGTGGGGCAGGAGCCCTAGCTGCACTCCACGTGACAACTCTCATGCTCTCACCTTATGCTCTCATGCTCTGGGGTGTGTACTGAAGGAGATGGGTGCACAGGTGGTTTTCTCTTCTATCCTGCCAGTGAGTGGGTGAGGCAGACGGCATGAAACGTGCATTGTGGAGACCAACTGGCAGCTGCAGGAATGGTGCTTTGAGGAGGGCTTTGGCTTCCTCAGCCATGACCAGCACATCACAACGAGAGACATGCTGGGATGGGACGGGTTCCACCTTTCCGCTAAAGTTAAGCGTGTATTCTCTTCTAGGTTGGCGGACCTCCTCCGGCGGGCTTTAAACTACGCTCATCGGGGGAGGGGGAAGATGAGGACGGAGGAAACATCAGACTGCCAGACCATACAGCACCCACAACTACAGCCCAGCCCAGACCAATGAGCAAAGCGAATAAACAGGTAAGAGATAGGGGCCAGGGTAACGCTGGGACTAGGGGGTCAGTACACACACTCACAGGAGGCCTCAATTGTCTCTACACAAATGCTCATAGTATGGGCAACAAGCAGGAGGAACTCACCCTCCTGCTGGCTGACACCAGCCCGAACATAGTAGGGATTACGGAAACATGGTGGGATGAAACGCATGATTGGGCGGTGAATGTTAAGGGCTATAGGCTGTACAGGAGGGACAGGATAGGAAAGAGAGGTGGGGGCATGGCGCTCTGTATTAAGGAGGAATACAAATCCCCATTAATTAGCAAGGAGTCAGGGGAGGGGTGCTCTGAAGTGCTTTGGGTTAGAGTACAAGGCAGTCTAGGGGAAAGGGACTTAACAGTGGGAGTCTACTACAGACCTCCCAACCAGGGAGAAGAGCTTGACCAGGAATTCTTGGGTCAGCTCACAGACGTAGTGAAGGCTAAGGATGTGGTAGTCATGGGGGACCTGAATTTCCCAGACATCTGCTGGGAAGAGCAGTCAGCCAGGTCAGATCGTTCACGTAGGTTCTTGGCCAGAGTGTAGGACCTGCATCTAACCCAGGAGGTGCACAGCCCCACCGAGGAGACGCCTTGTTGGACCTAGTGCTGGCCACAGGTGATGACCTGGTGAGGGGGCTGTGGGTGCTCGACCACCTGGGCGACAGCAATCATCGCCTGCTGGAATTCACCATCCAGCGCAAGGTGGCAAAGGCCTGCAGTAAGGCAGCAGCCCTAGATTTTAGGAGGGCGGGCTTCAATGAGCTAAGGAGGATAGTTGGAGAAGTGCTTAGGTCCCGGAGGGGAGGGGAGCCAGGTGTCCAAGGAGAGTGGTCGCTCCTTAAGGAGACGATCCTCCAAGCCCAAAGGAAGGTAATCCCAATGAGGATCAAAGGGAGCAGGAGAGCACACAAGCCTCCGTGGCTCACCAAAAGCATCTGGGAATGTCTCCTTGCTAAAAAGGAGGCTTACAGCCAATGAAAAGAAGGGGTCATCACTAGGGAGGACTATTCTGTAGTTGCTCGGGGATGTAGGGGGGTAGTTAGGAAGGCCAAGGCAGAGATGGAACTGGGACTAGCTTCCCAGATTAAGGACAATAAGATACATAAATACTTAGGGGGTAAAAAGAAGGTCCCAGGTAATGTGGGGCCCTTGCAGGACGCGATGGGAAACTTGGTCGTCACACCAGATGGCAAAGCTAACATGTTTAATGATTTCTTTGCCTTGGTCTTCTTAAGTAGGGACCAGAAGAGCCACCTCCCTGCTGGGCCCCCCTCGGGCCCTGGGGGAGGCACACCTGTGCCACGGGTTAGCGAGGATTTAGTTAGGGAGCTTCTGGAGGGGTTGGATGTATTCAAGTCAGCCGGCCCGGATGATCTCCACCCTAGAGTTCAAAAGGAACTGGCCGAGGTCATTGCAAGTCCCCTGGCACGGCTTTACGAGCATTCATGGCGCTCTGGTGAGGTACCGGAGGACTGGAAGAGGGCCAACGTGGTCCCCATCTTCAAAAAAGGCAGGAAGGAGGACCCGGGAAACTATAGGCAGGTTAGTCTTACCTCGATCCTAGGCAAGCTGTTTGACAAAATTATGCTGGCACACATCCAGGAGGGGCCAGCAGGGGACTGCATGCTTAGGGGCAACCAACACGGGTCCATCAGTGGCAGGTCCTGTCAGGCCAACCTGGTGGCCTTTTACAATCACATCACCAGACCATTAGATGCAGGGGTAGCAGTGGATATAGTGTTCCTGGACTTCCGGAAGGCTTTTGACACTGTCTCTCACCCCGTTCTCATTAAGAAACTGGGGGGCTGTGGTTTAGACACCCACACAGTCAAATGGGTCGCCAACTGGCTGGGGGGCCGCACCCAGAGGGTGGTAGTGGATGGGTCCTTCTCAACCTGGAAGGACGTTGGCAGTGGGGTTCTGCAGGGCTCGGTCCTCCGGCCCGCACTGTTCAACATCTTCATCAGTGATTTGGACGAGGGGGTAAAAAGCACCCTGTTCAAATTTGCTGATGACACTAAGATGTGGGGGGACATGGGCACACTGGAAGGAAGCAACGGGCTACAATCAGACCTAGACAGGTTACAGGGGTGGGCGGATAAGAATAGGATGGGTTTCAACACAGACAAGTGCAAGGTGATGCACCTCAGGAGGAACAACCGGCACCATACCTACAGGCTGGGGAACTCCCCTCTTGTCAGCACGGAGGCGGAAAGGGATCTGGGGGTCATCATTGACTCCAAGATGAACATGGGGAGGCGGTCAGGAAGGCCAACCGCACCTTGTCGTGCATCCACAGATGCATCTCGAGCAGGTCCAAAGAGGTGATCCTCCCCCTCTATGCGGCACGGGTCAGGCCACAGCTGGAGTATTGCGTCCAGTTCTGGGCGCCGCACTTGAAGAGGGACGTGGACAGCATGGAGAGGGTCCAGAGGAGGCCACTCGCATGATCAGGGGACAGCAGGGCAGGCCCTATGAGGAGAGGCTACAGGACCTGAACCTGTTCAGCCTCTAGAAGAGAAGGCAGAGGGGGGATCTTGTGGCCTGTTATAAACTAGTCAAGGGGGATCAGCAGGCATTGGGGGAGTCACTGTTCCCCCAAGCACTTCCAGGAGTGACCAGGAATAACGGTCACAAGCTGGCAGAGGGTAGGTTTAAGTTAGATATCAGGAGGCGCGACTTCACAGTCAGGGCTGCTAGGAGCTGGAACCAACTTCCAAGGGAAGTGGTGCTGGCTCTTACCCTGGGGGGCTTTAAGAAGAGGCTGGATGTACACCTTGCTGGGGTCGTTTGACCCCAGTACTCTTTCCTGCCATGGCAGGGGGTCGGATTAGATGATCTGCTCAGGTCCCTTCCGACCCTTGAAACTATGAAACTATGAAACCCCCATGCACTTACCTGGAGATGACTGCTGCTGCTGCTGCTGCTGCCACCGTTGACTCTTCTGCTGCCTGAGGCCTCTTTCATGCCTCCCTGCGTGAACCCCGGTGCAAACTCCAACATGCCCCTAAAGAGCATGCCTGTTTGCACTCCCTTTTCACGTGGCTCCTGTCCAGCGTGGCTAAATAGGGTCAGGCGGGGAAAGAATCCCCTGCCTGATCACCAGCACTTGGCCCCAGTCGCTCCCTTCCCCCGGCTTACCTCCTCGTTTCTGCAGCTGTCCCTGAGCTGCGGATTGCTGCTGGTGCTGCTGCCACCTCCTCAAGGGTCAGGGGATACCGGGGGCACGTGTGCTTCCTCCGGCATCCTCAGCTGACTGCTCTGGCCAGCCAATTAGCCTGGGTTCAAATTTCCTGGGCCAATCAGCCGGGTCAATCAAACAATCAGCTGAGCCAGTCAATCAGCTGTGTCTGATCACTACAAGAAAGGACTAATGACTAAAAGAAAGTAAAATAAGGGAAACCATGTTTCAGTTCTTAGTTTGGACACGACTTGCAACATGGCTTACATAAATGTTTCCTAGTCCGCACCAGTGAGGCCACACCTTGAGTAGCACACTTGGTTTGGGCACCATGCTTCAATAAAGATGTGGAAAAATTAGAAAGAGTCAAGAAGAGAGCAGCAAAAGGGATCAGAGGTCAAGAAAACTTAACATATGAAAAAAGGAAGGGAGAATTACCATTATTTAGCCCAAAGAAGAGAAATCAGATACAGGTAGTTTTAAAGGAGATGGTGATCTTTTGTTCTGCAAGGGACAGGACCAAAAGCAATAGGCTCAGATTGCAACACAGGAGATTTAGGTGGGATATTAGGAGAAATTATGAGGCTGCTTAAGTACTGGGACAGATCAACTGTCCTGGGGCCTACTCCATACTCACACCATCTTGTTTTAGATAACAAATAACACAAGCTAGGAGATAAAAGTCCTAAATAATGAGCTGAAATTGTTCGGCTTCCTTGGATTTTAAACTATGTAGAGAGTCCATGGTGTTATATAAAGACAGAGCAGGGCAATAAGAACAGCAGCCATGCACTAATAATGGCAGGATTTAAGAAGGAGATGTTAAAGTAATGCTTCGGTAACTATAAATCTTTATGCCTGGCTGAGAGACAAGTATTTGTTTGGACCTTAGTGAGGATCTAACACCATAATGGACACATTCTGTGGTGATAGTTATGTTCTTCGGCAACTAGTTCAATACTTCCTATTGGACAGGGCACAGGGTGATGTCTAAAACTAAAAGAAACTAGGCCTTCTTTAAATCTCCCTGGAAAAGACTAACACAAAGTAATTCTAATAACCCCATCATTTCATTTCATTTCATTACCTGTTATATAAATTGGGTGATTGGATCATTTGGGCCTATTGATTTATGGATTTAATTTTACTTGTGAACTCAACTGGATCATTGCACTGTTCCCTCTTTAATTAGCTTGAGAAAATTGTTGTAGATTAGCTTCCTAATGTGCTTACTTAAGGGAACAGGTACTTGTTCATTCCTTTTGATAAAAATGCATTATAAAAAGTACCCATGACTATTATTTTATCCCGTTCCTTGCAACTTGGGGCAGGCATAGTAAACTCAGGTAAGACATTTGGTATTGATTTGGAAGCAACACAACATTTCTTGCACTTTAGTATTTCAGCATCCTCAGCTTCCTGTTGCAGAGAGTGCCAGAGCCAGGATAGCACGTAACGAGTAGAATAATTGAAGTTTTTGTTTCCTTTTGCGACATCAATGTTGACATGTTGTCGGCCTTTCAGAAATCCAACACCTGGGAGATCCATACAGGTGGTACTGTTAACCAAAATCTTCATCTTAAGCCAGTGACAAATCCCCGAGATGCTGGTACTCACAATACTTCAGGTATAACTACCAAAACTTAAGATGAAGTTCCTTAAGTCCTCCCTGCAAGACTTCCATCTGTGGGAATATTCAGACAGATTTATCAATCCTTTTTATTTATTTTAGTTGCAACAAATACTAGAGACTGTAGAAGCAGCACTCAGTAAATACATACCCAATTGTGCTATCATTTTCTGTTGGAACATTTTTTGTAGCATAGGAAAGTTCTTACCCCTGAACCCCATGTACTTATTAAAACTCATAAATTGGAAACAACAAAGGAAAGGCGGGGGTGGGGGATAGAAAAATCTCTACTTCATACTTTTCAGTGAGGTTTTTTAAAGCACCGTATTACAAGAACTATTTTTACACCTCAAATTTCAATAAACTTTGCTTTTAGTTGAAAATGGTAATAAAGGAACCGTTGACTTTTCTCATGTTAACAAGGGATTGGCAAGTCCACTCCAACCCTCTTTACTCACGCTAACTGCTGCCTTGCATCCTAGCTAACTGTACTGGGCTACTTGAAGAGTGAGGCAATATTCAGTAAGACTCAAAAGAGCAGATACCAACCTCAACATTTTGCAGTTTTAGCTATGTATTTCAGTATGCTTGTGGTATACATCACTTTGCTTTGTTTCAGGCAGTCATTATGTAGTCAACAACCAGAGACTCGTCTTATTTTCATTCAGCTGTCCAGAAATATGAGGAAGCCATCACATCCTGTGTTATGTTGCTCCCATAAATGAATCCACAAATCTGTGGCAAATGTTAATATCAACCGAGATACTAGGCCCTATGCAGTCTTTCTGCTGAACTGGACAGGATTCAAATGAATAACTTAGGGATTGATCTTTAGTGACCAGCGTGAAATGAATTAGTGGAGTGACCTCAGCACCCTGTGGAAATGTTTCTATAGCTGAAAAGCACCATTAGAGTAGGCACTTTCTTTATGAGTCTCTGAAGGAAGACCAAAATCTTGTTTATATAAGGACATTGTGTTCATTTACCTTAAACTGATTTTATAATGAATTTAGCAGTACAAACTGATCCATAAACTTTCTTATTTTAAATAAGCATAAGACACTCTGATATGAAAATAATTATCTACCCAAAGCTTTGTATTGGTTTAATTATCATTCTTTTCCAACCCTCACCCCCCTCAAAAAAAACAACAACCCCATATCTTTATTGTTGCAAGCTAAGATAAAACCAAAAAAAGGCTGAACAAATTTCACTGAAGCCCTGTTTTCAAAAGTGAAATTTTTTCCTAAGTCCTGATTTAAAGCTAAACAGCAGTTGGATCCTAAGTGCCTGATAACCTTTGAAAATTGGACTCGGAGGGTATTTCTACACATGTGCATTTAATGCACATTAGCCTGATTTAAGGCTATATGTGCACCCTTAATGCACCTTAAAAATGGCAAGTTAAGGCTATTCAAGCCTGAATTTGATACCTGCATGAAGCAGGCATCAGATTTATGTGTGAATAGCTAAATCACTATTTGCTAATCGTGAATAGCTAATTGCTATATCGATGTAGACACACTAATGAGCATTAACACGGTGTGTACCTATTGATTTTGGGCTAAATTTAGTCCCAAGTCAGTCTACACACCTGCGTTAATGCGCATTAGTGTGTCTACACATTCATTAATGTGTTTTAGCTATTCATGCATACATTTGATACCTGCTTTATGTGTGCACATGTAGACATGTGCCTAAATCACCTTAATGTGCATTAGGCAACAATAAAAGCATATGTAGATGCCAAGAGAGCCTATTTAGAAATGTACCAGTCACAATAAAATGCAGAGAGATGCCTAATGTGGATTACCAAATGCTGGATAAGTACCTAATTCCCAGTGACTAAATGCCTCTAAGAATTTAGCCCATAGGTCTGAATATACCCTGGTGCTCTTCATAAGTCTTGCACTGGTCCACTCAGAACTACCTCATCACCTGCTGAGTTGGTAGCTAGAGTAAAAAGAGCTAGAGTTGAAGGAGTAGCGTTGGTATGTGGTGGCTGTAGCTTTAAAATACTCCCCCTACTTATCAAGCTACTAGCATTGAAAGCAACATTGTAGAAGACTACAAGGAACTAACAATGAAAACATTGATGTGTGATTTCATGGTTTCGTTGCTGTCTGAGAATCTGCAAAGTCTGAGCTTTGACACACAGTATTATCCTCCTACCTCATACATATCATCCTGCATTGATATTCAGACTAATGTGTCCTAAATGGATTTCTCTTTCTCTGTTTTTCCCTGGGATAATAGAAGACAACCTTGCCCAGGATAAGAATATTTATATTTCAAAGATGCAGACTGTTAGCTTGATCCACTAAGAAAGGAAGTTTGTAATTGAAAATTAATTCATACTGGGAAATGCAGTCAATAGCCAATTACTAAGATACAGTTCTGTGTTTATTGTTTGAAAAACTCTGCACACGATGTATACCTGCTGGAAACAATTACTTTTAGTTCCAAAGAATAGTCTAAAAAGACAAAATTTAATCACAGTAGAACCTGTCAAGTATTCTTTATACTGTATAAATAGTCATCGACTGATACTAATGGGGGAAAAATCAAATGAAATTGTCAAGGTGGAATTCATGTAAAAATTATGAGAGAAAAAAAAAATTGTGTTTTGTTCTTACCCCACCCTCTGTTTACCGCGGTTTGATGCTATTTTCTCCTTCTGGCATAACAAGAAAATCGAGCCCACTGTATGTGAAATGGTCTCTCCGAAGGTTTGGATGCAGTAGGTTATTTAGGGACCTACGTTTACTATTTAGATATGACTGATGTCAAAACTGACTGTAAGTCATACGTGAATGGAGAAAGAGTCCCACAGAAGGCATTAAGAGCATGTCAAGATTCAAGAATATCTCTGTACTTATAGTTCCAGCATGATTGCAACCTTCAGGGGTGGAAAAAGCATGAAAAGGAGGAAAAGACATACACACAAAGCTACAGCTTGCTGTGACTGACAAGTTAGAGACCTCCTAGTACTACAACTGGGTTGACCTTGTCAGGATCAAACTGTTTCCTCAGGACAAATAATGCACTTGGAAGCAAGCTACATGTGTTGAACAGATAAATCCTCATTCATGTAATGTAATACTTGATGGGCACAGATTTGTGGTTTCAGTGAAATATGGATGTGGATTACAGTGAAATAAGCACTCCTTCTGAGATGTGATCAGCAGGCCATGGAAGGAATACAGATGGGTGAGCAACTGATAGGTACTGGAGGGAAAAAAAATACCCGTTTCAGACACTGAGATACTACAAGTGCAATGTAATCTGCTATCATTGTGAAGAAGGCTCACATTAATTACAGGGTGGAAAAATTTAACAGGGGAAGTGGTAGCTGCATTACAGCTTGGAGTCTTTAAAATAGGATTCAATATCTTCCTGAAGGACATACTTTGCTGGGAGAAATTATAGGGTATGTACAGGCCACAAACGTGATACAGATGAATTAAAATAAGAAATTAGAAAATTTCTAACTCTTAGAAGAGTGCCATTTTGGAAAGGTTTTCCAAAGTGCTAGGGATGAAGACTTTGAATTGTTCCAACGATAAGTGAGTAAATTTATGGACGATGTGATATGACAGGGCAGGGAGTTCTGGCTCAATAATTGGTGCGTGATATCTGGAATGAAGTATCCCCATGCTTTGGGATAGAGGTAATGCTCTTGCAGTGTAGAAGGTGTTTGGTAATTTCATACTTCAGGCTTCTGCTACTTGCCAGAAGGGCTAAAATGACTTTTGCCCCCTCACAAATGCTACTGGTTTCTGGGTTTCTGTTTTATTTTTTATGGTTTTCCTCCACCTTCCTTGCTGGTACTTCAGAACCCAGTGGTTTCTGGTTAAAGGGCCTTACTCCCATGCTTAGGATCTTACCAATCACCCAATGTGGAATCAGGAAGGAGGGTTCCCTTGGATCAGAGGCGGCCTGGGCTTTGAGGGGTTTTGGCTTCCTTTGTAGCAGGAGGCATGGTCTTTTTCCTAGGATCTTTTGAGCCCACACTGACCAACTACTTACTTGTAGTAGTGGCAGAGTACTGACAAATCCCTCATCTACCCCCATGTTGTGTGCAGCATGTCACAAGGGCTAGGGACGGACATTTAAAAAGCCTGAGCCTCAATTGATTCAATCTTTGCAGATTAGTCTAACCTGGCTAGGCTGAACCGATTTGTAACTGGACAAACATCCCAGAAATGCAGGCACGGGGCTCAGGCTAGAAGCCAGGGTGGTACTCATGTAGCTTTGCTGCTACAATCATGATCCCTTGTATGGGGTCTCCTTCTGGCCCTGGGACTTCCAGTGGCCCAACTTCAATAGATGGGGTAGAGGGTGCACAGCCTACCCTCAAGTTGGATGCTTAGGATATGCTTCTAGGAAATGATTAATGTGGGTTTGAGTCACTTTAGGCTGCAAGACCTGGACCCAAGGAATCCCGTGTCCTGGGCAGATACTTTACCTGCTAGGCTATTGTGCAAATGGGCACCACGCACATCAACTCTGGCCCTGTTTTGTAATGAATTGAATACTTGCATGCTGTTAGTGTTGTTAAGATATTCTTTGTGCTGCCCGGAGAACCTGGATTTAAGCTGATACGAGGGGTCTTTTAGCACTAACCTGGACTGCAAGGGAGTTTTTTGCAGGTGCCTAGGAGGCTGACCTGGATTATTCTGATCATGATTGCAGCTCATGTTGAGGCTAAAATGGAGGTAACTAATGAATCTAGGTGCCTAAGCATTGGTAGCTGCCGGAGAAGGGTCAATCTAGATTTCTTGTTTTGATTTAGGCGTCTTTGTTGTACTTATGCCCTGCTTTAGCACCTCTGAGAGAACAATTTGGAGCTCTTCCTCTCACTCTTCATCCTGTGTTGGCATGGCAATTTTTCTGTATCTCAAACATGTTCATGGGACTCTGCAATAGGATGTATACACCTCACACAACAAAGAAAGAATCAGTGGGAGTATTAAGAAACTAGGACTGTGGCGAGCTGAATCTCCCAGCTCACCAGGCAAGAGTCAGGAGCTGCCTGCAGCAGAAGATAAAAGGCAGACCAGAGCAATCTGAAAGGAGCTGTGCTGCTGAAGTTTGCTCTGGACCAAGTGCCTTACAAAACAGACTTCTTCCCAGCACCTCTTGTGAAAATAGGGCACCAGCCCAAGGAAGGCATGGTAATTATTGGTCCAAAAGAAAGTAACCTAGGGTCTGCCTGGGACTGTATCTGCAGGAGCAGCTCAGCATCGGGACTTATTGGAAAGAAAAAGTCAGAGTTCCCCCTTCTTCAAGGCCCCTGTACCCACTATTTTACAGCTGAGGATTTAGGATGCTTTAAAATTCTGGTGTTAAATAAATTAAAGGTCTCAGACTGGACAGGCAATACCAGCCTTCACCAGCCTGTTAAGACTGCCAACGGATCTCAGGGTTGTCAGTTGGATACCAACCCCAATGGATGCACAAAGGCAGCATCCAAACTGAAGCACCCCATCACAGACAGGAAAGCCATTTCCCCATGTTCTGGTTATGGGAAATAGTTTCAAATAGGATCAGAATCATCTGTCTTTTGGGAAGTACTTTTTGAGAAAGGATGGTGTTTATGGAGAAAGGAATGATGCAGGACCATTGCAGCCTCACTCCTCTCTTATGGGCTCGAGTACTGAATGGGTGATGCCTCCAGCTGGGAAGAGTTCACACTGTAAGTGTAGGTTTCTGTGCCCCATCTGCCCCCAGTGAGGTCAAGTGTAGTCCGGTGATGCTCTGACAAGCCCGACCACCTAGGCCAACAATATACATGCAAGCAGATGATAAAATCTCACTCAGTACTCAGGAAAGCCCTGATGGTCTGGTAACAAGAAACTCCAAAAAGCCCCAGGGCCTTCTGGCTCTTTTGCCTGAAAGTAACTTGTGCACAGGAGGAAAACAAATGTTTTTGGCCTCAATAGGGGATTCCTGTTTAATGTTGCAAAAGGTTCCTCTTGGCCAATGAGTGGGTTATATGATACTGTTTATCTTGACACGTCTATCAAAGAGCTTTGCAAACTACATTGAAGACTGGAGATAGGCATGGGCTGAAGAATTAGATTTGACTCTAGATTCCAAGTTCTCTAAAGTAAAGATTTTTTCAGATCCAGGTTATGTTTTGGTCCCTTACACAGAAAATGGCAAACTTCTTTGTTCTTGTCCAAATTTCTCTAGATTTTGGAGAAAGTATGAGACTATATAGGGTGTCCAGAGATAGACTATTATATGTAAGCAGGGATTGTCTCTCTAAAACAGTCTTCAATGCTGAAGAAAGTTCAGGGGACTTAAGCGTTTTGGATTACAAATTTCATTCCTCCTGACTGATACTCACAAATCCAGGATCTTTTGTTCAGTATTGTTCTGTGGTAGCTTGTGGGGATTGCTATTCAGAAGACCAATACAGAGAGGAAAAGCCAGAAACTTCCTTATGACATGAATGGAAGCTACAAAATAGCAAGGGAGATAACCAAAAGCTTGAACTTGGAAGGGGCCTCAACATCTAGTCCAACTCCCGCTGCTCAAAGCAGGACCAGCCCCAACTACATCATCCCAGGCAAAGCTTTGCCTAGCCAGGTCCTAAAAACCTCCACAGATGGAGCTTCCACCACCTCTCTGGGTAACCTGTTCCAGTGTTTGATTACCCTCCTAGTGAGAAAATTCCTTCTAATCCCTAACCTAAAATACCATTGCTGCAACTTGAGCCCATTGCTCCTTGTTCTGTCATCTACCATCACTGAGAACAATCTAGCTCTATTCCCTTTTGAACCCCCCACCCCTTTCAGGTAGTTGAAGTTGCTATTAAATCCCCTCTGTCTTCTCTTCTCTAGACTAAATAAGCCCAGTTCCCTCAGCCTCCTCTCACAAGACTAGACAGTTACTTTGCTGGGGTCACCTGACTCCCAGTTATCTTTCCTGCTTGGTGCAGGGGGCTGGACTCGATGATCTTCCAAGGTCCCTTCTTGCCTGACAATCTATGAATCTATACGTCATGTACCCCAGCCCCAAAATCATATTTGTTGCCCTCGGCTGGATGCTCTCTACTTTACCCACATCCTTTCTGTAGTGGGTGGCTCAAAACTTGTCCTTCTGCTCAGTGCAAAGAATTATGATGTCATTGGGATAACGGAGACCTGGTGGGACTCCACCCATGACTGGACAACGGGTATAGAGGGCTATACCCTGTACAGGAGGGATCGTGTTGACAAAAGGGGCAGGGGTGTAGCTCTGTATGTGAAAGAAAGCTACATGTCCCTGCGAGCTGATGTTGGCGACCGGCATGCACAGCTAGAGACCCTCTGGCTAAAAATTCATGGGAAAAATGGCACAGGGGACACAACGGTGGGAGTCTACTACAGACCTCCCACTCAAAGTCCTGAACTTGACCAGGAGTTCGCCCGGGAACTGACTGAGACCACTTGCTCCAGGACCTTGGTTGTCATGGGTGACTTCAATTACCCGGACATCACCTGGGAAGATCACTCAGCAAAATCCGAGCGGTCGAAAAGCTTTCTCTCATGCGTGGATGACCTCTACCTGACTCAAGAAGTCTATGGGCCTACGAGAGGCAAAGCGCTGCTCGAGCTGGTACTGGCTACAAGGGATGACCTAATCAAGAACCTAGTGATCGATGGGAAGCTGGGTGACAGCGACCACGAGCTGATCACCTTCACCATCCGCCGTAAAGCTGGCAAGTCAGTCAGCAACACAGAAGTCCTTGACTTCAGAAAAGCCGACTTTGATAAGCTCAAGAGGCTTGTCAGTCACGCCCTCAGGGACCGTGACCCCAGGGAGATGGGAGTTCAAGAAGAGTGGCTGCTTCTCAAGGAAGTGATCCTCAATGCACAAGCTAAATGTATTCCAACACGGAGGAAAGGCAGCAAGAAGGCACAGCAGCCCCCCTGGCTCTCCAGAGACCTAGCGGACCTCCTGCGGCTAAAAAGGAAAGCCTACAAAGGATGGAGGACGGGATTCACCTCCAAGGAGGATTATTCTGCGCTGGTCCGGTCCTGCAGGGAGCAAACCAGGAAAGCCAAGGCTGCAACTGAACTCCAACTAGCTTCAAGCATCAAGGACAACAAAAAGTCCTTTTTCAGATATGTGGGGAGCCGGAGGAAAAGCAAGAGCAAGGTTGGACCCCTGCTAAACCAGATGGGGCAACTGACAACTGATGCCCAGGAAAAAGCCAACCTATTAAATAGGTACTTTGCGTCAGTCTTTCATCAGTCCCGTGGGACGCCCATGCCTGCTATGGGACAGGGAGATCCGGGTGATGGGGATCCCCTACCCTCCATAAATGCTGACCTCGTGAAGGAACACCTTGAGAAGCTGGACACCTTCAAGTCAGCCGGCCCTGACAATCTGCACCCCAGGGTACTCAAGGAGCTGGCGAGCGTCATAGCCCAGCCCCTGGCACGGATCTTTGAAAACTCCTGGCGCTCTGGTGCAGTGCCCAAAGACTGGAAGAAGGCTAATGTGGTGCCGATCTTCAGGAAAGGGAGGAGAGTGGATCCGGCTAACTACAGGCCCATTAGCCTGGCTTCTATCCTGGGGAAGATCCTAGAAAAGTTTATTAAGGAGGCCATCCTTGATGGGCTGGCCCAGGCTAACATCCTAAGGGATAGCCAGCATGGGTTTGTTGCAGGTAGGTCTTGTTTGACCAATCTCATTTCCTTCTATGACCAGGTGACCTATCACCTGGACAAGGGAGAAGAGATTGATGTCATATATCGTGACTTCAAAAAAGCCTTTCATCTGGTATCCCATGATCACCTCTTGGCCAAACTGGCCAGTTGTGGCCTTGGCTCCACCATGATCCGCTGGCTGGGAAACTGGCTCCGTGGTCGGACCCAGAGGGTTGTGATTGATGGCAGTCACTCATCGTGGTGCCCTGTGACCAGTGGGGTCCCTCAAGGCTCTGTCCTGGGACCCATCCTGTTAAACATCTTCATTAATGATGTGGACATTGGAGTCAGGAGTGGACTGGCCAAGTTCGCCGATGACACCAAACTTTGGGGCAAAGCATCCATGCCAGAAGATAGATGGGTGATCCAGGCTGACCTGGACAAGCTCAGCAAATGGGCGGACGAGAACCTGATGGTGTTTAACACTGAAAAATGCAAGGTTCTCCACCTTGGGAAGAAAAACCTGCAGTATCCTTATAGGCTCGGCAGTGCTACGTTGGATAGCACTAGAGAAGAAAGAGACTTGGGGGTCATCATTGACCACAAGATGAACATGAGCCTGCAATGCGATGCTGCGGCTAGTAAAGTGAGGAAAATGCTGGCTTGCATCCATAGATGCTTCTCGAGCAAATCCCGGGACGTCATTCTCCCCTTGTACTCGGCCTTGGTGAGGCCGCAGCTGGAGTACTGCGTCCAGTTTTGGGCTCCACAATTCAAAAAGGATGTGGAGAAGCTTGAAGAGAGTCCAGAGGAGAGCCACGCGCATGATCAGAGGTCAGGAAAACAGACCTTACGATGACAGGCTGAGAGCCATGGGACTCTTTAGCCTGGAAAAGCGCAGGCTCAGGGGTGATCTGATGGCCACCTATAAGTTTATCGGGGTGACCACCAGGATCTGGGGGAACGTCTGTTCATCAGAGCGCCTCAAGGGATGACGAGGTCGAACGGTCACAAACTCCTGCAAGACAGTTTCAGGCTGGACATAAGGAAGAATTTCTTTACTGTCCGAGCCCCCAAGGTCTGGAACAGTCTGCCAGCGAAGGTGGTTCAAGCACCTACATTGAACACCTTCAAGAGTAAATTGGATGCTTATCTTGCTGGGATCTTATGACCCCAGCTGACTTCCTGCCCTTTGGGCAGGGGGCTGGACTCAATGATCTCCTGAGGTCCCTTCCAGCCCTGATGTCTATGAAATCTATGAAATCTATGAAAACTGAACACCAGACTTCAGGTGTGGCCTCACCAGTGCTGAATAGAGGGTGATCATCACTTCCTTTGACCCACTGGCAACACACCTACCAATGCAGCCCAGGATGCCGGTAGTCTTCTTGGCAACAAGGGCACGCTGCTGGCTCATGTTCAGCTTCTTGTCCGCTGTCAACCCCAGGTCCTTTTCTACAGAGCTGCTGCCCAGCCAGTCAGTCCTCAGCCTGTACCGGTACATGGGGTTGTTCTGTCCTAAGTGCAGGGCTTTGCACTTGTCCTTGTTGAACCTCATGAGATTTCTTTTGACCCAATGCTCCAATTTTTCTAGGTCACTCTGAATCCTAGCCCTACCTCCAGTGTATCTACTACTCCCCCCAGCTTAGTGTCATCTGCAGACTTGCTGAGGGTGCACTCTATGCCATCTTCATGGTTGTTGATGAAGATATTAAATAAAACCAGCCCCAGGACAGACCCCTGGGGCACTCCGCTTGATGCTGGCTGCCAACTAGACATTAAGTCATTGATTACTACCCTCTGAGCCTGATGCTCCCACCAGTTTTCTGTCCACCTTGCAGTCCATTCATCCAGCGCATACTTCCTTAGCTTGGCTGTGAGAATGTTGTGGGAGACCGTATCAAAATCCTTGCTAAAATCGAGGTACCATCTCCACTGGTCTCCCTGCATCCACAGAGCCTGTCACCTTGTCATAGAAGGCAATCAAGTTGGTCAGGCATGACTTGCCCCTGGTGAATCCATGCTGACTGCTCCTAATCATGTTTTTCTCCTCCAAGTGCTTAGAAATGGATTCCTTGAGGATCTGCTCCATGATTTTTCTAGGGGCTGAGGTGAAGCTGACTGGTCTGTAGTTTCCTGGATCCTTTTCCATTTCTTAAATATGGGCACTATGTTTGCCCTTTTCCAGTCATCGAGGGCTTCTCCTTATTACCATGAGTTTTCAAAGATAATGGCCAGTGCCTCTGCAATCACATCAGCCAACTCCCTCAGCTCCATGGTGTTGTACATGTTCAGCTTTTCTAAGTACTCTCTCTGTTCTTTCACCGCTGTTGGCTGCTCACCTCCTCCCCAAACTGTGCTGCCAGGTGCAGTAGCCTGCGACCTGACCTTGCCCGTGAAGACTGAGGTGAAAAAGGCATCGAGCATTTCAGCCATTTCTGCATCCTCTGTCACAAGGTTGTTTCCCCCATTCGGTAAGGGACCCACACTTTTCCTGATCCTCCTTTTGCTACCAACATACTTGTAGAAACTCTTCTTGTTACCCTTCATGCCCCTTGCTAACTGCAATTAGCAGTTGTGATTTAGTTTACTGAACATTTCCCTGCTAAGCCAAGCTGGTCTTCTGCCACACTTGCTAGTTTACCTACACATCGGGATGGTTTATTTCTGCACCCTCAGTAAAGGGTGTACTTCTTTAAAGGACAACCAGCTCTCCTGGACTCCTCTCCTTCTCAGACTGGTCTCCCAAGGGATCCTGCCCATGACTTCCCTGAGCAAGTCAAAGTCTGCTTTTCTAAAGCCCAGGGTCCTTATTCTACTACTCTCCATCCTTCCTTCCCTTAGGATCCTGAACTCAATCATTTTGTGGTCACTGCTACCCAAGTTGCCGTCCACTACTACATTCCCCCTATTTCCTCCCTGTCTTTGAGCAGCAGGTCAAGAAGAGCATGGCCTCTAGGTGGCTGTTCCAGCACTTGCTCCAGCTCTCCCCAAAGACTTCCTGGATTGCCTGTGCACTGCTGTATTGCCCTCCCAGCACATGTCTAGGTGATTGAAGTCCTCCATGAGAACCAGGGCTTGTGATCAGGTAACTGCTTCTAGTTGTTTGAAGAAAACCTCATCTACCACTTCCTCCTGGTCTGGTGGTCTATAGCAGACACCCACTACATGATCACCCTTGTTGCTCTCCCCTCTGACCCTAACCCAGAGACTTGCAAACAATTCCATCCTCTTGGTTTGTTCTACCTTCAAATTACTTTAAAGATTAAAAGACTAATAAAAATAAACCAAAGAAAATACTTTATTAGCCAGTATATCCACATTTGGCTTACTTTTGTTAGTTTGGCATGTACAATGATCAGTACAACTCAAGCCAGTGCCTTGGTCAGGCCATTCTGAAGGGTATATCTATTATGAAGATATGGCCATGCTGTATCATCTCAACTCCTTTTATGATGGGTGGAAAGGAGAGGAGAGGAAGGTGGAACTAGAACAAGATCCATCTCCTCTTAGGCACTGTAACCTTTGTAAAATAGGTAGCTTGTCCAAACTGTCAGAGTTAGTCCCTTAGTATCTCTATGGGTATTTCTGAGAGCCGAGTTCTAGGCCTTCCTTAACCCGTGAGTGCTCAATTCTACATCGTCCACTTCCCAGAAGAGTGCCCTAAGCACCAGACTCTAGCTGAGTCTGGACAGGCACTTCCTCTTGCTGTCTTATCGAAGTTGGGCACTGGATAATTAAGAGTCCAAGAATTATGGGAGTGCAACTGTGGCCCAGTGAGGAAAGGACTCACTTGGGAGGTAGGCATCTTGGTTGCCTTCCCCTGCACCCAGAGCCACTTCTGTCTTGATCAGTGCTAGTATAAAGTAAAATGCAGAAGCAGTTCCAGATGCAGAAGCGCTGTCTTCTGGTTTCATTACAGGTCCCCATTTTGGTGCCAATGAGAACCATTTTGATCTGGCCCCCATGTGTTAAAGCAGGATTGGGTCCATTAGTATGCAGAAAGCTTTGGCATGAAGGGCAAAATGTACATGCACGTTATTATTTTGAGACCTCATGGGTGACATTTAAGCACTTGATTAGGCTTTAATTATTTTTTTTAATATAAAAATAATCTGGGTCCCCTGAGAATAGAATTTTGTTTTCCTATTAAACTAAGAGGTTATAACAGCAGATCAGCTATTTAGCTGCTGACTTTTTAAGTCATCTTTTTTCTTTTCTTTTTATTCTCTTGTTTGTAAGAGGGTGTGGAGGGGGGGTTCCTGAGCCTCAGTTCCTATGGTATAAGCTCTAAAGACTTGCGAAAGACCAGACCAGATGAGTCCTTTAGAGCAAACATCAGGTGATCTTATCCAGTGGCATACAGACTTGATTTAACCAGCAGGCAGCATGTCACCTTGGTTCATTTGACAGAGAGAACAACAGGGTTGTGAGCAATAATGAATTCTAGTATAAGAAATGGAAATTATTTCCGTATGTTTATTACTTTGCCAAACTTTAACCATTCAGCTCAGAATTGTCCATGACAGGTGTCTCCATCAGATACTCCAACTTTTTCTGAAAACAAGCTTAGGGAAAACATATGTATTTTACACTGCTTTAAAAAAAATGATCCTACAGCCATTACATTGGCAAAGACTAGCACTGTCAGGGGCCCTAACAGGCAGCCCAGCCAGCAATAAATTCCCAGTTGGCCAAACCTGCCACAGGCTCTAATGGGCAGCCACACCCTGGCTGATGGACCAGCTGGCCACTATTAGGGCCTCCTGACAGGCTGCTAGAGAGAGCAGCAAACTGCAGGCCTGCCCACTGGTAATGCACAGGGAGTGCACCCCCTGAGATCAGCCGTGCACCCCCCTGGAAGTGCCCCCTGGAAGCTGGCTCAGCTACTGGCCGCTGGGACCCCACCACCCTGGTTGGTGATTGGCTGCTGGGAGACCCCGCCTCGCACCATCACCGATCTCGTGCCCCCCCACCCAGACTCGGGAGGCACCAGTTGCCCATGAGCCAGCCAGAAGTTCTTTCTGAGGGTCTGCCATAGAAAACCTCCCCAAACTTTTGGTTTTCTAATTCCTGAGCTTGCTTGCTGTTTCTGGACTCCAGCTGTTTGGAAATTCTCTTTGGCTTTGGTAACCTGGTCTCTAACTCCAGACCCCGGATTCAGCCTTTTAGTTGGACTCTGCCCCTAGATCTCCCCCTTGGCTTTGGTAATTTGGTCTCTGACTCTAGAATCCTGACTTGGACTCTGCTTCAGGAATCTCCACCACATTTTCATAGTTTCATAGTTAGTAGGGTAGGAAGGGATCTGAGCAGATCATCAAGTCCGACCCCCTGCCATGGCAGAAAAAAGTACTGCGGGTCAAACGACCCCAGCAAGGTGTTCATCTAGCCTCCTCTTAAAGACCCCCAGGGTAGAAGACAGCTTCTCTTGGAAGTTGATTCCAGATCCTAGCCTCCCTAACAGTAAAGTAACTCCTCCTGATGTCTAGTCTGAATCTACCCTCAGCCAGCTTGTGACCGTTATTTCTACACGTTCCCACACTGCCAGGCCATGTTCATTTTGGCATCAGTGATGACTCCAAGATCTTTTTCTGCCTCTGCACTGATGAGAAGGGAGTTCCCCAGCCTGTAGGTATGGTGCCGGTTTTCCTCCCCAGGTGCCTTACCTTGCACTTGTCAGTGTTGAATCCCATCCTATTCTCCTCTGCCCACCCCTGTCTAGGTCTCATTACAGCCTATTCCTCCCCTGTAGCATGCCAACATCCCCCCACATCTTAGTGGCATCAGCAAATTTGAACAGGGTGCTTTTTACCCCCTCATCCAAGTCACTGATGAAGATGTTGAGCAGTGTGGGCCCAAGGACGAAGCCCTGGGGGACTTCACTGTCCGCATCCCTCCAGGTCGAAAATGACCCATCCACCCCCACTCTCTGGGTGCGGCCCTCCAGCCAGTTGGTGACCCATTTGACTGTGTACATGTTGAACACTGCAGTCCCCTAGTTTTTTAATGAGAATGGGGTGAGAGACAGTGTCAAAGGCCTTCCGAAAGTCCAGAAAGACTATGTGCACTGCTACCCCTGCATCTGGATATAGAAGGCCATCAGGTTGGTCTGACAGGACCTGCCTTTAATGAACCCGTGTTGGTTGTGCCCAAGCATAACCTCCCCTGCTGGCCCCTCTCTCCAGTATTTTGGGTACCTTGAATGACTCCTCTGGTTCCTGCTCTCCCCCAGTGGTCTAACCACTAGGACAGACTATCTACAACCCAGTCTTCACCAGTTCCACCCAGTTACAAGGACTTGCAATTTGCTGTGTGGTCCTGGTGTCAGGGATGTGCATCTTTTCATGAGAAAATTCACCCAAATTTGCCCAAGCAGTCAGTCTTTGAAAATCTTACATGTGCTCCATAGAAACTTATTAAAATATGGCAGCTAATTTTTTGGAAGTTGCCTCCTGAACTAAACATACCCAAACCCCTCACTGATATGACAGGCTGACCAGACTGCCCATGCTCCATCCCTTTGGAGTGACTGTGACTTCATAGGATCATAGGAAAGTAGGGCTGGAAGGGAGATCAGGAGGGCATCCAGTCTGACCCCCTTCTCAGGGCAGGATCATGCCATGCCATACACATGCCTATCTAGCCTATTCCAAACAAAACTGTATGAACAACCTTTTTGTGCAACTACCAGGGCTGTGGGAGTTGAGAAAGAACTTTTCCAATAATTGCTTTTTTGGAATGAGACAGTGGTTCTCCAAGGGGAAAAATATAATATGTGATATAGTTAAAGACTGCATCAGTGTATATCTGAGGTCAAAGGTTTGCTCAGGCCTGTTGAGCTAGCATGGGTAAGGCATGCCAGTTGCAGTAGCCAATAGCACACAAGGGAGCAATGTGGCTAGAACTGTGTTCAACCACTTTTGTGTCTCTAGCATGAATGAGTAGGTATCATTTACAAGTCAGGGTAGTCTGCAGCGTGAATCTAATGCAAGGCTTCAAACTCCAGCCCTAAAAGGAAATGTAACCACTCTGCCACCATAACCTTGGCATTCATATGGATAGACACCTATAGCCTGGGCATTGATGGGGCAATGCTAAAACAAGGTTTCATGGTCAACCTGAATGCTAGCTTTCCCTAGTGTTGGAGTGTTTGGCCTTGCAACCTTAACATCCTTGTAATGTTGTGTTCTTGGGTGTAATTTATATATACAATAACTTCCCCACAATTCAGAGAACTTAGGAGCTAACACCTTTATTAAGGCAACCAGCCTTGATTTGATTGCTTCTGCTAGAGTGTGAGCTTTTTATGATTCTTGTCCTTCTGAGCAATTAAATAGCAGGGTCCCCTAATCTCTGAAGTGACACAAAAAATAAATAGAATGGCACAGGATGTTTCGATGGGATCATGAGGATTATTTATTGCTTTTAATAAATCTGGGTTCTCTTGTTCTGATGGTTTGTGCTTGCAGTAGCGTAAGCTGGAGTAATTCTGTTGAAGTCAATGGAATGACCTGTTGTAAAACAGGTGTGAACTAAAAATTTAGACCCCCTGCAGCTCTTGGTTCTCTTGCATTAGGGAAGAAAATGTTTACACAATTGCTTTGGGAGAATGAAAAGTCTGTGTTTTACTAGCTGGCAGAAAAACCCGTGAAAGTGTAGTGTATGCCTGGTGCAGTTATATGGGGAAGGGTTGTGGTACAAACATGCACTCATACCTGTATTAGGCCTATCTGATAAGCCTCAAGCAGGTAGGAGCACCTGCTCCTGCTGTAGCCCTCTCTGGTCCAACCCTGCACAGAAACATTGGCACGATGCAAGGCAGGTGGAACTGTACAGCCAAAGCCGGTGAAAAGAAATAGCCAAAGCTGGAAACTCTCCTCAGCAGCCTGTTTTTTATTGCCTTCTGAAGCAATTAATATATTATACAGGGAAATTAGACACCTAACCCAGGGTTTGGGATTTTACTTCATGGATTTCATAGTTTTCATAGACATTAGGAGCTGGAAGGGACCTCATGAGATCATTGAGTCCAGCTCCCCTGCCATAGGCAGGAAGTCTCCTGGAGTCAAATGATCCCAGCAGGATGTGCATCCAAACACCTTTTGAATGAGTCCAGAGTAGGTGCTTGCACCACCTCTGGGGGGAGTCATAGATTTCATAGATTTCATAGACATTAGGGCTGGAAGGGACCTCGGGAGATCATCGAGTCCAGCCCCCTGCCCAAAGGGCAGGATTCATAGGATCCCAGCAAGACAAGCATCCAATTTACTCTTGAAGATGTTCAATGTAGGTGCTTGAACCACCTCCGCTGGCAGACTGTTCCAGACCTTGGGGGCTCGGAGAGTAAAGAAATTCTTCCTTATGTCCAGCCTGAAACGGTCTTGCAGGAGTTTGTGACCGTTTGACCTCGTCATCCCTTGGGGTGCTCTGGTGAACAGACGTTCCCCCAGATCCTGGTGGTCACCCCGATAAACTTATAGGTGGCCATCAGATCACCCCTGAGCCTGCGTTTTTCCAGGCTAAAGAGTCCCATGGCTCTCAGCCTGTCGTCGTAAGATCTGTTTTCCTGACCTCTGATCATGCGCGTGGCTCTCCTGTGGACTCTCTCAAGCTTCTCCACATCCTTTTTGAATTGTGGAGCCCAAAACTGGATGCAGTACTCCAGCTGCGGCCTCACCAAGGTCGAGTTCAAGGGGAGAATGACGTCCCGGGATTTGCTCGAGAAGCATCTATGGATGCACGCCAGCATTTTCCTCACTTTACTAGCCGCAGCATCGCATTGCAGGCTCATGTTCATCTTGTGGTCAACGATGACCCCCAAGTCTTTTTCTTCTGTAGTGCTATCCAACGTAGCACTGCCGAGCCTATAAGGGTGCTGCAGGTTTTTTCTCCCAAGGTGGAGAACCTTGCATTTTTCGGTGTTAAACACCATGAGGTTCTCGTCTGCCCATTTGCTGAGCTTGTCCAGGTCAGCCTGGATCACCCGCCTATCTTCTGGCGTGGATGCTTTGCCCCAAAGTTTGGTGTCATCGGCGAACTTGGCCAGTCCACTCCTGACTCCAATGTCCACATCATTAATGAAGATGTTGAACAGGATGGGTCCCAGGACAGAGCCCTGAGGGACCCCACTGGTCACAGGGCACCACGATGAGTGACTGCCATCAATCACAACCCTCTGGGTCCGACCACGAAGCCAATTTCCCAGCCAGTGGATCGTGGTGGAGCCAAGGCCACAACCGGCCAGTTTGGCCAAGAGGTGATCATGGGATACCAGATCAAAAGCTTTTTTGAAGTCAAGATATGTGACATCAATCTCTTCTCCTTTGTCCAGGTGATAGGTCACCTGGTCATAGAATGAAATGAGATTGGTGAAACAAGACCTACCCGCAACAAACCCATGCTGGCTATCCCTTAGGATGTTAGCCTGGGCCAGTCCCTCAAGAATGGCCTCCTTAATAAACATTTCTAAGATCTACCCCAGGATAGAAGTCAGGCTAATGGGCCTGTAGTTAGCTGGATCCACTCTCCTCCCTTTCTTGAAGATCGGCACCACATTGGCCTTCTTCCAGTCTTCGGGCACTACACCAGAGCGCCAGGAGTTTTCAAAGATCCGTGCCAGGGGCTGGGCTGTGATGCTCGCCAGCTCCTTGAGTACCCTGGGGTGCAGGTTGTCAGGGCCAGCTGACTTGAAGGTATCCAGCTTCTCAAGGTGTTCCTTCACGAGGTCAGCATTGATGGAAGGTAGGGGATCCCCCTCACCCAGATTTCCCTGTCCCATAGCAGGCATGGGCATCCCATGTGACTGATGAAAGACTGACGCAAAGTACCTATTAAATAGGTTGGCTTTTTCCTGGGCGTCAGTTGTCAGTTGCCCCATCTGGTTTAGCAGGGGTCCAACATTGCCCTTGCTTTTCCTCCAGCTCCCCACAACAAAAAGGACTTTTTGTTGTCCTGGATGCCTGGAGCTAGTTGGAGTTCAGTTGCAGCCTTGGCTTTCCTGGTTTGGTCCCTGCAGGACCGGACCAGCGTGGAGTAATCCTCCTTGGAAGTGAATCCCATCCTCCATCCTTTGTAGGCTTTCCTTTTTAGCCACAGTAGGTCCGCTAGGTCTCTGGAGAGCCAGGGGGGCTGCTGTGCCCTCTTGCTGCCTTTCCTCCGTGTTGGAATAGATTTAGCTTGTGCACTGAGGATCGCTTCCTTGAGAAGCAACCACTCTTCTTGAACTCCCATCTCCCTGGGGTCATGGTCCCTGAGGGCCTGACCGACTAGCCTCCTGAGCTTGTCAAAGTCGGCTTTTCTGAAGTCAAGGACTTCTGTGTTGCTGACTGACTTGCCAGCTTTACGGCGGATGGTGAAGGTGATCAGCTCGTGGTCGCTGTCACCCAACTTCCCATCAATCACTAGGTCGCCGATTAGGTTGTCCCCCGTAGCCAGTACCAGGTCGAGCAGCGCTTTGCCTCTCATTGCCCCATAGACTTCTTGAGTCAGGTAGAGGTCATCCACGCACGAGAGAAAGCTTTGCGCCCGCTCAGATTTAGCTGAGTGATCTTCCCACGAGATGTCTGGGTAATTGAAGTCACCCATGACAACCAAGGTCCTGGAGCAAGCGGCCTCAGTCAGTTCCCGGGCGAACTCCTCATCAAACTCGGGACTTTGAGTGGGAGGTCTGTAGTAGACTCCCGCCGTTGTGTCCCCTGTGCCGAATTCCCCAGGAATTTTTACCCAGAGGGTCTCTAGCTGTGCATGCCGGTCGCCAACATCAGCTTGCAGGGACATGTAGCTTTCCTTCACGTAGAGAGCTACAATCCCACCCCTTTTGTCAACACGATCCCTTCTGTATAGGGTATAGCCCTCTATACCCGTGGTCCAGTCATGGGTGGAGTCCCACCAGGTCTCCGTTATCCCAATGACATCATATTTCTTTGCACTGAGCAGGAGGACGAGCTTGTCCTGCTTGTTACCCAGGCTCCTGGCATTAGTGTACAGGCAGGCAAGTGTGGCCTTGGGGGCTCTTTCCTTGCCCACAGATTGTGTCAGGGCTGGGGCAGGGGTGAGCTCCCTTAAGTGCCCCCTTAAGTGCCTTGGTCCGCTGGCTTTGCAAGGGCCGTTCAGCGGGCCAGCAGGGGCAGTAGTCCCCCCATCCCCCAGCGGGCTTAGTTTAAAGCCCGGTGGAGCAGGTCAGCCAGCCTGGCTGAGAAGAGCCTCCTCCCCAGGGGAGAGAGGTGGAGGCCATCTCTTCCCAGCAGCTCACTGCCTCTCTCTCCAAAGAGCGGGCTGTGGTCATGGAAGCCAAAGCCTTCCCGATAACACCAGCGCCGCAGTCTTTGGTTCACCGCGTGGATCCTCCTCTCCCTCCTCAGCCCATAGCCCGAGACTGGGAGGATTGAGGAAAACACCACCTGAGCTCCCAGACCCCTAAGCCCTGCTCCCAACTCCCTGTAGCACCTCATGACCTGGCTGGGGGTGCTCCGACCCGTGTCATTGGTGCCCACATGAATAAGGAGCATGGGGTAGTGGTCTGTTGGCCGGAGGAGCTGCAGGATCCTCTCCGCAATGTCTCGGATGCGGGCCCCCGGGAAGCAGCAGACTTCCTGGGCTAAGGGGTCGGGGCGGCAGATTGCCCCCTCAGTGCCCCGCAGGATGGAGTCTCCCACAACAAACACCTTACGCTTTGTCTTGGGGAGAGTGGGGCCAGTAGCTGCGGTCGAGCCTGGGTTGCCTGCGGGAGCTGGCAACTGCGTGGGCTCTGCTGGGGCTGCAAGAGGTGCGAACCTGTTGCTGAGCTCCGGTGGGGCAGGAGCCTTGGTGCGGCGGGCCTTGGGGCCCTTGACCACCTTGGTCTATGCCCCTGACTGGGCAGAGCAGGGGGTCCCAGAGTCCTCCTTAGTCACGGAGGGAGTCAGTTTTAGACCTTGGAGAAGTTTTTCTTATGGCCAGTCTAAATCATCCTTGGCCATTAGACCTTGTCTTCCCTTGGGAACCCCTGGTGAACAGTTGTTCTCCCAGATCTTGATGCACCCCCCTTATATATCTATAGGCTGCCACCGATTCCACCCTGAGCCTTCTCTTCTCCAGGCTGAAGAGTCCTATGTCCCTCAGCCTCTCTTTGTAATGCATGCTCTCTTGGCCTTTGATCATGCAGGTGGCCCTACTTTGGACTCTCTCAAGCTAATCCACGTTCCTCCTGAAGTGGGAAGCTCAAAACCGGATGCAGTACTCCAGCTGCAGCCTCACTAAGGCTGAATAAAGTGGGAGGAGGACGTCCCTGGTTTTGCTTGAAATGCATCAATGGATGCATACCAGAGTTTGGTTTGCTTTGCCAGCTATGGCATTGCATTGGTGCTTCAAATTCATCTTGTGGTCAATCAAGACCCCCAAGTCTCTTGGCCACAGTGCTAGCGAGCATAGCACTGCGGAGCCTATACATATGATGCTGGTTTTCCACCCAACGTGGAGCACCCTGCACTTTTCTACATTAAATGCCATCAGGTTTTGGTCCACCCATCTTGCAAGTCTGTCTAGGTCAGCCTGTATCCATAGCCTATTCTCCAGCGTGACCACCTACCCCCATAGTTTAGTGTCTTCTGTGAACTTTGTCAGTCCGCATCCGACGCCTGAATCCAGGTAATTTATGAAGATATTGAAGAGTATTGACCTGAGTACTAAGCCCTGAGGAACACCACTAGTCACCTTGTGCCAAGTTGATTTGCTCCCAGCAATTAATACTCTTTGGGTCTGACCCCGGAGACAGTTCCCCGAGGGGGAGGTGACCCAGCAGTGTTCAAGTTCAAGACTGGATTTAGACTCTCGAGGTGACTGAGCAAGAGGGGGAAACCACAAAGGAAGGAAGCAGCTGGACTCTAGACAGGGGGACTCCAGAAAAAAACTGTGATACTATCTGCTTTTATATAGACTTAAAGGCATGGAGGCTTTCTAAAAAAAAAAAAAGGGCTAATTACAAATTTTATCTAGTTCTCTTCAGACTGGATTCAGTGACCCGACTGAAACAATGCAAAAGTAGAGGCTTCACAAGAGGGTTTATAGAAAACACCCTAGCTGTAATGTTCATGTAATGATGATCACTGTAGAGGACACCTTTCTCTTCTTGATGGGCATCTCTTGCTTGTGGTTAAGCTGGCGTTGTCTCTACCCAGGTGATCTAAAGAGGAGTTGTAGCAGGGGCAAGAAAAATATGGCCCCTAAAGTGAGAGTTATCTTATAACTTGTTCAATCAGCTGTGCAACAAACTGAACTTACAGGGCATGTGGCATATGGGAGTAATAGTGTTGACCCTTACTCCAAGTGCTTAGCTCATAACAGATATGCAGAATCCTGAAAGGGTCCAGAGAAGGGCAGCACGAATTATTAAGGGCCTGGTGGACAAACCTGATGAGGAAAGACTGAGGGATCTGGGACTGTTCATCCTGGGGAAGAGAAGACTGAGGGGGCACTTGGTGGTCATCTGTAAGAGTGGAAAGGGTGAATATCAGGAGCTTGGAGAAAAACTGTTCACTAGGGTGCCCCAGGGGAGGACAAAGAGCCATGGCCATAAACTGTTAGAGGATGGTTTCAGGTTGGATGTTATTCTCCATTGGTGATAACACTTGCCTAGAATTGTAATGCGTCTCTCTTCTTGGTTCAGCCTCATATAAAATAAGGATTCCCTCACCCCAGTCCACAAAGAAAAAAAAGTTATGGCTTTTTTTGACTGACTTCATTTCTTTTAACACCTGCTACATCCCGGCTTTCAGTTTGGAAAGGAGAATTATGGAGGGCATTTACTCCCTGCAACTTGTTTCTTTCAGGCTGAATAGCTTTATTAACCACAAGGCCTCTGAAAGCCATGCTGCAAGCTCCCTTTCCTACTTAAAAAGTACCTGCCTCAGCTCTTAAAACCCATCCACTGAAAGGTTTATACGAAGATGTGTGGCTATGATTTCAGTCAAGTTTAATGAAGTTTAAAATACAACTGTACCAACATCAGGTTGTGGATCTGTGAATTCCACGCTCTGGGCTCTCTGGTAAATGTGTCTAGGCAGAAATATCTGCAGTCTTCTTCCTTGTCATGAGCTTAAATCACAGCCAGAGTAAAAGGGCCATGAACACGGGACTGAGGAAGAGAACCTAGTTTTCCTCCCTACCTGTCCTTTGCAGCTGGAGGGCTACCATCGCTGTTACTTTGTAATACAAATCCTAAACAAAGAGAGGAAACACGGTCCCATACTTAGGAGACTACCTAGGATTTGGGAGTATCTGTGCCACCGGGTTCAAAAAGACCCAGCGGCCCGATGGCCACTTCAAGTGCTGAAATCTGAAATTAGATCCTCAGAGCCCCTACTCAGCAGCTGCCTAAGCCTGGAGGTAGGAAAAGTACATTGGTGTCTCAGTTTCAAAATGACTTAGGCACTTGAAGTTCTGCTAGTCCTTCCCTTATCCACATAATGATGGAAGCTGGTGGTCTTGATCGTGCCTATCCGGTCTACCCTTGAAGGATATTGGTGATGGGTCTTCCCAGCCCTCATATCCAAAGAGAAAGCTACAGCATGCAATGGGATTTGGAGATGAGATTCAATTCCATCCTTTCCTGAAGAGATTTGAACCTACATGTCCTGCCTCCAAAAGAAACTGGGCTATACTGGGTATGTGTGTACTTGTGAAATATGTGTCTTGTTGGAACTGTTGTAATTTTCTTCTAATAATTAAATATTTATCTGGCAAAAGAGGGAGGGAGCAAGTTCACAAGAGTCACCATGATGCCACAGCTTCGTGCCTAGGGCACTTACTTGGGAAGGGCGAGTACTGGGTTCCAGAAAATCCAAAAATATTTCCATGGACCAGGTGTTCCCCCTCGAGGGAGAGTGCTGTAATCACTAGGCCGGAGAGTCTCACATTTCCTCTTGCCGTTTCTCACCTTTCTTCTATTTTCTTCCGCATGCATGTTTTTTTCTTTCTCAACTTTATACTCCATTCCACTATTCATCTGGTGCATCGACTTTCTGTCTGTGGCTCACAAATATCAAGGGAACAGTGAGTTTCAATAATATTTCATTAAAAATATGGCGACAATAGTTGTCCTCATGGTGCCAATATTTTTGCCGATTGACAACTAAACATCACCAGTGGGACACTGAGGATCTGTAGACATGAAAGTACACAAATACCACAACTGGCAGCTCAGCTGCAGACAAATGGTGTTCAGATGAGAATCCAGGACTTTCTGTTCTGAAAAATGCTGACTTTTGCACACTCACGCTCAAAGAGAATATCCAGTGGCTGGTGGCAGTGTTCCCTCTATTGTGCCAAGTAGACTGGAAGTGTACAAGAAAAATTGGAAATGGCAATTAGCTTATAAAGTTACCTGATCCAATTTTCTGGTCAAAGCAATGTTGCTTCATATACCTTATCGTCCGATGGCTTCTTATCTTCAGCTTTCTTTACATTAGGTAACAGGAGTTTTCTTTGTATAAACGTTATCTGGTCTAACCATCTCACAAGAATAGATTTGGGGGTGGGGGGGGGTTATGCTCCTTTGGGGTTTTTTATTTGTTTAACATTCTACAAAGCTGGAAATTTAGACCTCTTTGAAATTTTTCATATTAATATTTGCTTTGGGAAAAATGCCTGCCCCCACTTTTTAAAGTAAACTACACCTCATCATTAAAAACCTTCTTTTTTATTATGTATCTTTTCAAGTAATTTATCAAAAAACAAAATGTCTGAAACATCGGGCACTTTTACACATGCTCTAATGCATTCTGGTTGGGACAGGTCAGAGCAGACTCTATTAATCCACTGCCGGACTAGGTCCACACTGCCTCCAGCTGGCCTCTTTGTACCTGGATCAGTCTCATACTCCTGGGGCTGTTCCCTTTGTGCTGGGGTGAGGCCCCACACCCCCTCTGCTTGGCCCTGTGCTGCCAGATCAGGCTATTTACCACCTCAGCCAGCCCCTGTTTAACTGGATAGGGCCCATGCTGCCTGTGCTTGGCCCTGCACTGCCAAATTGGGTCCCATGCCACCTCCGCCAGCCCCTTTGTGCCCAGATCAAGACCCACCCTACTGTTTGGGTCCTGCATTTTTTCTGCTGGCACCAAGTGCACCAAGCTATATTGTCCGACTCACAGGATTCCCCATAGCTCCATAAATCTGGCAGTAGAAGAGTGTCAATTAACACTGGCACCGCTTCCCAGTTTCGGACCAACAGGGAGCTTGCAGCCCAGCTGACATAGTGCCACGGACCAGGGCTTGAGCACCTGTGGGTTAATCAACTTCTGGCTGGGGGGAATCTTCCTAAGGTCATCTGGAGCAGGACTGACTTCAACTGACAGGGGGATCTATTACGTACAAACCTGACTTCAACACTAGGACCTTGTCTTCCAGTGCTGGGTCCTTTAGTAGATGGGGTTCTGATATTTAGTATGGGCCGCAACTCTCTCTACCCTAATTTAATCATTTCCTTTGTAAAATAGTAGCAGCTTCATGAGATTTGAGAGACGTGTTTGGACTGCGTTGACCATGGCGTATGTTTTCAGAGATAGGGCTTAATTTAATTTTATCTTATTGTTAAGCAGCAAATTGACCCAGTTCCTCAGCTGGCTTGAGCTGAAGTAATTCCTCTGAAGTCAGCCATTCGTGCTGCTAAGAATCTGGATCTCAGTGTTTATGCCCCACCCCAAACCGTCTGTCCCTGTCCTCCTCCCCCCCGGTCTCTGGAAGCTACGTAAAAATGTGGCATTTAATTCTCAAATACATACATATGTGTGCGCACACACACGCGCACACACACACACACACACACACACACAAATTAACGTCCCTTTGTGAAGATTCCAAACAGATGGGGAAAAGGTCAAGGATTCTTTGTTGCTAAGTGTGTTTCTATGACAACTGCAATGTGTATATTATCAGTGAGCAATCATTTGTGCCAGCTGCTGGATCATTAAAGGGGCAGTATCTCTTCAGAGCTGCATGGAAGCATCGTTGGTGGTTTATTTAGGCTTTTAAACCAAGGTTTGACAGGATTGGTAACTGGCTCTTGAACATGATGTATCAACATCTGTGTGCTATTCACAATTGGAGAGCACTAAAACTTCACTGGACATCCATATGCCTGGACCACATAACTAATACCCAGAAGAATGCAGTGGGAGAGGCAAAGTGATTTGGTAGAGTGAGAGACTTCAAGGCAGAGGCTTGATTATGCTTTGACTTGTACACAGGCCAACCCACGGGGAGTTCCCATGAAGTCAATGGGCCTTGGCGTTGGTGGCTGTTGTTGCAGAACTAGAGTCCTTGTCTCTATTCCCAGCTTTGCCATAGACTCCCTATGCATCCTCGGCTAAATCCATTAACCTCCATTTGTTCCTTGTCTGCCTAACAGGGATAACAATAGCAACACATGGATTTATGAACACAACAATTGGAGATGTATCCTCTGACATCCCTAAACCAGTGATGAGGGATGCTACGGAGGGTATGAAAGAGGATGCAGTACATTAGACATGCCCTGTACATATAGACTACAAAGAGACCTAGGGGGTGCAGACAGAAGTGCAGCTCCTGCTGTAACTGAGAACACTTGGTAGGAAGTGTTCAGATTTACAATAATCGCCAGACCAAAGAAAAGTTCACTGTTGGTTCCAAGGGGGAGGAGAATCTGGTTGCAGGCTAGGAACCTGCATCCAGTTTCCCCAAGCAATGACCCCTCCTCCCTGCCAAACTCTGAGCTGTTTTCAAATGGGAGGGAGGAAAGGGAGAAGAGGAGGGGTCATTGCTCTAGGGGTTCCCCAGCCGATGCTGGAGGGTGGGGTGGGTAAATTGGAGACCCCCACCTTGGCGGCTGAAAAAACCCTAGACCAAATGACCTCCATTCCCTTTCCCCTTCCCCTCCCCAAATCCCCCCCTCCCATTCTGAAAACAGCTCAGAGGCTGGCAGACAGTGCAGACAGAAGTTACAGAAAATGTTCTGTTTAGAAATGTCTTCCTCTGACCCCTCATGCAATGAGGGTTTAGATTTTTTGCACAATCAGCCATTTTTGCAGTGGTGTGCAGCTGTGCACTGTGTTTGGACATGGCTGTTAACCACTTTTTGTGGCCGTATTGGGCAAAAATTGTCACTTCTGTCTGCTCCCAGGGCTTATCCAGGGGGCTGATTGTCCCAAGCTTTGACTTTTATCAAAACTACCTTGGGAGGGTTGTTTAGGCATGCACTTTGAATGGCAATTAAGTCAAATTAGCTGTATTGTCCCAGAGTAGTGTTAATTTAGTGTGGACACTTCACAGGTGCTTAATGTGGGACAGTGGCATTGTCCATCTGTAGAATCCCAGAAGTCTTGGTGTTTGTTTTGTGTGGAAATGGGGCTCTTCATACTATTCCCAGTTTTGCCATAGACTCCATGGGTGCCTATGCACATACTCCGACATGTCTTAATTAAAATGCATCAGAGCAGAATCGATTAATATGTCTAATAAGATAAATCGGATGGGAACACTCCAGTGTACTGCAGCGTCACATGCATTCAGTGTTCTGCACTTCAAAATAGTGGCAGGGACATTTTAACTAAAACTCATCAAATGAACTTTAGTTAAAGTCCCCCTGCAGCCATTTTGAAGTATGGGACCCTGAATACACATGACACTGTGGTGTTTTAATTAGATCGGCTGTCTGGGAGCTGCTCTAATTAAAATGCACCCTTAACACCACCCTGGAGCACATGTCCAGACATCCCTTGTGAATCCTTGCCCAAGTTGAAGGCTTTGACTATGGAAAATTCTGATGTTTGTTTTTTAGGCATATGATCCCTCTAAAAAAATTATATCTTGCCAGTGTCAGAGACAGGATCCTGGGCTAGGACGATTGGTCTGACCCAGTATGGCACTTTATATGTAATTATAAAATATGTTAAGAGCCCCATTTGAAAGGTAAAGCACAAAGTAAAATGACTGCAGCAAATTACTTTTCTCTTTTTATCCTGACCTGAGGGGACAGAGCTGCATCCCAGAGTCAGAGCTTGCCTGACTCTAACAGGAGGATCTGCTCCAAGTTACACAGATCCCAAATCAGAGAGGAATGAATTGTCCTAGTCCTATCATTTACTTTATCTTTTTTTAGACCTGTTAATAGGAAGAGAAAGCTAGAAAGCAAACGAGTGCAAATATACAATGCCAGTGATACTGATGGCAAAGCGCTGGGGCTCAGTAAAACACAACTGCACATTATTTCAGCGCTTTCAATTCTAGGTATAAAAGGATGACCATATCTTCTCAACGTCACCTTGCGTGTCATTCAGTCATTTTTTGTTGTGTATGTTTGCCAGCTTGTCCTGGCAGTGCACAGCGTGAGACTCTGACTTTCAGTATGACCTCCTGTTGACTTCTGGCTGTTTGCATTGGCAACCCTTGAAAAAGAATGGAGGTTTTTTTCTGCCTGAATAAATATCATTGGGGGGGCAGGGGGGAAGCAAGCATCTATTGATTGAAGAAAAGCCAGTCCTTAAGGAAGGTTGTGTGTATTAGGACATACTTAATCCCTGTGAATTGACTTCTTCTCTTTGAAATTTATCAGGAATTAATTTTTTCTTCAACATTTTGCAGCTTTTAGCCGATTTGCCTTAAAAAAAGCCATTGTTCATGTGCAAACCCATTACTCATAATGGTCGAAATGAAAGAGTGACAGATGGGGAAGCATTATACATGGGAAACAGAAGGCGGCTCAGAACGACAGTCTCCCAGAAATGTCAGTGTAGTAAGAAGCTGTAAAAAGATTACTTCCAAGAGGAGACCGAGTGGTTATTGTGCTTGAGTCGCTTTGTTTGGCCTAGCACTCGTGAATCAGCAAAGTGGAAGCCATGCCAAACAATGGCACAAGGCTGACTAACAGCTTGTTTGCTTACCCTTTCCCTTCTGCATGGATTTTCTGAGGGTTTTCTTTGTTCTGGCTACTGAAAGGGGAAAAAAGACACTCAACAGCCCTGACTGCTGGAAGGCTTCCATTCTGCCTTAGGCTATTGCCCATATACTGCTACAGTCAGCTCAAAGTGTTCTCCATCAATTCAAGCCAGACTCACTCTTCTCCTGCCCCCAACTATGCTTCACCTCTCCTTCCATCTGTATCTTGTTTCATGAGTGCAGTATTTCTACAAAGTGTTTTTTTTTTTTTACCGCTTGGCTCCGATAATGGGCAGTAGAGAAAGGGATTGGGGTGCAAATGGGCTGAGCGTCAGGAATAGCAAGTGGTGGGATTGATGCGGTGATGAACTTCTGGACTTCTCTCGGTGTCTTCAGTTCCACGCATACCACAAGGAAAGATAATGGTGGTTTGAACTTGAGGTTCAGGAAAAGCTGAATTCAGACTCAGGGGTTGAGCACAGAGGTTTTCAGTGTAGTTGGCTGTGAGACTGGGTTTCTGAGCACCCATAAGGTCAAGCCCAAGTATTGTATCAGTGTAGACACAGCCTTGATGCTGTTTGAACATATGGAGTGATAATGGACTATGCTATTTAGGTTGCTTTTTTTTTCCCCCTTTGAGGACTATGGGTAGTCAGCCTTTATTATTGACTCGAATGCGAATGCTTAGTGCACATGAGAAGAAAAACATGGAAAGCTGTGAAGATTGAACATCCTTCTCCATTGTGGCCAGCATCAATACAAGCTTCTCTATACCGCCCTGCATACAGATCTCTGGAGAACACTATTGAAGTGAATGCAGACTCCTGGGCCGTGCACAGTCCTCTGCTGTTAGAGCTAACTGTGTCAGTGGTTTTAAAGGCCTGGATCCTTGTCCATGTGTGAGAAGCTAAACCGTGATGCCAGACTAACTCATATAGGATAGTAGACAGCAGTCAATCGGACAGTAACAACTTCCCATCATTTGCAAAAAGCCTGTATTAAAGTTGCACCTAAATCCTTAAATCCTGCCATTGCACCACTGCCAGCAGAACCCCGTTCTCTAGGCTCAGCAGGTCTCTGATTCAGAAAAGCACTTATACATGTGCTCGAATCCCATTGATTGTGAAGGGAGTCAAGCATGCCCTTAAGTGGCTTCCTGACTAAAGATGTTTTCCTGAAAAAGGGTGCAAGTTTCTAATTAAGCAATCACTAATTAGGAGTCACTAACTGATTTCAGCTGCTGATTATTGGAAATGGTTTCCCACGGAAACTTAGTTGGAGGAGCTCAAAATCCTTATTATTCCCTGTACAGAAAAATAACTACTGTAAGGCGGCAAAATAAAGAATAAATCCCAGAAGTAATATTACAGGCAAATATTGTCTGATACATCTCATTATTTTCCATTGCTTATAACTTTGCCAAACTTTAACTACAAGGGCTGAAATTTACCCTGTCCGATGACTGTCTTAAAGAGACTTAATTTTGGGGAGGCCCGAGGTGGAAATTTCAGCCTTTTCTAAGAATGAAATCAGGGAAAATTGATTGTTTTGCCCTTTTTAAAATCATTCTGGCATCTTTCCTTTGAGAACCTAAAGGCAAGGTTGGATTTGAGCCACATTTGTTAAGAAGAAATACTTTTTTCCTACAACTTGAGATAAATCTGTAAATGTAAGCATTCGTACATAGGAACTATCACCTCAGTCCTCCAAAGAAGAGAATGTGTTAGTTTGGGTTGTTTTATTGACCTGCATAAAAAAGCTTCCAACAATGAACTTTTCACTTTGATCATCACTGTTTTCCTTAGAAGATGATAGAAATATTCCTGAATAACTGGCTAGAATCCCAGTACTTACAGATCATCACAACCCTTCATAATTGAACCCCAAACCTGTTTCCCTGATCAATTCTGCTTTACACTTTACGTTCAGTCCAGATTACAGAGAGTTTGTATTCAGTCCTCCTGTGTTAAGTGTGAAAGTGGAAACTTATATTACAGGAAATGATTTCCAGTGGTAAAAGCATTGCTAGAGTACAGCTGTGGCACTAAATCATAAATATTCCACGGGCATACCTGATGTTAATCTGCCCTCCTTGCCATCCAATTGTCAGTACAGTGGGCTTTCCATTAATTGCTATTTAAATATCTTAAGTATGTTACAGAGACAATTGATTTTAAAAGCTTCAGCATCTATTGGCTTTCCACACGCAATAAGAGCTAATGTTTTTTCAAGTGTCGGTGCCTTAAGACCTGCATGGTTTAATGGGATACATGCTACATAATGTTCAGTGGGCTTAGTAAATTCACAAGGAAGGGTTATTACTACTCTGCAGCTCTGGTGTCACAGTCATCAAGAAAATGCAAACTGGACTCTTTATCTTGACAACATAGAGTGCTCTTCTCCCACTATAATCAAAGGTAATATGCTTACTGACTTAAATGGGAGCAGAGTTAGCCCAACTTTAACTCCATTTTAGGGGTGGGGAGGAACACTTTAAAAAACACGTGCCAAATTTCTTATTTTTCAAGATTTTCTTTTTGTCAATTTTTTGGCTGTCCGGGTATGCAGAGCAAAAAAGCTGGAGGTGTGCAGAAATAACTGAATACTGGGTCTCTATGAGCATGTCTACACGTGAATTTATGCATGCCTAAACTTGATGTACCTCAGGCTAGGGCATATAAGGCGATTTAGGCACACGTCTTCACATGCACTCCTTAAAGTGCCTTAACACAGCTCACTGGGCAAATGCATTTGTCCCCTGCCCCGGGCAGCACTCTGGGCAGCCACCCTGAAGACCATGGCTGCAGAGCCAGGTGGTGCAGCCCAGTGCCGGCTGAGGGGGTGAGAGCCACCAGTGCCCCTGGATGTGATCGTTGTGGCCCTGGCCCCAGCCCTGGCTCTAACCCCATCCCCATGTTCCTGCCTCTCTGGTGTCGGCCAAGAGCGTGCTGAAGCCGAGCCTGCAGGGCCCCACGCTGCTGCTGAGCACCACCAAAGAGAAGACATGGTGAATACTGTTCTCCAAGGCACAGGTGCTGGAGCTGCTCTTAAGGCAGCTTCCTCATCAACTTACTACATCAAGGCATGGCAGGAGAGACTGCAAAGGGGACAGACTGAAATGACAAGGGGCATTAATGGGTAGAGGCCCATTAAGGCAGTTACACCATGCTGGCACCAGTACAGATGCTTTACACCTAGCTCTTGCAGTAACATGGTTTACTTTGTTTAGCGAAAAGATTTTTTTCATACTCCAAAAGTTCAAGAAACAAAAAGCAAAGGAAATGTGCCAGCTGGCTAACAGAGACTGTAAGTAGTATTGGACAAGCTCTAACTTAGCTTCATTGCCTCATTTTCAGGAGCTGGTCCATGTAAAGTGGGAGTGAGTGGATGGGGTGTGCTGCATGGTGGCACTGCTGGGCACAACACAAAGGTGCAGTAGACAGGCTCATTGTGAACAGTGTGTGAGTGGCACCTACTATCATTAGGCTTTGGGACAGAGGAAGAAAGCATTGCAACAGAGCATGGAAGCCTTATTTCATAGGGCCTTACATGGTTGCTATTGTGCACATAGTAAGAGATGCTTTCTATCCCCAGATAGCTGGATACCTAAATAGAAAAGACAGATATAAGTTGCTAGGAGAAAATATGGCATTATTTTCAGTTTTATAGATGGGCAACAGAGGCACACAGCGATTAGATGGTTTGTCTGCAACCAAATAAAGCATCTAGCATGTGATTTGGGCCCAGGAGAATGAGTCTGAGGGTGCTGGGTCACTGTTGTCTCTAGGTCACCAGACTGGCATGGCTTCTGGCCACTCCCAAAAGCCTCAGGCCACCTTCTAAGCTTTGGGGTCACCAGTCATTTAACTATCTCTAGGACATAGATTGTAGGGTCTTCTCCATCTAGGGTATGTGGGGTATGTTGGTTCTGCCATAAGATTAAGGTTAATTGCTATTAGATTGTCCATGGCTAATGTCCAATGTGATGTTAAGTCTGGGGAAATGATAAACATGCCAGTGTGCCGAGCTTCATGAGCTACCCCTCAGTCAGCCCTTTCCACCATTGCTCTGACATGGCTGCATTGCAAATGTCTCTGTTTCTCCATGGTGTGGCTGCAGATCATTCTCCTGGGCTGTTTAGCATTGCCAGGAGATAGTGGATTCGGTGGAAGAACAGGTTATCAAACCTCATCTCAGTTCAGCACGTTACTAAATGATTCCTATTCTTTCATCACACCCTGGAACCTTCATAGAGTCATTCAGCAAATAAAAACTGGAGCTATACAGTATATTTCTTTCTGTTGACTACTCACCATTGCTGTTAGCCACAAGAAAGGGTTTGGGTCAGTTATGCCTATACTAAATGCTGTCAAGCAGAAAGGATTCTCTGCTTAACAACAGTTCTGCCCAAAATGTCAAAAGCCTATTCACTGTCATGTGTCAAACCTTGAAAATAATTGGCATTTATAGGGAGAAGGCCATGCAACAGTGGTTGCCTGGGTGACTCCAGAGTCAAGAATGGCCATTTCAGTGGTGTTTCAATGCCCTTTTTTTCAGACAGACCGTATAATAGCCATGTATGACCACTGCTCTGATAAGCAAAACCATTGTTCTCATGGACTTGTTGCCAAGGCATTCCCAGAGCAAGAAACATTTTGGCTTTGCAGTGCTACATGGCTAGAATTTCAACATGTATCTTCCCCAAGATGTGACACAGATATCATGAAGAAAGAAACACACAATACATCCCAAATCCTAGACACCGGAGATTAGGTCAGTCCTTCCCTCTGCCCATGCAGGTTTGCTTTCTTCAGTATTTTTTGTGGCACCTTCTTCAGTCTAGATATAAAAGGCCTTGGGATTTCCACTTTTTCTCTAGGGAAAATGATCGCACAGTCCAACAGATCTGATTGTTGGGAAGCTTGCTGGATGTATCCTTTTCTCACATGGTTGTTTTAGACAATGAAAGAAAAGGAAGAAAGGAAAGGTTCCTCCTTCACATGTTTTAATTCTACCTCCTCAGCATCCCCAAATAGTCAGACCAGATTCACAGGTGGATTTGATGCACACATGCTTCTACCATGCTCAGGGCATTCATCACACATTTTAGATCCCCGCATCTTCCTCTCAGTCTTCTGTCTCCACCGTTCCCTCCAGCCTCTGATTTTTAATACAATACCTTGTATTTTGGTATGAACTCTTATTTCTACCCAGGAGAACTTTTACAATCTTTTCTCCAATGCGTAACGAAGGGTGTTTGAGCCTGAGAGCTTGCAATTAAAGATTATTTTTTGGGGGGGGGGGAAATCTAGTTGGTTTAATAGACAATATCACCTTTACCATGAGTCCTGATTTCTTTTACCTTTGACTACAGCATTCAGATGCGTAGGTGAAAGTAGGAGACTGTGTCCTGATACCTTCCAGCTCTTCGGCAAATAAGTTCTAAATTAGGTTCCTTTCGATTTTTCCATAAGGACAGAGCCCTTTTTATATATCATATGCTTTTCTGTTTGTGTTTATGGGTGATTCATGTGTGAAAAGATAAGAAAGGGCATGTATTGAGAATAGAAGAGAGGTAAGGACAGACTCCTATGGGAGCATGCAGAAAATGGGAGAAAACAGGAGAGGCTGGAGTACTGGGAAGAGACACTGGATAGAGGCACTACTGTGAACATGCAGGGGGAGGGAAGATATTTCAAAATGGGGTGTATTAAGGGAAGCAACAGCAGTGAAAGGGAATGAAGATGGGGTACTGGTCTCAATATTTTTCCAGGAAGAGATCGTAGAATCATAGACTCAATGAGTGTGAAGGGACCTAGACAGATCATCAAGTCCCACCCCCTGCCATGGGCAGGAAGGAGCACTGGGGGTGGCAGGGGTCATAAGACCCCAGCCAGGTGCCTATCCAGTCTCCTCTTGAAGACTTCCAGGGAAGGTGAGAGCACCACCTCTCTGGGGAGCCTATTTCAGGCTCTGGCCACCCTTTCCAGGAAGTAGTTCTTCCTAATATCCAACCTAAACCTATCCTCCCTCAGCTTGTGGCCATTGTTCCTGGTGACTCCAAGGGGGGCCCTGGTCAACAGACTTTCCCCGAGTCCCTGCTGCTGGCCCCTGATAGGGTTGTAGGCAGCCACAAGATCCCCCCTCAGTCTCCTCTTGTGGAGACTGAAGCGATTCAGGTCCCTCAGCCTCTCCTCATAGGGCTGGTCACAGAGGCCCCCAACCATACGAGTGGCCTCCTCTGGACCCTCTCCAAGTTCTCCACATCCTTCTTGAAGTGCGGTGCCCAGAACTGGACACAGGACTCCAGCTGCGGCCTCACCAGCTCCTCATAGAGGGGGAACAAGACCTCTCTGGGCCTGTTAGTGATGCCCCTGTTGATGCAGGACAGGGTGCGGTTGGCTCTGCCTATTGCTTTGTCGCATTGGCGACTCATATTCATCCTGGAGTCAATCCTGACTCCAAGATCCCTCTCTGCCTCTGTGCTGCTGAGAGGGGCAGCCCCTAACCTATAACCATAATGCTGGTTCCCTCTCCCCAGGTGCAGCACCCTGCACTTGTCCTTGTTGAACTGCATCCTGTTCAGGTCCACCCACGTCTCCAACCTATCCAGGTCTGCCTGGATGTGGTCCCTGCCTGCCGGCGTATTTACTTTCCCCCACAGCTTGGTGTCATCAGCAAACTTGAACAGAGTGCTCTCCACCCCCTCGTCCAGCTCACTAGTGAAGATGTTGAACAGCACCGGCCCAAGGACCGAGCTCTGGAGGACTCCGCTGCCTGCACCCTCCCAGGTCGACATCAACCCGTCCACCACCACCCTCTGCAATTAATTATTTTAACAGAGGTTAGAAACAATAATGAAAGGGAGCTTGAGGCACTACCATAGTTGCAAATGAGAATTCAGTGAGGTGAAAGGGGGTAGAGATAACAAGAATGAGGGAAGTGTATTTTATTAATGTTTTTAGTAAGGTGGTGGATATCAGAATGTCATTTCACTTGATAAGAAGGGAAAGGAATAGAAGTAAGAAACTGAAGAGAAGGTTGTTCCTGTCCATGAATCCAACATGTGGGAGAATTGGGGCTATGGCCAATGAAAGGCAAGACATCTTCGTACTGGTAGTGGAAGAATGGTGGAAAACATTTCTGTATCAAAAACTTATAGACGTGACCTCGGCTAAACCTGGCCTCACCCACTAACATGAAGTGCCTGAAGGTATAGGGAAAAAAATAAATCAGCCTGATTTGCAAAAAAAGGAAGATGCAACTATAAGGAGAGGGAAACACTGGAATGGGATAGCAAATGGATTTGCCTTCCTCATGAGGTTCTTAGAGTGGGCGAAACTTGATCTTGGTTCAGTACAAAAAACTGAACTAGCTAATTTTTTGGTGGCTTTTAAGCTGTACTTATTTGACTCTTTGCAAGCAGCCTTGGCAATATACAGTAAAATCCTTAAGACCTTGCTCAGACCCAACGTTAGCATTGGATCGCAGTGTTATGTCGTGACCCTTTGGCACAATTGAGAAGGAATCAGCATCAAAAGAGCTACTTCATCTCCCATCATTGCCAACATCACTTGGCACAAGTAAATGAGACTGGATCAAGTAATTGGCTGAATTAAACAAAAGCAAACGTGTTGATCCCAACTGCAGTAGCCCTAAATCCAGTAAGGAAACAAGCTTTAAATTTCCCCTGCCCTCATGCTGATGAGCGCATTTTTCACATCTCTTAGCATCCATTTACAAAGTAATTGCTACTGTTGAATTTCCATCCGACTGTGCCAGGTGAGAGAGTTCAATGATTAAATCACACTGCTGCTCTCAATTTGAAAGGCCTGTGCAAGAGCAAATGCACTCTGTTTTTCATTTCTACTGATACTTCACCTACTGGGCCCCTTCCCTATCTGCATGTCTGTGGGCCCATAGGTAGAGAGTATAGTTTGTTCCTACATTTTCCTACCTGAGGTTGACAAGTCTTGCACTGAACAGGTGGCTTAGCATATGGAAACTCAGGCTTATTTTTCTATACATTTCCACAGATGGGGGAAAACAATGTTAAGGAAAATCAAAAGTCTGCTGCCCCTGTAAGTCTGTCTTCCCATTGCTTGATAGTTTGAACTTCTTGTGTTCGGCAGGCACCGGCAGGTATACAACTGGTGATTACTTGTACGCTTGTCCTGCTTTTCCTTCTTCCCTTGACTTTCCACCCTTGGGTTACTAAACTTGTACATTCACTCACAGTTTCATCATTGATGCAGACAGCTCGATTTCTCCAGAGCATTAATCTTTAGTAGACCATGCCGTGTGCCACACTGTCTCCTTACGACTGACTCTCTCGTAACCCCTAAGTAACCTTTGAAGAGATTTTCTCCACAAACTGTGTAGCAAATCCTATTTGAGATTAACTCTTGTGGTCTCCTTCCACTCACTCTTATTTAAAGAAAGCCCAAGGTCCTTATTCCCATTCTTGGTCACAGCACTAATCGTCAGCCTTTAGTTCTTTAGCTACTTCATTTTCTTTCTGCCATCTGTGGCTAGTCCACAGGAGACCTACAAAGGATTATGGGAAATGGATAGATGAGGACTTTCAGAGGGCATTGGATAGCGGCAGTCATGTGCAATTGCAATCACGAAAGCCTCCGTTCTTATTCAGTGTAGATGTGGTTGTTACAGAGACATCTAATTGCTAAACTAGGAATTTAAACCCATGGTGTTAGAATAATGATCTGATTTTAACAAGTGAGCAAAGAATGCTCTGTGTGTGTGTGTGTGTGTGTGCGTGTGTGTGCATGTGTGTGTGTATGTGGTGCGACTGCTTGTTTAGGCTTGAACTAGCTGTATATTCCTCGACTGACAGTTTGGAGAGGAAAAATCCATTGTGTGTTCTGCAGAAAAGTATTTATATAATGCAAGTTGAAAAGACATTTTGAAATAATATTTGCTTAGCCTAGGTATGGTAAGTGGAGACTGCAGCTGTTTGTCCAAGAAAGCAAATTCAATATCTGAACAAAACTGGGACACACAGTGTATATTGGTCTAGAGAAGGGAAGCTACAGTCATCTTATAGCCATTGGGCATACCTCATAGTAAAGGCCTCAGATTTATTAACCCTCTTGGTGAGCTGCAAAACCCATCTGCTTGATTTCTCCCTCCCTCTCCCCCACCCTTTTTTGTTCATATGTCCACACTGAGATTGTTTGAGATAAATCAAGGAAATTTGTCCATCCTCATGTTGCGAGATTTATCATATAAAATGGATGCCCAGAATACTACATGGAGGCCAGGGGTGTATTTTAAAACACTGAATATATAAATAACATGCCAGCATGCCAGAAAACGACAGAGAGAATGCTTCGGGAAGCAGCTCACAAATTTACCTCTCTAATTTACAAATGAGAGAGCGAGCAGAGCAAGGGTGGAAATTCCTTTTGGCCAACTTAAGGGAAACGGCGTGGGAGGCTGCAGGTCTTCTCCACTGAGATGCAGGCGAGGCATTGGCATATTCAGCATCCTACATCTCCTGTGACTGCAAGGGCTTATATAAGCAAAACCAGGGAATCTTCATATTTGTGTGTGTGTGTATTTTAGAGGATTATATATTAGGTTACATTTTATTTATATGTGTGTGTGTGTGTATAATGTAATCTAATATATAATGTAATGTAATCTAATATGTATAATAGAGAGAGATTATATTATATAGAGAGATTATTATATTAGATTATGTATAATAGCTCATATATATTATATTTTGTGTGTGTATATATATTATATTAGGTTATGTATATATACACACACACACACAAATAAAATATAATTATATATTAGCTATATATGCAAAATCTAATATAATAATCTGTAATAAATATATATATTTCACTAAAAACCCATATGCAAATGGTGTGTGGTGTATTTATTTTCCTAGTTCCTGGGAGAAAGTGGGAGAGCTAGAGTGAGAGCTCGTGTGTGTGTGTGTGTGTGTGTGTGTGTGTGTGTGTCTGTGTAATATAAGCATCTCTCTCTCTCTCTCTCTCTTTCTCTCTCAAGATAGCACATGCAAAATGGCAACCTGTGCTGTATGTCTGTGACAAAGTGGGAAACTACACAGCAGTGAGGTACGTGGATGGCAGCATTGTCAAATGCACCCACGGCTTATGACCATTTAGACCAAGTGCATGATCATTATACACAAAATGGTTTCATTCTGAAATTGCCAATAGTTTCCAAAAAACCCTCCTGTGTGCACGCACATGTATTATATATACTTTTTTTTAAAGCTCTGGCTACCTGCAATCTATTTTCCACTTTTCAGTTTTTGAGTAGACTTGGCTTCATTTTAAGGTTGGCTGTCTGTAGACTATGTCTGGGGTGTTTCTTCCTGAGGTAAGCTGTGTTTTATCCTTTCGTATCTGGGCTCCTCTGATGCCAAGACAATAGGTGTGGCAGAAGAATCTGTGGAGAAAAAAGGCTTGGATCATGCTCAGGGTTTCAAAGGGCTCCTGACCTGTGCTCTTGGAGGCCACGGCACTTGTCATCTTTATTAACAGAAGATTAAAGAGCATGGATGAAGCAGCAAGCTAAACACCCATGGTGATATAAGCACTGAACTATAGGAAGAGTCAGGCTGGAAGAGTCATTGGCCTTGATATTACTGGAAAGGAGCTATGGCCAGGCAATGTGAGACAGATCTCCTGGGGACAGAGGTAACTGTTTAAAATGTATGCCAGATTAGCTACTGCATGCTAACACAGGTGTAGGTGGCTTACTGTGGAGTAACGCTGTGTGTGTGGACTGACTTTAGTCCCAAGTCAGTCCACACACAGCGTAAATGCACTTCAATGCCTGCATGTGTAGACACTGGCCTATTCCTGCTTACTGCGCAGTAATTTAGCACTCAGTAAATTTAAGCCGGCATAAATGCATGTGTAGACATGCCCAGTGACTGGGAGACAGGACAGCAAGAGAGAATGAGAATGGAGGAGCTGGAAGGTAGCAGAGAGAACCGAGAGACGGGGACGTGGGGAAGATGAAGGATGATTGTGCAGGAGGATAGAAGTGATGGAAGGAGAAAAGAAAAGCTGAACTGGGAGAGGAGGAAAGGGGATGAGGGCAGGGACGGTTGGTTGCATGTGGAATGGTAATTGCTGGAGTGGCAGCTCACACGGTGACCATTGGGGACTTTGCATTTACACAAAATGGATACATGTAAATGTTAAGGAAATGCTGCCAGGGCTTTTGTTGACCTTTTTGGAAACAAGGGGCTGGGGGTGGCATGAGCCTTACTGCACAGTTAGAGGAATGGGGAAGAGGGTGTTATCATAGTGGACTGCCGTTTTAATCGGACATCTCCTTGCCTTAGCCAAGCGCAAAGGATGATCTGATGCTAGAGAGTTAACTCAAGGAATAGAGCTGGTTTAGACAGAGGCGTCAGACATATTACCCATTGTGCCTGGTACAAAAGCACAAAATATCACAGATGTGACCTTATCTCTGCAAAGGTAAGCCTGCTTAGCTTTTCTTTGGGGAAGTGAAGTATTTGTCATTTGGTTTGACTGGCAGGTATATTGCATATTTATTTATGTCTTTCTGTGCCATATCTGTCACTGGCTCAATATTTTACCACTGTGGCTTTTTAAAAATGGCAAAAGCTGAGGAATAAAACTGCACCGTGATGTATCGAGCACCTCTTCCAATGCTTTTTTGCATTCTAATGGAACAGAGGGCACGATGCTTTCGAATCCTGAAGGGTGGTATGGTAAAAAAAAAGGGTGTGGGGGGGAAAACACAGGTAATATCAATTAGGAAACAATCAAAATGAAATGGGAATTTTTGAGCATTACAAGCAACATGGAAAAGAGGTGAGAGGGTTCATTGACCATCGTAAAGTGGGCTGGCGTCCACCCATCCAAGGACAGTGCGTCTCAGAACCGACTGAATTGGATGAAAAGACCTACATTTTTTTTCATGTTTAGATTTTTAAATTCAATCAAGTAGTTTCCTTTCAGTGCACATATCTATCAAACGTCCTTGCATCTGAATCGGAAACTATGCAAGGATACATGTGCTTTCCCCTTCCTTCAGAGCAGACTGGAATCTCTCGCACAATGTCTCTGAACTGAAATGTACCCCCCAAGTACATCTCTACTATGAGCCCTGTTCACCTTGTCCTGAATTAAAGCCATGAATGAGCAGCTACGTTCCCCCCACACTAGAGCTGTTATGACAAAGTGCTGGGCAGCATTTCTCTCTTCCTAGCACCCTGGCTACTGTCAGAGTCTGAACCTGGTAAAACAAGGGTGTTAAACTGATCTGGCCTTACAGGCCAGGGGAGTGGCTCAGGACCAATTTGCAGGCTTGATTGGGCCCATGGACCGCCCCCCCCCCCCGCCTTCCCCCAGCCCCGTTTCCACATGCCGGGTCCACTGGACGCAGTGCCCATTCTGGCTGCTCCCGCCAGTCCGGGACCCACACCGCATGTGCGGGAACCATGTGTATGGGCACAACTCCTGGAGCGGGTGCCGTGTGCAGGGTGGATCCCAGAGTGCCTGGATCGGATGGCATGTGCGATGCGGCGTGGCTGGGGTGGGCACTGAGTGTAGCATGGGTCCTGGAGCAGCCAGAGCAACACACAGTGCCTGCCTGGCCAGATGCTGATGCACCTGCTCCTGGAGCCACACCGCGCAGGGCGTCTGGTGAAGTATGCCTGACTGGGCCTAGCACTGGAGCCATCGCACCTGCCCCTGACTCCTGGCTAATGAGAGTGTCCTAGTTTTCAGTGGAGGCGAGCAATCATGCCACTCCCCCTTTTTAAGCACACCTCGGCTTTGGCTGTTCCTGACTCTGGCCTTAGATCTCCCCTAGACCTAGGCACGAGCTCTCTGACCCCTGGTTTCTGATCTCAGCTCGCTTCTCAGATGAAAACTCTTGGATTTTGACCCTCAGTCCTCGTGGAAGTTGGTCCTCATGTTCTCCGCACTCCTGCCATGCTAGACCCTGATAGTTTGGTAACCTGTGCTCCCGCCTTGCTGACCCCCTAGCTGCTCCTAGAGGCCTACCCACTGGATCAGCTGCTTATGTCCTGCCCTAGCCCTTACAACACCACACACAGTGCCTCCCTGCTGATCTGAGACCGTGCCACATACGGGCCCCACTCCAGCCAGTCCAAGAGCCATGCTGCATGTGGTGCCTGTGGTTGGTGCGTGCAGCATGGGTCCTGGACCAACTGCAGTAGGCACCATGTGCAACGTGTCTTGGACCAGGCAGGGCAGGGATACCCGAGTGGCTGGAACAGGTGCTGTGTGTGGTGCATGTCCTAAACCTTGCCCATGGGACCTGGTTGGCATGCACTGTGAGTGGGTCAGCTCAGACCCAGGGCCAGCACCAGGGGCCAAACAACAAGGCCCTGTGGGCTGGGTCTACCCCATGGGCCATATCTTTGACATCCCTGAGCCATTGCTGCAGACCCAGTCTGGTGTGTCAGGGCTGTAACAGATTCACATTCTCTGTAAATCAGGCAACAGGTTCAGGCATGTAAGACATGCTGACCAGTGTGAAATACTGCCCACCAGTCACAGGTACAGCACTGATGCACTCAGAGTAAAGACAGTGAAAGATCGGCACTGGTTTTACCAACCTGCGTCTGATCCCATGAAGTTTCTCACCCTGGTTGATAGTCCAGAAATACAGAAACAAAATCTTCTTAAATCAACACTTAATATCTTGCACTATGGGTAATTCAAGCTCAGTACTAGAACTTGGCAAAACACTGGAGCACTACTATTTGTTTCTTAAACGAGCATTCATCTTCCTAGCACATCTTTAGGTTCGATTATAGCATAAATTGAGATGGTCAAAGCAGTTTTATTATAAGATACTGAGCAGGAGAAAAGTCTCTTCCTATACAGCTGAAATGCAAAATATTTGCCCCTTGAGTAGCACCTTAGTGGTGTGTTGTTGCAGGGAGCAAATCTCTGCAGTGGAGCAATGCTTTTGAACTGCAGCACATTACTGGTAGCTTCTCTAGGGTAGCCTGTAATCTTCAACCTGACCCAATAGATCAAATAGGTGAACACTGCAGGATCCCTGCTGGGGAAGAGTCCTTGGTGGGATTTTCAAATGAAGTATTCCCCTGGAAATCTTCCCTCACCCAGTAGGTAAAAAAGAGATTCTGCTTTAAACTGGGGAGGAAAAATGTGAAGTATGTCTCATGCGACCAGTAGCCCAGTGCCACAGGGAATTCCTGTTAGACATGGGACGTCTTTTAAAATCCTCACTATGCTTAATCAGAAGCAAGGATTTGAAAACAATTGTCCTACAACCCAGGAGAGTGTCCTAATCACCAGGCTATTGGTTATCATGGGAAATCACTGATACAGGATCCATGTCTAACTCCAGAGAGAGTCCACCACTGAGAATCCTTAGGGGAAATATATCCTTAATTATGTGGTGGGGGGGAAGACCTGCTCTTCATCCCCCTTTTCATGTGGTGGTGGGGGGGAACCCCCTAATATCAGTACAGCGTAGGTGGCTACTGGTCAGGCATGCTAGCTTATGCCAACATTTCTCTTGCTCGTGCACTGTAAAGGGAAGGTTGGTCCTTGATCCACCAAGGTACTGTGGACCCCATTAGGCAGCAGCGTGCCAGAAAGCTAAGTAGCATCTCTGTGAATCTCTCTGCCTGCGTTCCCCATCTTTGAATGTCATTCCCTTCCTGCAATGATAAAAATATTTCCAGTAATGTTTGTGTGTGTCTGGATACCATAATGAGTGGAGCTGTAAGTACCTAGCTGGCTTACAGATATATCTATTTAGCTGTTTTCCATCGTGCTCGTTCCAGTCGCCTCTGAGTGCCTAAAACATCTGGGGAATACAGCTGATTTCCAAATGTAAATCTCAGCACTAAGTCCCAGAAGGAAACCAAATGTATAACTTAATGTAATGCCTCACTCTGGTCTGAGCCTTCCAGTGCCGATGTGCTAACCAACATCTAGCCACTGCATACTAATGAGATCTGCAGTGATGACATTTGAGAGTCAACTTTCAATAAGCAGTTTTCCTTTCTCTGATGTATCCCCCCTCCTAAAATGGGTCCATTTGTGCAAATTGCAAGCAGCCCATTTGGAGTCCAACAATTTTGATACAGTCAAGGGAGAGCAAGGTAGTGCTTTTATGGAGTGAGCTATCAGGTAGATACACATTTGACACAAAGTGCGCTGAGTTATCAAGTTTCTCCAAGGGCAATCATATATCTTGTGTATCCAGAGCCAAATTATATTTGACATTTCATTTAAAGCCCAAGACATCTTGATGCTAACACGGGGTATGAGTGCTAAGGCAGGAGGGCAGGCAGCTTGACAGAATGGATGTTTCTCTTCCTATCTTACTTGTCCAAGCCACAGACACGGTCTAATCCCCCCCTACCACCATTACCCTATATCCCAGCCACATGAAAATCCTTGATTAATCTCTCTATTAAAATGATGCTCCCTCCCAGTTATATTCTGTCTGGCAATGCTAACGGGGCTGCAGCTGGGCTATTTGGGAGGCTGTGCTGAAATCTGCATTATTTATGCTGTTAGTAGCACAGAAACATTTCTTTTTATCCAGAGGTTCCATTTAAAATGTGGACATTTGCACACAGTGCAGCTATGAGAGCAGTCCCTGACTCTGTCGCTTTGAAAAAGGAGCTATTTTGTCAAGGGGTTATTTCTGCCGGCTTCTACTCCTGCCCTCTTACTTTAGTTACACTTGGCCTTATTATAGACAGGTGGAGGGGGTGGTGGCAGAGTGGTCACAGGGTGCATCTACATGTGCATTATTGTGCTGTCCTAATATGCAGTAGCGAAAGTGCATGCTTTTTAAGTGATGCTCAATGTGCGGTAGCCTATTTTACTGCTCAGGATTGTATTTGCATTTTTTTTACGTGATGCTTTAATGCACAGTAAAATAGGCTACTGTGCATTAAAGCACATGTGTAGATGCACCTACTTTGGACCCTGACATGTAAGTGTGAACCTGGCTATCAAAAAGCTATCCCTGATCACCCCTGTTATGGATGGGAATCTGCTTATCAGGCTGAGAACCAAAGACTGGTCACATAACTCCCTTGTCTGTCGCTGGCTATAGTACTTTCGAGTGGCCTAGGCTCGAAATGGGCCTCAGATTATGAGTGTTTAGCTCGCTGATATTGTTTTAAAGACAAGGGTAAGCTTCCAGGCTGAGGAGTACCTGTGTATCACAACAGGTGTGCAAAGGTCAGTCAAATGTATGCCCCCATCTTTCCCATAGTTTTAGACCTGTCCAATTGCTGAGCTGCTCACTGGCATCAACTCTAATGGATTCATGGCTCCCCTGTTTTACTCAGCTGCCAACAGGCCATTCGAGAGGTGGGGTATCACTAGGTTGGAAGAGTGAACCAGCCACGTCTTAGCACCCAGGTGCAATAATCATTTTGAAATCTGTAGCAACATAACTGGATTTGCTGAAAGTGGAAATAAGACAGGAATGCCCTAGTGTCATATTAATCTCTGCAGACAACGCAGCAAAATAAGGCCCTCCGTTATCTTTGTTTTCTCCATTTGTTCTAGGCATTTTGTAACACAATTATTTTTGGTCTGTTCCACCATGCCTTGTTGGTACTGGGGTGGATATCATTTTATGCCGCCTGGTTATTATAAAGGTCTATTTTTTATGATTAGATATGATTAGATATATTGTTCATGGCAGCAAATGCTATTGCTTAGGTTGAGAAGGTCCTTTATACATGCTTGTGTTGTTTCTTTCATTATATTTTTATTTCACGTGTCACGGGCAGGCACATCTCATACATCTTAATTACATGATTATCTCCCAACAAGTAGCTATCCTTCCTGTCTCTGTGGCAGGGAAAAAGATGGGGCAGCGGGGAGTTGGAATATGAGTATATATGGAAATAGAGGAAGTCACACCTCATATCAAATTGTTTTCACATTTCCTTCTGTATTGATTTTTCAAAAGATGATTATTGTGGCTGTACTGCAAGCTGCTCTCATTAGGAACCCATTGATTGTTAAACCTCATTATTGTTCCAAATGTTGAAATTGGAAGGGAATAGATAAGGAAAAAATTTAAGGCCAATATTTGATTAGTTTAATGTTTGTTAATTGTGCTCTTTGGGCACTTCTCCGGTGATTATTTTTTAAAGCTCCAAAATTAATTATCCTCTTTACACAATAACCTCCTTGCCTTTAATAAGGTCAAAGAAGGCATGGATGTCCTTTTCCATCATAAAAAGCATCCTGGGATTGATTGAAATGATGAAAGCCCATTCGACTCTTTTACTGCAAAACGGATGTGCTTCTAACAGCAGCCCCCACTGATCTCTGCTGCAAACTGAAGAAGCACCATCATTAATTTAGCAATGGTACTAAACATCACACAGTCTATTGGACTGTATCCTTCTGTTCAAAAGCTCCTTCTTCACCTGGCTACTTGAGCAGACAGGGGGAGAAGTGTGAAAGTACAGCTAATACTACTGTGAGTTCAGTTTTCACGGGCAGATGAAGTTTGTCTGCCCATCTTCCACCCAGTGGGCATGTCTACATGCTCATTAATTCACCGTAGATGCTGTGCATTTAGTTTAGCACTTCCTTAATAAAAGACTAACTAAATGTGCAGTACCTAAAGTTACTGTGCATTAGTGCCGGTGCAGTTATTTCGTGATGCTTACTGCGCATTAGCCTAATAACACGGTGCAGTAGGCTATTAGCAGGGTTTTTGCCGTGACACACTACTGCACCGTGTTATTAGGCCTCATGTAGACGCACCCTCTGGTGGAAAATATGGGTTTTACCTTAGTCCTTTATTCAGCACAGCAGGTAGCATGAGATGACATTCTTCAGGGTAAGTTTTTATTTTGTTCCTGGCACAGTGGGGTTGTTTGGTCCCAAGCCTGCCTCGCAGTCTGTTACTGCCCACGTGTGCCAGCTCTGGAAATGTGGCCCGGAAGGTGTGCCCTGTGGTGACACTCAAGCATGCCAAGGAGAGAGATCTTCAGAGCAGGTCTGGCAGGCTCTGCACAACATTTCCAGAATTGGTGGGTGGCAGCAAAAGTGAGCAGGCAGGGTGTGCTCAGCAGGGGTGTAACTAGCAATATGGGTGCCCTGGGCAGAGATGCTATTGAGTGCCCTCCCCTTCCATCTGTAAAAAAAAAAAAAATCACTCCTGCCTCAACATGTATGGCTGACCATATGAGCAGTGAGATTGCAGCACACTAAAACAGAGTAAATATTTTCAAAACCTTGAGAGCTAAAGGAGAGGGAGGCTGAGAACTCGCTGCAAACTGTGCAGCAGCTGCATATCATGAAAGAATGGAGCTGGCAAGGACTAGGACAGTCAGGGCCAACCTTTGTGGCAGGCAAAGCAGCCCCACACCCTTACCACGTGCTTTTCCAGTCCCCTTCCTCTGCCTAATCTGTGGCTCTGCTTTCTGCCCCCCTGCTCTCTGCTTCCTATCTGATCTCCCGCTCTGCCTTCTGCCCTACCTGCGGCTGTGCTGCCTGCCGCCTCCCCCATCTACTGTGTGCCACGCACAGAGGCTGCTCTCTGACACAGGTCAGCCGGTCCCGGGACTAGGAGACTTGTGAGCCTTTGATGGGAAAACAACTAGTCTCTTCCAGGAGCTGTCGCTGGTGCTCTCTGCCTGGAGCAGACGCCTCAGGGCTGGCTCTTCATGCAGGGGATGCTAATGCAGTGGGGCTGGCTCATGCTATGCAACTGGTGGAAGGCAGGGTTGGGGCATTTCCCAGCTCCCTTTGTGTCAGGGCAAGGAAGGGGGCCGCCCCAGGCAAGCTGCCTGCCTTACAGAAGGCCCCTGGCTCTCCACAGGCAATCTCCTGCTGCTGCATTAGCCCGGGGTGAGAGGCAGCTCTCTGCATGCCGGGGACTTCCGGCTCTGCACATGCTGCTGCAATGGCCAGGAGTAGAGGGCAGTTTCCAGCAAGCTGCCAGTTGCACCGATGCACCCTGGTTTTCCCCACAGCCTGCCTGTCCCCAGGGGTGGGTCCCATAGCCAGGGGATGGTGCAGCCAGGGGATGGTGCAGTGATAGAGGGAATGAAGAACAGATATTACTAAAAAAGGAACCTATTTAGATCTTCCCATGGCTCCCATGACTGCAGTATCCAAGTGTTTCACAATATTTAACATATTTCTATCCACCACGGATTTGAGACTTAGGTTAAAGTGGTTATTTTCAGTGCATGGGGGTAGGTACATATAACCTTAAAAAGGATAGGCTTAATTCTTTGCTGTCTTACACCGACCTTAATCTGGTATAACTCGGATCAAGAGCAATGCTCTCAATCTGGTTTCAGTGCCATAAGATTGTAGTGTTGGGATAGTGAGTCAAGTCCCCGGAGCTAGCCTGTGTCTGGAAGACTTGTCCATCTGGGCAGAGTTTGGGCTATATCAGAACACCAAGAGAGATTCTCTTTTTTGGGGTGTTTTTCTACAAAATAAATCTTCCAGCTTTAATTGGATTCTTCCTCAACCTTGGCTGGTTGGGGCACAGGGTGCTTCAGTGCAGGGCTAGCCAGCAAGTAGCCCCTGTGTTGAAGCACCCTGTGCCCCAGCCAGCCACTCCACAGCACGTGGAGTCTAGCTGGAGCAGTCTTGGGCTGGCAGGCTGACCCCCACCTCCACATCCCCTGCCTGCCTGGGCTGCTCTGACCGAGTACCACGTGTTGCATACAAATTAAACTCAGGAGCAATATACTCAAGAGTTGTTTTGCTTCCGGGCATACATTCAAAGAGTGCAACCAAGAGGAAAAAAACTCCAGAGCAATAAGCTCCAGGGTTTATTCATGTACATTAATCTGATGTATAGATGCACCCAGTGTCTCTCAGTTTTGTTCTCGCAGACTGACTTGCCCACTTCCATGTTCCTAATGGAGCATGGGTCAGGGCCATTAAGGACACTTAGTCTGGCCTGCCTCTTAATGATTTTTAAGTGTGAACTCACACATGACTAATGGAAAGGGCCTCGGCTCTTTCCTGAAGTGCACAGACAGCTCCCCAGGGTGAAGTATCCACTTCCATTTGTGGGACAGATGCAAAACCCTAGTGAAAGATCCAGATGTAAGAGTAACAGTTACCAAAGATGACTCCTGCATTTGTCACGCTTGCATATTGACATACATTCGAGTGTCACTGCAGAATTAGGACGCTAATAATAAAATGCTGGCCTGGTTGAATGCGTATGTCCCCTATTACCACACTTAGGCTTCTAAGGGCTAACAGATGTCACTACCTATTCACTTATACACTTTTCCCTGATGTCCCTTCCTGAGTGGCATATGTCAGATGGTACACAAAGCAGAGCTGGGTTTCGTTTAGTCTGGAGAACTCGGCACCCGTTCTCCCATCTGCGCTCTTGCTTAGCAAATCTGTTCCGTAAATGCCACATCATATTCCTCTGCAGCGTTGACCTGAGCTTCAGTAATAGTCCCCCAAAATGGTATTATGCTCTATCAGTTCTTCAGTATTCCAGGCCCGTTTCACCCTAACCTAATATTATGATTTATCTCTGCTTGGATTTTCTTTATTGACTGCCATTCCTTAGAGCTCATCAGGTTACTGTGGAAACAGAAGACTGACCAGGGATGGCATTTTGTCTGTAGCACCTGTGCGTATCCATACGTAGCATCTGTATGGCGTATAGGTGTATTAGAGCTATTGGTGTATAGGTGCGACTGCCACAGTAAGGAGGATGCACATGCTAGAAAGCAGGAGAAAGCATTGCTCCTGTTACACGGCTGCATTCCCAATCAGAAGTTGTATGGGTGCCTTGGGTTCTGTCTTAAATGTCACTTTTCCTGAAGGATTTCCCCTGTTCTCTATTTTAGATTCGCCCAGGACTTATGCTGACATTGCAGCCCATTACTAACAGCGAAGCAATGCTGTTGGGCAATGCCATTTTTTACCCAAGATGTTGAGATTGCCTGGAAAGGAAGAAAAAAAAAATCCCCACAGTGCAGTAAAGTGAAACGAACGGAGGACAAAGCAAGGGCTTGACTCTCTTCTTAATCGGAAGTTGATTAGAAGTAACTTCACTGCAGTCCGTACAGCTACACGGGGTCAAATGAAGAAAATCTGGTCCCCACTCTCCCATCTGGATTTACAAATGCAAGGGGACCATTAAGTTCAATTAATGGCGGTGAATTCTGAACATGTGGAAATGCTCACATGCTATGCAACGGCATGTGGAATTTGCTACAGCAGGAGGTAAGAGATTCAGATATAGTATCTGCATTTTTTAAGCAGATGGTTGGTTTTAATAGCCAGCGGTAATCAACAGATAATTTGAGGACAAATAACAATATGCATGAGAAGAACACTATAAATCAGACTTCAGGCTTCAGGGCACAGAAGAGCTGAACTGTCTCCCACTGCAATTGGTGAGAGTCTTTCCATGGATAGACCTGATAGGAAGTCCTGGTAGGAGCCAAGGAAGAGTATTTCACTCTGGACAGCACTGCACAATACCAAGGACTGATTTCTTTGGTTTCCTCTGTTTTTGATGATATTTTGCCCCTTGGGTAGGGCTTTTCATTTATAGATTGTAAACCTAAGGATCATTATCCCTATTTTAGAGATGAGGTAAGAGAGGCTTAGAAAGCTGAAATGACTTCTCAAGGTCACACAGCTGTGTAGAGGAAGAGCCCAGAGTAGGTTCAGGTCTCCTACTCTTTGCCTTGTGTATTGGGCAGTTCTGCCTCCGTATCACCCTTACGGAGAAGTATATGGAATGTATTAGAAAACGGTAACCTCTCCGTAAGACTGTGAGGATTTTGTCCGCATTTTTTTGGGTAACCAAGTCAGCAATTGCATGGAATTGTATAGGACACAGAATAAGAATAAAATTAAATTGACATAACAGAAATTGTTCTTTATTGCACCCTACAGTATTTTTGAGCAACTTAGGTGGAACTTTATTTCTTTTTTTCTCTTTAGGGACTTGTGGTTATGGCTCAGACCAGGTACCCAGTAGGCCTGGTTCAAATTCTGGCTTTGGCACAGATGCTTGTACGGCCTTGGACAAGTCATTTAGGGCCAGATTATTTTCTACCAATTAGGCATCAAAATAGATTTGATGTGCTTAAGTGCAATTTTAGTTCACCCTGTTCAAGTCCTGAAAATCCATTAATCCATTTCCCTTTGTAATCCATACACACCGAGGCACAAAAAGGCAGTAAGGAGAAGAAGGATCCACCTGCCTTTTTGCATTAACTGTTTGTCAGGGAGTTCAGCAGGATGGAATAGGCACCTACATCCATTTGTGCACCTGACAGGTGAACTAAAACCTGGATGCTGGTTTTTTCTGCCTCAGTTCCTTATCCATGAAATGGATGCAATGGCATTTCCTTTATTTCACTTCTTGTCTGTGTTATCTATTAATATTGCTTTTTTTTTTGAAGCAAGGATTACCCTTTATTGTCTGCTTCGTGCAGTGCTTGATGCAATTGGTCCTTTCCTTGCAACTGTAATAAATACTAATGCATACCAGGGCACTTTCCTAGGAGAACAGGTAACCCCAGCTCCTGAAAGGAACATCTACAACTTGATGGACCAGTGATCTGAGCCGTTACGGTAAATCCTGTATTCCTAAAGCACGGCTGCTGCCTGTTGAGATGGTAAAATGCAAGGAATTTAACTTACGTTATGACAAGGATAATGCGAAGAGGCAGAACAAACACTTGCACTGGTGAAGAGTGTCAGAGACCTTAAACCCTGTGCTGAGAGCGGATACTAGGGCTCCCTTGACATCAGCTCCCGGTGACTCATGCCTCGCCTGGCTGTTTTTCCAGGAGCAGGATTAGGAGCCCCCTGTGAAGCAGAGGTTTTTATCGCGTAGTTCTTTCTCTCTTCTGACTCACTGTCTCGCCTGCCCTGCAGACAAGTCCAGAGCCTGATGCCACACAGAGGACCGCTGGGGACTGGCTTTAAGGCATTAGCACAGTTGGAAAATGAACCATGCGCCTTTGCCTCCATGTTCTCCCAGGGTTTCTTGCAGTCTTGGCCATGCTTTCAGTGAGCTAGTCTGAGTTTCACATAATAATGGATTCATCACTGATGAATCAGGCTGCCTAGAGCTGCTTCTTTCTATAGTTACAGAAGAGCTACAGCACAGGCAGGTGTTTTTCAGATGGCGGTAGCCGTAAATGTGTCGAGCAGAGAGGTCTCTGTGCTCGACACTGCAGTAAGAGGCCAAACGGATGTGCACAACTGCATAGGGGGAGTTATCATATAAAGGGGTAGCTATCGTATAAAGATGATGAGGCGAACAAATGGGTAGAGAATGCCAGTGTCACTGTCTCTCTTGTACAGATTGAAAACCGACACAGGGATGAAGTGACTCGCCCAAGATCCCACACAGGGAATCTGAAGTCTCGGTCAGTAGTTTAACCACTCAGCAGGGGCACAGCTGGATGGTATCGCACCCTGGGCTGCCCTGTGCCCTGCACCTTCCTGACTCGGGTTGTGGAAAGAGCAGGGCAGCAGCACCAGCACCAGCACCAGCACTGCACCCTGCAGCAGTCGGAGGTTTGCAGCTGCAGCAGGGAGAAGTCACCTCCTTTTTTCTTTCCCCACTGACTTGTGTTGACCGTTCCCAGTTCCCCTGGTTTCCAGGAACAAAGCATGTGGGGAGGGGATGGTCGACTGACATCTCCCACTGCATGCTCCTCCACTGCATGCCACCTGCCAGAGCTGAAGCCACTTGTGGGGAGGTGCAGTGGAAGGCAGGATGAGGGAAGGGAGGGTGCGGTGCTCCTGAGGGTCCATGCCAGCGACCCCTTCCAGCTTAGGCAGTACCTGGAGCGGATGCTTTGCTCACCCACCCATCATTATGCTGCTGCCTCTCAGGAACTACTGATATTACCCCTCTTTTACCCATGGTTTGAATTATGGGGGAGCTCAGGGCAGCTAAGCCCTCCCATAAGAGAGGATATCCCCCCTGTAAGATTTGACAGTCAGAACCTGGGGGGGGTCTCCGATTTTATTAGGGCATCATGATGGGCAGCCCCATTTTTTTGCAGACCGCCCCCCCCCCCAGAGTCAAAGTGTAATTCAAACCCTGGTTTTACCCCAGGGGGAAACTGATAGTGAAGCGTTTTAAATACTTACCAATGGCCACGTAATGAATCAGGATAGCAATGGACGTCCTGGCACTCCACCCTGCTGTTCAACCTGCTAGGACTCAACGCCTTCCCGTAAGTGGATAGTGTAGGACAGCAATGGCAATTTAAGCCTCTCACCACGTTTGGTCAGATTTGTGGGTTTGCAGTGTTGGATTCAGTGTAGGGAAGCTGGTTTAGGGAGGTGGGGACAGATGAAAAAGGGAAGTGATTTGCTGTGGTTTAGCTGCATTCACTGAAATCATTTTCTCTGTCTGCTCTGTGGGGCTCTATACTAGCCAACTTAATCTTTGCAATGGTGGGTACTGCCATAATCATCTCACAGGTCCTTCAAAGTCTAATGACCCATTTGACTAGTCTAGTTAAGGAACTCTAGTTTCTGTAGCCAGTGACACACAAGGGACATAGTATCACATCCAGCTGTTCGAATATCCAGCCCAGTGGCCAAGAGCCCATTTACAGCTGAACAAGTCAGGGGCAGCCTGGGGCTTTGCACAGAGTAGGGTTTGAACTCAAAACTTCTGGTGGGCCTTAACAAGAAGCCATAAGCATGCTCATACTAATGTAAGACATGATTTTATTATAGTAGGTAATATGAATAACTTTTCTAAAGAAAAGATCCATGGAGAGAGAGAAACCAGGTGCCCAGATTTTAACAATGCAGACCACCAGACAATTGTTTCTTCATCAAAACAGGGGGAACAGGGTTGATGGAAAAATATAGCTTTTCAACTAAGGTGAAAAATTTAACTGAACAATTTCATGTATACTACATTTTTGTTGAAAAATTGTCAACTGAAATTTTTTTTTCAGGTTTGGTAAAAAAATGTGTTTAGAAGTAAAACTTTTTTTTCTTTTTTTTTTGCAGTAGGTTTTTTAAAAATATATATAGTGGTGTTTTTCAACTGGCTAACAATGTTCCCATGAACAAGCCTTAAGTCATTGTAAAGGAATAGGATCAGGGCTTCCCTAAATGGGTGAGTCATAGACAAGCCTTGACAGGCATTTTCGAAAGTATAAAATGAAATGAGCACAGCACAGATGTGGCAAATTGCAGTGCCCTATATAAAATATGCCATATTTGCTGTTGATTGACAAGGGAATTAGGGGTAGTTTGGCCTGATTTTACATAATGTGTATGGAATAGAAGAGCAGAGACTTCACAATCGTCAAAGTGGTTTAAAATTCTCTGTTTTCAAAGAGCAAATGGATACTTAAGAGAACGACGAAAAGTGGAAAGGCTTCTGTGAAACAGTCTGAACGACATAGGTATGTCTGAGAGTCTGTCTTGACTTCTCGGAAATGACTTCGACGTTCTGCAAACAGACGGTCCTTAAAATAATGTTTTGAAATTTTGTCTTACAGGTAAACGGCTATGCCCTCTCTGCAACCAGGCCTATGTGTTGTAATACTTAATACATTGGTTCTCAACTGGTGTGCCACAAGGGGTGATGTGTCACCACTGTGGAGTGAAACTGCTGTACACTCTTCTGTTTTCAGGAGACATGGTAAAGCCAAACTGAGAAGCACTGGCAAGAGAAAGGCAGGTGCATTGATTCTGCTACAATCCTGTTTCATCTCTGATGCATCCATCAGCAGATCTAGAATTTTGAAAAGGGAAGTGCAAATGATGTGGTACATCCTCTCATATAACACAATGCTTGCTTTTTAATCAAATTTAAAAGGAACTAGAAGCTTTACTAGTAAGTTAGTGGCCCAGAGCTATATTATTCAGTTTAAGATTGGAACAAAAGCAAATATGAGTTTGCTATATCATATATTATATAGATACAAAAAGAAAACACACAAGCAAAAAAAAATTCAAAATAAGCGGTTTAATTAATCCTGTTATCATTAGAATTAAAAGGACATCTATTTTTCAGATTCATACAATAAAATCTAGCCTTCATTGAAAGTTATGTTCACATCTAAGTTCATGTTCATAGATTTTGTAGACATTAGGGCTGGAAGGGACCTCGGAAGATCATCGAGTCCAGCCCCCCACCCAAAGGGCAGGAAGTCAGCTGGGGTCATAGGATCCCAGCAAGATAAACATCCACATGTCTCTTGAAGGTGTTCAATGTAGGTGCTTGAACCACCTCCAGTGGCAGGCTGTTCCAGACCTTGGGGGCTTGGACAGTAAAGAAGTTCTTCCTTATGTCCACCCTGAAACGGTCTTGTAGTAGTTTGTGACCGTTCGACCTTGTCATCCCTTGGGGCACTCTGGTGAACAAAGGTTCACCAGGTCCTGGTGAACACCCCTTATAAACTTGTAGGTGGCCATCGGATTACCCCGAGCCTCTATAGTTAGAATTAAAAATGGTCTCCAGGGCTGTGAAATAGGAATTATATTACCAGGAGCAGATAACAAACAGCAGAATTGCACGAAGAAGAATAGCTTGTTTAGTGGCCATTAAAAAAAGGAGAGAAGGTTGTTAATGCTCATGAAATGAAGCGTTTAGAAAAAATCGGGGTGATTACACTGAGACATGAAGTCAGCTGACACCCTCACTGCTGCCTGAATAGAAATGCCACTGCCACTGCTAGCTGTTGGTTTTAAATTTGGGGTGGAGCAGGAATCAAAGGGGGTTGCAACTGCACCTCTTCCCCTTTCCACCCCTGACCCTCCGATCTGCCCCTGGATGGTCTCAGGGATCATGGGGCAGTTCTGCTTGGCAATAGCATCTGTCTCCTGGCTGCTGCATTAACAGGGTGAGACTGTCCTGCAACCCACAATTTCAGGAAGGACACTGGAGCTGAGCATGGAAGAGCAGCATAGTGTAATGCATGAAGGCATACCTTTCTCCTGCAGCTGTTTCCCCAGTTAACTCGACGTGTCTCTTGAACAGAGGCACGCTGGATGGTTCCACCTGCCCCACACACCTCTCTCTGGGAGGCTCCATGCAGGATTGGAGTGGGATGGCTGTGGCCAGAGCACGTGCCCCTACCATTGCTGCTTCCCCGTCTGGCTCTGCAGGAAGTGAGGCACAGATTCACTGGCCGCAGCAACTTTGGCAGTGACCATGCTTTGCCCCTCCCTGCCTCCTGGGCTTTGTATGCCCTTCTGCCCACCCTCTCCTGCTTTTACCCCTTCAGCACTCCCTATGTGCTATGTGTCCTTTACAGCACCTTGACCCACTGGCCGGCTCCATCCTTTACAGCCCAAGGTATTAATATTGATAGCATTAGTTAATATTAGAATGATAATGTACACATTATAATATTCAGCATATATTTATATCCATTTATTTAATGGGGTGCAGTTAAATGCTCCAGAGTTTTGGAGGGGCACCTTGAGTCTAAAAAGGTTGACCGCTACATTTAAGCGTGCTTCTTGTTGAACAATTTTTCTTCGCAACTGTGACAAATAGACCCTCGTTTATAGAAAACCTGAGATGCTGCGGAAAAACCAAGTCGTATCTCTGCCTATTCCTTCACCTCCCAGCTAAAGAGGCATGATTCTAATTCTGGGAAAATTACTTTAGAGATATAGATATACAGTAGGCAGAGGACAACACCGTGGAGTTACATTACTAAATTCACCATGTAGCTTATTTTATCAGTCTTAAAAGCAGGATGATTTCATTTAAATAGCACTCCAGGGGATTAGGGCTGTGGGTGAAGAAAGGAGATTCTACAGGGATAATCATGAATGACAGTGAAATTTAAGGTGTTAATAGTAGGGTAGTTTTCCTAGAATTGATATATGATGTTATGGCTTTGCTCATAGTTAAAATAAATCTGAGCTATTGAATTATAACGATGGCATTTATTTGTCCTGAAGTAGCTCAGTAATGGGCTGAGACTCTGTTGTGCTGGAGGGGGGCCTGTACCAGCACAGAAAAATAGTTTTGAGATGAAAACTTACAATGCAGGTATGGATCCTCTGTTTTTTGGCATGATTTTTGTTAAACAAAATAAATACAGGCTTCACACGCGTTACCTTTAAAGCAGGTCTGAACGTAGTTGCAAAGTCAATCAAAATGCTTACCCAAGTAGTGGCGGGCAATGTAGAGGTGATTTATTTTCTTTATATGTTGTACAAAATTAATACTACAGGACTCCTAAGCCTAAACACCCTTCAATTAAAGAAGGGAGGAAATTTTGGCCCATTAGACAGACCCTGAAACACAGGAGATGCAGGTTTTATGCTTTGCTCTGCCACTGGACTGCTGGGACACTTTGGGCAAGTCACGTCATACCCTCTGCTTCAGTTTCCTCATCTGTAAAATGGGATTAATGATACACACCTCCTTTGTAAAATGCCTTGGGCTAAAGGTGAAAAAATGTAAGGCTAGATAATACTAATAATTAATAATAATGTTGTAATAATAATACCCAAGTGGGCAGTAAATGAAATGGGTGAGTTTGTCCGAGCCCCATTGTTTCTGTAATTTGGCTGGCTCTGCATCAAACAGGTGAGGTAATCCGGGATTGGGAGAAGATGACTTCTGTTTTAAGGGACATGAACACACTGCTCTGAGTGGGGACATTAAAATTGAAAATCTTCTGGGTTCTGCCTCGTCCTGGAGGCAAATCCCTTCTGCCATTTCACTGGAAGCTGGGAAGAAACTTAAAAAGTTTTAGCACGGGCTGCCTCCCATCTCATAAATCTCTTTTCCTTTTCAGCAAAGCTGATCTTCCTTATGAGGCATCTCCCAAGAGAATTCAAAGCCTCATCTAGAACCAAATTCCCCTGGTTTTGTTTTTCCACAGCCCCTCTGCTTCGTTCCCATTAGCCATCATGTGCACATGAAGCACTAGGAATCTTCCAAACAGAGTTATACGTAGTTCTCTTTAAACTGAAATGTCATGGCATTATTTTTCTTTGTACTCTTTCCTTTTTTTTCTTTTGGATTAACAGAAAAGCAGCTTTCATTTCTTGGTTTTCATTATAAAAATTGCATTACACAGGGAGTTCAGATCTATTCCCACTCCAGTCCTGGTCATTACATTCAAGTTACCTGTTCTGCCTGAAGAGTTATTTGGGGGAAGATGAGTGCGCGTGCACCCCATTTTCCTTCCCAAACTGCTTTGGGTTTGTTTAAATAAGTGCTGCATTTCATTTTGTCTATTGCTCCATTTCACCAGAGGCAAAATGATTTCAATATAATTAGTGTGTGATTCTGCAAATGGTTGGGTATGGGAGCAACTTTATTCACGTGAGGCATCCCATTGAAACTAATCTTGCATTGGGCTGCGTCGACAAACCGGTTTGCATTGATATTACTGGGAGATCTTAGCACGTAGGATTAAACGCTTCTATGGCAAATGTCGTCTGAAGAGTTTCAACACATTTTAGTTATTTTGTGAATTGAACTAACGATGGTTCAAGTCATATAAATGCTCAGGAATGTGTATAACATTAGTCATGCTAGTAGTTGCCTTGAACGCAAACCGAGACACCTTCTATAAAATTTAAGGTGGCTCTATGCTGCTCAGGTACAGCATCAAGCTGCACAGTATTGGAGAACTGAGCCTTATTGGTACGTGTACAGAGCCCCATTAAGGCAGATAAGCAGTTTCCAGGTTGGGTGACAATCCTCCATTCTTCTGGATGAGAGGTTACTAGGACCTTTGACATGTACACCTAGGCAGGGGTATGGTGGAGTAGCAGCTGTCCAGACCGTCTACCCCTCTTTAAGCCACTGGGACAAGACCCAAAGGCCAGACCGAGTCTGGGGTTCAGTGCCTCAAAGGCTGTAGTCATACGCGCATCTGGGAATCAAACCAGGTTTTTCCATGTGGTAGACAAGGTATCTACTGCCAAACCACAACTTTTGTCAAACCAGCATTGCAGATCTCAGCAGAGTTGCCAAGCCCAGCAGCTGAGCAGTGTCGACATCCCTTCAGCAAAGTCTATGGGAAACTACGCTCATGGGTGTAAAATCTGGCTCCAAGTGCGTATTGTTTAGGATAATCAAAGATGCATAGTCTCTATTTTGCATTTAACAAAACAGGACGTTACAAGGAAGTACTGGCCAGAGCATCTCCCTTTGGTGTGTAGTAGTTTCATAGTTTTGTAGTGTTGTTGTGTTAATAGGTCAAGTAATATGTGAGAAGATATATTTGTTTGGTAAGACATTTGTTGGACCAACAGTATAGGCAAGAGCATTAGCCAGACTTTTGGGCACAGGACTGGGAAAGAAGCAGGTGTAGTGTAAGTTATATGTCAGTTAGAACATGGGTGTCAAACACACGGCCCGCGGGCCACATCCAGCCTGCCGAACCATTTCATCTGCCCCTTGGTAGTCTGGTGGACTGCCAGAAGTTGGGCAGTGTGGCCTGCTGCAGAAGTCGGGCTCCCTGGACTCCAATGGACCTGCCGTCAATGGCCACCCCCAACTCTGCACTGCTGCCTGAATGCAGCCCACTGCCACCCCAATCCTCCAGCTCTGAGTTATAAAACTAACTTTTGTTTGACCCATTCCAAAGTAAATGAAAATGATTGCTTTAAGTGAGGAAGTCTTGCAGGGTAAAATAGAAGGGATTGATTTAAGCGGTGTTTCGGATTTTACAACATATTTTTCACCTGGGGAAAGAAACCTAAACACTTCCAGGGAAATGGTTGGTTTGCAGAATTTCCTGATTCAAAATAATTTTAAAGTTTTGAAATTGTTTACACATTGCGTTTGGACCATTTTGAAACTGAAACTTTCCTGTCTCTGATTTGAAACTCCTTTTTAAAATTAAATAAAAAAAGTTTTAAAAGCATAAAGTCAAGCTGTAGAGTTTTGAAACATTTCAATTGAGTGGATGCAATTTTTTGCCGTATTGATTTCTGAACATTTAAAACATGTTGACTTTTTATCATAATTCAGTATTTAAAAACAAACAAACAATGCCCCCTCCCCTCCCCCCCAGCCAACCCAGGCACTCATGCAATGAGAAAATTGTTTCCTGATCAGCCCTACTTTTAAGACTCTAAATCAGGGGCGGGCAATTATTTCAAGAAGAGGGCCACTTACTGAGTTTTGGCAAGCCATTGAGGGCCACGTGACAGGCAGCCAGGAGCAGATAAATATACATTTTCTACATTTCAAAGGGGCCCCACGAGCTGGATACAAAGGCCTGTTGGGCTGCATCCAGCCCATGGGCTGCATTTTGCCCACCCCTGCTCTAAATCCATCCAACCACTCCTACCTGTTTCATTTTAAGCATGTCAATCAACTCAAGCTTGCTGAATCAGGGCCCAATATGCAGTGAGACTCCCTTAAGTAAAAGGTACTGAGAACCTTATATTTTAGATTTGTATATTCTCAGTCTAGATCCCAATAGGGTATTGCAAATAAGATATTTTAGCCAATCAAATATCAAAGAATCCAGCTGATTGGATATAATTAATAATTTGCAAAATTCTTCTGTCACCTTGGGTCTGATTCTCACCCTCGTTGTCTTGGAGAGTATGTAAAGCCATTGACTTAAATAGAGATACAGCTCAGTTATGCTGAGGAATTCAGAAGAATCAAACATATTCCATGTGCATCTGAGATGATCCTTGCTTCATAACAAATGATTAAAAAAGGTAGCTGCAATTAGTAATATTTGAATACACATTATAAACCCCAGCTGAAGCCAAGCACAGAACAGTAGAGCACGCATGAAATTACTATTTTTCCCCTTTTAAAATACTCCAATCCATTTGGAGAGTAAAACACTTTCTGAGAAGCAAATATTAATCTCATCCTACATGGCAGGTATTTCAAGAGTGTTCTCTGTGTTACCTGCCTATGTTTTGACCTGTAATGAAAGGGGCAATAATTTCCTTTTTTCTATTACTGTACATAACATCCAGCTACCTACTGTTTTGTTCAGATGCTTCCAGTTCCTGCCTCTTGCACAGAGAAAGATCTTTCAAATTCAATCTTTATAGATCTCTGAATGTTAAATCTAGTAAAGTTATCTTATTTCTATATTAAGAAGGTCAGTAGTTTCCTGGGGCTTTTCTATCTGTCCTGAGAGCTGAAAGTTGGCATTTAGTAAATCAAGTATTGGTTACATGTTAGAGAAGTAGGAAGCTAAATGAGATGCAGTCTGGAGTCTCTGCTTGAAGGTTGAAAGTTTAAATACCATTTTGGGTAAAAGCCTCAGTGAGCTCCATATGTCAATGACTTAGCATGGTAGCTTAGCGTATTTTGCCTGGTTTTTGTTGGACACTGCTCATACACCAACATATGGATGTTTCAGCTGGAATCCTCTTTACTAATGAATGTTACATTTACCTGTTTATCTTTCACACATGGAAAGGAAACTTTTATGGACAAAGGCATGAGATAGCCAACAAGTTCAGAGGGTGTTTAAAAAGGAAAAGACCTGTCTCTTGATAATTTGGTCAAAAAGAGCCACAAGAGTATTGCCTCCTCATACCCATTTAGCCAATAGGAAACAGGTTTCACTTTAACCAATTACTAGAAGACATATAGTTACAGGAACCACTAACTAAACTGACAGCAACCAGAACATTTGATGGCAGCCTCTGAAGCATCGATAAATGGCCATGTAAACTCAACTATTGTTTCCCAAGAGAGTTATCCAGAAGGAGTGGCCACTGCAGGGGCTATGGGGAAATGGAGTCTGCCGCAGCCCTGATCTGGCCCATGGGCTGGACTTGCCTAGTAGCTCCTTCTGGCTGCTGCTGCCAGATCCAGCCTGGGCACCCTGGCCCATCTGACCCGCGCCCACTACCGGGGGCTGGACCTGCATGGGCAGGGGGCATGGCAGGGCATCTGGGATAAGGTGGTGGCTGGAAACGAGATGGGCAGGTGGGGCCAGGGAGATCCCAGGATCTTGCGGGGGCTGGGGCTGAGCCATGGGTTCTGCAGGCAGGGGCATGCGGGGAGTGGATCATGGCTCTGCCCTGACTGTGCCCAATATCACTGCAGCAAGATCCCAGCCCTGGGCCTGGAGGAACCCATGACCCGAATGGGGTTGACAGTGGTGTGGGCTGGGGCTGCCAGCCGGATCTGCTATTTTACTCACCCCCGGAGGTGGACCTGAGGTCCCTTGGCCCATTTGGATTACTCTGAAGTGGCTTTGTTACAGAAAACAAAAACCTGTTTACATGCCTGGGTGCCTCAAGTACCCCCGTTTGGCCTGAGAAACTTGGTAAGTGCTTAAAATTGGATTGTCATGTATGTTCAGAGGTGAGTTATCTAGAAGCTTCATTCTTGCTTAAGGTCCACTAAGATCTAAATAGGTGCTGGGAAGTGCCTAAGCTCTGCCTACACCCTTAATTCCTTTGGTAGCAAAACAGCATGTCTAACAACTCCAGGACACTACTACCCTTCATAAAGTTTACTACAAAATCCTGGTGGTGCCCACCTTTTGCTCAATAACGCAAAGCCTAGGAAGCCTGGGCTGCAGCCCTCCTCTCTCTGTGGAGGTTCAAATTCACTTCTTCCAGTCTCCTGGAGAGTCACCTTACCATTAGGCTATGGGCCAGGATGGGTGGGGTTCCTCTTCTATCTCTCCTGTTGAAGACAACCCATTGGGAAGCCTTGGGATCAGATGGAAAATGAATAAGAAGGAATGTGATTTGAACCCCTTGGGGCAGACATTGTCTGGGAGAGAGGAGGCTTGGTGTTCTGGTCCATTGCTGCTGGGATGGTTTATGTAATTCAAACTATCCAATGATGCCTGAAGAGCATTAACAAATCCAGCAGGAAGGACCAGAAACTGGGACTCCCTATCAGCTATTTTTAGGAGCCCCCTGGCTCCACACTCTGGCTTGCCCTTTCTCAGATATATAGGTCTTCCCATTTGTTGTCTAGGAAGCCAACGTTACCAACTTGTCATTTAGGATCCTCTTCAAGGTGCCTAAATAACATGTGCTGCAATGGCTAAGTGGCGCTGCCTGCAAGCTTGATTTGGACCTGGACATGGGTGCTGAAATGCATTTCACACTGCCTCTAGATTTGCTTTTAAAAGAAGGAAATGCAATATGTAAATGGAAATTGCCTCATGCTGTAGCCTGAATAATTTTAGCATTGAAATCCCTGGGCTAAATACAAGGCATTAAAGAAGGGAAATAAAATCTCTTAGAAATCTTTCACTACGTTCTTTTGGCAAGCAAGAGCATCCTGGCCTCCAGAGAGTCATGTACAGAGACATTTTCTCTAACCCCTCTGGGGAAAAGCAGATAACTACCTGTTTTACAGCCTCCCGTGTTCCCAGGGATTGTCACTTGTGCATGATAAAGGAAAATGCCATATCGGATGCAATTAGAACTTTTTTCTTTGAGGAAAAACAAAGTTGGTTATGAGCTTGAGCTCCTGTGAGTGTGCTTCAAAGCTGGTATTTGCTCTCCGATAAACAAATGCTTCTGCCCACTGCTAAATAGCCATATATTTACCATAACACCGTACATGTCTATGAACACACACGCATTCACATATACATATGTGATACATATTAGGCCTCTGCAAAGCGCCTAGTATTCACTTTGGATTTGGATTTGGCCAATTCGGGGGACAGCGATTCGATTCGGTGATTCGAATTGCTGTCCCAAATCGATTCAGCCGATTGGTTGGAGTGGTTCTCTGAGACAAGGGTTGTTGAAAAATTAAGTCCACTTCCAGTTTTGCTGCTGGCTCAGCGATCGGCCACTGGGGTCACCCCGTTGGTGATTTAGTGCCCCCCCCGCAGATTTGGGAGGCACCAGTCGCCCCTGCTCTGCACCCTTCCGGTTTCCTCGTTGGTTGGGCAGTACCGCTATTCCTCTCTTCCCCGTCCTCTGCTGTGTATTTTAATCCCCATTGCTGAATTAACTGCTTTCAAATTTAGGCAAAGTTTCGCATTTGATTGTGAAGGCTCCCTGACAGGAAGGGCAAGTGGAACATTGATCATCCGGGGCACTGGTGACAGGTGCTGCCAGCCTCAGGCAAATTGTCACTGTTCTGTGCCCCGGCCTCTGGGAGTGAAAAGTGAAACCCTGCTTATGTGTCACTTCTGGATCAGTGGCGGGGTGGGGGGGCAGTCCTTTCAGCAGGTACTTTTACCTTGTTCCTGTCAGTCAGGCTCTGGCTGTGCAGCCGATGTAGAGGGAATTATAAGACAACAGGCCTAGGTAAGCAGAAAAGAAGTGGAGTCTGTTGCAAAATGGCTGGCAGTGGAACATTTTCTCAACTCAAAGGGTGCTGTCAGGTATCAAGATTTTTATTCAGCCTCCATCATGTTGGTAGCTAAGTGATAGTGTCAGTTTTACTTTCAGTGAGCAGAGACATACAGTTTGCCCAGAACTCCTGGATTTCCCCGTGAAGCTCATGAATTCTTCTTTGAGCTTTACAATTTGTAGAGAGAAGATACCGGGTCCTAAAAGCTGCTTTACTTTGGCAGGGGTGGGCAAGACAAGTATCCGTGGCTTCCCCTTAGAACCTGCAAAGTCAAACAAGAAACCGGGGACACGTTTTTTAACAATAAAGGGTTATTAATCATCCGAACAAACTGCCAGGGGAAATGATGGATTCTTCATTTCTTGATGCCTTCACATCAAAACTGGGTGCCTTTGTGCAAGATGTAGCAAAGGCATGTTCTTGAAGGCAGTACTGATTTGATGAAATTTGATGGTCTGTGGTTATACTGGGTCAGATTTGATCTTGTTCTGGTAATTTTTTAGCATTAAAATGTGAGAAGTTTATAAAAAATAAATCCTGCTAACAGATTTGCCTTGTTTAGATATTATGAAAGAGTTGTACAGCTTATCTCGTCCTGTTTTTAGGCTGTTATAGGAACCTAATACAACAAAAACAGAAGGGTGAATTCCTCACTTTATCAATTTAAACTTGATCAGATCATCCGCAGCTTTAAGTACAGAGGGAGCTATTAAATGCTAAAGCTTCGCATGCAAATAGAGTATTTACATATGGCAAATTTGATCGCTGCAGGCAAAAATGGTGGATTTTCATGAGTAATTATGGTAATTTTGTTTGTAATTGGGTGTACAAATGAACTCAAAGTATAAAACTCCAGTCCCATTTTGTATGCTGAACTTCAGTAAATTTGAGGCTTCAACCCATTTCCAATATGAAAGACCCTGTGGCTGTTGAGATCAAACTTGAATCTCACATAAACTGAAATAAAATCCAGATTTGGGGGAGAAATTAGATAACTAAATCAAGGTCCCATTGTGTGAGATGCTTTAGAAACACAAAGTAAATTAAAATTCCTGCCCCCTAGGGTTTACAAATTCTATAGTTGCTAGATTAATAGACTTTTTTGAATAAATAAATGGATATTAACCAGAAATAGAGTATTTCAGCTAAATCACTTCTTATTCTATGATTTTTCTTAATCTTGTTTAAAATCTCTCACCTGTGACAAATCTATAGCAAATACAATACCATATGCATAAGGTAATTATTTTCTTAGTAGGGCTTAAATGAAAATTTTCTTTCAGTTATATATAATACCACTTGTTCCACCCCTGCTGTACAAGAGGCTGTTAGAATTAAGGTTTCTTTCTTAAAGACTAATTTTCACAAGCCACTGTTTGCTTTGAGCCAGCATCCTATCATCTTTTTTTTATGGTACCACATCAGGTTTATGTATAATTCAATCAATACCTTGGGGCAAACTATTTGATGATTACAATAAAAAAAAATCTCATTTTGCTGTACTTTGTGGAGGTAGTTTCATTATCGCATGTCACTCGGTTACAAGAGTTTATGGGACTGTAACCCCCAAAGGACATTTTAAACATACGCTTTTTATGACGACTAAACTCTAAGATAAACGAAAACATTAAAATAAGATATTGGGATCGTTTCCTTTTGTCTTTGATTGATACGAATTGGGGTCATAAAAGAAAAAAGTCCATTCCCCCTTTTCCTATTCTACAATTTAGTGTATCACCATTGGGCAGATAAATATATTTCCCCTTTTGCATTCAGAATGACAAATGGCGCAGCTGTAGTACAAGGTCTTGCTCAGCTGGAAACTGGAACTGCTTCAGAGCCAAAACTTGGTCACGGGTCACAAAAGGAGCGCTTGACTGGTGAGTACTGAACATGGGGTTTTGTCCTCCCTTCCGACCTTTCCCCACCCAATATTTGAAGTGAATTGATTTATTTGCAGTGGAGGGAAATATTTATGCTCCCTACTAGAAACAAGTTCTGCGTTGCAGGCAAGAGCAACACTTACCCAAGTAATATGAAAATACTGACGATAACGTACCTCCATCATTGGAGGTGTTCAAGAAGAGGCTGGGCAAGCACTGGTCAGGGATGCTCTAGAAGTGGCTATACCTATGATCTACTATGAGTATTTCCAATGCATCTGGGTTTCCTGGTTGCTACATGGGGAAATTTTCCTCCCTTTCGGTTGCTGCACATGTCTGGGGAATTTTTTACACCTTCCTCGGAAGCGTTGGGTATTGACTACAGCCAAGGCTGAGGATTTGATGCACCCTCTGGGGTGCACCAATGCCAATCCATAGAGAAGAATTTGCATTAAGAGCGCTTGGAGAGGAACTCTGAGAGGTGGCAGGTCTTCAACGAGTTGTGTACTATGTGAATCCAGTCATGGGAGAGCATGAGAAAATGAGCACAAAGTATCAGCAGATACGGACCCAGCATGCCTTATTGTTGGGTATGGACTGAGGATGGATTCAGTTTTCCCATCTCAAGCCATGTATAGAAGAACATTGTAGAAAGGCTGTCTGTGTTTCTCTAGCATTTCACTCTTGGGGGCCATTAAGAAGGCAATAACGGGAACAGAGGAGAAGCAAAGTAATATGGCTGGAATCAGAGGGTAGTTTGGCCACAGCTGTATGAGCTCCTTGTTGTTTAGAGAATAGGGATTTAGGAACGAACTTCATCCTCCATAATTCTGCAGTAGCAGACTGAGCCCTTTATGGCTAAGTGTTAGTTATATCACCATCAGGGGAAGCTTTTTTTACCTTTGTAATAAACTAAGGTGGGTTTTATTTTATTTTATTTCTCATTATTTTTTGAACAACAAAATATGTTCATTACTTAAACACAGAAAGGCTGGAGCATGGGAAAATAAGTGCCAAGTGGGAGAAAAAAGATATAAAAAACGTCCTTACACACAGTCAAACAATAAAACTAAAGGGGCGGGGGGGGGGCATATCCACGGAGACACACAAATGTTGCTATCCTACAAGGAAAGACAACAGTTTCAATGAGAAGGCAGATTGAGAAACTGCAATGCTGGGACTGCTTATTTGTCACATGATGGTTAATCATAATAAATTAAGTTTTATTTCAAATTTTGCAACACGCTAACTTAACTCAGCAGGTAATGGGAAGAGCCCTGGGTAGCCAAATGGTGTTTAACTGAGAACAACAACAATTTCCCCCCTGCAGTCTGGCATAAATAATGCATTTGAAATGTGCCTCATTTGAGCAAATTATTCCAGCTGTCTCTTGCTCTAGCTCTTGCACTGGAAACTCAGCAGTCTTGAAATGTATAATTATGCATATGAAGACCCATTCCCCATGAACTGTGCATCCGATCCAAATAATTTCAGGATACAAAAGCTAAATATTCAAAATGATTCCTGCAGGATGTAGTGTGAGTAATGTCCAGGGTACAGTATGTTAAGCCAAGGGTCTGGTTCTCCACTGCATTATGGGCATTCCTGTTTAAGCAAAGTGGGTGTGAAACACCTCCATATTACTATGGCATCACATTTGCACCTACTTTGGCTGATTTAAAAGCCAACAAAAGCCAGGAAACAGTGGATAATCAGGCCCAAGATTATTCACTGGGCAGACAGATGGAAACTGGGATATGCTTGCATGTAGCTTTCTATCAAGTTATAAAGGGCTCAGTTCCATTTTGAGCCAGTGAAGAATAGTTTTGCCACTGATACCAATAGAAGCAGCACTGTCTGCTTAAGAAATACAGCGCTTGGCTGTAAGTATTTGCTGAGCACTAATGCAAAGACATCCAGTCATTAGCAATAATTGCTTTGTGGGCACCATTAGGAAAAAAAATACATACACCAAGAAGGTGCTGACGGGCCATCATATGATAAACATCTGGACATTTCCAATCGCTTCAGTATCCACATGCAATTTTTTTTTTTGTCCTGTCAATTGCTGCAAAATTATCACTGGCTTGTAGTTGTCAGAATGCAATGGGAAAATGCAAGAGATAAAACACATTGACAAATATTTTAATCTTTCTGTGTCAAGAGAGCAAGAGTCTGTCAATGTTAGATGCAGCTGCTGAGACACCTAATACTTGAGCAATACAGCCCAGATTAGATGTGTGGCAGGCCCGTCAGGAAGTGTAAGTAAGCACATTAATAACAAAGCTCACTGGCAATCTGCAGAGGTTTATCCCCCACCCCCCTTTCCAAAAAAAGAGAACCTGTTGGGATATTGCTTTCTTTTCCGCCGGAGATTAGCTGTTCTTTGAAAGCTGGCTGCTTAAAGCCACATTGTCAGGGAGTATAAACGTAAAATATAGTTTTGCTTTGGTTCCCCTCCCCCAACAAAAAAATTAATGTGGCGCAAAGTCATCCTCAGCAGAACTTCCTTTATCAACCGAGTCACAGCAGGGATACATTTGGCCTTATATTCAACTTGAATGAAATAGGCTTTCTTTATTAAAGTACTCAACTGGCTCCTGTTAGTTGAACTTCTCAGTGTCTAATGCGTTTATCTTCACAAAAGCCACATACAGTAGGGAACAGTGGTTATTCCCTTTTAATAGGTGGGGAATGGATGCACAGAGAGACTAATGGATGGGTCCACAGAAGGATGTAGGAAATGCAATGCTGTGAGGTGAAGCACTTGACTTTGTAAGTGTATTCTTGCCCCAGGGAGTAAACTGCCCTAAGTTAGGCACACACAACACACGGGGAAAACGTAGCTGCCATGGACCTAGGATCCCCACAAAGCAGACTGCTGAGTGGACAGTCACCTAAACTAATCGATAAGAAATACTGTGGGGTAGGAGCATCTCAACTCTGCACCTATCTAGGACCTGCAGCCTTATTTGGGGTTGTAGAGCAGCCTCTAGACCTAAACGGATTCATAACCCTGACCCAGTCTTGGAGTTGGGTGTCCCTGTTAGACCTTGCGCAGGATGACATCTCCTGGAGGACTTGGTTATGGTGGTGACTCCTTTTATCAAAAAGCCTAATAGTTGGAGCACTCACCTGGGGCGTGCCCAATGTAGATTGAATTCCCAATGCTGCCTCCTTATTAAAATGATTCGTCTGTAACTATGTGATGTTTGATTGTCACGTTTATGGGGCAGGTTATGCTGGGTATGACTTAGTGGCAGGTTGATGTCTTCAACCCCAGAGGGAGCCCCATGGAGGGCTTGTGCCATTTGTCACCTCAGGGGGATGATGTGCACAAAACTGCACATTCCTATCCTATTTTTTAAATTGAATTCGAATTTGAAAGAAAGCACTGCTTCAAAAGGGGGGAAATAGAAATTTATAAGTATGAAAATGCAGAAATGAAGCATTTTGACTCTTCTGAAATGTCCCCCTCCCCTTCTTTGTTTTTTGCTTCTTTTTCCCCCTCTCCTGATCAAACTGTTTGACAAATTCTACCTGATTATAAAAATACATCTGCTCCTCCCTCTCCCTGCTAATTGCATTTTTGGTGAACTTACCAATCATTGAAACACATCCTACATTGATAGCTTTATATGCCTCCTCCCCTTCCCACACCCATGTTGTGAATGGAGTCCTCAAATCCAGGTCAGGATTTGGAGGGGAGGCAAGTGTCTTAGCCAGTTAAGACTGGACAAATTTGACCTTAACAGGAAGAAAAACCTGCAGCTGGCTGCAGCCAGTGGCTTTTCTTCCTTCCTTTGCCAAATTATCGGATCCTTAGCAGTACGTTTGCCAGTCCAGAAATGTATCGTTCTTTCCCCCACCCCCTTTTTTGCTTCAGGGGTTCTGCATTACCTTTTTGGTGGTTTCTCTGCTCTAGGAATTAGGTGAATAAATCATTGGTGAGGTCAAAAAAGACCAATTATGAAGCAGAACCCTTCCAGAAGCAATGAACAAAAAGCCAACGAAAAACAAATTAACCCAAAGCAGGAGCGCTGAAGTGGACTTGTGCTTTAGCCTGAGATCCTCCTCTCATCTGGCTTCAACAGCACAGAAATACATTCGCTGGAGTAATTCGCAGGCTATCATTTGGGATTTTGTAGAAGCACTCTTTATGATGCACTATATTTTACTTCTGCTAAAACCAAAGCCATCTATGCCAAAGTTCACACGTCTTTAGCATGAGTTGCTCCATGATACTCTGATCACTTTAAGTGATCTTCCAGACTCACCTGTTTTCTTAATTTGAGTGAGACACTTGTACATTAGGCCTTGCAATATCTCTCTATTCGTTTCTGAATCAAGTGCTCACAACGAGCCGGTAGCTGCATGGTTCATCCCCTTAAGGGCCAAGATTGTCTGGCATTTCTTTATTGTTAGCCACCCCTGGAAAGGAAGTAAGTAGTTATAGTCTCAGGCATCTCAGTGACTCCCTTCTGGACGGGAGAAACAGAGCAGCTGCCTCATATGCAGACCAGCAACTGCTTTCAGATCCTGCTTCCACTCATGTCAGTGGAGTAGGAGGTGAATGAAATGTGGGGATAATTCAACTTTTAGAAGTATGTTAATATGAAGGAAGACAGGATTTCCCTATGGGGAAAATGTATCCCGTCACAAGCTGACTGTAACTCATCTATGCAATGCAGTGCTGAAATGGCAAAGGCAATCCTTGAAGGTAGCAGGCAAGGTATTTCCAGGAAAGGCACTGAGAAAGCCTCCTCTGGAATATCATCTACAGTTCTGGTTAAGCAGGATCAGTGGTGAACTCAAACTAAAACAGGCACAGAGAGGGGGTCTTGGGAGTATAAAAATCACAGAGAGCCTGTCTGATGAGGTGGACTAAAAGAGCTAAAAAGTGGCTAGTTTGGCCAAAAAGACACCTGAGAAGGGATATGAATGGTGTTCATTAACATGTTAGAGCCTAGGAGGGAAGAGAATTATTTAAGTTAAAGGACACTATTGGCTTAAGGAAAAAGAAATGGGGATAATCTGACCATGACTCAAGTTGTTCTGGAAATTCAAAGAAGGTTGCTATCCATCAGCAGGCTGAGACAGCCTCCGGGACAGCCTCTGAGTGGGAATAGCAGAGGCAAAAAAAAATCTAACTTTTAAAAGATCAGGTATGCCCAGACCGAACCCAAAAGATGTTCATCTAACTTGTACCTAGACCACTTCCAAGCAGGAGATGACACAACTCCTCTAGGCAGCCAGTTGCAATTTTTCAGCACTCTCACAACAAGAATTTTTCCCAGTTATTATGAAGATCCCATATGATCCTGCATACTACATGCACCTAAAGAGGACATGCACCTTGTTTTTGGAAGGCAGAACGTAGACAAAAAGATTTTTTTTCCCACTCATGACCCAGAGCTGGCTTTTCCCTGGAGATGCAGTGTTGCAAGGTGGCTTTCAGCTTCTTTTGGGATAGGTTGTTAGCCGTGTTCGTCTAAAGTCTGTTATAAGGCAGGGTAGATATGCAATTTAACAGATTAACAAAGTAAGATCTATCTATCTATCTATCTATCTCTTACCTGTTTAATCTGTTAAATTGCATATCTGCCCTGCCTATATGTATATGTATATGTATATGTAGAGAGAGAGAGAGTACACACGCTATGCAGGCAAGAAACAGTATTAACCATTAATGTGTCATTGCTCACAGCACATTATAACTGTAACACTGCTCAACATGCCACAGATTTAGTATGGACTAGGTGTAATGCATAACTTCACCCTGGAGAGTAGTGGGTAGCCATCTTGCAGCAATGTGGCCATGCTTGTATTCCTCCATGCTTCTACTCCAGGGAAGATCAGGTTCCCACTTAACACACACACTCCAAGTCTGGAGGCTGATTTGGGGTGGGGGGAGGCATGTGTGCTATGTGAGTAAATGTGGCATCTGCTTTCCAAACGATTCTTTCCTGATCATCAAACGGATTCTGTTCTTGTCCTTCTCCTTATGCTCATGGAGAACGGTTGATCATTTTCTCTTGTATAACAACCCATTACATCTTGGAAGACTATTGCCATGTTCCTCCTTTGTCATCTTTTTTTCTAAACTAAACAAGCTCAATTCCTTCCACTTTTCCTCGCTGACATGTTTTCTCACCTTCCATTTTCTACTACTCTTATATTTCTCATTGCTCACTCCAGACTCTCTCCATTTTGGTGACATTTTTCTTAATGGGTACTGCCTGAAACTGGACACTGTATTCCACCAAGTGTCTTCACTGACATTGAGTAGAGCAGAATAATTGCTCCCCTGACTCTCAGGTTGGTATATCTCAGAATGAGAGTCACCTTTTTTTTTGTTACAGCATCATGTTTTTACTCACGTTTACTTTATGATCCACTATACCCTGTGGAATTTTTTGGCTCTCTCTCTGACTAACCAGGTACCCTCCATTTTGTGCAATTGATTTGCCCTTCCTGTTTGCAACACTTTGTCCTTATCATTAGTGAATTTCATCCTGTTCATTTCAGACCACCTCCCTGATTTGTCATCATCCATTTGGATTCTGAAGTCATTTCCCCCTGTGCAAAATAAGAACAGTTAGTTAGCAAACTGTCTTTTTATCTCTATGTCTTGAAGGATGTAACAGTATGATTTCTAATGAATTCTGAATTTCCTGTCATTTTTCATTGTAGGCCAGTGTTGAAGTCATTGTCATCAGTGAGAAAACTCATTTTGATACTTCAGTTAAGACGATATTTTGTCCTAGTTTGATTAAATGTTAAAATTTGGGCAAACTTTGGTATCATTTTGTAGGGGACTTGTATTCATATTTTTCTGTTGAAAACATTCATGGGAGGCAAAGCTGTTAAATTTGTTCAGTCCCATCATAGCTTCAGCATAATGGCATTTCAATAAAAAAATGAAGTTAATTGAATTTCCTTTGTCAGCCTGAACTGTAATTTTGATCTTTCTTCTCCATAAAAATGTTCCCAGAAGTCTCAGGAGATGAGTAGACGGTCTTATACAAGCTCAGAGAGCATCCATGTATTATCTAATTGGCACTAATATTTTTTAAAGGTCTGGAAATTGGAATTTTAATATGCAATAATCACACAACTACTGAGTTGATAGCTTTCTCTTGCAAGCATCACCTTATTGCATTGGTAGACTAGTTTTCAAAACATCATTATAACTCATATTTTCTCTGGCTGGAAGCAAATCAACATCTATCTTGCGTCCATTACTCTAAAAGAATTAAATATCATTTTTCAACAGGAAATAATGGTCAGGATTAAAGTCAACATGACTAACCTCACTGTTTTGTCTGAAGATACATGATTATTTTATTGTGGGAAGTATAAGCATCCAACTTACTGTTATCAATCTGAGGTTATATTGCCTTTTTAAAAGTGATTAGATTATGCAGGATTTGGAAGAAAATGCATTTGTAATGATGAGAAATGAAAACTTGTGGGAAACCATTTTGGTAACCAACTTTTTTTGGAAGATCTATGGTGTACAGAAGGGATCTAGCTTTCACTCATTCACTCACCATAGAAGACCATAAATATTATTTGTCCTTAGTCCGTGTGTCCTTCATTCATAGATAATATAACCCACTGGGGTTCTGATACTTGAATTCATTTTTGTCAAGCAGTTTTGGAGATGTTTAAAATTCAGGCTAAATTTGTGTCTAGATTCACAATACCTCCTCCCAGACTTTGTTTTTAAAGGGTAATAACTTTTTATGAATGGCTCAAATCCAGGCTGTGTTTTGCCTTTGTCACAGTTGAAAGGGTAAATTGGAGAAAAGGTTCTCTCTTTAGCCAAGTCTTGCCCTTTAGAAACATCTGTGCAAGCACTAGGGGCCAAAATGTAGTAAGATTTGTCTGACTGTGAGCTAGAGGCATTTACATATCACTGTACATTATAAGCTTATCTTGTCACAAAGTAGTCATTGGCATAGAGAGGAAGATGATGCAGTTGTTTGTTCTGAGGCTAGTTTGGGTCCCTGCCCAGAGTTTCTTGAGCAAGTCATTCATTCCTTGTACCTAAATTTCCCTTCGGTTAAAAGAAAATAATAGCCCTGCCTGAGGAAGATGGTATTAAAGACTGTGAGAAACTTACAGAGGCATAACTAATAAGATGTGTGGCCTGGGCACCCCGGATGCACGCTCTTGCTCCCCCTTAATAGTCCCCTCTGCCCCCAAAACTGTTGGGCATACTCCTGCCCTCTTAGGGGTCCCATCTGCTGGTGACCTGCAAGTCCTCTGTGCTCTGTAGTGAGGGCTACTCTCTGCTGCCAAAATATATGCTAAGAGACTATTTACAGAACCAAGTTTAGTTGCAACGGGGGGTGAGAGAACAGGTGGGGCACTGAAGAAAGGAGTGCAGGGAAATAGTTACAAGTACTGTAGGGCTGCAGGAATACAAGCTGGGAAGGAAAGCAAATAGAGGGGACCATTAGGGATGCAAGAGTGCACATCAGGTCTGGGAAGTGCTGTGCAGAGCAGGTGGGTACAGGGGAGCCTGAGGGTGCACCCTCTATGTATTGAGGGTGCCTGCCTCTAAGTCAATGCCCTGGGCTCATGCCCCATTTGCCCACCCTTTGTTGTGCTGCCAGGGATTTGGTTAATGGATCTGGCGTAGGAAGTCATTGAGAATCATCTTTCTTAGACACTCTGTTCTGATGGGTGGACAAAAGCAAGGCTCTCATCATGGTGATGACATGTGGGCCTGTGGGGTACTGAAGCGAGAGGAAAACGATGAGCGGCCAGTGTTGAGGTACTAGATACAAATAACCAGACACAATGGGTGTGCCTGCACATCACCCTACGGTGATGTAGTGACATGCTACACTGCTGTATGGCGTGCTACAGTGATGCAGCGATCACGTGGGTCTACATGTCACTGTAGTGGCACACTCCCTGCTTAGAACGCACCGCTATGAAGATGTAATGGGGAAATCTAAGATGCACCACCTGTGCAGCACAGTATGGGTGGTTATTGCACCACACTTTAATACTTCCCAATGGAAGTACTAAAGCACGGCCCCATAGTAATGTCACCGTATGGCGACATGTAGATATGCCAGAATCTCAATAAGCGCCTGGAGGTTGCATGAAGCGATCCTTGATGCCCCATGCAATTCTCTGAGTCTATCATTCCTTGTTGGTCAGGCAAGTCTTGAATGCCATCAAGCCAGTGAACTGTCTAAATGCAATAATGATATAAGGAAGTCTATAGTCACTGACAAATGTAGAGCAAAGTGTAAGAATAAAGCCTTTCAGGGAGACCAAAACAATTTCATCAGAGGTTAAAAAGCACACCCTTACTTTTGGCCTAATATACACTATTTTTCACTCTTTATTTTTTATTTAGTTGGTTATTGAGATGGTTATGTAGTGCTATTCAATTTATCTGGGATATTCCAGTCGACAATGAGGCCCTGGAGTGATGAAAGAGCCTTGGAGTTGGGATTAATATTGTATTTCATATTAAAAAAAAAATCTCCCTGTAATCTATCTACCTCAAGAGCATCCTAAAGAGAGAAGCTTCTGTCAGCTTCTAAGTCCTGGGCTCTGGCTTAGAGGCTTTTCAGTCTAAAACCTGTAAATGCAACTCAAAAAGTGACAGAACAAGGAAGTGTCTCCGTGAAGAGGGGGTGGGGGAAAGACTCGTCCATCTGGTAGGAATGGCTCTGATATATTTTTCTTTAGCTCGTGCAGTTCTGATCCACCTGATGGGCATGTTAAATATTTTACAAACCTTTAGAAAATCCTGCTGCGATACTTTCTTCCCCCTTTTTTTTTTAACCTAGGGGTATCTTGCTATGGCTTTCATACGATTCTGTTCGTCTCTTTGTCCTTTCTGTAAAGCGACAGCAGGGCAAATTCAGCTTTCAGTTATACCACGCATCATTGCAGTGGCTTCCAGGGAGTTACTCCAGGTTTATGACAATTGGCCAAATCCTCAATTTTTGCATATTAACACAACCCCATAGGCTTTTGTGGAACTGTGCCAATTTACATGAGCTGAGAGGTTCTGGTTTCATGGCTCTCTCCCTTCCTTCTGTCCCCACAAATCAGGACATTTTTAAGGGCAGCTGGATCACAGTTATATCAGAGTTTTACCAAAATGACACATTTTCCATGCTGAAATAATCCACAGATGCTCCAGGCAGGGGGCAATGAAGCTGGGGCAGGCTCTCTCCCCGAGTGGATTCTGTCGCACCCCGATGACCGGTGCACCCTTGACCTGCGAGCTTGGGTCAGCACGACCGGCTTGGCGCGAGGGGGGGATTTATGACCAGACAGGTGGATGTTAACGGTGAGCAGGAGTCAGATGATTTAAAGCATATTGTTTACACAGAAAGTTTATTTTACTTACGCTACTGATGTAGTGCAGCATAGGCAGAGGAGTTGATTTATTCAGTTACAGCATGCAGATATCATGTTACCCAGCATTTACAGGGTGAGTAATAGACTTGATTCCGAGCGATTCACATAAGCCGTTGCAGTCTGCAGATTACTGAGAGCTCTTGATAAGAAAGATAATGACAGAGATACATGGGCCGGCAAGACGGGGGTACGCCAGAAAGATTTGGAGGCGGAGAGATAATATTTGTGCACAAACTGTTCTTGTTGATTGTATATGCAGTTCTCTGCTTTGGGCAGAAGTTCTTTCAAAGTTATACTTGGCAAGATAACCAATTATTACATGTCAGGCATGAATAATTAATGAGTTGGCACTTGTGCTCTCTTTGTTTGCTCAAGTTTCAGAAAAAGGGGGGTTATTTTTTTCCTTGGGTGGTACTGGTCCTGTTTGGTCACAGGAGGGCGAGCATAGCACATTATTTAATTTTACAACTTCATTACAGTCAGCTAATCTCGTTACCATAGGTACAGTATCTTTTTTTACGTCATAGCATCTGAGTTGTATACAATCCAAGGTTAACTTCTCTCTCATGTGGGAACTCAAGTGATTTGAAGTGAGGCACAGACAGGGGTGTGTATATGCAGTACTGTTACAAACTAAAGAATAATAGTGTGAGACTACAATTACAGAGTTTGTTGTGTTAGCTTCTGACCTTTTGCCATCTGACCTTTTGCCATCGGCATCTGAAATCAAAGACTTTGATCTTTGACAGATTGCACTATCTCTGGCAGGCGGGAGAAGGAGAATTGTTTTGTAAAGCCAGTTTATGCAATTCCATTTTTTCTTTTCCACAAATGACTAGGTTGCATTGCTGGGTGATATATGTGCTTAAGGTAGTCTGTAAGGAGGGGGACAGTGTGCTAAAAATTACCTGAAACTAGTGTCAGTTGTCATCCCAAGTGATGGCAAGTTCAGGGGTGCACCTCTGGCTTTTGAACTTTAGCATGAAATCCTCTCTCTACATAGGACAAAGCAAAATCCCAGAACAACTGTGTACTTTGTGGGGGGGAAAAATGATTGTGACTCCATGACTCAGGCCTACCCCTGGATCTTTGCCTCGAAACCCTTCCACTGGCTGGTGGTGTTTGGACTTGAACAAATAACTTGGCCTCTTCTTTAATGGGCAAAATCCCTTTTCAGGACCTCTGTTTCATTTGAATGGGTCACTCTTTTAGGATGTGGTGTCTAGATTTCAGGCACTGAGAAGCCTATATGTAGACACTTTCAAGCCTCAAAGCCTTCAGACCTTGGAGTTTGGGCAGTGTGAAACTTGATCTAGTTTACACATCATGACAGCAGAGTCCTTGGAAAGGAATTAACTGAAAGATAGCGTACAGGTGATAGAGATAAAAGTCTACTAAGAGAGCTGAGAACAGCTTGAAATCTGTTCGGCCAACACAGAAAAAAGTTGCTGCTATGAGACAAGAAACTGATAAGAAATAATTTGGGACCATATTCTGATATATGTGATGCCAGTAGAAATCAGGATTAACTCATCTGGATCAGAATATTGCCTACAGCTTGTGACTGTTGCACCATCTAACCAAAAAACCCCTACTCTGAGCACATCTACATGTTCATTAATGTTCTGTAATTACCTGGCATTAAGTTTAGTACCAGCAATGACGGATACTAACTTAGTATCAGCGGTACTGCACATTAGCACAAACGTTCTTTTTATGACGCTAATGCACAGTAAACTAAATCTACTGAGCATTAGCAGGGGTTTTTGCCTGCTGCACTGATATGCAGTTGAATTAGTTGACTGTGCTCAAAACATTTCATGGAAATGAGCCCAATGGCATTGTTATTCCTGCTATATATCCTGTGCTTCCTGCTAGATTTCTAAGCAAATGCTTCCGTAAAGAAACAAATTGTGTAATGCTGGAGAAGCTTCTTTTCATAGAGAACAGCATTTAAAACAAGATTTTAGGAAAAGTATGCATGTGTGTAAACAAGAAAGGGCTTAGTGGCCTGGGTGTAGCATCTGGAAAACAGAAAACAGAAGTTTTACGTCCCCGGTAGTATTCTTACAATGGGCAGTCACATTCTGAAGTATACACACCATTTAACAGCAATTCATGGCTATGTGGGTATTTGCATTTAATAGGGAGAAGAAACTCACAATTGCCAGTAGAAAAAAAGATCATCTTGTAGTTTAGATATAGAAATAAGCCAAATCTGGATTTAATTCCAGCCTTTGCCATAGACTTCATATGAAACCAGAGGAAAGATATTTACTTTCAGATTTTTCAAAGGACATCAGCCAACATGAAGTGCTTTTGAGAATCCCAATCTTTAATTTATCTTTGCCTTCCTCGCATATAAAATATGCATAATGATACTTTCTTTTTCTGTCTCATATATTTAGATTGGAAGCACTTACGGCTAAGAATTACCTCTTCCTCAATATTTTCGTATGGCCTACCACAGCTGGGAGCTGCTGCAGTACAAATAATAATAATATTATGGAGAGAGTAGGAGTCTTATAAATGAAATCAAACTTGTGCAGATTGCGCTAGGCTGAAACATTTCATGCAGGCCGCATAAGTTACTTCATATGTGGGCTGAATCTGTGAACCGCTGCCCTCTGAATCAAATCATCCTCTCTTCCTTCCAGCTGGCTCTCTCGTGCAGTTAAAAGAATGAGTGGGTTTACTTTTTACACGCTGATCTATAATGTGACAAGGAAGGGCTTTGTGATTAAAATGTAAGGAGCTCAGCAAGAGGGGTTAAATCTTTTTTTATTCCCTCTCCTTTGTCACAGAAAATAGATTAATCTAGCAACACTTTATAAGAAGTGGACATTAATTAATGCTAAATTACACCAGAATTCTCTTGGAATCACATATTAACAGCCACGTTAATACCAAAAGGGTTCACCATGATTAATGTTATTGTAATGAATACCAAAGAAATTAATAACCATTTGTCACTTATAATATAGTGTTGCCGATTAATTTCATGCCATTTTCTTTCCTCGTTTGTCATGAGAATGAGGTATTGGAAGTTTAAAGACTAGTATAATAATTTGAATTACAGAGGTATGAGGTTGTCTGGTTTGACCTATTCAGTACTCTTCTGTTTGATTGGTCATTGCTCTAGCCTACTCCCGTGTAACTCTTAAAGGGAATGCCTACTGGTCTGGAATGAGGGATCTGGGCAAGAGGAAGAGTTATTTTAATGCACTTGCCATAATTCACCCCTCTGTATTGGAAGTTTGAATCCTTAGACTATTCATTATCCTGACAAATAGTGTAATGAGTGCAGAAAATGGCAATGCATAAATCCATGCTCATGACAAAGAACATAATGAGAAGAGGAAGCAGTACAAACTAAGTGGTGATCACTTTACCGTCTGGAGATGTTCACGTGTCACAGCGGTGCTTCCCTTCCTTGCCAGCTGATCAGTGAGATTTAGCCGGTAAGAAACTATGGTATATCGGGATTTCTCGCCATGCAAGCCTGGTGCCTACCTTGAAGGAAATTTAATTTGACAGGGATAAAAAGGCTGCAAGGTCCTCAGCTGGACTAAATCAGCAGCGTTTTATTGAAGGCGGACATTATTGGGGTTAAGCGTAAGGTCTGACTAAATCCTGGTGTTCACCTTTGGCTAAAAAGCCATTGGGTGAAAACATGGCCCCAAACAGACGAGTGGCAGATTTCCTTTGACTCCAAAGGGGGAAGTATTTATTATATGGGGAAGATGCATGTCCAATGGCTAGCCCAAGAGTTGGTGACATCCCATGTGCTCCTTTTGATATCAGGCAGCTTATGAACTTCCTTCTCTGCTCCTAAGAGTTACCGGAGGGGCAGTGATTTCCGAAGGTCACTGCCTCCTACAATTCCCCTCCTGATGATGCACTTTTACAGTGCTCTGTAGTCAAGACAGTTTCTCACTGATGCAGTTGAGCTCTTAAAGTTTGTAAAATAGTTTGAGAGTTTTACACAGCAGAATCCATGTAAATGCTAAATATCATTATCAATAGGCTAAACAGCATTGCAGGTTTCCACCCAAAGTTCCACTATTCAGTAATGCTGAATAATTTCATCCAAAAGCTAGCTCACTTTGCTTGGTGTCAGCACCACAGATCATTTTTTGGAATATATAACAACCTTCTGCTGCTATAAAGTGAGAATTTAGCACTTATTTAAACCTTTTCCTAAGTTCCTTTTATTTCCAAGGAAAATCGCACAATAGAAATATATAGCTAGTTAAACTGCATCATATTGGCGGCTATAGAAACCTTAATTTCCTTGACTTTGAAACCTGAAAAACTCAGACTAGTAGTGAAGTAAGGTCTGCTTCTAAACATTCAGCATCGGAAGAAATCAGTGACGCTTAGGGAAACGTGGAAACAATTGCAGTAAGCACAAATGAGAAAACATTAAAGGCGAATCCCTAATTTCACTCCAGTGCTGTATAAAGCAGCCTTCCAGCTCTTCAGTATTCAATCCAGAGTCCTATGTGACCTTCAGCTTTAAAGATGAGAGTCGTATATTTAACTACAGTATTTTTTATTTACTATTGAGGCTGAGATGCAAAACACTTAATCTACATCATAAAAACGAAAGTGGCTGAGTCTGCACTGACCTTGACCACTTTTACTCCAGAAAGTTGATCATTTCATGCAAGTGCAGACCTTCAGCTCCGCCAGATTGGATCCAAATTCACTGCAGTCTTTATTTTTATAATCTGATTTTTTGAGGAATTTGAGAACAGCAGTCTTGTGAGAGGTTTTGTGTATAGACTTGCTTACAGCTCTGGGGTGCTGAGTTAAAAATGATAGGGAGGAGGTTTTGTGAAGGAGTGATGTGCTCTGCTCCGATTGACCTTCAATGGAAATTGAGCACCTAACTACCCTTTGTCAACAGTGGAGTACAGCAATTTGAAGCCTGAAAAATCAACGTGCTACCAGCCCAATCCTTTTCATTAAAATCAATGGCAAAACTCTTGATCTCCTTTCCAGCATTGTGGGCAGGAACTCCATTTCCCAAAACTGACCAATCAGACTTCTTTTGTCTGTGTCAAATGATGCATTTATTTATTTATTGCCTTATAATTTTGAGCAGAGAAACTCATTTACACTTGTGTCCCAAAGTAGTTGTTAAAAGTGTTCCCTAGTCATCGCATCTCTTTGGATGGCATTCCTTGGTTTGCATACTATATCCCTTTTGTTAATACAGTCCAGATGAGAGGTGTGCTTTGTATCATGGGATATATCCACCCTCTTTGGAATAAACTAAGATGCTGCTGGATGCTTGCACAAAATGCTGTGTGCTGAAGCCTTATAAAGTTGCCCTGCAGTACTCGCTCTAGAAAAGCTCTTCCTGGATCAAACTAAAATTTCAGCTGCTCAACACTAGGCAAAGCAGGGCATTATAATAAGGGCTTTAGTATAGATGGAAAGAGCAACATAGTAAAGGTATTATGGTATCTAAGGCTGTGTGTAGATGAAACGAGGGGCATGTGTCCACCACACTTTAAAATGGGTTAAATGCTTTTGTATCACTTTAATGGTGTTAGCGTTTGCATGTGTCGGCAGCGTATTGTGCCTTAAATGACTTTGGGGGCAGCAAGCTAAAACATTTCTGGGGAGTTTTAGTTTGCTGCCGTATGGCCGCAGAGCGGAGTGAAGCACCGGGCTCCGGGTGGCTCCGGGACTGTGCAAGAAGCCTGGCAGCAGCCCAGAAAGGCAGATTTCACCAAAGATAAAAAAAAAAAGCTGTAAGCCTGACCCCCCCCGGGAGCTTGCCTGTCTGCATGAGCTGTGCAGGGACCCAGTCCTTCCCTCCATGGCTGTGGTGCCCCCCAGGACCTCCCAAGCTGGGCACCTGGAAGTGGGTGCCACCTGGGGGGACCCGCCACTGCAGCGGGGGGAAGCACCAGCCCTCACCTCGGAGGTCTACTTCACCCTAAATTGGAGTGGTGTTTTTAAAAACCCGCTGTGTCAATTTAGGAGCCCCATTTCATCTACACACGCCCTAATAGTTCAGATAATATCTTACTAGATTTTAAAAATGCCTATGTGCTGAACTCAAAAGTTTGCAAAGAAGAATTTTTCCAACCATTTGAGTTGATTTAATAAAAGATATCAGATTTATCCAAAGAACCTTGTCTGGCTATGTGCTTAACTCCCATTTAAATGAAGGCTTGGAGCCAATGGGCATAATCCTCTCACTTAGCTGATGACCAAACTGCAGCTTATGCCCAAATCTGAGTTACCCAACTTTGGTGTTAGTGTGATTCTGGACATGGTGTTAGTGTTACCCTGTCTGCACATTTAAATGTCACCATTATAGAATAGGGATATATCTGTAAGCCTCTGGACAGTGATCCTATTCCTTTATTGGGAGCACTTATACACCCAGAAGGCAGATTTGAATTACTCCAACACTTTAGTCAGAAAACTCAGAGCTGCTTGCAAGCTGTCTTTGGCTGTCCACTTGGTGATGTAAATTCTGCTCTGTGTGTTTTAAAAATGCATCACTCGGCACTTTAGGTACTTAAATACCATAATAAAATTGGTAACCTTAGACGCTGAAATGAGTTTTGCCCAAATGATATACCCAAAGTCATGCAGAAAGCAATAGTAATATAGGCAGGAATAGGATCCAAGGAGTCCTGGTTCCTAGGGATATTCTGACTTGAAGCATTCATTCCATCTATTATCTGTCTATCATATTTCTCCCTGGAGGTTGAGGAGAGGAAAAAAAAGCCTTCTGGATATACTTTAGAGTTTGAACTTCATGTTTATGGAGCTACTTTGTCTTACTAAGGTCCTTGGCTATCTGCTTCTCTCTACATAGTATTAGCTGGCAGGTATTTTTCTTTCACTGGTCAAGTCTACATGAGAGGCTTAGTGCACGATAGCCTAATAACACTATGCAGTAGCTTGCTGGGCAAAAACTGCATGAATAAGCTACTGTGCAGTGTTATTAGGCACTGCATGGTAAGTGTCAGAAAAAAAGCCAGCTGTATGCCAGCAGTACTGCACACTGCACATAGAAACTGTAGTTACTGTGCATTTAGTTAGTATTTAATTAAGCAAGTACTACACTAAATGCACAACTACTGTGCATTAATGAATGTGTAGATGTGCCCATGCAGTAGGCCTGTGTGAAACAGCTAGTATTGAGTTCAGATCTGGATTCAGCTGATTTGAATCACTATCCCAAATTGACAGTGTGGGGGGGCTCTGTCCTGAGCCCCCCAACCCACGCCCACTACCCCAACCCTCCCATGGCTGCCCCACCCACTCCAGCTCCAGTCCTTTTAAAAAAAAAAAGCCCTGACAGCTTTCAGCTGGGCGGAGCTTGGGGGGCTCCTGGAAGAGCCCCCCCACAGCATGGGGCACTGGGGGGCAGCAGAGATTGCCCCCCCACACCTGGCAGCTGCCAGTCACTGGGAGCTTTTTTTTTAAGAGCCAGGAGCTGAGGCTGAGCGGGGCAGCCTTGGGGTGGGACTGGGAGAGCGGTTGGGGGTTAGGGGGGTGCTCAGTGCAGCTGGGGGAGCAGGCATGTGATGGGGCCTGGCAGGGGTCCCTCATGGTCTCGTCTCCCCTTCTCCAAGTTCCCCTCCCCCACCCCCTACCAATTAGCATGGAGTCTGGGTCCAGTTCCCTGCTACTGCCAACAGGGACTGCCCGAAGCTCTCTGAATCTTTTCTGAATTGATCTGGAGAGCTTTGAATCAATTCAGACCTTTTAACTGGTCCTCTGATTCGATTCAGATTCAGAGATTTGGCCACCGAATCCGGCCAAATCTCCTCCGAATCAAATCAGCACCTGAAGCTTGACATAGCCCTACCACCCAGCACTTTCTCTATTCTCTGGCTGGGGCTTTCAGCTTAGTGTATATCACCACTTGTTGTCTGAGCATGGAAAATCATTTTATGGGAACATACCATGTTTTTTCCAAAATTAAAGCTTCTTTTAACCACTGCTTTTGGATGTAGGTGTGTCTTTCCCTCTCCCCTCTTACAGTTGTATCTTTTTTAGATCTTAGAATAATTTTCAGTGTCTGGATTGGCTGGATAAATTTTGCATCCGGGAATACTTGTGTCAGTTCATAGTTCATCCATCTAGAGGAGTAGAAATGCAGGCAATCATTAGGGCCACCATGGCATGTGGGGGCAGTGGTGACTTCTGGCTATTGCCCTGCTGCAGGTGTGATTGCCCTGGTTAACCCACAGTAATTATGCTGCTGCAAAAATCTCTTTTTTTGTAGTCACACTCATTTGTCTTCCTTACTCTGTTAAATGTTGCTTTTAAAGGTTCTCCCTGTTGTATGACTGTTTTCAGGCTGTTTTCCTCTGTATTTTCACCTACCGTTTTGGGATGGGCTTTCAAAACAATGAGTACTAACTCCTCCTTGGGTCTCTTCTTAGGGTGGATTCCTTGCTACTACATGGAAGATGAATCCAATTCAGTGTAATCTGCTAAGAGACAAGCAAGCTAATTACTTAATCACTGGAGCTGCTCAAACAAATCATATAAAAAAAGATGGTGGTTCTATTTTTATTGCTTAAGTCAGCTTTTCAAAGTTTCAGCAATTTTATATGGGGTCAAAATCCTGAGAAAAGTCATAGAACACATACAAGCACATTATGTGATATGTCCCCTTCATATGAGAGAATAACAGTTTATTTTCATGAAAGCAGTAAAACCTAGAGCCAATAGAGAGCTAAGCCACCCAAGTCCAAACCTGTCCATAAGTCCAAGCTCCCCCCTCCCAATCAACTTCTACCCAACCTTGATTTTATTTGATTTGGGGTTCATTTGACTAGAGTTATAGCTGTGCATCAGCACCCAGCTGTCCCAGTCTGGGCAGGCTGGATAATTTTGCTTAATTCTGACTAGGATCCAGAGATGAGGTATTACTTTTCCTAACCCCCCAGAAAGGATCAATCTAGTAGGTATTTCTGAGCATAAATGCACTTTCATAGATTTCATAGATTTTCATAGACATTAGGGCTGGAAGGGAGATCATCGAGCCCAACCCCCTGCCCAAAGGGCAGGAAGTCAGCTGGGGTCATAGGATCCCAGCAAGATAAGCCTCCAATTGACTCTTGAAGGTGTTCAATGTAGGTGCTTGAACCACCTCCGATGGCAGGCTGTTCCAGACCTTGGGGGCTCGGACAGTAAAGAAATTCTTCCTTATGTCCAGCCTGAAACGGTCTTGCAGGAGTTTGTGACCGTTCGACCTCGTCATCCCTTGGGGCGCTCTGGTGAACAGACGTTCCCCCAGATCCTGGTGGTCACCCTTGATAAATTTATAGGTGGCCATCAGATCACCCCTGAGCCTCCGCTTTTCCAGGCTAAAGAGTCCCATGGCTCTCATCCTGTCATTGTAAGATCTGTTTTCCTGACCTCTGATCATGCGCGTGGCTCTCCTCTGGACTCTCTCAAGCTTCTCCACATCCTTTTTGAATTGTGGAGCCCAAAACTGGATGCAGTACTCCAGCTGCGGCCTCACCAAGGCCGAGTACAAGGGGAGAATCACGTCCCGGGATTTGCTCGAGAAGCATATATGGATGCAAGCCAGAGTTTTGGTCGCTTTACTAGCTGCAGCATCGCATTGCAGGCTCATGTTCATCTTGTGGTCAATGATGACCCCCTAGTCTCTTTCTTCTGTAGTGCTATCCAACGTAGCACTGCCGAGCCTATAAGGATGCTGTAGGTTTTTCCTCCCAAGGTGGAGAACCTTGCATTTTTCGGTGTTAAACACCATGAGGTTCTCATCCGCCCATTTGCTGAGCTTGTCCAGGTCAGCCTGCATCACCCACCTATCTTCTGGCGTGGATGCTTTGCCCCAAAGTTTGGTGTCATCGACGAACTTGGCTAGTCCACTCCTGACTCCAATATCCACATCATTAATGAAGATGTTGAACAGTATGGGTCCCAGGACAGAGCCTTAAGGGACCCCACTGGTCACAGGGCACCACGATTAGTGACTGCCATCGATTACAACCCTCTGGGTCTGATCACGGAGCTAGTTTCCCAGCCAGCGGATCGTGGTGGAGCCAAGGCCACAACTGCTCAGTTTGGCCAAGAGGTGATCATGTGCATTTTCCCTTTGCAAATAGTGGTGGTGCCCTTCTTTTACTCCTCTTATAATAGTCTAGTTGTAAAGTGGACCTGGGAAGTGGGATACCTGAGCTCGTGAGAATCCTACACTCAAGTGAAGGTTGGAATTACAAGCATGCTGCTGAGCTCAGCATTTCCTATGAGCTAGCTTTAGTCTGCTCCCTGCCCAACATATGGATTTTTTAAATACCGCTTTCCGACATGCCTCCATGTACTGCATAAGAAGCCTAGGTGCTAGAAACCTAAAATCATAGAAAATTAGGGTGAGAAGGAACTTCAGGAGGTCATTTAGTTCAGCCCCCTGCTCAAAGCAGGAGCATCTCCAACTACATTATCCCAGCCAAGGCTTTCTTTAGGCAGGTCTTAAAAACTCCCATGGGGAGTCCACAAACTTTCTGGGTAACTTGTTCCAGTGTTTTACCACCAAAAAAATCTTCCTAATATCTAACCTAAACTTCCCTTGCTGCAACTTAAGACCATTGCTACTTTTTTCTGTCATCTGCCACCACTGAGAACAGTCTAGCTTCATCCTCTTGCAAACCACCCTTCAGGTACTTGAAGGCTGCTACTAAATCTCCTTTCAGTCTTCTCTTCTCCAGACTAAATAAGCCCAGTGCCCTTAGCCTCTCGGAGGTCATGTGCCTTTTCTGCAGAGCTGCTGTCCAGCCTGTCAGCCCCCAGCCCATACTGGTGCATGGGATGCTTGTGTCCTAAGTGCAGGACTTTGCACTTGAAGTGTATATTAGGTTAGAATCTGCTTGGGGTCTCAGGTCCAAATGCTGTTAATGACTCATATAAGCAGACGTGACAAAAACTGTATGTCTCACACATTTGACACCCAAGCTGATGACATCCCTTGGCAAAATAGAGATGGACATTCATTTATTTACTGGTATGCTCATACTGTGGCTCTTACACTTTAGGTCTACAGGGCAGGATGGGAAAGCCCTATGATTCAAACCCATGTCTTTTACAGGGTCTTCCAAAAGCATTGTCAAACTTTATGCAGAGACCAGCAGCAAGTCCAGGGACATGTGCAGGCTTTCAAGGGTTTGCTGCAGTGTGCTGTTCAACTGTGGTAATTCACATACTTAAAATGTTAATATTTAAAAGTTATCCCGGTGTGAGCAAGCGATGGAATTAACTCTTCTCTGCCACCAAACCAGAATAAAATGAATATGGCAAGAAGGGGAAAGCGCGTAGTTAAGGCAATGATTAGAAACCACTAATTCCAATGTGATAAATTGAAATAGATTCATAAGGTTAATATCAATTCCAGAGATTATAGACCATTTTATGAGATGTGCTATATAACGTTTGCTCCTGTCCCCAAATTTATGATCTTTACCAGGGATTTGAAGCAAAACACTGCAGCGATTGGATTGTAAAGGTCAATAAAAGGGGAAAAAAGAAAGAAAGAGAGCAGGGGGAAATGGTGGAGGATATCTCTATCATTCTGTTTGTGACACTGTTATTCTACCAATTAGGTAGCAATGAAGACAATAAAAGGAAAGCAACTGTGGAAAATGAAAGTTGCCCTTTATCAAGAGAGAGATTTTGGATTCTAAAAGCCTTTAAAGTGGGAAAAAATAAACAACCTAATAAGTCATGCAAGACCACATAAAAACTAGGCATCTCATTAATCTACGGGGTTTTTGCTTTAAGGTGAAAGAAATCCTTCTGTGTTTACGTGCAAAATCAGAAAGGTATGTTGACAATATTGTATTGCAATTACAATTAGAAATAGAATCCCTAATAGTCCTCCTTCATCTGCTGGTCCACATCCTGCTGTGACATCTGGCCCCATAGAAAGGGGGGAAAAGCTCTTCCAATTGCAGAGATTTTGTCCTGTGGCTCATAATTTAGTTGACTAAAATGATTAGGGTCATGGAAGACCTCTCAGATGAACTGAGGTGTTTCAGGATTGTTTTCTTTAGACAGGGGAAGAATGCGAGGGGCCATGATAAAATCAAAGATGAGAAGATGGGTTAGGAGCTTCTGTCCTCCATGCCTCATTCTATAGGTGGAAAGAAAAAGAAACTGGAAAATAGGAAATTTATATCTGATTAAATTAAATATCTTTTCCCTAGTAAGCCTATAGAACTAGGGGCTGGACTGGATGATCCTCCGGGTTCCCTTCCAGCCCAAATGTCTATGAAATCTATGAACTCATTTCCATGGATGCCCTAGTGACCAAGAATATAGCAAGATTCAGAAGTGGAGTATTTGTTTGGTTACTGAGAATAACCAGATATTTATATAAGAGTTTTTAATTGATAATGAAGCCTCATCCCTTAGGCCTGAAGTTACTGGGATTTAGGATGAGGAAACACACAGTAGATTACTGTGTAGTTATGTTGCTCTTTTAACCTTCCCCTGAGGCATAAAGTGCTTGTCACTCTCTGTTGAGTATAGGTGTTATAGGGCTTAGGTCCTCAATGAGTTGACATCTTCCCTGTGTGCCCTGCCTGGCTGAGGAGGCACTGGGTGTTGATTTCTCACCTGCCATGACTTTGATGCCCCCCCGCACCTTTTTTTTAATTACGTTGGAGTTGGTTCCATGGGAAGATCACCTTAGACTGCCAGGTGAGACCTCTGTGGGGCTCCTCCTCCTCTATACCCCACCCTTACCACGTCATGACCATTTATCCACACAGCTACACAGGGGGCAGCCTCTACTGTCCAATGAAGGGCTGTTGTACTATGGCCAGGGCCTAAAGAAAACAAAATCTGGGACCCGCAGTCAGCCCTAGAGACCAGCACTCTGGTAGGAAACTGTCCCTCTAAGTCCAGAGCCTCTGTCCATCCCTGCCTAGCAGCAGGAAATTAGCTTCAGTCCCAGGAATCCAAACAGAAAAGAAAAGAAAAGAAAAGAAAAGAAAACAAAGAACTAGGAGACTGTGGCGTGGACACCTACACAGTCATATGGATCACTAATTGGCTGGAGGTCCACACCCAGAAATAGTCCCTTTGGGCTTTGGAGGTCAATCCTACTCTCCCAGAGAGCTGAGCCCACTAGATCCTCCCCCTTCCCCTCTCTGGCACCTGCTCTGTGGCAGTGGCGGCAGATCAGCTTCATCAATGTGATCCTTAAGCTGCCACAGCATGGATTCCTTTAGCAGTGGCCCTCCAACCACTTGTACCTTTCTCCCAGTGCCTCAGCACTGCTGAAAACTGCAGGAAGGAATTGGAGAGAGAGTTTCATAGTTTCATAGTTAGTAGGGTTGGAAGGCACCTGAGCAGGCCATCAAGTCTGACCCCCTGCCATGGGCAGGAAAGAATGCTGGTGTCAAACAACCCCGGATAGGTGATTGTCTAGCCTCCTTCTGAAGACCCCCAGGACAGGAGTGAGCACCACTTCCCTTGGTAGTTGGTTCCAGATCCTAGCTGCCCTGACTGTGAAGTAGCGCCTCCTGATATCTAGTCTGACTCTACCATCTGCCAGCTTGTGACTGTTATTTCTTGTCACTCCTGGTAGCGCTTGGGGGAACAGGATCTCTCCTGTTCCCCGCAGGTCCCCCTGGTAAGTTTATAGATGGCCACCAGATCCCCTCTCATTCTTCTCTTGTGGAGGCTGAACAGATTCAGATCCCATAGCCTCTCCTTGTAGGGTCTGCCCTGCTGCCTCCTGACCATGTGAGTAGCATCCTTTGGACCCTCTCCATGTTGTCCACATCCCTCCTGAAGTGTGACACCCATGTTGTCCACATCTCTTCTGAAGCGGACTCCAACTGTGGACTGACCAATGTCATATAGAGGGGGAGGATCACCTCCTTGGACTTGTTTGTGATGCATCTGTGGATGCATTACAAGGTGCGGTTAGCCTTACTGACCATGTCCTCACATTGGTGGCTTATGTTCATCTTGGAATCAGTAGTGACTCCAAGATCCTTTTCTGCCTCTGCACTGATGAGAAGGGAGTTCCCCGGCCTGTAGGTATGGTGCTGGTTCTTCCTCCCCAGGTGCAGCACCTGGCACTTGTCAGTGTTGAATCCCATCCTGTTCTCATCTGCCCACCCCTGTAAACAGATCTAGTTGTAGCCTGTCCTTCCCATCTAGCACACCCACTTCTCCCCACATTTTATTGTCATCTGCAAATTTGAACAGGGTGCTTTTTACCCCCTCGTCCAAGTTGCTGATGAAGGTGTTGAACAGTGCAGGCCTAAGGAACAAGCCCTGAAGGACCCCACTGCCCCCATCCCTCCAGGTTGAATAAGACCCATCCACCACCACCACTCTCTAGGTGTGGCTCTCCAGCCAATTAGTGACCCATCTGACTGTGTAGTTGTCCACGCCACAGTCTCCTAGTTTTTTAATGAGATTGGGGTCTGAGACAGTGTTGAAGGCCTTCCTAAAGTCCAGAAAGACTATGTCCACCATGGCACCTTCATCTTAGGATTTTGTGACGTGGTCGTAGAAGGCCACCAGGTTGGTCTGACAGGACCTGCCTCTGATGAACCCATGTTGGTTGGCCCTAAGCATAACCTTCCCCACTGGCCCCTCGCAGACATGTGCCAGGATAATTCTCTCAAAAAGCTTACCCAGGACCAAGGTAAGACTAACTGGCCTATAGTTTCCTGGGTCCTCCTTTCTGCCCTTTTTTGAAAATGGGAACCACATTGGCCCTTTTCCAGTCCTCTGACACAATGCCAGAGCACCACAAGTGCTCGTAAAGCCGTGCCAGGGGTCTCACAATGACCTCTGCTAATTCCCTGGGGTGGAGATTGTCCGGACCAGCTGATTTAAATACATCCAGGATTCTAATTATTTTTTTTCACTCGTGGTTTCTGGTGCTACTATAATACATGAATCCATAGATAAACTGGGTGAAGAAGGAACCTTTTTATTAATAATATAGTCTAACTTCCTGTACAGTACCTGCCACAGATTACAGCCTCCAATGTCTGTGTCAAGCATGCACAACCTGCTTAAGCCAGATCTTATTTTTATACAGGCACCTGGTCTTGATTTAAAGACTTTGAGTGACAGAGAATCCATTGCATCCTTGGATAAGTTATTCCAATAATTTATAACCTTCAGGGTTAAAAGAGTGCACTAATTCAATACTCTTGAATTTTTCCACAGGCAGCTTCCAACCACTGGAATTTGTTTCTCTTAGATTAAAGAGGTGACTGTCTGAAATCTCTTTCCCATGTCAAGTGATCAAGTGATCTCTTAACCTCCTCTTGGTTAAATGAAATAGATAGAACTTCCCTTAATCTCTCACTGGAGGCATGTCTCCCAGACCTCTAATCCTTCTTTTTTAAACCCTTTGCAATTTGTCAATAGGCCATTTAAAGTGAGGACACCCAAACTGGACATGCTCTTCTAGTAATAATATCACTAACGCTGCACACAATGGCAACATGAGGCGGCATTGCCTTTGTATAGAGCACTCTCCTTCTCCTTGGTATTGTCCCACTTAAACATCCTATAGGCACCCGAGCTCTCTTAACTAAAGTAACCTGCTGGGAGCTTGTTCTACCTTCCTAGCATCATGCCATATTCCTTTCCAGGATCATTATTTCCCAGAGTGGACTTCTGGCACTCTTATTCCTGATTTAATTGTTCAGATGAGACTAGTTTATCAAACAATCAAAGATATATATTTGTGAATGTTTACAGCTGTTAACAATACTGAGAGAAAGGTGTATGTTGTTGGATTTAGCGCTGATGTAGGGTTCAAGAGATGTGCATTTTATTCCAGTTTCTGCCACAGGTTTCCTATATGACCTCAGGCAAATCACTTCATTTTTATACCCCATTTTCTTTATTTAAGCAGAAATAAGGCTAATGATAATTTCCTTTTCCCTGTCTTAGTTTATGTTGTCTATTTAATGAAAAAAGAGGTTGCAAGCAGGGGAAGTGGCTCACAAAAAGGGGTGTATAAAGGAAGTAGAGGATAACAGAAACTGAATATTGATAGAGTAATACTTTAGGCAATCACGACTGGAGTCTGGGCTTATAGTTTGTAAGTCGCTACATCATTAAATCATACTTTTGTATATATTGAGCCCTATTTTAAGGTTAGATATGTTTTGCCTGTGCAGGCCGTCTGTTGGAAAGCCACTTCAGAACCTCAGTCCTCTCATGGATTAAACTTCCTTTTCATTCCTAAATTAAATTCATGTCCAGTTCATACCCATTTGTACTTCCATCATTACTTCCCTTTATTAGTTTTTCTCTCTCCCTGTTGCAAGCCATCAGATTTATGCTGAGATGTTCCCATTCCTTCCTATTTTCCTGGTCATGGTACAGATTACGAACTTGGTGTTCAGACCTGTAAAACTATGTAGCATCATCAATTTATACATGATGGGAAAAAATGTGAATTTTGGTTACATAGAAGTGGAGATGACTTTTGGAAATGTGTATGCAGGTTATTTACTGCTTAATACACAAATCAGTCCAATTTCTTCTCCCTCCTGCTAGTTCCATATGAATTATCTCCCTCATCTTCAGTTTCCTTTCTCTAAGATATGGTGGCATTGGTATTTTATTTTATTTTCTCCCATACCTTGATTGCTTCCAGACAACAGACCAAATACAATTATGCTCATGTTCCATTGCAAATCAAATGCTAGAACACTAAAATTTGGTCTGAAGGGCAGTATCTAAGTTTGAAAAATATTAGATTTAGTGTTAGTACAATTGGTTTAAAGAAAACTGTTCTCTCTGTGCGTATGTATAATTTTGTAAAAAAAAAAAAAAAAGAAGGAAAAAAGAAAGCACCTCCAGGCTTTGCTAGTGGAGTAGAAGAGAAATTTGGGAGCCAATAAGATTTACTGCTAGGCTATTTTACCCAGAATATATTTTGTCAAGTGCTTTATGCTCCTTTTAAAATAAAAAGGTTTATGTAGGAATGCAAAACAGTATGCTGGAAAGGAAGAAAGGCTTTCAGTTCTACCCACCTGCATTCCCCTCCTGACATCCATTAAGCAGAAGTTTTCATGGAACCCGTCAGTGTTAATTACTGAGAAAAAAAAAATCTTCATATTTTAAACCTAGACTCTCTTTCTAGCATCTAAGCCCTACCTACAAGGAACAGAAATAACTGTTTCTCTAATGTTTACCTCTTCTCCTAGGTTAGGGTAGAAAAGGTCACAAAAATGTTGCATAAGCACCCATGTCAGAGCATCACGCATTGGTCAATGCAGAGTTGCTTTTGCTTTTCCCCTTTAGCTTCTGTGAGTGCTGTGAGGAAATTGCTGTCTTTGAGCGTTTATAGGTGTGCTTCGGAAAGCAGGGGTGGAGTGCTTTAATTAGCAAGCCACGCTAATTAAAAGCATCCGGCCATCACATGTATCAGCATCTCGGTACCAAAAAATGGTGGTGGGGCACTTTAAATTAAAGCTCGCTTGAGGAGTTTTAGTTCAAAGGGCCCCGCCACCATATTTTGGTGCGGGAACGCCGATACACATGACGCTGGAGGTTGCTGGAGTGCAGTAGTTTTCACAGTCCAGCAGACTTCATTAATTGAGTCTGCTCTGATGTGCAGCACATAGGAGCAGCCTTCCTGCATGTCTATAGGAGCCCCTTGTTTGCAATCAAGTGTTGCTATTGGCTGTCAAACAGGTGTATTGTTTCATCCTCAACATGACTGGATTTCAGTGGTTGGAGTGATTGCCTTCTGAAAGCTTCTTCAAGGAGAAAGAAGCTTTGAACATGCTAAATACTGCAACTACTGAATTAATGAAGGCACTAACTATCAATGAGGTGATTTTATTGTTTTGTTAAAATAATGATTAAGTATGGGAAATCTTTGGATGGCTCAGGTTTAACAATAGGTAACAGAGAACCTACCCAGTTGGCTAATCTCTCTAAGGCTTTCTTACTGTGCCCATTATTGTCATATATGCTTTTCTGGTTTTATAGAATGATTATAAACCCTTCAGGTACTTTAAAATTCTTAGCTCTAATAAGCCGTAATGATTTAGCACACAACTCATGCTACATGGCAGTGATGGACTGCAACATAGCTATTGAATAATTAGAGAGGACCAGGCACTATCATCAGGAATGGAATTTTGTGTTAACGCAAAAATTAAATCAAAGATTATGATTCATGCAATACCGAAGTCTGAAGTGTAATTTCCATATGATGCACAAACAATGCATATAGTAACACCCTAGGGGTAGTGTTTTACATAAGTCTGCTATCTACACACACAAGAACAGGCTTTTATTTGTGGAATCATTTGGGGACACGAAGTACGATACTAACTTCTGCTGTAGTAGAAGTCCCATAAAATAAGTTTGAGGAATATTTGAAAACATTGAGGCTGATTCTTCACGTTTTCATGTTTGTAAAATTATTTACATTTGTGCAAAGTTAGTACAAACAACTATGATTCTCATTAACAAGCATTTTCCATTTCCTGTGTATCTCTGAGATGCAAAGCAGGACAAGTTCCAACCTACGCTCCTGTGTGATTCAGGTAGATTTGTTTTTGACCCTGAGAAAGAGCAGTGCCAATAACAAAAATAACATCAATGCTCCATTCTTCCCTCTCTGGAAGTAACAAAAGCCTCTGGAACGTATTGTCAAATTGCTGTCAAGATAATGATGGTGTTTTGTAAAATAAACTCCTACCAAACACTCCAATAATTAGATTGTCTTTTTTTTTTCCCCTCCCATCCTTATGTTCCTGTGTACACAATGACATTATTGTTCATTAATTCTACACTCAAGTGTTTGTCATCTCTGGCAACTCTACCCAATAAACAAAACAAAACAATATTTAACAATGAGGAGATGTAAACTGTTTACCAGTGATAACAGCAAAACCTTCAATCAAACCCAATTAGATGGGCTGAGAGCAAATTGCCAAAGCCAACAGCTTGCCAACTTTACTTATAGTTTTGTGTAAGAAGAACTGAAGTTTCATTGCAAGCATCGATGAAAAGTTGGTCATCTTAACAACTCTGGACAGTTGTGATCTCAATTTAATCAAAGAGTATACAGTGTTTAGCTAATGGTAAGGTAAGGTTGGTTATAGCTGGTCACCAGTGCATTTCAGTCATGGTCTTGAGACGAAACTTCAATGGTGAGAGGAGAGTTTAGTGCTTGTAGTATATTTAAATGTTTGCTTTCTTCGGTGAAGTGTTAGCTTTGATATCACGCTTGATATGGTGAAGTTTCAGTTTTAGTATCACCCTTGATGTGACTACTATCTGGTAGAAAATATTCACAGATGTTTAATCATTACTTCTTGGTTTCCAGGGGTAGAACATTTCAATTGCAATGAGTAGCTAGGGTCCTTTTTGTCTCCCCACCTTTGGGTACACAGGTGAGGGGAAAAGGCTAATCACTGGGAACTTGTGTTTAGAAAATTAATCATAAACTGAATTGGGATTCTGCATTCAAAAATGAATAATTGGGTGCAATATATTCAGAACATCTCTTCTTGTTCTAGTTGGTCCTGAGAAGGGACTATGGACACAAAGGACATTTTAAAAAAATCTTGCAACTGCCTATTGGATATAGTCTATGAAGTGCTGGGTCAAGGCTGATGCAGCATTCGGGCACTGATGTACAGCTACAGGCAAACTCTAGTGGTGAACAGGCTACAGGGGTGCTCTTGAGACCAGGAGTTGGCAACCTTTTTGGAGCAGCAGGCCAAAATGATCCAGCTTGGTCTGAGGTGGACTGTGTTTCCAAACCTGCACTGCTGCTTCTCCCTGCTGACATGTACAACCTGCCACAAAATCTTTCTCCCCCTCCCTGCTCTGTTGAAATGCTACTAAATTGCCCAGTTGCCAAACCGTCGTCAATATGAGGACTTTGCAGGCTAGGTGAAATTGCTTGGAAGGACAGGTGTGGTCCATGGGCCATAGTTTGCCCACTCTTGCTCTAGGCAAGTGTGTATTTAACATAGGGTGAAGGATATTAATATTTTTTTCCCTTTGAAGGGAGCCACTCTGACTTCTTTTTTTTGCCCAGTATTATTTTTAGAATTGGAGGTAGGGAGGAAAAGACCAAGGAGCCAGCAAATAGGGGCTGCAAACAGGGTAAGCAGTTTGCAGGCAGTTTGCAGGCCAGTTTACAGATCAGTTTGCTCCCTCCCACACCCCTTTTTGAAGGGAGAGCAGATTAAGAGACCCAGGGAAATGGCTGGTGGACATGGCAATTCTTGAGCCACTGCCACCATCACTGCTTGCACCTGTGAGGTGTCTGTCCAGGCAGCACTGCTTACCATCAGTGCTTCCACCCAGGTCCAGGCTTCGCACTATGGGGACTGTGGCTTGCTGGCTCCTTCCAGTGATGGCCAGGTTGGGGGGTGTCTATGGTGTGAGCGGTGCCTCCTGCCGACCTCTTGTGACCTCTGACTTCACTTCCACCTGCAGCAGTTCATCTGCAGAACAGATATGCAACCCTGGCAGCAGACAGGGAAGAACACATTTCATTTGGGGAGGAGGACCGACCAGGCCTCACCATGATGGGAAGGATTGAGACAACCATCACTATGAAGAAGCAATGTGTGATGGTGGTTTGACACTCCCTTCTGCAGGTGATGGAGGGAGCCATCTGCAAACCTGACCTGTTGTCTCCATAAGTTTGCTGCTTGCCTGGATGACTGGAAAAGGGAAAACATTGTGCCCGTATTTAAGACAGGACAAAAGGAGAAACCAGGAAACTATAGACCAGTCAGCCTCACCTCAGCCCTGGAAAAATCATGGAGCAGATCCTCAAGGAATCCATTTCTTAGCACTTGTAGGAGAAGGTGATTAGGAGCAGTCAGCATGGATTCACCAGGAGCAAGTCATGCCTGATCAACCTCATTGCCTTTTATGATGAGATATAATGGCCCTGTCGATGCAGGGAGACCAGTGGATGTGGTGTACTTTGATTTTAGCTAGGCTTTTGATATGGTTTCCTACAATGTTCTTGCAGGCAAGCTAAGAAAGTACAGGCTGGATGAATGGACTGTAACGTGGATAGAAAACTGGCTGGAGCACTGGGCTTAGAGGGTAGTAATCAAGGCTTGATGTCTAGTTGGCAACCACTACCAAGTGGAGTGCCTCAGAGGTTGATCCTGGAGCCAGTTTTATTTAATGTCTTCATCAACAACCTGGAAGGCGGCATATAGCGCACTCTCAGCAAGCCTGCAGATGACACCAAGCTGGGGGAACTAGTAGATATGCTGGAGGGTAGGGCTAGGATTCAGAATGACTTAGACAAATTGGAGGATTGGGTCAAAAGAAATCTCATGAGGTTCAACAAGGACAAGTGCAAAGTCCTGCACTGATGACGGAGAAATCCCATGCACCAGTACAAGCTGGGGGCTGACTGGCTGGGCAGCAGCTCTGCAGAAAAGGACCGGGGGGTGACAGTGGACAGTAAGCTGCATATCAGCCAGCAGCGTGTCCTTGTTGCCAAGAAAGCTAATGGCATATTTGGCTGTATAGGTAGGAGTGTTGCCAGGAGGTCAAGGGAAGTGGTTATTTCCCTCTATTCAGCACTGGTGAGGCCACATCTGGAGTCCTCTGTTTAGTTTTGGGCCCCCCACTACAGAAAGGATGTGAACAAATTGGCGAGAGTCCAGTGGAGGGCAACAAAAAATGGTGAGGGGGTTGGGGGATGTAACTTATGAGGAAAGACTGAGGGAACTGGGCTTATTTTGTCCAGAGAAGAGAAGACTGAGAGGGGATTTAACACCAGGTTCAACTCCCTGCAGGGCAGTTGCTAAGAGGATGGAGCTGAGCAAAGAGCAATGGTTTCAAGTTCCAGCGAGGGAAGTTGAGGGTAGATACTAGGAAAAACTATCTCACTGAGAGGGTAGTAAAGCACTGGAACAGGTTACCCAGAGAGGTTATGGACTCTCCATCCTTGGAGGTTTTCAAGACCTAGCTAGACAAAGCCTTGGCTGGGGTGATCTAGTTGGGGACGGTCCTGCTTTGAGCAGAGGGCTGGACTAAATGACCTCCTGAGGTCCCTTCTAACTCTTAAGTTTCTATGATTCTAAGAGGGGATAATGCATCAAGGAGAATCCAGCAGCTAAAATACAAGTCCCAGTCTCAGCATGAGTCTTTTTGTAATTCAGCTAACTCACATGTGTCTAAGTGAGCCAGATCCAGCCAGCAATGCTCCCAGTGAGTCTCAGATTGGGTTCATGATCCTGCAGCCTGCCCAAGGATCATGGAACTGCCCTGGTGCACATTGCAAATGGCCCCTGAGACCAACCTGGAGCCCATGCTGCCCACTGGATCCATCACGTAGGGCCAGCCAGCAGGCCCAATCTGGCCCATTGACCGGCCCAGTGCCACTCATCCCTCCCATGGGGCCTATTGAATTTGAAATCTCTGAACTAAATAATAAACAAATATTACAAATTAAGGAACATGAAGGTAAATAAGCCTAATTAAAACATGACTTCCATGTGGAAAACTCTCTCTATAAATATATGGGCTGATTCCAGGTGAAATTCTCACTTAAAAGCTTCTCTTTCCTCTGAATCCTCCCTTAAAACTATATCTGAGGTGAATGAATCATCAGAGAGGAAATAACTTTCCTGAGTCCTAAAACTCTTTGAAACAAAGTTACTTTTAAGCCTCCATCTAAATGCCCAGGCCAAGTGCCAGGATAAAATCAATCTCTAAAACCCCCTCACATGTGATAAAACCTAATAACATTCATCCATTTTATGTTCCCTTCTATCACGTTTTATAGGAAGTCTTCAGCCTTTTTTCTAGTGCTTGGTGTGCATCGATGATTCATTTTGAATCAAGCACTTTTAACCAATACAGTATTAGTCTTTGTGGAAGTTGTTTGAGAAAAATCAGATTTTGAGACATTTTTGGTGCCAAGGGACACCTTCTTTATAGAAAGTCTGTGAGAAAAAATTGTCTCCTGCCTTTTGAACAGCTCTCAGACTGTCAACCCAACAACAATAGTGATAATAATAGCGCAAGAAAAATACAACAGGACACTTCTTTGTTGTTGGGGTTTTTTTAATTTCTTTTTTCTTCTTTTATTTTTTTTAACCAGGCTTGGGAAACTATGCGAGTATTATTTTCAGTTCTACATCTTGGCCAGGAGGTGGTACTTGGAGGACTAAAACAGCATATCAGCCATGTGAAACAGGTTCTTGCTCATTTTGTGTTGAGTTAAGCTGTGATGGATGGGCACAAAAACACTCCCTGGCTACCCATGAGTTTATTTTACATCTGCCCAGGATAACATCTAGACACAAGGCCCCCCTATCTCCTTTTGTTTTCTATGTCTTTTTATACTAACACCCACTTCTTTTTCCTGTCTTCTGCTTTCTCTTGGCATTTCTTTTTTCCCCTGTGTGTTTGCCATACATTTATGTGTACAGATATACAGATTTTCCTTTGGCTTTCTAATTTTCCCTTTGTCTCTTGCTGGCTCTTATGGTGACTCCCTTTATCTCCCATTTACCAGACAGATCTCTGCCTCCTTGATATGGGAGGTTTGTATGCTCAGACAAGGAGACATGCAGAGGGCCAGTAACCAACAGTAATGGGGGGGAGTAGGATTAAAATTGGAGGGGCCACTTCGTGTCTGCCATACAATACTTTCTTGTCTCTTTGGTGCAACATTTTTATTCCAATTAGGTGAAAATCACAGGAGACAAAGACAGAAGTGGAGTTAGAACTGAGCCGTAAGAGCGCGCTCAAATAAATATATTAAACTGCCTCCCTTGCTCTTGGCATCGCACTAATGCTCTCTAGCGATATTTAGCAAACACTCAGCACATCTTCACCTCTTGCTTTGGAGGAAAGCCTCAGCCTATTGGTTTCTTTCTGTTCAGCTTGATAGTTAGGCTCCATCTCAGAGCTTCAGAAACTTCACTGATTGATGCTTCTGCGAATCTGCTAATTAAAACCCCCAATTATTGCATTAGCCGGTTCAGAGGCACTTGCATAATGGATTCCACACCTGGGAGGAAAAGTCCCAGATCAGCTGAGATGTAACTGGTGTACGTCAGATCCACATGTGGCCTGTTTCTGACCACAGACTGCTTCAGCTGAGAATGGACAGCTCAGGGATTCTTAAAACAACAGAGCACTTTACTTCTATAGATATGTTGCTGAACTGAATGCGACCCAAGGACTGCGAGTCATTATCTTATAATTCACTATAAGTGTGCCCAGATCCATTGCCCCTTTTCTGGCAGCTACAGCTTCTGAGGCTATATCCAAGCGAGTTTTAAACAAACTAAGTCGGGTAGTGCTGGCAGTGTGGTACAAGGACCTCTGCTTGGCAGTGCCGTGCCAAGGGAGTTTGGCACTCAGGTCAAAGCCCACAGCGGCATCCTACCTTTGTCCCACACACAGATCTGCCCATGCTTGCCCAGGTGTGCATGCACCAGTGGGAACCTGCCCACCCCCTGTCCCAAATAAGCCACTCACAAACCAGTGCCTGTTGGCGCCCCTTCGCTTTGGCACCCGTGGTTGTCCCCCGCTTGTACAGCTGCTTGGGGTAATTGTCTGGGCATTTTCTCAGCTGCTCATGTGTGACTTGCACACTTTGAGCTCTGTGCTGCTGTGGCCACACAGCTTTCAGCATTTGAATTAGCTAGTTTAAAGCTGCATTAAATGTGTCTATACAAGCTATTGGCAGAGACATGGGCTGCTGATGGACATGCAGCTTCCTGCTGTAACTCATGGTGCATCACAGAAAACGCCATGAGTTACAGCAAATCCCCAGACCCAACAGATGTTTGTTGTTTGGTTAGGGGAAGGTGGGGGGGATGGAGATCCACTTTGGAGATAAACAATGAACCCCTCTTTACTTTTCCTTTGCCATTTAGTGCTTTGTAAACCTTTGTCATGTCCCCCCTCGACCATCTGTTTTCTAAACTGAACAGGCCTAGTCTCTTTAGTCTCTCCTCATATGGAAGCCTCTTCATACCATTCATCTTCCTCGTCTCCTTCTCTAGTTCTTCTATATCTTTTCTGAGGTGTTGAGCCCAGAACTAGCCACAGTGTTCAAGGGGTGGATGAACCATGAATGTATAAAGGGGCATGCCGGATACTTTCTGTACTGTTTGCAATTCTCTTCTTAATAATCCCTAACATTTTGTTTGCATCTGACTGTTGAGCACTGAGCTGATAATTTAAGCAAACTTCCCACAATAACTCCCAGATCTCTTTGCTATGTGGTAACAGCTAGTGTAGAGTCCATCATAGTGTAGGTATAATTTGGGTTATTTTTGCCCAGGTGCATCACTTTACATTTATCTAAGTTGTATTTCACCTGCCATTTCTTTGCCCATTCCCTCTATTGTGGCAGATCCTTCTGTAGTTTCTCACAGTCTGCCTTGATCTTTATCACTTTGAATAATGTTGTGTCATCGGCAAATTTGACCTCTTCACTACTCATCCCTTTTCCAGATCATTTTTGAATATGTTAAACAGCATTGGTCCCAACACAGATGCCTGGCAGACACTGCTATTTACTTCTTTTCATCCTGAAAATTGACCATTTATACTAATGCTTTGCTTTCTATCTTTGAGCCAATTTCTAATCTGTAAGTGGGCATTCCCTGTAATCTCATGACTGCGTAACTTAGTTAAGAGCCCCTGATGAGGATTTCCCCAGTGTGACAGTTTCCTACTGTGAATTTAAGTCAGAAAAGGTGGCTTCCCATGTCATGGCAAATCAGAGCTAATGGGCATGTCCAGATGAGCCGTCTGTGGCACTGCACACTACACGCATCAGACATGCAAGCATTTCCCATGCTGCTAATTTGCAGTTCAGGGTTATTCTTTTTATTTATTTATTTATTTTTGATGCTGGGAAATCCTGGTGTAACAAAAAACATGCCTAAAAAAAGCAGGGCAGTCAGTGCACATGGTGGCAGTGTGTGTTACCCAAAACCAGACCCTGGTCAGCCAGAACCACATTCTGGCTGCCAGCCAGGCTCCCTGCTGCCAGATTGCCACAACAGCAGCTTCTGGAGGTCCCCAGGACCCCAAGTAAGGCTGCTGGGGTCAGCCCAAGTGCTGGCCCCATCCCCCTCTATGCCACCTGGGGCAACATGCCACATGCCAGAACACACGTGCACAGGCATTCCCTAGTGACAGGTAGCATTGGCACATATTGTGTCATTGCTGTGTGTCTTTGAGGAAATGCATGTTCCCACTCGTGGGGAGGTGCCCAACTAGAGCAAAGTAAGGGTGGGTTCCAAAGTAAGATGGGGAACAGATTTCATTTGGGACTCATAGTATGATCTGTTCCTCTAAGTTCCTCCTGCATTGTCTTTCATGCCTAAGCTCTAGAGACCAAAGTCCTTCTGATATAGCTCCAAGTTGAACATCTAGGTAGAAGAAGACCCGACAGTGCTCACACCTGAAATAAGAGGGAGTGATTCAACGAAGCTGAGGTATCTGCACTCACACCAAAGCTGATTTTGGCTCCAAAAAACTGAAGAAGCAATGGTTGAGACTCACAGTACTATAGTAATATGAGATAGGGGCAGTTCTACATTGATGAGGTCCCCAGCCCCATCAATTCCAGGGTGGGATGGGTGGGAGCATTAGCAATGCATAGGAGGTGCACACGGGTGCACGTGCACCCCCTGGAAGTGCCAGCCGTGAAACCGGAAGTGCACTTCTGGTTTTGCTGCCAGCCTGGTGATTGGCTGCTGTGGGACCACCCCCCCTCCCCACCACCATTGGTGATCTCATGCCTCCCCAGACTCAGGAGGCACCAGTCACGCATGGGTGAGAGTGCTTGACTTATGTTATGTGGTTTCATTGATAAAAATGTAACTAAGGAATATGAGGCAGTGTAGTGTTCTGCCTGGCAAGTAAATACAACTTTTGGTTACAGCACTGTGAATCTGGAACAATGATGGATTTTGATGGAGAGGCCACTTTGGGGGGATGGTACCTTTTATTGGACCAACTGCATGATTTGAGTGTATTTGAACAAGGTTTTGAATGCAAGGCATTCTTCATCAGGTTGGTGGATTAATTCCAGGTTTATAGTGGTATCAATGTGGCTATATGAGTGTACAATGCATTTTTATCCCCAGAATTAGCAAAGGTTTCCCCTGAATATTTAGCCAACATGCTGTTCTGGCCATAGCACTTCCTTAAAATTCTTTTTGAATGTGTGATTGCCATAACAATGCCTCATCAAAATTTAATTAATCCCCAAGACAGAGCTGTAATGGGCATCTGGGGGAATTTTCTCTATTGAACTGACACACTGGTAAAAAAAGTAGCAGTAATAAAACTCCAACTCTTTGAAGGACTGTTTGGAACTGAAAAACTACCAGCATCTCTTAAATATTTAATGAAGCTGATATGGGGATTCTTAAACATAATTTTTATTGGATTTTTTTTGTCTCTGTTGCTAGTTGATTACTTCAACTTCCCTCAAGTTTGAAAGCTTTCTAGATATTTAAAGTGAAAATGCAGTGGGTTTCTGAAATGCTGTCAGAATAATGGCCACAGGTGATTTTTTATTTTTTTTGGCACTGTTATTTATCATTAAATTGGGTTGTTTCTGATGATTCTCCATTTTGAAAGAATAAATTCATGTCACAATTAGGCTAATTATTACTGGAACTTACATAGCGCCCTTTCGCTCTCTAGCTCTAGCTAATGCATATTATGCAAATTAAGCAAATAAGACTCTTGCATTGATAGGATGTGCTCATCAGCAGGCTACATGTCCATTTTCCAGAAGGCTATAATGAGGAATAGAGACCTTTCCCGTACTATATGACTTCTAGCAATTATCTGTGTCCCTATCTTAGGGTTTTATACTGCCTTCTATAACTGTAGCAAAGTGCTTTCCTTCTAAAGTTGATGTTCCCCTGTTGGGTCTCTGCCCTCCTTTTTTGGCCAGAACTCTAGTGATAGAAATTTATAATTTAGAGACACTCACTTACTTACACTAAAACAAGATTTATTATGGAGGTGTAGACTAGCTTCTGCAGAGATATTTTGTCTTGCTCTAACTAGCTAGCTTAATTGAAGGATCATCTCCCAATTCCCAACATCTGTAGCTTTTGCTTCCATGTATGCCTGCATGTATTGAATGTGGTGATCACTAAAGTGGTAAAAAGTCCCTTTCAAAAAGGAAGGTTTTACAGAGTTTCCTAAAAAAAAAGATGTCATTTGGATTCTCCTGCTTGCCTATGAAAATTCAGTCCAGAATTGGATCCCACCTACTAACCCACCGCGTGCATCACCCTATGCTTTGACCAATGGAGAACAGCTATTGTGGCAGTTCATAGATTGAAATATGATGTATTTTTTTGAGGGGGGAGGGGGCAGGGGGAGTTTGATCCACTAATTAGTTTGAAAAGTAGTTCCAAGGGTAAAAGAGTAGAACCTAAAACTGGCCTCTGGAGGGATTGGGGAACATGCCTTTAGACATGCACGTACGAGACCTATATATGAGCGGATCTGTCTATAACCAAATAATGTATCATTCCAAGTGGTACCTCAGAAGACAGAATATGGTCCTGACAACTTGTAGGGTGTGTGAAACTATCTGGCCAAACACAGCGAAATTTGACTAGATCCTTCTCTTCAGTGTTTCATGCAGAAAAAATGTTTCTTTCAATTGTTTGCATAGTGCAAGTGGATTTATTCCAGCACTGGGCTTTTGGAAAGGGAAGAGCCTTAAAAGAGCAGAGAAAACTATGTACAGATCAGTCATTCCACTGGGAGAATGGCACAATATGTATTAGTGAGTATTATACAAATGCTACCTTCCCTCTTGAGTCATTATCACATCTGTCAGGATTAGAGAGCAAAGAATGCCAGTTCTCCCTTGTCTGAACCTGAACTGAGACACCAAGGCTTAGTGGAAAGAGGAGATCAGAAAGCATGATACCTTCGGAGACTGCGTGTGATTAACCAAAACAGACTGCTCCTGTTTCCTTTCTGTAGCTACCTGACAATATTCATTTAATAAAACCTAGCAATTTTCATCTAGGGCAGCTTCAATTTTCACCTGGGCACAAAGTTTTACCCCGCAGTCCCAAAATTGGGTACTTGGTGGAGTCTTCACATTAAGAAAACTGCTAGAAATTGAATCTTCTCTGGAGATGGGCTGGGATGTTCCCTGCATTGCTTTTGCACTGCTTTGTGCCCGGGTGTAACCTGCGGGCAGTGGTGTGGCACATAGGATATGATACCAATGAAAGAGATACCGGGAGGTTACCTAGTATTACTGATGAGGAAAAATGGCTTCTAAAGACAACTGTACCACAGCTGAGAATTAGCATTTCTCCAAGATATAACTGTCTACATATTCAGAGCTGGTGAGTTGATATACACTATATATGGGTCCTATTATATATAGGTCAACTGGTGACCCATACATATATAGGAGAACCTACTATATATAGGTCAACTGGTGACCCATATATATATCAGACCTTACCCTTGTGTTATGCCTCCCCTACATACTACAGTGTCACAATGACAATAGTAACAGGAACTGGATCTTTCTATTCTAGTCCCTACTGCTGCACCTCTATCGATGTCATATATGCCATCACCTGTTTACAGTGCCCCTCTGGTGCCTACATTAGATCCCCATAAGTAAGAAGGAATGAACACCAATCTACCAAAAAGACAGACAAGCCTGTGGCAGAACAGTTTAGCCTCCCTGGACACTCCCTCACAGACCCCGGAGTGGCTGGTTTTAGACAACAAGCCTTTAAAAATGAACTTGAACAGGAAATTGCAGAACAAGAAACCATCCAGGCTAAGTACAGATGGTCAAAAAAACTGAGGCTGAATCGATTCATCTGTGCAGGATAGTCTAAGCGGCATAGATTGAACTGATAAGCAAGTGAACAGACATCCACTTTTGATTCTGGAAATGCAGCCGCATGCCTGCAGTGGCCCAGGCCAGAAGCCAGGGGCACTTGAGCACGCCTCCCTGCTTAGCTGGAGCAGACAGCTTGAGCCAAAGCTACACACCCATTCTGCAAGGGGAGGTTTGTGGGGACGTGCAAAGCATTCAGGGATGCTGGGAGACTGAGTTAACTTGAATCTGGAGGGGATCTGGGACAGAAGTTCAATAAACTGATTTAAACTAGATCAGTTAAGTCTGATACTATATCCATCCAGGTTTATCTTCAACTCTTTTTGGCCATTTTGAAAGCAGTTTATGTGCACTGAACTTCTGTTGTGTTACAGATTTGAACCAGTTTCCGATCATTTACACAGGTTTAAGTGTAATGTCTGTCCCTAGCGCCACAGACTGGATTGTATTAAGCATGATCTAAACCAAGACTAGATCTCTATCCTATTACATGGATTAGCTTTTATAAACCTTATGTCCCTCACTGGGTTAACTGCTTTGTTTTTCTCTCTCCTACCCACCTTACCTCTCTCAGCAGTGCCCCCTCTTCTCCCCTTCCCTGCTCTTTGTATTCTTATCACTGCTTTCTATTTAGTGGTTCTGCTTCCTGCAGTCCCTTCACAGCATCTGATGAAGTCAGACTGCTGCTTACAAAAGCTTATGCTACAGCTCTGAACTAGTTAGTCTATAAAGGTGCAAATCTACCTTGCCTTCTGCCCTACTACTGAAACCAAAAGAAAATCTCTAGTACAGGGGCAGGCAATTATTTTGGATGGAGGGCCACTTCCTGAGTTTTGGCAAGCCATCAAGGGCCACATGACAGACAGCCAGGGGCAAATATATATTAATTTTCTAAATTTTTTAGGGGCCCCATGGGCTGGATAGTGGGCCACATCCAGCCTGCAGGCTGCATTTTGTCCACCCCTGCTCTAGTAGCTCTTGGCAGCATAAAATAGCTCCGTTTTGTGGTTCTGAGTCCATCAAATAGAGAATCTCAGTGAACCACAGCATAGTAAAGATTTGTCCCTTCACTCTAATTCCTTGTAGATGCTCTGAGGACCATCACAGCAAAAGTGCCCAGCACTCAGTTGGGGTCAATTTTTGAAAGCATTTATCAGCTGTCCAGGTATGACTGTTTATTGCAGTGCCTACATTGAGATTTACTGTCTACAGAATTCCTTAGAAAATCTGTTGGTGAAATGCTGTCAATAAGAGGAAAATAGGAAGGAAGGGAGAGAGGGAGGGGGGAAGAGATTATGTGCCAAAATCTTATTCAGATGGTCACTGTTAGCTGACAGATGCGTGTCTCAGATGCATTGGTCTGTCCTAGGACTTTAGAAAATATAGTGGAAATGCCTGTGATCTCCCACAGAGCAACTAAAAAGCATTTGCCAAAAACACCCTGACCATGGGTTGTTTTTTTTTCCCCTACATATAGATTCCTTCAGTGGCTCTGAAATGATGCAGTTCTGCCTTCTGCTATCCTCTCCCTCTCTCAGTCTCCATCTTTCTTGCTTGGTTTGGTGAACTGATTCCTTCTTTGTTTCACCTCTGTTCCTTTTTTCCCTTCTTTTATTCCCCTTCTGAAGACACACATAGGCTGCATCTCCACAAGACGCTGACTGTGCAGTCATTTAGTACTTGTATACTGTGCAGTAGCATCACCAAATGGCTTTCAGGCGATGCTGAGTGTGCAGCAACTTGTTACTAGTGCACAGTAGTGTTGTGTCATGCTTCCTGCCACGTGATGCTACTGAACAGTAGTAATGACCTATTGTGCACTCAGTGTCTTCTGTAGACATGGCCATAGAGATACTAATATAGGATCTGAGGAAGCAAGCTATTACCTATAAAAGTTTATGTATTTCTGGTCTCTCAGGTCCCATCCCAACCTGCCTTCTGCCTGACTTCAGACTAACACAGCTAACTCTCTCTCTCTCTCTCTCAAACTATGTATGGCCAAAGGTTGGGGGTGGAAGGGGAAAGACAACTTCATTTAAAATATAATTCTTTGAGAGAATAAGAGAGAATGTATGCAGGCTGTTTGCAGTCATTACGTTTTATCAGATGTAAGCCCAGCAGGTTTTGAGCCAAGGAGTAATCCAATGAAAGAACTTTTGTGTGTTTTTTATAGTTGCACAGAAATTGAGTGAGAAAAATGCACTACGTTTGCAAGTTCTGGGCTTTGTATAAAGGCACTGAACTAGGAGAAGCTAGTTTAAGCCTTGTCTCTACCAGAGACAGTTTTTATGACCTTCAGCTGGCCTCAGCACTCCTCTTTCCCATCTTGTTTTAGCTTGGAAACTCTATAAAGGCCAAAGACTTTCCTACTAGGTATTTATATAATTCAGTGCACTGATTTCAGCAGCAGCTCTCTGGGCTTGTCTACACATGTGCTTTAATGTGTAGTACACTCTTTTACTGTGCATTAAAGCATCAAGTAAAAACCCATAACATTACACTAATGCACAGTAAAATAGTCTACTGCGCATTAAGCATCACAAAAAAAGCATGCAAATGCACTACTGCATATTAGTGCAGCCTAATGCACATATATTTACTACCTTACATTGAAGGTATGAAATTTAATGTGCATTAGAAAAGGTGCATTAATAGATGCACCCTCTGGACACCGTAGTAATCCAAATAAGTACTAAGATACAAATCGGTCTCTCTGCGGAGATGCTAACATGATCCTTACTCTATTGCTGTAGTCTTGAAGGCCGGTGCACAGGAGATGCAGCCAATGATGAAATCCATCATTTTATCAGTTACATGATTTAACTGGGTGCTGTTTAATATTCTGAGATGAAGCTGTTTACTTTTCCAGAAGGATATAAGGGACCTATTTTGACATTACAGCTGCTTACACAACACCTAGGTTGGTTTAATATATATTTTACTAATGCTATAAAATCAGTAAGTGCCTGGGTCCAAAATGAGCCTACATTGTACAATTGTTGAGCACATGGTAGCTTCAGCTGAGTAATTCTAGGGGCCCTTCCAGTCAGTCAGGGTATTATAAATAATCCACTGGGCATTTATTGTCTCCACTGGGCATTTATTGTCACCTGTATTGAGTGGCCAGTCCATGATGAAGGCAGTTGTTTGTATTGGAATAGCATCCATGTACCCCAACCAAAACTGGGACCATATTGTGCTTAACTCTGTACTCACACCTATTAAGATCTTTTCGTTGTGTTGAAGATAAAGCAGCATCTTTATTCCTAGTTGAGAGGTAGGGAACTGAAGTGCGGAGAGAATTCCCTGCCCATGCAGGAAGTAACTGGCAGAGGTAGGGTTTGAACGAGGATATCAGAAGTTTCAAGTCAGAACATCACCTATAAAACCTTCCTCTTTATTGTGTAGTCATTGGTATTATTCCTGCCTCAGAGCTATTCTCTTTCAATTCTGAGGTTTGAAATACAGCAGTGCAAGGCTCATTGGTTTGAGTTCACAAGGTGAACGCGAACTTTTTTCTTATTTTTTACATTTCACTCTATGTGGGCTCATTCCATCAACGTTGTGTTTTGAGTCATTTAGTTGCTTTAAAGTGGAACTTGTACAAAACTGCCAAGCTGCTTTGCCAGGTTTTTGGATTGAAACCAACAGTTTCATGGTTTTTCACTCCAAACCCATAAATCAATTCAGGTCCGATATGCACTCTACCCAGCCTCTCCTGAAACCACCAGACATTGTGAGAAACTTAGATTCCTTTTGAGGTTTCTTACAAAACATGAACTCAAATTACTTTCAGGCCCTGTTACCTCCACTTTCGACAGCTTTATTGTGGATAGCATTTGACACCACCAGCACAACTCATATCTTTAGAACAACAATTTTGTTTCATATACCCTGATTGGTGTATCTTTGACTTCTAAAATGATGATATTAACACAGAATTATTTAGTAACTATTCCAATAATTTTCTAACTCTTCAGTGATTTTTATACAGTGTTTTTAATTAATTATCCAAGTATCATGAGGAACCCCAGCTATGATATGCTTACAGGAATGTCAAGTATAACACTAGAACCTATTTGGTCGAAAGGAGTTTCATTTATCTGATATCCAAAATACAGGGTAACATTCTTTGTATCACCTATTGCCCTGTGTTGGTTGCAAAATGATGGTCAAATTAACCATTGACTCATCTCATCCTTTGAAACTATGGGCATATTCTTTCTGCTGCTCTGTAAGAGAACTGGCCTACAACCTGATGACCCATAATTAGTAGCAATGCCAGATGAGCAAGACAGGTTTTCCTGAATCCACGTAATCTGAAACGGTGTGTGCTAAAGTTATTCAGACAAGGCTATTTTTTCTTTTATTTGCTGCTTTTTGTTGGCATATAACTTTTCTCCACCTCTCCACAAGAATTACCACCCATGTACAATAAATAGTTATAGAAGAAAGAGAGAAGAAAGACTAGTTATGCTCTTGAATTCATAGCCCAGCCAGGATAAAATGAACTCTTCAACTGTATTAACAGGGGCTGAATTTTCCTGGTAGTGCAGAAAGCCTTAAGCTTCACTTGGTTCATAAATGCAATCTATACATAGGTTTTGGATTGGCTTTCTGTATTGGGATGAATTTTATTTGTGATTAACACTAGGTTCACAAGGTTTCCCTTTACTCTGTAGTTAGAAGAGGATCTTCTAATGAGTCATGGTGTCACCTTAAGGAATCCCCTAATATCTTGTACCTTATTTTTCATTATCTGTATAATAGAAATAATGCTACTTGTTCACCCTTCCATATAAAGTGGTTTGCAATCTTGGAATGAGAAAACAACATTATGTTGTTGGCAGAAGTAAGATAAGACTGCATTATAATTGTCATTTATTTATTGTTAATTTTGTTTGTATTGTATTATTGTCTAGAGTTCCTGCTGGGGATCAAAACTGCACTGTAGACACATACAACTAAAAGAGTCCTTGCTTATCATCTAAGTAGGAGGGACAACAGATGGATGTGACAAGTAAGTGGGGGAAAGCTTGAGGCAACAGTAGTGTCATGATGATTAGCGTAATAAGAGGCAGTCACAGCACACCCACTGTCTAGCTATTGTTGGGTATGTTGTAGCCATTATGCCACAGCATTTAAACATTACTGGAAAAAGATAACCGACTGTGAGACAGAACCTCAACTTCTGTAAATCATTGTTGCTCAGTTGAAGTCAGTAGAGCCATGATATTTGCATCAGCTGAGGATCTCACCCTAGATTCTTTCTTTCAATAAATCTTGGGTTTGCTCTGCCAGCTGCTTGTGCATATTCTCTAAATAAGGATATTGAAAAAACCCCCACCAGCAACAGATTTTTACTGTTTTTTATGTATGGGGGGAGGAAGGGGGAGTATGGCAGAGCACAAGTTGTTCCTGCTACTTTAAGAGGTTTAGGCAGGCTGTGGAGTAGCTGGCAAGTGCAGTTAGGCCCAATTGGGTGGTCACGTGACCACAAGGAGGGGCATCACATTGGATGTGGGCTGGACAGCCAGGGTATAAGCTCAAGCCCTAGAAGTAAAGCTGGAAGTTACATTGCCACTAGAGTAAAATTGCACAGCCTGAGGACAGCAGCTCCTGGAAGTGCTCTGGGTTAGAATACAAGGCAGTTGAGGGGAATGAGACTTAACTGTGGGGTCTACTACAGATCACCCAACCAAGGGGAAGAGCTAGACCAGGAATTCTTAAGTCAGTTCACAGAAGTAGTTAGGTCAAAGGATGTGGTCATCATGGGTGACCTGAACTTTGCAGACATCTGCTGGGAAGAGCAGTCAGCCAGATCTGACCGCTCACACAGGTTCCTAGTCAAAATGCAGAACCTCCATCTAACCCAGGAGGTGCACAGCCCCAACAGGGGAGATGCCTTGTTGGACCTGGTGCTGGCCACGGGGGATGACCTGGTGAGGGGGCTGCAGGTGCTCGACCACCTGGGCGACAGTGATCATTGCCTGCTGGAATTCACCATCCAGCGCAAGGTGGCAAAGGCCTGCAGCAAGGCAGAAGCCCTAGATTTCAGGATGGTGGACTTCAATGAGCTAAGGAGAATAGTCGGGGAAGCACTGAGGTCCCAGAGGTGGGGGAGCCAGGTGTCCAAGAAGAGTGGTTGCTCCTTAAGGAGACGATCCTCCAAGCCCAAAGGGAGGTAATCCCAACAAGGGTCAAAGGGAGCAGGAGGGTACAAAAGCCCTCATGGCTCACCAAAAGCATCTGGGAATATCTCTTAGCTAAAAGGGAGGCGCACACCCAATGGAAGGGAGGGGCCATCACCAGGGAGGATTATACTGAGGTTGCACCGGGATGCAGGGGGGCAGTCAGGAAGGCCAAGGTGGGAATGGAACTGGGACTAGCTTCCCAGATCAAGGACAACAAGAAGCCCTTTTTAAAATACACATGGGGCAAAAAGAAGGTACCGGGTAACGTGGGACCCCTGCAAGACATGCTAGGAAATTTGGTCATGACACCAGATGACAAAGCTAACATATTTAACAACTTCTTTGCCTCCATTTTCCTGAGCAGGGACCAGATCATCCCCACCCCCGCAACTGGGCTTCCCTCAGGCCCCAGGGGAGGCGCACCTGGGCCAAGAGTCAGTGAGGATCTAGTCAGGGAACTTCTGGAGGGACTGGACTTATTTAAATCAGCTGGTCCTGATGATTTCCACCCCAGAGTGCTGAGGGAATTAGCTGAGGTCATTGCGGGACCCCTGGCATGGCTTTAAGAGCACTCCTGGTGCTCTGGTATGGGGCCAGAGGACTAGAAGAGCGCCAATGTGGTTCCCATATTCAAAAAAGGGAGGAAGGAGGACCCAGGGAAATATAGGCCAGTCAGTCTTACCTCAATCCTGGGCAAGATTTTTGAGAGAATTATTCTGGTCCATGTCCATGAGGGGCCAGCAGGGGAGATTATGCTTAGGGGCAACCAACACGTGTTCATTAGAGGCAGGTCCTGTCAGACCAACCTGGTGGCCTTCTATGACCAAGTCACCAAATTCTTAGATGCAGGGCTAGCAGTGGACATAATCTTTCTGGACTTTTGGAAGGCCTTCAACACTGTCTCTCATTCTATTCTCATTAAAAAACTGGGGGAGTATGGTGTCTATACCTACACAGTCAAAAGGGTCGCCAACTGGCTGGAGGGCTGCACCCAGAGAGTGGTGGTGGATGGATCATTTTCGACCTGGAGGATGTGGGCAGTGGGGTTCCGCAGGGCTCAGTCCTCGGGCCCGCACTGTTCAACATCTCCATCAGTGACTTGGATGAGGGGGTAAAAAGCACCTTGTTCAAATTTGCTGATGACACAAGATGAAGGGGGATGTGGGCATGTTAGAAGGAAGGAATAGGCTGCAATTGGACCTTGACAGGTTGCACGGGTGGGCAGACAAGAATAGGATGGGATTCAACACTGAGAAGTGCAAGGTGCTGCATCTGGGGAGGAAGAACCAGCACCATACCTACAGGCTGGGGAACTCCCTTCTCATCAGTGCAGAGGCAGAAAAGGATCTTGGGGTCATCACTGATGCCAAGATGAACATGGGCCGGCAGTGTGGGGAGGCAGTCAAGAAGGCCAACCGCACCTTGTCATGCATCCACAGATGCATCTCGAGGAGGTACAAAGAGGTGATCCTCCCCCTCTATGCGGCACTGGTCAGGCCAAAGCTGGAGTACTGTGTCCAGTTCTGGGTGTCACACATCAAGAGGGATGTGGACAACATGGAGAGGGTCCAGAGGAGGGCCACTCACATGATCAGGGGGCAGCAAGGCAGGCCCTATGAGGAGAGGCTATGGGACCTGAACCTGTTCAGCCTCCATAAGAGAAGGCTGAGGGGGGATCTAGTGGGCTGTTATAAACTAGTCAGGGGGGATCAGCAGGCATTGGGGGAGTCCCTGTTCCCCCAAGCACTACCAGGAGTGACTAGAAATAACGGTCACAAGCTGGCAGAGGGTAAATTCAGATTAGACATCAGGAGGTGCTACTTCACTGTCAGGGTGGTTAGGATCCGGAACCAACTTCCTAGTGAAGTGGTGCTGGCTCCTACCCTGGGGTCTTTAAGACAAGTATAGACAATCACCTTGCTGAGGTCGTTTGTCCCCAGTACTGTTTCCTGCCATGGCAGGGGGTTGGGCTTGGTGATCTGCTTAGGTATCTTTTGACCCTAGTAACTATGAAACTATGAAACTTCTGGAAGACAGGGGAGGAAATATGGGGACGGAGGAGTTTCCTTATGAACCTGGGTAAGACCTGAAACTATACCCTGCTGCGTTTGGATGGTGTGGTGGGGCTGCCTGTGGTGGGGCAGTCTGTAGGAAATGCCACATTTGTGCCTTCCTAGTGAAAGATAAGGATGGGGCAGTGTAAAGCCTCAGTCCCCACTGCCTTGTGAGTACCCCATCGATGGGAAAGCCTAGTGCAGCACACCCCAACAGAAAATCACAGGGCCTGGGCTCACTGAGGGGAGCCTAAGGTGGGTTCAAGGTCCGCCTAGTGGGATCTGAAGCCTAGGGGGTGAAATGCCCAGGAACCCAATGAGGGGTCAAATGGTGACCCTGTGAGATGACTTGGTTGAGGCCAGGGGTCCAAGGTAGCCCAAAGCGCTAAAGCTCGCTGAAAGGGTTGAACCCAGCAATGGACAGCTGGGTTCCCCAAGTGGCCCAACCTGGGGCCAGGGCCATATTGGCCAAAGGTCGCTAGCATTGCAGGGACCACAGATGAAGGGTGAGGTGAGGGGTAGAAAACTGGCCCACTGAGGGCAGAGAGTGACCTAGAGAAGGGACCAGGAGGCAAAGGCCAACACAGTAGGGCCTGAGGCCAAATCTGGGCCATAGGCCAAGTGCAGCCTAGCAAAGGTGCAGGGAGAGTTATGGGTGATGTGGAGACTATCTGCAAGGCATGTGGCATGGTAAAGGAGAGGTCAGAGCCATGTATTTAGGCCCTGGGCATCAGGCAATGAAAGGGGTAGACTCCTATGTTTTAACAACAATTAAATCAAGGCATGGCAGGCCAAGGCGGGCAGGTTGCTCAAGATGGGGGGGCGGGGCTGGTGATGGACACAGCACTGAGAGATGTCCCTGCCATGGGGAGCAGAGACAGAATATGGGAGAAGGGGATCATCACTGGCAACTCTTACAGTGAATCCTGTAATTGCATCCACTGTCAATTGTAGCCCTTGGAATTCCCTTTTCTTATATTCTACTTTTGTCCTGCTTCATCGGGGAAGCTGAATGTGACATCCTCTAACGAGGTTGGTGGAATGGCTACGCGACTCAATTATTAACTCAAATGCAACTCGCATGCTGGAGCAAATAGAATTTCCTCTGACAGGCTGCTTGTCATATTATGGTCTTATTTGATTAACTCACCCCTTTGGAGGTGTTCATGATCTCATTATATCTTTAATGATAAAATTCCCTTCTGCTATGTGCTATTTTATATTACGTTAAAAGGGATTCATTCATTTTTCGCTTGTCACTCGCATAATTGGATAAATATTTAACAGGGGAGAGTTGATTAAATTTCTGCTAAAACTATGCTCACTACCTAAAATATATGCTGAACACCTGAAAGGTTGGTCTACAGGCCCCTGGAGCAGCTAGGAAACAAAAGCCTTTCCCCTGGAGTGATAACTCTCTTGAAGGTCACAGAAAGGCTGTTTGTGTTACACTCCTTAGTGCCTTGAGCACTAATAACAACAAAGGGTTTTACTCTGATAAAAAGTAATTGTTTTAAAAGATTGCACTGCAGAGAGTTTAAATTGGAAGCTGGGAGCATAGGAGACAGTGATACTTTACTGGATTAATCAAATGAGAGAGGGAGCTTCCCTTGTGGTTAAAAGGTGAGGGAAGTGGAGGTCAAGATTTTGTACCTCTTGTATTGGTTCAAATGGTCTGAGGACAGTTTTTTGGTCACCATTAAATGTATTTCATTTTTGTGTGAATATTTTAAAAAAAAATCCACAGGTACTTACTTACATAACTGTATCACTAAAACCAAGAGAATAAAATTACACCCAAAGATAAATCATCACTTCTTTTGAAGGCATGAAAAGCTCAAATCCCAATTGAAATCTCTGGGGGCTTCTATAGACATGCAGGGATCTGGCTCTGTCTGATGCAATGGAAATCCAGTGCATCAGAGCAGACTCAATTCATAGAATCATAGAATCATAGAAGTGGGGTCGGAAGAGACCTTGTAAGATCTTCAAGTCTGAACCCCTGCCTGGGCGGGAGAAAAAAAACGACTCAAATGAGTCCAGCCAGGTAGGCATCAAGCCTCTTCTTAAAGATCCCCAGGGTAGGAGCCAGCACCACTTCCCTTGGAAGTTGGTTTCAGCTCCTAGCTTTCCTAACTGTGAAGTAGTTCTTGTGGATGTCTAATCTAAACCTACTCTCCAATAATTTGTGTCTATTGTTCCTTGTCATGCCAGGGGGCACTAGGGGAAACAGTGTCTCCCCCAAACCCTTCTTGTCCCCCCTAGTGAGTTTATAGACAGTCACCAGGTCCCCCCTCAGCCTTCTCTTGTGAAGGCTGAACAAGTTTAAGTCCCACAGTCTTTCAATGTAGGGTCTACCCTGTTGTCCCCGGATCATGCGGGTGGCCTCCTCTGGACCCTTTCAATGTTGTCCACATCCCTCCTGAAATGGGGCACACAGAACTGGACACAGTACTCCAGCTGTGGCCTGACCAGTGTGGCTTGACCATAGAGGGGGAGGATCACCTTCTTGGCCCTGCTTGAGATGCATCTGTGGATGCATGATGAAGTGTGGTTAGCCCTGCCAACCGTGACCTCGCATTGTCAGCCCATGTTCATCTTGGAGTCAATAATGACTCCAAGATCCCTTTCTGCCTCCGTGCTCTCAAGAAGGGAGTTTCCCATTCTGTAAGTGTGCTGCTGGTTTCTACTGCCTAAGGGCAGCACCCTGCATTGTCAGTATTGAAATGCATCCTGTTTATGTTAGCCCACTTCTGTAACCTATCCAGATCTTGCTGCAACCTTTCCCTCCATACTAGCGTGCTCACCTCACCCCAAATTTTGGTATCATCAGCGAATATAAACAGGTTGCAATTAATCGAGTCTGTTGGAGCAGGCATATAAATGAGCTTCAGTAGTGTCTCATTTCATGTGTATCAGTGTGATAACTGAAACATGGCAATGGAGTGCTTTAATGCTAATACTTGGGTTCATTATAGGAAGGTCCTGTCAGACCAACCTGGTGGCCTTCTATGACCAGGTCACAAAATCCTTGGACGCAGGTGTAGTAGTAGATATAGTCTTTCTGGACTTTAGAAAGGCCTTCAGCACTGTCTCTCACCCCATTCTCATTAAAAAACTAGGCAGCTGTGGTGTCGATGCCTACACAGTCAGATGGGTTGCAAATTGGCCGTAGGGCTGCACCCAGAGAGCGGTGTTGGACGGGTCATTTTTGACCTGGAGGGATGTGGATAGTGGGGTTCCCCAGGGCTTGGTCCTCAGGCCTGCACTGTTCAACATTTTCATCAGAGACTTGGATGAGGGGGTGAAAAGCACCTAATTCAAATTCATGGATGACGCTAAGATGTGGGGAGAAGTGGGCATGCTAGAAGGGAGGGACAGGCTACAACTAGATCTGGACAGGTGGGCAGATGAGAATAGGATGGGATTCAATACTGATAAGTGCGAGGTGATGCACCTAAGGAGGAAGAACCAGCAGCATACCTACAGGCTGGGGAACGCCCTTCTCATAAGCACAGAAGCAGAAAAGGATCTTGGTGTCATTATTGATTCCAAAATGAACATGGGCCACCAATGTGAGGACGTGGTCAGTAAGGCTAAGCACACCTTGTCATGCATCCACAAATGCATCATGAGCAGAGCCAAGGAGGTGATCCTCCACCTCTCTGTGACACTGGTCAGGCCGCAGCTGGAGGACTGCATCCAGTTCTGGGTGCCGCACTTAAGGAGGGATGTGGACAACATGGAGAGGGTCTAAAAGAGGGCCACATGCATGATCAGGGGAAGGCAGGGCAGGCCCTATAAGGAGAGGCTCAGGGACCTGAACCTGTTCAGCCTCCACAAGAGAAGGCTAAGAGGGAATCTGGTGGCCATCTATAAATTTACCAAGAGGGACCAACAGGGAACAGGAGAGACCCTGTTCCCCTGAGCACTACCCAGAGTAACTAGGAATAATGGCCATAAATTGACTGAGAGTAAGTTCAGGCCAGACATCAGGAAGCACTACTTCATAGTCAGGACGGTTAGGATCTGGAACCAACTTCCAAGGGACGTGGTGATGGCTCCTACCCTGTGGGCTCCTACCCTGGGTGTCTTCAGAAGTAGGCTAGATAATCACTTAACTGGGGTCGTTTGATCCCAGCACTCTTTCCTGCCCATGGCAGGGGGTCAGACTTGATGACCTGCTCAGATCCCTTCTGACCCTACCAACTATGAAGATAAAGCTCATTCAATGAGCTTTAGTTCAAAGTGCCTAGCCATCATTTTTTCAGAATGGGGGATGCTGATACATATGAGGTTTGGCACTTCTAATGAATGGTGTTTGTTAATTAAATTGTCTCTCCCCCTCTCCCCCTGACACTGCATGCCTCCTGGAGCATGTGTAAAAACACCTTGGGAGTCTTGCCTATGACTTAAGTGGAATCATGATCTTTCCACTGGTCTTTTCTTCTCTGTCTTAGGTTCCCTATCAGTAAGAAATGATAAAGGTATCTATCTCTGTAATGCTTAATTCAGGGATATTTGTAAATCCATTTTAGATCAGGAAAGGAAAGATATCATAGGAGGGCAAAAAATAACTACTGGATAGATTTATTGAAGAAATCAATTTTCAAAATTTCAGTTAAATTTTCATCTACATATTGACCTGAAATTGGATTGAAGGCATGTTCATGAAAACTTTTTTTGTGATTTGAGTAGTTGAAGTGAACTCAGAACTGTCATTGCAATTTAGTGACTATGAAATAAATCTCTGACCTTTATTGTCTAGATTTTAAATTAATTTCAAGTGACTCTTTCAGTATTTTTTCCTATTAATTTAAATTTGTAGCATTAGTAAGTAAGTAGAGCTGGGCATGGTATACAAACAAATGGAAACCAACTTGATTCTGGAATATTTGGCACAACAAAAAACTATGGTTATATATGCCTATTTAAGTGATCTGGGAGATTCTCCTTGGATAAGTTTTTCTATCAGGAAAACAAACCCGAGACACCTGAGCAGAAATTCAAAGGTGAGCCCTTGAAGAGTAGAGAGCTTTCAATGCTGATGCTGCACAGTCAGGGGGATCTTCTGCACACATCTGTTTACTCTGCAGGCTCCCTTAGTCTGCCTGAGTCAGAATGGGAGCAGTGCACTGGGCAGTGCTGATTGGTTGGGCCAGAGTCCTTTGTCTGTCTGAAGCACAATGTGGAGAGTATGAAGTGTTGTGTTCTGTTCCTTGCTCAGTTGGAGCAGTAGAGTCCAGTGAATGATACATTGTCTCCTTGAGTAAGGCATGGGAGCAAAGCATTTTGAGATGCTGGAGGACCGTGCTATAGCTTCTCTCAGTAAAGAACATGTACAGTGTACAGATGTTTTCTCTCCCAGGAATGAGAAATCCTGGTTGTTCCCAAGTTATTTTTCTCCCAGAGTGGCTGTTTTTGCTCTGGGAGAAAAATCCTCAACATCTGTATACTCTTGGTTTCTCCTGGGACAGCAGTAACTCTCCCAGGAGAAACAGAATGTCTGCATGTGACCTAAGTTTAGTTAGCTGCGATTCATATGTTACAGTATTTCTTGCTTATAAATTCACTTATGGCTCTGTATATTAGTGATGATAATCTTAGGTCATCTAGTCCAACTCAAAGCAGCAGCATCCCCAACTAGATCACCCCAAAAAACCTCCAAGAATGGAGATTCCACCATTTTTCTGGGTAGCCCATTCCAATGCTTTACCACCCTTTCACTGAGAGAGTTTTTTTTCCTAATATCCAACCTAAACTCCCCTTGCTGCAACTTGATACCATTTCTACTTGTTCTGTCATCTGACCCCACTGAGAACAGTTCAGCTTCATCCTCATTGTAACCACCCTTTAGGTAGCTAAAGACCACTACCAAATACCCCCTTAGTCATCTCTTTTGCAGACTAAATAAGACCAGTTCCCACAGCCTCTCCTCATAACTTATATGCCCTAGAACCATTTTCATTGCCCTGTGCTGGACTCTCCCCAACTTGTCCACATCCTTTCTATAGTAGGGAACCCAAAACTGGACACAGTACTCCAGATGTGGCTTCACCAGTGCTGAATAAGGGGGAGGGAATTACTTCCTCTATCTGCTGATGACACTCTTACCAATGCAGCCCAGTATACTTTAGCCTTCTTGGCAACAAGGGCACACTGTTGACTCATATTTAGTTTACTGTTTCCTGTAACCCCCAGGCCCTTTTCTGCAGAGCTGCTGCTTCACCAGTTGCTTCCAAGCCTATATCAGTGCATGGGATTCTTCCATCCTAAGTGCCCCAAGTACAGAAACTTTGCCCTTGTTGAGCTTCATGAGAATCCTTTTGGCCCAATCCTTTTAGCCCAATTTGACTCTGAATCCCAGCCCTATGCTCCAGCATATCTACTACTCCCCACAGCTTGGTGTCATCCACTAACACACTGAGGGTGCACTCTGTCCCATCTTCCAGATCGTGAATGAAGATATCGAACAAACTCAGCTCCGGGACTGACCCTGGGGCACTCCACTTGATACCAGCTGCCAACTAGACATCAGAACATTGAACACTACCCATTGTGCCCAAGAATCCAGCCACTTTTCTATCCAACTTACAATCCATTCTTTCAACCCATACTTCCTTGACTCGCTTGCAAGTGTGCTGTGGGAGACCATATCAAAAGCCTTGCTAAACTCAAGGTATATCATGTCCATTCATTCCCCACACAGCCAGTTTTATCATCATAAAAGGCAATCAGGTTGGTCAGGCATGACTTGCCCTTGGTGAATCCATGCTGATTGTTCCTGATCATGTTTTTCTCCTCCAACTGCTTAGAAATGGATGCCCTGAGGACCTGCTCCATGATTTTCATCAGATACTAGTCTTCTTATTTTATCAGGCAAAAGCTGCATTGTCTTGTGACTTAGGCAGCCAATTATACACGAGCAATGTATTAGAAGCACTGAATAGTTGATGGGGACCCTCTAAAGACTAAAAATTATAGAATGAAAAATGAGTGATTAATACTAGGATAAACAAATGTTTTCAGATATTAGGATTGATCTTGGAATGATTTGCAGCTTAATGAACGAGACTAAATTTATTCCAAAATAGGAATATTTGGCCTTTTTAAGGCTTGATCAAAATCCTGTTGAAGTCAATTGAAAGTCTCCCACTGATTTCAGGGCTTTGAATCTATTCCATGAGCTATTATTTCCCCACATATCTTAGGTGTTTTATGAAGGAAGTTAAATATAATTTTCCTAAGGTGGAGGACTTGACCATTGACAGGTGACAGAACATATCTAGAATGAAAGAACTGGCCATTGGAACAACTAATTTTCAACAAATCAGAGATGCACATGATGCATAATATAAATATGTGATGCACATATATAATGTGGTGCATAGTACTCTGCAGATGATTAGTTTGTGGCTGTGTGTGAGTAGCAGGTTTTGATTAAGACAGTGACCTTTGCTTAACCAATGGCATTCCTTGAAAGTCATTATTCCTCCTTCAATTCCATTTTTTCCCTCTGCAAATTAATTTTCAGCATGCAATATGACAAAAGTACACACCACTCCTCTTCCATCTTAGCTGTAGGTAGTTTTTTTTTTCCTGCACCCTCATTTGAAAATGGTAGGTGACAGTTGTATTCTTTCACCCATATTCATCTGTCTTCTGAAGCTGCAGGGGCCAAAGATGAAACAAAATAGCTTTTGTTTTGAATATATCACACCTGGGGAAAACAATAGTGAAAAATGGAGTGAGTGCTGAGATTACTCACTCTTCTGAGGGAGGGGAGATGTATTAACTGCAGGAGTCAATAAAATTGCAGTACAATCTGACTTCTCTTGGTGGTTTGTGAAGTAACTCTCAACTTCATCACGAACTTTCAAGGCAAGTGTTTGGACCTGAGTATTGTGTTTATGTAGGATTAGATTATGCCTTAGATAAATGCCGATACAAAAGATTAAAAAAATAGAATTGTGGCTCTCCAGTTAGAGTGTTTCATGTGAAGAGTTACATGTGCGATCCCCACATTGCAGATCACAGTGGAGGCTGGTTGCTGTTTTATTTATTTTTTCCATACTTCTAGGTTTTGCTGGTTGCCACATAGGCCAGAAAGGACTTTTTCCTCCTCTCCTTTGCTACAAGCATCAGGGTTTTTTCCTTTTTTCCCAGAAGCATTGGCTGTTGCCTACAGTTAAGGTTGGGAATTTTGACTGGATGTGTCAATGTTTATTCTGGAACTAAAAACCCTAGGGGTTACTGGTTTAGGGAGTCTTGTTGTAGCAAAACCCCCAGTTTTTCTTTTTTTTATTTATTTTAAAATGCATTCTCTCCCCTTCCCCAACCATTTCTGACTTTTTCTCTCCCTCTCTATTCCCTATAGATAAGTATAAGTAAGCTAATAGGATAAGCTTTAACATTTTATTTTAGATAATAAGTTTTATTTTTCTCTCTGTTCTTTGCAAATGAGTTCTCTGCTATTTTGATATTGATACCCACTGTTTTATAAGTAATAATTATTATGTTTGTACTGCTTTTATATTGTGTGATTACTGTTTTAGGCCTATATGTGTAAGTTAGTGTAAGCCAGGTCAACTTTCCATTTTGTATGTCAAGCCTTCATCTTGTGTCCTCTGTCCGGGCATCCCCTGTGTTGCAACTGTATGATTCATGTACCCCTCCCATGTAAATTGGTTCCCGGATGAACGAGAGTGATTGGGAATGATTGAAATACAATGGTAGCAGGCCTCTACTGACTGGCCTGTAATGACCAGGCCATCACCTCGCAGTGATTCATCCAGGAACCACGGACCTCACTCAGGAACAGAGACAAGAACCCAGCATTTGAAAGACAAAAGACCCTGCAGAACCAGCAACACTACCATTGTACCCCACCATTACAGACACCCAAAACTGCACATCCCTGCATGGAGCACACATGCTCAGTACCCCAGGGGCTGACCCTTGCCTAGGCATGCCTCCTGTCACTAGGGCACACAAGGTCTGCCATTATACAAAGGGGCAGTGAAGGCAGACCCAGTGGGAGTCCTCTCCATCTGGACCAGTACCATGCCACACCACCTATCCACCCAGAGGCCTGGCCAGCAACGCCGCCCCAGACAACACCTACTGGACAAGGACCCCTTTCCAATCTGGATAAGTAGCTATAACTGCCCCACCCCCTCTTCAACCAAGGACTTGGACTCTGTTTCTCTTCCCTACCTGGAGTCCAGACCTTCCACCAAGTCTCTTTCTCCTGCTGCCATTGTGAGTGCTTGTGTATGTGTGAGAACCAATAACTTCATAGGGCTGTGTAGTGTGTTCTCTGTTTAATAAAACCGTTATTTGGACCCCTAAGTTGGGTTTTGCTTTACTATGGTTTGGCCCTGCTCAAATCTCTGCTCCTCACCCCTCTAACTTCTGTCTCATTTCTCCCTCTCCTGCTTCTGGCTCACTGCCACCTCCAACACCTGTCCTGAGCTCCTCTGCCTCCAAACCCCCTGTTTCTTTGCCACTGTCTTATCCCCACTGCCTTTTCCTTTTCCTCTGAGCAACTAGCTTTCTGCCTCAGTTTCTTTCCTGGCTGTCTCCTCCTTGCCACCACTTATGTGCCGCCTCCCCCAGTATCTCATCTGTCTGCCTCAGTTTCCAGCCCCAGTCTACCTTAAGTTAACCCAAGCCTCAGTTCCTCAGCCAGCTTCTCTGTAGTCCACCAGTTCCAAGCCTGGTTCTGGCAACTTTCACTTCCTACACTTTAACTCTCTCTCTCTCACCTGAACCTTCCCCTAAGTATCCCAGGTACCCCAAGCACACACATACATAGTGTACTGTCCAAGTCAGGAACTTACCTGTATGTATGTGTAGGTGGGTTGTATGTGTGTGAACTGGTGAGTGTGCGTGTGTATCTACATGTGTATATATGTATATATATATATACATATATACACACACACATATATATAATGTCATTGTGTGCATGATATATGAATGAGTGATCTGTGTCTAACTTTTGGGCTGTATAATGTATGTGCTTGAATTGGTGATAGACATGTGACTAGGCTGGTTTGGATGTATATGTGCCTGAGCTGGTAGTACATGTGTATATGCGCCTAATTGGTTTGTGTGTTTGTATATGTGCAATTGTGTCATCCCCTTCTGTCAGTGCAATATTGAGATCCTGACAGTTGGCCTGACCTCACAGGACAACATTGTCTCTCTGCTAAGGATTAGACTGATTGCCACACTTAGGACTGTATTGGGCTGCATGGCTTAGGTTCTGTTGCCCAGCTGCAGGAGGTAAGCAAGTCATTGCAGGCCTGCCTGGAAGACTGGACAGCTGATGAAGATAATTGACTAGCTCAAAGGAAGTTAAAGACTCTCAGGGAATGAAGAGAGAGATAAAGATAAAGATAAAAATAAAACTGTGAAGCTAGAGATGGCAGCATTGAGCCAGGGTACTCTCTCAGGCTCTAGGAAAAGGTACTATAGGGTATGAATTAACTTTTTATTGTTCATGTATTATTTGTGTGATGATTTCATGATTTATGTTGTATCCTGTGGGGGCATGTTTGCCTAGGAAAATAAAAACCGTATTATATAAACAGAGAACCCACTACAGGTGATGGAGAATGTGGGCATATTAAAGAGAACTCCAGCAATGGAAGCAGGAGCTTTGCTGAGATGGTTGGAGGGGCTGGCTGCAGCAGTTACAGAAGCTCCAACTTCAGCAGCTCCAAACACAGCAAATGCAGCAATTCAACAGAGAAAAACAACAACATATGCATAAAGCAACGATTGAAGCCCTCAAGAGATGGATGAGTTCCCAGAAGTAACATTAGGAAGAGATCCAGTAGGAGCTGGAGATCAGACAGATAAAGTACTTCCAGATGCAAGGTCTCATGGAAAGGCTACCACAAGTATTTGCCACAGACCATGCACCAGTTGAAGAGCCGCACAAAACCCATCAGTGGGACCTTGCTGAGCTGCCACGGTGTTTTCCACTGAAGCAGAGGCAAAATGCAGATTGGAGGAGCTTGAGAACTCACAGCTCAGGCAAAGAATCCAATCCATGGAAGTCCTCCTGGAAGCAGGTCAGATGAGGGAGCTAAGGGAAGATGGAGGCTGGCAAGCAGCTAACTAAGCAGAAGTGAGACAGCTACAGTTAAGATTCTTGCAGGGAAAATGAGGCCAGGAAGCTAACAATTGAACAACAGCAAGGAAAAATTGAGGACCTGTGTGAGAGGAATAGGGAAGCAAACAAAAAATCAGCTACAATTGAGAGAACATGGGAAGGAAAAGCTGCTTGCTGCTGACAAAGGAGGGGAAGAATCAGAGCAGTAGCTGGGTGCAATCTGAGCTCTCACATAGCAAAGATTACTTTATGTTTTCCCAGAGGTCACTGTCTCCTCCCAGCAGATCTATAATGAATGGCTCTGCGAATTTAAGAAACAGGCTTTGGAAATGCTGAAGCAGCAGAAGGGGAAGATAGGAGCACTTGATTCAGTGCTCTAGCTGTAATGGACAGAAGAAACTCAAAGCATTTCACAAACATAGTGTAAGCAGTACCAAGTCACCCTGGCCAAGGCTGAAGACGTGCTCCAAACTCTGCAGGAGAAGTTGGAGAGGGAGGAAAAGGCAGGGACAGCAAAACTGACTGGGTCAGAAGAAGAACCTAAAAAGTATGAAACAAAATAGAAAAAACTGGAGAGAAGTTAAAAGGAGAGCTACAGAGTGTACACTGCTTGAATACATATATCTCTCTTCTGGAGGTGCACTTGGAAGCTCCCAGGTTGGGATGCCAAGACTCTACACAGGAATTTGAAGTATTGAGGCAGCTCTTATTAAAATGCCTTGAGCTGCAGTTAGGGGAGCTGGAACCTAGGCACAACATGAAGATAGAAGGGCTAAGGTGACCAGACTGAACAGTCATCTTTCTTGGGAGGAGACACAAGAGTTATTAGAGCAGGAGAAAGCTGAGCACCACCATCACAGAGAAAGGCAGAGGTGGTGGCCTTGAGAAGCCCAATCCTGCAATTAAAAGCAAAGCTGGAAGAGACCAAGTGCCCTCATAAGGGGAACAAAAGGATGACCAAGCAGGGGAAGGACCAAGACGCGAGTGAGAATCTGGGCAAAGACTCTTGATGGATGCCCAGGGGAAAAGTTGTGGAAAGCCCAAGGAACTGGAGTGATGATTTCCTACAGAGGGGGTCCAGGTACAGCGATAGCACTCCAGAAGGTAATCAAGACAGACATGAGTGTCATAGAAACATCACTTCAGTCACAGCTTCAACAGGAAAGGCCACCTAAAGAAGAAGGGGCAGTCACAGTGTCTGCCGCAGATGTGAATGGGGGAATGCCACAATACCCAGAACGGCAGGGGCTGCAGTAAGCTGAGACAAAGCCAACAGAGCAGGCAGCCAAGCAAAACCCTGGAATGTCAATTTTAAGGGGGGAAGGTGTGTGGCGGAGCACCTTTGGGGATGCTCGCCACTTGAGGGCTTTCACAAGCTTGGAGGGGAGCCTGCTTTTGGAGGAGCAGCAGGGGAAACCTCCCCTAGGAACTGTTCTCGGAGGGAAGGTGAGTGGCAGGGAAGGTTGGTGTCTGTGGAGCCAAGCAGCCAGCAGGTACTTGATTGCAGCAGCCATTTTAGACCTCTGGCTGCCTATATCAAGAGAGCAGTTCGCTGCTGGCAGGCCAGGCAGTAACATCACCTGGCTGCAAGGCTACATGCAACATGCTGGAGGTAAGGGAGGAGCTGTAGGGGATGGTTTGGAGGCTTCTGGTCCTGGGCATGACCTAAGACTGCACCCTGCCGGGAGTGGGTGCTCTGGTGGGGATCTCAGTGGTGTGGGAGCCCCCAGGAAATACCAGGTCAGTTACCACCCTGGTGAAGGCTGGGTGCAGACCCTGAGAAGCAAGAGTTGCAGCCAGGCATTGCTGTGGCCACCTGAGCCCTGTGGGTCATAGAATCCCACAGATAGGTAGTTGGGGCCAGGCATGGCTGTGGCCACCTGAGCCCACCATGGAGGGAAGTCCAGTGGCCCCAGTAAGGAGGTAATGTGGAGCCCCAGTGAGTTGGGCAGACATGAGGAGTGCCAGTGAGGGGAGGCCAAAGTATGTATTTGGACATCTGAGGCTGCAGTTTAGGGTGGAGGCTGAGTAAGGGGTGCTCAATCCAAGAAAGAGGGGTGAGTTCTGACCCTGGTAAGTCCTCCACCACTGGGAGGCTGAGAGTGGGTCTAAAGTAAGAGCTATAGTAGAGCACAATGGACCTGCTGCTCGGGCGGGGGGCGAGGAGTGAGAGTCCCTGTGAGACCCTGGAGCACCAGTCATGGTGCGGGTTAAGAATGCTCCAGTGAGGGGTGGCCCCAAAAAGTGGGGCAGAGGGGTGAAGCCCCAGTGAGGGAGTGGTGTGGAGCCCCAGTGAGGGGGCGGAGATAAGGAGCCCCAGTGAGGAGGGAAAACCAGAGGGCTGGGAGCCCAGTATTGTTTGAGTGTACAGAGTTGCCCCTGGAAGGGGCCAGGGCAAGTTTAGGCCCAGTCAGGTAATTGGCTGGCCACTACCCCAGTGATGGTCATGGGAGAGGCCCAAAAGACAGTACGTCTGCCACCCAAGGTTTGAGCTAGCTAAAGCCTATGGCCTAGGGGCCCGCTTCAAGAGGGAGCAAGGCAGTACAAGTTGTCGAGGCATGAAAGAGATCTTGTGAGAGGGGGTGGAGTGTGAGAGACCCTAGTGAGAGGAGGGCGGTATGGATGTGTGTGTGTCTGAGGCCTGACAACAAGGCCTAAGCTTGGCCCAGCTGTAGGCCGGGAGCACTGTGTCATCTGGATGCCATCTGCGAGGCTTGGGCTGCAGTGTAGGGGAGAGACACAGCCATAGGGGAGGAACAGTGCCCCCTGGCATTGAGGCAAGAATGGGCAGCCTCCAGCCTTAATTAACATCCTAATTAATTAACAACAAGGCATGGCAGGAAAGTAAGGGGGGGGGTGTGCCTGAAGGCAGGTGGGGAAACTAGCACTGTGTCTAGTCGGGGTGTCCCACCATGCCAAACTGAGCTTTAGTTAAAAGTGGCTCCACCACCATATTGAAGCATGGGGGATGCTCAAGTTGCAGCAAGGGTGGTTACTAAGAGGGTAGTAAAGCACTGGAACAGGTTACCCAGAGCGGTTGCAGATCTCTATTCTTGGAGGTTTTTAAGACCCAGCTAGACAAAGGCTTGACTGGGATGATCTAGTTGGGGATGGTCCTGTTTTGAGCAAGGGGTTGGATTAGATTACCTTCTCAGGTCCCTTCCAACCCTAATTTTCTATGAGACATAGAGGCTAGCTGGAGTTGCTAACTGGCACGCTCCAGCAGACTTGATTAATCAAGTCTGCTCCAACGTAATCTAATTACAGTACATCGGAGCAGCCTCCCAGCACATCTACAGGCACCCTATAATTTTAAAAGATATAAGATATTGAATTATCTTGCATTATTGCTGCAAGAGTGTGGGACCAGCAGGGGCTATGAAGATGGTATGTGTTCTTGTGAGCACGTGAAAGGGAATGAGCAGAGAAGGGTGAGGTGGAGCCTTGGTTTACCCCTGAACTGCACAGGTCTCCAGCTTATGGTGTGAAGAGATGGCAGCACATCTGATAAAAGGTAGAAAGAAGAAAACCTCCTCTTGGAGCATGGTTCAGAAAGAAAGGATTGGTGACCCTCGGCCAAAATCCCATACCAGGACTGTGTGGCTTAAACAAAGCACTGTACAAAGACTCAGTAAGGTCATCATTTAAAGTAGAGGAAAGGCAGGGGGACCGGGAGGAACCCAACAGGATCTCTTACTCAAAGTCTCTTTTCCTCCATCCCATGATGGGAGTGGCTTATTTAAGCGTAGCCCCAAAACTAGGTGACTAATTTTGCTTCTACTTTTAATAGGAAGGATGATATTGACTGAGGCCAAATTCAGGATGAAAATGTGGAAGGGAGCATGACATGATCACAACTAGGGCTGCAAGCTTAATCACGAACAGTCTCAAGCCCTTCAGTTAGGGGCATGGGATTATTTTTTCCATGCGCTCTGAGAGAGCTGGAATTTGAAATTGCAGGCTAAGTCACAAGTATTCTGAAATGAATCTATCATGTTTGGTAAATGGCAAATAAAGTACCTCTAGTCAAGAAGATGATCTTGACACCCACATCTTCATTAGTTTGACATCAGTAGTAAGCAGGGCCTTAAAACAAAGAAAGAAATAAAATAAAGACTTAGAGGTAATGGAAACTAGGATATGCTACATGAGCTTACCAAAGTTAAATTGTACCAAAGTAATCCAATTCCTTTATTTGATAAAAAACTGATTTTTCTAGATAATGGAGATGTGACAGATGTAATATATCTGGATGTGTGTGATGCCATGTGGAAAATTCTTTATTAAACCAGAGTAGATGGATAGAAGGATTGTGAGATATGTAAAAAGCTGGCTCAAAGGGAGAGGAAATATGTAGTGTTGAAAAGGAAATATAAGTTGGAGGGCAGTTATAAGTGAGTTTTTCAAGGATTGGTCTTGGGCCTAGTCACGTTTAATATTTTCATAAATGATTTTGTCAAAAATGTTAGGAGCTGTAGTAATAAAATTTGCTGATAACACAAAGATAAGATATCATTAATACAGGTAAGGTTATTATACAGGAAGAAAAGGATGGCATAGAGGATGAGAGTAATAGAAATGGAATGAGATTTAATGGCACAAAGCACAAGATCATACAGAAAAAGAATTTCTGCTATAAGTTTGGAGCTCATCAGCTGGAAACCATTGAGGAAAAGGCAGACCTCAGATATGACCTGATCACAGAATGACTGTGATCCACCTTTGTGATGCAGCAGTGAAAAAGGAAATAGAAAATGTGTTGGTTTACGCATTTCCAGTAGAAATAGGAAAGCGATAATGTCATTGTATGAGGAACTTGTGAGATTCATAGATGCTCAGGTTGGAAGGGACCTCAATAGATCATCAAGTCCAACCCCCTGCCTAGACAGGAAAGAGTGCTGCGGTCAGATGACCCCAGCCAGATGCTTATCTAGCCTTCTCTTTAAGACCCCCAAGGTAGGGGAGAGCACCAAATTCCAAATTTTGGCCACCCTTACCATGGATACGTTTTTCCTGATGTTTAGCCTAAATCTGCTCTCTGTCAGTCTGTGACCATGGTCCCTTGTTACCCCAAGAGGCGGCTTGGTGAACAGAGCATCTCTGATCCTTTGCTGCATCCTCCTAATGCATTTGTAGGCAGCTACAAGGTCACCTCTCAGCCTTCTCCTGCAGAGGCTGAAGAGGTCCAGGTCCCTCAGTGTCTCCTGATAGGGCTTGTCTTGTAAGCCCCTAACCATATGAGTGGCCTCCTCTGGACCCTCTTGAGTCTATCAACATCCTTCTTGAAGTGTGACACCCAAAACTGGATGCAATACTCTAACTGTGGTCTGACCAATGCTGACTAGAGGGGAAGTATCTCCTCCTTGGATCTATTTGTCATGCATGTGCTGGTGCATGATAAAGTGTGGTTCACTTTGCTGATGATTTTGTCACACTGATGACTCATGTTCATCTTGGAGTCCGCTATGATGCCGAGATCCCTTTCCACCTCTGTGCTGCTGAGAGGGTCACTTCCCAGTCTGTAGGTGTGCTGGATATTTTTGTGCCCTAGGTGCAGCACTCTGCACTTGTCCTTGTTGTACTGCCATCCTGTGCAGAGTTTTCATAGGCTTGTAAGAAAGTAAGGCTCGAAGGTCAGACCTCACAAGGTCATCTAGTCAGTCCCCTGCTCAAGTCGGGATCATCCCTGACTAACCCATCCCAGCTAAGCATATGTTTAACCTGCTTTTGAAAACAAGAATGGAGACTCCAGAACTTCTCTAGACAGCCTGTTGCAATACTTGACTATCCTCATAGTCAGAAAGTTCCTCCTAACCTCCAACCTACATTTCCCCTGCTGAACCTTGAGGCCAGTGCTCCTTGTCTTGCCCCTACATCCACAGAGAGAAGTCCACATCAATCCTCTCTGCAATTGCCCTTCAGGTATTTGAAGACGGTTATCAAATCCCACCTCTCAGTCTTCTCTTCTCCAGGCTAAATAACCCTAGTTCTTTCAGCCTTACCTCCTTAGTTTTTCTTTCCAAGCCCCTAATTATTTTTGTTGCTCTGTGCTGAACTTCTTCCAATCCTTCCACATCCTTGTTGAAATGTGTGGCCTAAAACTGAACACAGTACTCCAGGTGAGGCCTCATCAGTGCTGAGTGGAACAGAATAATCACTTTTCTTGTTTTGCACTCCTGTTAATACAACTTGGCATTACTTTTTGTTTAATATCTATATGGCTTTTTCTGCAAAAAGGGAACACTGTTAGCTCATATTTAGCTTATGGTCTACTGTAATCCCCAGGTCCTTTTCTGCAGTACTGCAGCCTCGTCGGTATTTGTGCATGCAGTTACTCCACCCTAAGTGCAGACCATTGCAGTGATGCTTATTGAATCCTATCTGGTTGACTGTGAACTGTTTCTCCAGTCTAACCAGGTCATGCCAGAGCCTCGCCTTACTTCCTGGAGTATCTCCAATTCCACACAACTTCGGTGTCGGCTGGAAATTTGCTAAGTGTTCACTACATGCCATTACGCAAGTAAGAAGATATGAAACAATACTGGGCCAAGGACAGACCACTGAGGAACCCCATTTGATACCTTCTTCCAATTAAGTGTTAAACTATTGATGACTACTTGTTGAATATACTGATCTAATCAGTTATGTACTTTAAAGTACTTTCATTTAGCCTCTATTTCTGTAGCTTGTTAATAAGACTATCATGAGAAGGTGTCAGAAGCCACGCTAAAATCAAGGTATATTATATCCACTGTCTGTCCCCCACCTCCCTTGCCCTTCACCCTCATGCCCAGAGCCAGTCACCTTGTCATGGAGTAAATCATGCCTGACCAACCTGATTTCTTTCTATACTGGATGTTTCTGATCACCTTGTTCTCCTCTAGGTGCTTTACAGTGGATTCCTTGAGGACCTGCTTCATGATCTTTCCTGGTCAGGAAAGCCTTCATATCCAGGTCAGGCTGATTACGCTGTAGTTTACCAGATCCTCCTTCATCCTTTTCTTAGTGATGGGCACTAGGGCTGTGTGAAGCTTCGGGTGATGATTTGATTTGGAGGATAAATCTCTGAATCTGAATTGAATCGGGGGATCAATTTAAAGGTCCAAATCAATTCAAAGCTCTCTGACTCTTCGGAAAAGATTTGGAGAGCTTTCATGATCCAGGCAGTCCCCGGTGGCTGCAGCAGGAAGCTGCAGCTGACTCCGAGCTGGTAAGTACTAGGGGCTGAGGGAGAAGGGAGGGGACCATGAAGGAGACCTCTGCCAGTCCCCTCCCCCTAGCCCCCCCCCCCCCCCCCCACAGCTGCTCCCACCCACCCCAGCTCGGTACTTAAAACAAAAAATCCCCAGTGCTCACCAGATGCTACCGGGTGGGAGGGCAATCCCTGCTGCCCCCCACTGCCTCTCACTGCATGGGGGGCTTTGCCATGAGCCTCCCAGCACCCCCTGCTCCCCTGAATTGAGCCAGTCTGAGGGACAGCGATTCAATTCGGTGATTTGAATGACTGTCCCAATTCGATTTGGCCAAATCTGATTAGGAGATTCAGTTGCTGCCAAATCTCCGAATCAGCCAGGCCAGGCCCATCCCCCACCTGCTCTCCAAGCCCAGCAATGGCTCCCAGCACTTGTTAAAAAATGCCCTGGGTCACTGGGTGCTGCCGAGCTGGGGGGAGACCCCACTGCCCCGTGCTGCATGGGGGGCTCTCCATGAGCCTCCTGATCCCCCCCCCCACTCCCCCAGCCCCCACACGGGTGACCCTCCTGGGCCAGCTCCAGCCCTTTAAAGGAAAAAAACCCCACAAACCCCAAAACTCCAGACATTCCCCACTGCCCCCCACTACCCTGCGCCACATGGGGGGCTCTGCATAAGCCCTCTCCCCCGATGCCCCAAGGCTGCTGCAGGAGCGGTGAGTCCCGGGGCTTTTCAGATTTGGCCAAATCAAATTGGGACAGTCATTCAAATCACCAAATTGAATCGCTGTCCCCCAGACTGGCTCAATCCAAATCTGAAGTGAATACTAGTCGCTTCACACAGGCCTAATGGGCACTATATTTGTCCTTTTCTAGTCATTTGGGTCATCTGTGTTCATGAAAGATGAACTCCAACTGGAACACATGCAGAAAAGATTATGAGAATGAGAAGACTATGAGGAGAGAGACCCATTACACGAAAGTCTGAATGAGCTTGGCTGACTTAGCCAAGCTAAATGGCAGCTGAGAAGATGAATGCTGACTGCTGTACGCACAAAGGACAATAATGAAATATTGTCAATATTACACTAAAAGACAACACCGGACTCAGAGACATGCGTTTCCAAACTATCCATTTATAAACTTAGAGGAGAAATTAGAAAGTTTCTAGCTACCAGTGCAATGATATTCTAGAATAGACTTTTAATAGCAATAGTGTGTGGAGGGGGGGGGGGAATAATGATAAGAAATAAACAATGTTTAAAATGGAGTTAGATAGTTTTATGAATGGGATTGTATGCTGCAGTTTCTTGTGACAGCAGGTGACTGGAGTTGACCAGCGGGCTCACTTCCACGCTTATATTTTTCTTTTTCACAGTGGAATTTCTTAAATTTTATGTTGGGTGATTCCTGGTGCTACCCATATCTTCATTGCAGTTGTCTTAACTTGCTTGCTTGCTGAGATGTCAAAACTGATATACATCACTGAAAAGAAAATGACTAAACAAATGCTAGTCACTACATGTATTAAGACAGGTAGGACATAAGAACCCCAAACAGGCAAATGTCTCCCAGCATGAGAGACTAGCATCAGATATCTGACTTAATGTGAGTGCTCAGCATCTCTGAAAAACCAAGCTTCCTATCTGCAGATCTAATATAGGAACTCCATTAAAAATGTTGGCATTTAGTGACTTGGAGATAATTTCATGATCTATAACTGGGATTCAAATACACGAATTATGGCACCCAGTTTCCTGTTGTAACCATTCAGATACTCTGTTATGTGTGTACAATTCTTTCACTGAGCCTGTAGTAACATTCACACTTGGATATATGGCATCCATTTATCAGCAAGCAATGGTGGATATTGCAGCTATTCTACTGACTGGTGGTGCATTTTCTCTCGTGGCTGTAAAGACTGATGTTAGACTTGCAGATCCTGCCCCGGTGATCACAGGTGTACACGGTGTTAGGGCCGACTGTACTGAGAAGTTGTTTCCTTCAGTCATGTTTCTGTTGTAAATCAAGTGACCAATTCTCATCAGGATGTTGGACTCCATGATTGAGAAGGGAGTACTACTTTGACTTGTCTCCTGCTAAGGTTTGGGTCAGTTCCCAAAGTCTTCATGTCCTGTTTGCAGATGTCTTAGAAGCACAATTTTGGGTGCCTTACTCTTCTCTCCACCTGCAGTCTGCTCATACAGTATGTTGTTCAGGATGCTCCCATCTTCCTTCCTGCAAAGATGGCCAAGCCAACATAGGCACTGCTGTTGGAGTAGTGCAGTGATGGTTGCGGTGATGACCTCTGCATTGGTTATTCTGTCTGACCACTTGATCTCAAGGTCGCACTGCTCATTATCATCTGATATCCAACAGATATTTACATGTAGACATTTTCATTACTTGCATGTATTTTACATCCCTGCAGGCATTCTGGCAGTCCCAAGGAAAATATAAAATACAGGATCAGATCCTTTATATATTGGCTTAAAAAAAACAACAAAAAACGTTATTGCATTTATGCCAATTTACACCTGCTCTAAAGCTGGTCCAGATTTCAATCTCTTGAAAATTTGACTACTTCATTCTAAACAAGACACAGTGAAGGAGAAGAACAAATATTAGAAAGAGTGGCAGCCAAGAATAAAACTGATTAAGTCGTGCAGGAACTTAGATTTGTTATGTTCATGCCTTGGAGATTCCATTAAGTTCCTAATGTAAGTCGGCCTGATTCTTTTTTCTTAGTCTACTTGAGCTCTAAATACCCATGCCCCAAACATGTACAAAAACTTCTCTATACCAGGAGGAATAGAACTGTAAAGGTGTAAAAGTGTGTGTGTGTGTTTATATATGTCACATCAGTTAAAAAAAGAAAGTATAGTTTTTTGATTGCCTGCACAAGCTCCATTTACTAAACAGTAGAAGTACCCGACATACATTTTTCAGGGAGCATTACATTGGCCAAAGGTCGCAAAAACAATTTCAGAGGCAGCCTGCCCACATTAGTTTCCTGAGATCTTGATTACAAATTTATAAGAGACATACCCTAGACATTGAGAGATGGTCTCAAAGATTACTGTCCTTCCTGCCATCTGCACACTCCACTGGGAACATTAGAAACCCTGTCCATCAACCAAAATAAACAGCTCCTCTCATGAACAGGCCCAAAGACTGCCCTATAAATCATACCTGTCAAAAATGCTGGTTGCATTGCAGAAGACAGAAATCGATCCAAAACTCATTAGTTCGCTTGACAAGTGCTTAATCTTATATTGTTTAATGCCGACCTGAACAACTCGGATAGAATAGAACCATGCAAAGCAGTGGCTGAGTTTTCCATTACAGAAAGTTTTGCAATGATTATGGCTTAATCTTGCTCTCAAATATCCCATTTCATTCTCCCTTGCTCTATGCCACTTGCCACAGAGTATTGACTCCAACAGTTTCCCTACCCGTTGTGGGATCAATACATCATCGTTGCCTCATTCAATTGCTTGCAAAGATGTGCTTCTGCATTTTGCAAATGTCTGCAGCTAAGCAGGATAAACAGGTGTGGATTAGATCAGGCACTGTATCATTTGACGAGGTGGCTAAAAAGCAATGGTAGCATATTGGCTTTTTGTCAAGTTGGTAGTAAATCCTTACCGCTGCCGAGCCAGAATCTAAAGTACAAAGCGAGCACTGGGGATGTAGGAAAACTCAAATTCTGAAGATAGTGTAGATCAATACATGTGTCCAGAGATTGTGGGGGAAAGGTGTGTATTTGGTAGGGATAGAGGCTTGAGGGTTCAATTAGTGTAAATGCTGCAGTAGGAAGTACTTGGCATGGTAGGAATGGGAGCAAGTTCATTGTGAACATCAGCACTGTATGGCTACAGAAACCTAAGCAAAGTAACCACAAACCTGTCCACTGAATTTAAAATAGCCATCACAGACATGAGAGACCATAGAAGTGGAACAAGAATGGTATTCCTCTGAAACAGCTTTCAGAGCCAGTCACAGACCTATGGCTGGATCATGATGAGGATGCATCTTTTCCTCGATTTAATCTCATAGTGTATAGATTAGAAGGAACCTCCAGGTACTCAATCAGACCAGCCACGTACAGAAAACATTATGGTGTTGTTCTCAGATCAACTCTTCAACCTGGTACCTTCATAAAAACCCAGGGTAAGCTATCCTTGTATGTCAGAGAGGGACCTGTGGCAGAAATTCAGAACTGAGGCACCCCATACATGCTATCACATGTTAAAGTCTGGGCTGGCATCACTGCTATCTCTAAGGTTGCTTAGCACTTCACGTTATAAGACTCCATAGGCTTTAGAGCAGGGTCTTCTGATTTGGAGCTGTAGCAACCTTTCCATGAGGACACTGTATTTTTTGCCATCCATGATAAAATTTGGCCACTTAGAAATTTGAAAGACTATCCACCTGGAGGATGTTCCAGCTCAGGCATGGAAAGGCAAAGCTGGGTAGGTGGCAGGAGGGAAGAGTTCAGAGGAGGCACCAGGAAGTCGGTTTGTGTGCAATGCTCCTGGCAATTAGAAAGCCAAATGGATACACTGAGATTGAATGAAATTGCTTAGGGAGAGAGACATTGGGACTGAGAGTCAAGAGATGGGGAACGTAGGTTGGGGTGTGAAAGCAGAAGGCAGGATCTGAGCTAGACAAGGAGGACAGGACTGGGAGAAAAGGGAACCACTGAAACTGGGGTGGTGTTGTACCAGGTCATGGGCACCCAGGCCTGGGGGTCTCCTCAGCATCAGGAAAAGCCACAAATTCAGAATACAGGAGATCTGTCTGGGGACCCAAGTTGGAGATCCAGATGGTCACACACAGCATGGGGTTAGGCAACTAGCTGGGTTAGGTATCCAGGAGATCAGACCCGGGTCAGGTTAGGTATCTGGAGGGTCAGGCAGAGAGCAAGGTCAGGAGGCTAGCTGGGTCAGGTAGCCAAGAAACTGGTCAGTTGGTAGCAGCACAAGCCAAGGGTGAACCAGCCCAGATACAAAGTTAAACCTTGTTGTCTTCTGGGGCAAGGGTTTATATGGGAAGGTTTAGGAGGTCAACGGATGTGTGCCTAGATCCAGGTAGAGGACTCTGACCACCTGCATCTATACAAATGTTGTGTTGGGGGTGGTAGATGGGGATAAGTTGTTGCATCAGACAAGCCAAAGCCTTGGGTTTGAGGCAGACAGGTGGACTAGGACTGGTTGGACAAGAAGGACTGAGACAGGAATGAGAAACATGAGGAAGGCTGGGCTGGTAAGGAAAATAGGACTGGAAAGGAAGGAGCTATGGGTAGAAAGAGACAGGCCTGGAATACAGACTAGTTAGAGAGGACAGGCGGGAAGGAATTGGTATATATACATGCAGTTATGAAACAAAAGACTGCAAAATCAAGCTTGTGCACAGGAGGATTGATACAAGGTTGAATAGGCAGCCTACATTATGGCAATGGATGGCTCTTGAGAGCTTGATTTTACACCCTGAATAATATGATGATTTCAGTGTATAAAAGACTCTGTATCCCAGATCTGAAGATTTGCTTTGAACCCCCTCATCCAAACTGACATTGTTCTTTTGGCCCTACATAAAAACCAGCACCAAAAAGAGCTCATTTTCCTGATCAGTTTTGTATGCAGATTTAGATGCTTGTGATCTTGTGAGCTGTCAGTGAGATTATAGGTGTAGCATAGGCAGTACCCTAACCAGCACCTTTTAATTAGGCATAAAATTTATCTCTATCCTGGCCAGCCTCTTGACTGGTCTCTGATTTAAAATATAAGAATCATTTATTTTCCCTTGCTTGCTATTTTAGCCACTAGTGCAAAACAATTTACAAACACGCATTCATTTGTATAGCACTCTTGCAAATGGTCTATTGCAGAGGGTAATCCTTAAATGCTGAAATCTTGTTTGACTTTTGAGAAGTCACCTGGCCACTCACTGAAGGTGGGAACAAAGTTCTGGGTTTCAGCCATCACACTCTCTCTCGGAGCCACTGAACAGTTGCTGTTTATTTAATAATAACTGTCAACTGATATGCATTGAAGTTATGATTGAGTTTTCACTACTCATTTCTGAGAGATGAGCACATTGCTGTCCAGGCAAGAGAACAGTAAGCAATACCTGTGATGGCTCAAAGTGAAAGCCAAGATCATTCAGCATTGCCTTACCTCTGAAGTCAATAGGAGCTTTACAGCTATGCTAAGGCACCTGATTTTAAAGCTACCAAGAGCCAGCTCTTCAGCTGGTATAATTTAGGTAATTGGCATGAATTAGTGATCCAGTGCCAGAGAGGTGATCAGGTTCAAATGTACCTTCAGAGTTACCATCTAATCTATCCATGGCCATGATTTTTAAATCTATATTCAGAAAACTAAATATGGTATTTTATTTATTGAATTAGTTCAGCAATGCTGAACCTAACAGGAGACCTTCACCTTGGTACACATTCAGGATCTCGGGTGGGTTTTGCCGCCTGGTTTTAATTCACCCTGCACTAGCTGTCTCAGACATTTAATTTGAAGTTCTCTTTGGCAGAAGCTGAAGTCAGTGCCATGACTGTGATGTAGGCATACCACTTCTCTGAATTGTACTGACAGAAAGGAAGGGAAAGAGTAACATGGAGCAGTGCTAATGAAGAGCGATAAGGAAATAGGAAGTAATGCAGCCACAGTAGAAAAAAATTCAGAGAGAGCAGCAAGGTCTAGCCGATGACTGTGTCAAGCTCAAAGGAGCTTTTAGACACTTCTGGGCACTGCGGTTCCTGCATCAATTGAAGTACTCTAGGTCTTCATTATTCATCCTCTCTAATTGCATTCATAAGGAAAGAATTAGTGCTTCCTGCTCAGTTAGTGATGCCTGTAATAATTCTCACATTTCTTGTGGTTTAGCACACTGATTTCAACATCTGAGCCCTCTCGCCACTCAGTCCTTTGATTTCCTGTTTCTGATTTCATTCTCCCAGAGGATTCAGCCATCAGTGCTGATGACTTCCTTGGCACGCTCTCCTCCATCTTCCTGTCCATCGCTGCTTTTCATCACTCGTATCCCTTCTCACTCTTTCATCTACCCCTGGTTCACATGATCAGCACTGCTCCTTTCCTTCTGTCTTCTAGTTTCATCTTGCCTACACAGTTTGCTTCCTGGTTACATTTGATTAGTGTCTGTGTACCTCCCTCTCTGGAAACCTCTTATTTCAAAATTGTCAAAAGTGTTTAACTCTTAAGGTCCCAGCTTAATTTCTCTCTCTTGACCTTGTTCATTATAGCGGGGAAGCAAATGAAGCTCAGATCATTTCAGGCACAGGAGCCTGAAAGTCAGACATGAAGGGTGCTTTGTCCCTATCCCTGCCACGGCAGGTTTTTTCCTAATATTTTGTCCAACTCATGGACTCATACAATAGGACTTCTATACCTCCTCTGGGAGAGATTCACATAAGAATGGATAGCAACATTTTAGGTCACTAGGCTAGGAGCAGCCTCATTTATAGACATATAGCAAAACTGGACCATGACCTTGGTTAGTCTGCTACCTTAACACAGATACCACTGCATTTACTTGCATGTCAGGTCATCCCCACATTGTACCTCCCCTCGCATATTAATCGCTGGAAATCTGAGTGCATCTAAAGCAAGGAAATGTTGGGAGCAGAGGGTCGAATCCTGCAAGCTGCCCAGCCCCTCTTTAAGTCAGCTGCAGGCCCACTCAGCTTGAGAAGCAGAGCTAGGCAGTTCAGCTCAGCCAGTGGCGTCAGCTCAATCCTGCTGAAGCCAAATTGCCTAGCCCTGCTGCTTTTGCTGGATGGGCTCTCACTGACTCCATAGATACCACTGGCTGCGCACCCAGCTCAAAGAGGTGATTCAGTTCAGCCAACCGGCTGGATCCTGGAGTTGAACTGCCAGACCAGTTCCCATGAAGGATGGCCAGTGCATCCTGCAAGGAGGATATGAAAAGAGCAGCCATAGGCTTTTGCTTCCTTCCCTCCCCACTGCAGCTGCATGCATATAGTCCTTGAAACTACTTCCCCATATTTTCAAGGAAAGATCTTTTTTTTTTTTTCCCATTCAACTTTTCAAAATTAAGGTGCGCACCTTGTTCAGGAAGGTGTGGTATGTGAGGAAATCTGGGAGTGCCTCTCACAGCCACATTTTTAAGGAAGTCCCAGGAATGGGCTGGCTGCTAGACTTGGATTAAAGAACTCAGTGCAATGTTTGAATAGTGTTCCCTAACTCAGGAAATGATTCCTATTCAGGGAGGGCACTGGAGGCAACTGCTTCTCTACTTTCCTGTAAGTGTATAACTAAATTCCTTTGAAGTCAATTGCATTTTCTTTTCTGTACTATGCTAGAAGTCCATGTCTATGCTAGATACTATGTCTGTGCTAGATAAGCAATCTTGGGGAAAGAGACTGTTCCTGGAATTAAGGATTTAGGAGGGAGATTACATCTCCTGGACACTTAATTACAGCAGTCTTCTACTATGCCTGGTGTAGCAGAGAGGTAGTTAGCCATGTTAGTCTGAAATCAGTTAGAAGACAGGGTAGATATGCACCCTTTATAGACTAACTAAATAAGATATATAGACAGAGTACAAGCTTACGTGAACCCAAGTTCACTTCATATTATAGCAGACCCATTATAATTAAATCCTTCCCCTGGTGACCCTTGAAATCATTTTAGGATTACTTTCCTTCCATAGGTGCTTGATTAATTAAAGTCCATTAGGAATGGCTCCTAACAACTTTTCTGGGTTTTTAATGGCTTTCTACCTCTATGCAACTTGTTTTGCGGCAGTCAAAAAAGTTAACGTAGACTTGATATGCTGTGTTATGCTTAAGTGCCTAAAGCTATGAACAGACATCACATTTATCCCACCTTTTTTTGGGACAAAATGCAGTCATTCAAATGCTCACATTCATTTTTTCAGAGGTAAATCCTAAAAAAGTTCACAAGATAAAAAGCACCATAAGTTTATTCCAGGTTCCGCAAAGTGTATCTGAAGTCCCAATATTGCATTGCCTAATCAATGGCAGAAAAGTGGCAGTGTATTCAGCTACTCATTAAACCCTGTAGCAGGTTGTCACTCAGTTCTTTATTTTCCCTTGGACAAACTCATCATTACAAGGAAAACAATGACCACAACAAAGCAAGTATTTAAATAAATCACTATCTAATCAGCAAAGAGTTAATTGACAGCTATGGTCCTTCCTCAGACTCGGAGAGAGGACACAGTGGTTCAGGGCTACCTCCTTAGCACTGCCCACTTCCCTCCTTCCTCTAGGAGCTTTTCACTTCTTCTGGGCCAGGCACTCATCATTGTCAGCTGGCCTCACCCTAAGCAGGCAATCTATTACTTTTAACCACCCACAGCTATGTTCCTGCCCCTGAACCATGCACCCAGCTACATGGGCAATGCCAGTTCCAGGACATTTCTGTTCGGGGCAAAAAACAGTCACAACTTGTCTAGGGGCAAGTCCTAGCTTCAGTCTTTCTTCCACACTCCGGGAATACTGGCTTCCAAATGGGGGTGGGGAAACACAACAATCACCTTTGAGAACTCTGCTTTATAATTGAAAGAGAAAATTGCTATTATCATTAAGCAATAATTGTTTTGTTTTCCTGGGGAGGTTAGAGTAAGATACACACTTCACAGATAAATAAGGTTTCAGGGGCTTCAGGCCAAGGTATTTATTGATTCACAAGGTACTTATCTCTCTTTTCACTCCCAAGTACACAAAATAATGATAGTAATTATATTAGAAAAACAGATTTAAAAAAAACAACCGTTTAAAAGCATTTTTCCAAACTTTATCAGGATGATAATTGATCCAGCGGCTTTTATGATCCAAAGAGACTAAATAACCATGGGGAAAGATGAACAATGCACTTCTTCCTCCACGTGACTTGTAGTTTACATCAATTTCATTATAAATAACCTTTAACCCCGCGATTGTCAACCAGGGATGTGAGAGCACACTGGGGTGCTGGAAGATCCAAACCTGAAATAATTAGTTCTTTCAGTTTGTCCAATTTTTTTTTAAAGATCATTTTCAGATCAACGTTAAGTATTTTTGTTAATATTTTAGTTTGAACAAAAAAAAGTAAATTATTCATCCAACCTAGCTGGACCCTCTTTGTTTCTCTCATTTTATATTTATCTTCATAGATTGTAATGCTAGATGGGATCACTGTATTCATCAGGTCTGGTCTCCTGCATAACACAGGCCAGAAGGCATCCTGGCTTAGGCTCCAGTTTGAACAAAACGAACATCTGCGGGACTGTGGGAAGGAAAGTGGGGAAATCTAGTCTTGACTTCCAAATATAGGTTTTTGCTAATTAATAATTCATACTCTGGCCTTGGGTATCCTATCCGTACAGTCAGTTGCCCTCATTTCAAAATAAAAATACATGCCTAATTTTAATGTGAATTGGTTTAGCCACAGATATGAGTTCAAGGTTTTATTTTATTTTATTTTTAATATATATATTTTACTGGACTGGCAGTGTATGTGGGAGAGATGGTGGATAAGCTTTCAGGCAGAAAGCACCCTTCTTCAGGACACTCCAACTCTACCTACAAGTTCCAGACATTTGATCTTATTGTACTTTTTCCTCCTAGATAAAAGATAGTGGGGCAATGGACATCTAACTATATGAGTTGGCACCAGGTAGCATACTGGGGTCCTGACATCCTTCACTGGTGCTTCTAGGCCCAGCCATAGTAGAAAAAATAAATAATAATAAATATGAGACACAAGCACATACAGATCAGGGTATTTCAGTTGCATGAAAACTGTATTCCCAAAAGATAACTCTTAATCCCGCCAGTAAAGTTAACTTATACTTCTATCCTTTACATTTTAAATTGTAAATGGACTTTTTATGCAAGGCACTTGGCCCCACCAGAAAAAATAAATCTGAACTGATAGCATCCACCTGTTTACTTTTAGCAAGGGCACAAGCAAAGTCTTGAATCATCTTGGTAAAATGTTACAGAAGCATATTCTGACTGTAAACCTTTCTGACAGAAACTGAATAAATTATTCTATGCCAAATAGTCAGCTATATAAACTATGTACTCGTGAATTTTACAGCAGGCACAGCTCAGTGAGATGGGCCTATAATTATGCAACAGCCGTATGTAAGGGAAGATGTAATAGCTTGAACATCAGGGTGGAAAAATCAACTTGATCAAGGCAAAGGTGCTAATCCTAGTACTGCTGAGTTGGCTGCTTGTTATTTGAAGGAAATAATTAGGTTCCATACAGCTGACTGGGGAGACAAAGTCTTTTATCTGAGACCTTACAGACCCTGCTGCTTGCTTGTGTCTGCACTGAAGGACTACGGAGACCAACATTTGGGTAGTAAAGTCCAGGACAGAGGTTGGGATGGATGCTCCACAGACTTTGGAAACTAGAAGGACTCCATATAAGCTCCAGTTCCAGTCAGTGTAACTGCCTTAATGTGTTGCTGCAGAGGCTGATCAGGTTTCTTGGTTTCAGGTTGCTACCTCCTGAACCAGAAGCGGGATAGCTTCATTCATGTGCTCGGTCCTTGGGCCCACACTGTTCTACATCTTCATCAGTGACTTTGACGAGGGGGTAAAAAGCACCCTGTTCAAATTTGCTGATGACACTAAGATGTGGGGGGATGTGGGCATGCTAGAAGGAAGGAATAGGCTGCAATGAGACCTAGACAGGTTACAGGGGTCGGGGGATGAGAATAGGATGGGATTCAACACTGAGAAGTGCAAGATGCTGCACCTGGGGAGGAAGAATTGGCACCATACCTACAGGTTGGGGAACTCCCTTCTCATCAGTGCAGAGGCAGAAAAGGATCTTGGAGTCATCATTGACTCCAAGATGAACATGGGCCGGCAATGTGGGGCCGTGGTCAGGAAGGCCAACTGCATCTTGTCATGCATCCAAAGATGCATCTTGAGCAGGTCCAGGGAGGTGATCCTCCCCCTCTATGCAGCACTGGTCAGTCTGCAGATGGAGTACTGCGTCCAGTTCTGGGCGCCACACTTCAAGAGGGATGTGGACAACATGGAGAGGGTCCAGAGGAGGCCACCCGCATGATCAGGGGGCAGCAGGGCAGGCCCTACGATGACACGCTATGGGACCTGAACCTGTTCAGCCTCCAAAAGAGAAGGCTGAGGGGGGGATCTAGTGGCCTGCTATGAACTAGTCAGAGGGACCACTAGGCACTGAGGGAGTCCCTGTTCCCCCAAACACGACCAGGAATGACTAGGAATAACGGTTACAAGCTGGCAGAGGGTAGATTCAGGCTAGATATCAGGAGGCACGACTTCACAGTCAGGGCGGCTAGGATATGGAACCAACTTCCAAGAGAAGTCATGGTGGCTCCTACACTGGGGGTCTTTAAGAGGAGGCTGGATGAATTCATTTCCTGCCATGGCAGGGGGTCAGACTTGATGATCCGCTCAGGTCCCTTCCGACCCTATGAAACTATGTGGCACCAGAGATATATTGTGTCTGCTGAGAGACAGAGCTTGGGTCTACCTTATGCAAGCAGCATCTATTCATTCAACAAGCACAACCCCATGGCTACTTAGCTCTTCCTCTCAGCAGATGTCTGCTGCCATGGGGGTATTTTGGAGCTGTCTGCATTTTGGGACAGTTTTCTAAACTCAGGGCAAAGCTCCATTTCAGGAACCCATTGCAAATTTCAGACTTATATTCCAGGACTGTTGGGGATGGCTTATGAAGGATCTGCAGCATTTTTTGAAAGAGTCAGGACTTCCCTTGGAGTCTTTAGCTAACTTCTCCCTCACTTATGTACAGCCCGCATCAGTCCTCCCCACAGAAAGATGACAGCATGAAAGTATTCTCCATTTCGAAGACATGCTCAGTTGTACAAGGACCCTGAGGAAGCTGCTGTAGGAATCAGAATAACAATTTGTCTAAACCACCAGTGAAAATGTGTTAGAGGTCCACCTCTTTACCTGGTGCATAGATGGTATGAGCTGTTCCTTCTAACTTATAAAAGTATAAGATAACTTCATTGGCTAGATTAAGAGTTATCTTTTTTGGAACACAGTTTTTATGCAGCTGAGATATTCTGATCTGTATGTGCTGTGTCACTTAGTTATTATTATCCAGGGATTCTTGACCTTAAACTATAGCTGCAATAGCTCATGTTTTTCCATCTGGAGATCCTGTAGTCCAGTTCATCAGCCAAGGTGGAGGCTGTCTTGACTACAGCCTCTGTCTACAGATAATTTAGTCATTCCTCTCCTTTCTTCTTTTGCTTGTGTGTATTTGATTTGTAAGCTTTATCAGGCCCACAGTGCCATTTACTGGGTCCAACCACAGATTCATAGATTCATAGATGTTAGGATCAGAAGGGACCTCAATAGATCATTGAGTCTGACCCCCGGCATAGGCAGGAAAGAGTGCTGGGTTCAAATGACCCCAGCCAGATGCCCATCCAACCTCTTCTTGAAGACCCCCAGGGTAGGGGAGAGCATCACCTCCCTTGGGAGCCCATTCCAGATTTTGGCCACTCAAACTATGAAGAAGTTCTTCCTAGTGTGCAGTCTAAATCTGCTCTCTGCTAGCTTATGGCCATTATTTCTTGTGACCCCCCAGGGGCACCTTGGTGAGTAGACCCTCACCAATTCCCTTCTGCACCCTCATGATGAATTTACAGGCAACCACAAGGTCGCCTCTCAACCTTCTCTTGAGGAGGCTGAAGAGGTCCAAGTTAAATATTGGTACCCTAGTCTCTTCATGCAGGGCTTGGCCTCCAAGCCCTTAACCATATGAGTGGCCCTTCTCTGGACGCTTTCCAAGTTATCCACATCCCTCTTGAAGTGTGACCCCCAAAACTGGATGCAGTACTCCAACTGCGGTCTGACCAGTGCCCGATAGAGGGGAAGTATCACCTCCTTGGTTCTGTTTGTCATGCATCTGCTGATGCACGATAAAGTGCCATTAGCTTTGTTAATGACTTTTGTCACGCTGACAACTCACGTTCATCTTGGAGTCCACTAAGACTCCAAGATCCCTTTCCGCTTCTGTGCTACTGAACAGGTCATTTCCTAGGCAGTAGGTGTGCTGGACATGCTTCCTCACTAGGTGCAGCACTTTGCATTTCTCCTTGTTAAATCGCATCCTATTGTTTTCTGCCCATTTGTCCAACCTGTCCAGGTCTGCCTGTAGTTGTTCCCTGCCCTCCAGTGTGTCCAGTTCTCCCCACAGTTTTTATCATCTGCAAACTTGGACAGAGTACACTTCACTCCCTCGTCCAAGTCACTGATGAAGACATTGAAGAGTATCGGGCCAAGGACCAAGCCCTGCGGGACCCCACTGCCCACTTCCTTGCAGGTCAATACCGACCCGTCCACCACCACTCTCTGGGTATGACCCTCTAGCCAATTTTCCACCCACCGGACTGTGTAATCATCCAAGTCACAGCCTCTTAATTTGTTCACCAGTATGGGGTGGGATACCATATCAAACGCCTTCCTGAAGTCTAAGTAAACCATGTCTACCCCTAATCCTGCATCCAGGTGCTTTGTAACCTGGTCATAAAAAGAAACTAGATTACTCAGGCATGATCTACCTGCTATGAACCTGTGCTGGTTTCCCCTCAGCATAATTTTTCCTGCTGGGCTCTCACATGTATTTTAAGAATCTTTTCAAAAACTTTACCAAGGATGGAGGTGAGACTGACTGGCCTGTAGTTGCCTGGATCCTCCTTCCTCCCTTTCTTGAAAATAGGGACCACACTGGCCCTTTTCCAGTCCTCCAGGACCTGGCCCATGGGCCATGAGTGCTCAAATATTCTTTCCAGTGGCTGTGCAATGATATCAGCCAGTGCCTTCAGTACCCTTGGATGGAGCTCATCTGGGCCTGCTGACTTAAACATATCCCGTCCTTCCAAGTAACTGCACAATCTCAGGGTCAACTCTTGGTAGTCTGACACCCAGCTGTTGTCTCTCTATGAACCTATTGTGAGACGTGTCTTGCCCCTCATTTAGGAACACTGAGGCAAAGAACTCATTGAGGGATTCAGCCTTGTCCCCCGTCTGTCATAGATCCATCTTGCCCAGTATGAGTAGTAGCAATAGTAGTAGCAGTTGCAGTAACAGCAATATTAGTAATTTACACTGTACTGTATTGTGTATAACTGCCCCACTCAAGGATTTTGCAATGGCAGGGCATTGACAGTGCCCTCATCTCCTCGCTTCACCTGTGGCAAGGGAAGGGCATTTTTGATGTTTTGGGCATTGTGCCTGGGATCTATGCATAAGGGTTGTTCCACAAGTTTTTAAGAAAATGCTACCCAAACACATGTCTAGGATGGGTTAGATCAGGCAGGGATGATCCTGCCTCAAGCACGGAGGTGGATTAGATGAACTCCAGATGTTCCCTCCAGATCTACTCTTTTATGATTCTGTAAGGATCTGGACCCTATTGTACAAACAGGATGAAAGCAGTCTGTGTCCCAAGGAGATTACAGTACAGGCTTATAGCAAGGTGCTGTAAGGAGAAGCAGCAAATAGGAAGAGTAGAATGATGAATATCAAGAAAATGAGGATATTTTCACTAGCAAGCCGTGGGTTCAGGTCACCCACTTACTCAGTCATTATCAGCTGGTAGGTTTTGGCCTAAAGATGTGATTTGGAAGACGCAGTGATCTGAGCTTCCTCTTAGACACTAATACTACCACTGATATTGTGTTTACAGCATAGATGCCATGGTTACAGGACATCAGAAATACTGTGGCCATCTCTTGGGGTTTTATCATGAGTCCTATGACATTTGTGTTTTAGTTGAAGTATCAGCTCCTACAGCATATGATTATGTGAGAAATCACAGCTTTATTTTTTTTTAAAAGGTAAGATCCTGGCTGTCGTGTTTGGAGAGAAAAGCTTGAATATGCAACCCAACGCTCAGAAACCAGAAGGCAAATGACATAAAGGCCAAATTTGTTTATCTTTTAAAATGTCACTGTTTTAAAGCCCATATTAAGATATTTAAAGCTAAGCCCATGATTTTTGCACTGCTGATAACAGACAGTTAGGAGAAAGCTGAACTCTTTAATGAATAATTTGCGTTAGTGGTGGTCATCCGCCTGGTCAGATACTGGACAGATGCAGGGTGGGGGGGGGGGAGGGGGGTGGTGATTAATAACCAATAGTCAGTTTTGAATTGGTGAGGGAGAACTCAGAGCAGCTGAATGTCTTCAAATCAGCAGCAGTGGATTCACTACACCTGGGAGTGCTGAGGGAATTGGCTGGAGTCATTGCAGGCTGTTGGCAAAAGTATTTGAAGACTCATGGTGCTTGGGAGAGGTCCTGGAAGACTGGAAAAGGGCCAATGTGGTACCAATCTTTAAGAAGGGGAGGAAGGAGGATCCAGAAAACTATAGGCCGGTCAGTTTGACCTCAGTACTGGTAAAACCTTGAAAAAAATTATCAAGAAGTCCATTTGTAAGAGACTGGCAGAAGGCATGATGCTGAAGGATAGCCAACATGGTTTCATTGTGGGCGGGTGGTATCTGCCCAACCTCGTCTCCTTCTATGATCAAGTAACAAACTACTTAGATGTGGGAGATGTGCTTGATGTCATATACCCGGATTTTAGAAAGGCCTTTGATATGGTCTCCCATGATGCCCTTATAAAACACTGGGGGATTATGTGCTGGTAGAGTCCATGGTCAGCTGGACTGGGAGCTGGCTAAGGGATTGAACCCAGACAGCGTTAGTGGATGGGTCTTTATCATCTTGGTCGGAGGTGGCCAGCGGTGTCCTGCAGGGTTCAGTTCTTGGCCTTGTGTTGTTCAACGTCTTTATTAATGATTTAGATGAGGATGTGGAAAGCACGCTGGCCAAATTTGCAGATGATACTAAGTTATGGGAAAAAGCAGTTGCGCTAGGTTATGGGATGTGGATCCAAGTGGACCTAAACAAGCTGGAAAAGTAGGCAGAGTGGAACTGGATGCAGGTCAATAACGATAAATGGCCATAAACTGTTAAAGGATGGTTTCAGGTTGGGTGCAAAGAAGCACTTCGTCATGGTAAAGGTCACCAGAATCCAGACTAGACTTCCTGAGGAGGTGGTGCAATGCCCAACCTTGGATGTCTTCAAGAGGAGACTGGACAGACATCTTGCTGGGATCATTTGATCTCATTTGTATTCCTGCCCAGAGCAGGGGGATTGGACTCGATTATCTCTCGAGGTCCCTTCCAGCCTTTAATTTCTATGATTCTATGATTCAATGAAGCTTGAGTTTAAAAAATTCAGAAAGTGAAAGGGCAGGACATATTTTACTCAGACATTTTTTCAGCTGGGCAATAAAAGTTTTTTATAAAAGAAAAATTATATGTATAATATGTATATCATATATATATACACACACATACATACATCCACACACATCTATATGTGTGTGTGTGTGTGTATACATCAGTTCCTCTGGCTTCAAGAACTGCATGCGTGTGTGTGTGTGTGTGTGTGTGTGTGTGTGTGTGTATTAGAGTCAACTTTGGAGTGAAATGTGCTACTTGTACAGAAACTGCCTTGTAGCAAAGGTATTGGCATTGTTTATTTCTCCTTCATACATATATTTTAGAGAAAGCAGCTGGGGACATATGGTTAAATATTGGCCAATGCAGAGAATCACTGTTCTTTTTTTTATAAGTCTCTTTTTGATGTTTAAAGGCCCTCGATAACTACACTACACCCAACACAAAGTGCGTAATAGCATCACATGGACAATTTGTTTCCTCCCACTGGATAAAGTGTCAGTGTCTTCTGCTGTAGCAACAGCTCCTTCTTTAGCCTGCAAATCACTACACTGCACTGCTGTTCAGTAGCATCTGTCTTTTACCAGACACTACTTGGATCAATATATCCAGGTGAAATGATAAAGCCCAATTCTTCTAGTACTCTGGGGAGCAGTGTTCATTACCCATAATGGGACCCAGGTAGATTTATGATGATCTGCTTTTCAAAATGAAAAGTGGGGTTGCCCATCACCAGAGAACAAGAGGGAGCACATAGAGAATGAACCTGGGGGTGACTGATAAAGGGGGTGACTGAGAAGATGCATAGCAAGACCTCCATCTCCTGGGCCAAGCAAAGCTCTCTCCCTTTTTCTTTGCCCTTTTCTTCCTGGTAGATTTCTTTTCCATGGACATTTTTCTTCCATGAATAATTTTTGTGTTCTTATCAAGAATCTTTCAAATCTGGCCCAGAACCTACTGGCTGCCAAAATCCCAAACACTTCGTGTTTCATTTAGCTTGAAGTAAATGTCCTCTGAGTTTGTCAAAAATGGATAGTTAGCACAGAAATGACTATTCTGACCAAAGCATCATTTGAACCAAAGAAAGTCCCCTACTTAAATGAAACTAGAAACAATTATGCGACAGATGTTGGGCTGCTCCACTTTACTGTCAAGAAGGCTGATGTAGTGACTCCAATGGGGCGGACCAGGTACAGGGCACTAAAACATAGGGCAGTGAAGAGGAGAGTGTCAAGTTCGGACGGCGAGATGGTTCTTGAAATGTGGATGTTCTCAGTCGCCCTAACATCAGTTCCTCTGGTTTCAGTAACTGGCCCTTCCACAGATTTACTAAACCAAGAGAAATCCTGAACGCTCAGTTGGTTTTCATGGCATGGGAGCAAATTGTTCATGGTCTGAGTAGGAAATGTGGTGTGTCTTGTTGGCTGCCATCCTCCACACAGCTTGAGGAAGATGAGGAATCATTCCCAGGGGCCTTCTGAAACTGTTTGAACTGTGAGTTCCCGTGCTCTCTGTGATAATGTCCATGTGCACCACGGAGGGCACGAGGGCTCTTGGAAGCAGACCTGGGCCATTATAGTTAATTATCTATATTAGTGCTGGGCATAAAAGTTGCAATCAAGGATCAGTTCCCCTCTATGCTGAAAACACAGAAAACCAATGGTCCCTTGGCCTAAAGAACGTACAGCCTGGATCGAGAAGGAGAGGCCAAGCAAAACAGGCTGGAAGCTCACAGGGTAAGGAGAGGATGATTGTGATCAGCCTGGGAAGCAACAGTTTCATTCATTGCGCTCCAAACCCTTTAAAGATAAATGCCTTTTGATGAGGAGGCAGCCATGGTCACCGGCGAAAAGGAAAGTAATTGCCCTTGCTGGATATGTGTTCCTGAGAAACAGAGTTCACTGATAGTGCAGTGCAGAGTTCGGCCTCTCTGGATGGGACGCAGGAAACCCATCTGATAAGGGGCATATGATCCTGGATTATTTATTTTTTATGAATGGGAGTGCTATCAATCATTTTGAATAAGCCAGCTTTTCAACCCAGATTCTGGAGGAAATCTGGTTCCACCCTCACAGCAAAAGCTACAGCTTTCCCTACAGACCCTTATCAGCTTTGTCCCATCACTCCTGTCCATCCACTTTCAGTATCTCCCTTACCTCCTTGCCCTTCCGGGAAGACCAGCTCGTGCCTGGCATTTCGTGGAAGAAGCCTCCTGCTTTCTCCCATGCTGCCTTCTCCTCATGGGATGCACTTCTTAGACTACGTCATAATGTTTCCTTTTCATCTCGCAGCAAGGCCAGGAGGCCTTCAGAAAACTGACTGATGAATGATAGCTGGACGCCAGGGGGAAACCCTCAGGAGAGTTGAATGCACACCTTGCAGTGTAATCATCTAGCTATGGAGAGACATTTCTGAGTGTGCCTTTCAGCTCTCCCCTCTTGAAGCTGCCCCACTTGGCAGGCAACAAGAAAGACCAAAAAGAAGAGCCAGCCCAAGGCAGCTGAACTTTGCGACTCAGGTAGGGGACACTGCCCTGGTAGGGAGGAAGCCCTGCATTTTGGCCTTGTCTTAAGGTATTCCTCACTCTTTAAAGCCAAACATACTGCAGGCACTGGAGTATATCTGGAGTAATGTCACTCTAAGCCAGGGTTGTCAAAGATCATGGCCTGTGGGCCACATTTGACCCACAGAGCCCTATTATCTGACCCCTGATGCTGCACCTGAGTCCAGATGGACTGACTGGCAGCACGCGGCATGTGCTGGACGCGGCCCGTGGTGCACCACTGCCCCACCCTGGCCACTCTGGGGCACCGTGTGCAGCATGGGTCCTGGACTGGCCAGACTGGGTGCCACGTGCACCGTATATGCTTGATGTGGCACAGGGGAGAGGGGCAGTGATGTAGGCCAATCCAGTCCCTGGGGCTGCCACATGCTATTCATCTGGCAGGTGGACCAGTCCCACATTACTGATTTGACCCGTGGTACCAGATGTGTTTGATACAGTTGTAAGCTGTGGGACTATTCTTTACTGAAACTGAGTAAGAGGGACAGGATTTGGCCTAGTGGAGTTGCATTAATGCAAGTGGGAGAGTGCTCTGGCCTACAGGGTACAGGGCAATATGAGAGCAAAAAGATCACCAGTTAGAAGTCTGCCCTTTCAACTTTTCTGCGTCCGCTGGATATGTGGTGAGAGATATCACAGGGGTGTGATTGCAGAAGAGACTTGACAGAAGCAAGAGTTAGCCACAGAAAGTCTTATGGGTTAGTGACAGAGGGCTGCAGAAAGCTGAGTATTGTTCACTCCTGGTCTTCCTTACTTTCTGAAGAGAAAATCAAAGACCATGAGGGTTGCAATTAGCAGTCCAGCAGCCATTCTTTTACTCTTTCCAAACACAGACACCCACTCTTTCTTGTTAGGCCATTTGAGCCACGTCCTGCAGGCCTCTCCTGCACATAGAAACAGTGCAACGATAACTGCTGTGAGAGTTTTCCAAATACTGCCAACTGGCCTTCTTCTCCAGCCTGCGAGGACAGAGTTTCAAGCACGTGGAGCATTAGGCAAAGACCCTTCCTCGCTGCCCCCAATCACTCACTAACAACATGGGAAGCAGAGGGCCACTCCCCATGTTGTGTTGTATCAACCTCCCTGAATCACACTTTTACGTTTTCTCTTGCTGTTCCTTTCTGGCCCTATGAAGTTGTTCCTCTCTGCTACAGCTTAACGCTGTTTCGCTTAATGCTATTTTGCTATAACACTCATTTTAAATTGATACCTGATTTCACTTAGCACTCAGCAAGTTTCACTATAACACTTGTGGTCACCATCTTGGAACATTAAAAACATTTGCGGTCGTCATCTTGGGTCATCAAATGCTTTCAGTTTCGCTTAACGCTCCTTTTGCTTAACACTTGGAACCATTAAAAGCGCTAAGCGGGGGTTGCCTATAACTAGTGACTTTACTTCAACGAGAAGATGTGTTCAGCCTTGCCTGGCCTGTGTAACCACAATTCAATATCCCCTGCCTTGTCTCCTGAGTTGATAATGTTCAGTTAGGTTGTTTGCTTGTGTTAACGTAGCCGTGTGTTTGAGAATGACTGTGGTGTAACGTGAGAGTAGAACGACCCCTGAATGATGGATGCCCTTGCTGTACGTAGGTTACTGATGAACTTAGGAGGTGCTGGAAGCCCTGAACTGTTGACCGATGGTGTGAGTGCACATGTGTGACAGGTAGGAAGGTGCGAGAATGTGATTGTGCACATTCATGTGCATAAGTCGATATTCTGGCACCTTCTGAGGGGAGGCTATAAATAGCGAGTGTGTGAAGGATTGTGTGTGGGGGATTGTGGAGTGTGAATTGTGGATTGTAAGTGAGTCTACCTATCTATCTACCTATCTCTCTACCTATCTCCTAACAAACTATAAGCAACTAAGATCCTATATACAAATATACAACTGGAGGGTTCAGATTACACACAACAGTTAACTGATATATATAGGATTTAGTTTGTTATAATGGTTTTGTAGTAGTGTAGTTGCTGTCAATAAACCATTAGATCTGTTCCAGTTATAATCAGGTCTCAGATCTTAATTTATATAAATCCTCCGCAAACACTCCAGGGTGGCACTGTGAATTAGACCAGTGAATGCTTTGAGGGATGAGTTTGCATCCATCCTTGCAACTGTAGATTTTGCTTAGTTAGTATTCAAAGTCTTAGTGTAATACCTGTACCCTAGTCATCAGGACACTGTGTCCTTAAGATGCGTCTTCTGTATGTGGGCCAAGTTTCCAAGCCATACAGCAGAGTTGGAATGACAATGGCTCGATAAGCCAAGAGCTTCTTTTCAGCAAGGATATCATGATTTAAAGAAGACTCTCTTACTCGGGCATCCAAAGGCTGCGCTTGCACAGTTAAAAGTGGTGTTGTAATTCTGTGTTGATGTCTGCCTTTGATGAATGATGGCTTCTGAGATAGGCAAAGTGATCCACGTTCTCCAACAATTCTCCATTGATTTGAATGGAGGTGGGGTTTGTTCCTCCATTTGCAGCACCCTCCTGCTCCAGCCAGCCCCTCTGCAACACTTGCAGCCAGGTCAGAGCAGCCTTACGCTGGCAGGGTGGTCCCCCATTTCCCCTGTCATCCAGGACTGCTTTGACCCGGTTCAATGTGCTGCAGTCCTGGGCACACATTCAAACAGCATGCCCTACAGCAATAAACTCCAGTGCGATATGCGGTGCAGTTTATTGCTGTATGGTAATAGCACATGTAGACACATCCTGTAATGAACTCTTCGATATTCCAGATATAGTACTCCCAGTACTAACCCTGGATATTAGGGTGGTAGATAGGTTGATGGTGATTATAATGAAATGAAGAGTTCAGGATCTCGACAAGCCAGACAGTTATTATTTGGGTTTTTAGTACTGACTAAACTGGTAGGGTTAGTTGTAGTTCCATGTGCCCAAGTAATCTGAGAGATCGAGGGTGAAGAAGACAGTGGAGTGGGGACTCAAGCCATGCTTCCATTTTATTTTAGAAGAAGAGCTCAAGACAAAAATGAGCTTGAGTATTGCAACTGCCATTGGTGAAAGGGCTGCACAGAGCAAATCTGGGTTAAAAGATTTCTATTTAGGTTACAAAGCCGGCAAGTTGCAAGTGATGAAATGCCTTTTTACACTTCCTTGCACAGCTTTAATTATGCCCCTGTGTGCAACCACTCTGTGCCATGACTGTGGAGAGGCAGGAGTCCTGTGGGGAAAAGGAGCATGCAATCATGTTACAAAAGGCTGTTTTATGTGTACCCACAAGGCATTTCCGTAACCTTAAAGCATCCCATCGCTGTATATCAACAATCAGCTGCAAATAATGGAGGTGCACAGGTTTCCTATTAAAGAAAAGGTCTCAAGAGTGTTATATAATTAAAGTCACAGGGAGCATAGAAACTGAGGTTACAACTAGCTTTGCCCACAATATAGACTGCAGAGATTAGCTGTGTGAATTAGCCGTATTGAGGAGGGACCCCACCCAGTAGGGAGGCTTTTGCAAGCTTCTCAGCCTTCTCTGTTACTGTCATATGCTGTAGCTTTAATATAGCAAAGTTAGCAGCATGGGTAATATTTGTTTTGCGATGAACTTCAACTTGGAAATTTCCATTTGTGTTAGCACCAAGGCCGCCAGATGGCGCCATGCAGCAGCCTATAGCTTTTCAGGATGGGCACAGTCTTTGCAACATCAGTTTATCGGGTCTGTACAAAAACAAAAAAAACAAAACGAAAAAAACTTACACCGAAAGGCCTCTCCCCTGTGAAATGACAGATGCAGTAATCACTCTGGGTAGAAATGGAAAGCAAGAATGCCAAGGAAGCGGAGATTAGGGCACTCCCTTCTTCCACTGCCCCGCAGCAGTTGCTTCAAACAAGTTTCTCTCTCCCCATGGACCACATTTAGCCACAGAATCACTACAGATTAACCCTGAAGCATCCTCCTTTGCACTCCCATGTGCCTTTGTTAGGAGTGTGACTCCTCTGGTTTTTCCCATTCTCCATCCTAATTTTCCCTACCCTCAAAGCTCCTCCCTTAGGATCATGGCAAAATAGGGCTGGAAGGAACCTGCCTGAGATCATGTAGCCCAGCCCTCTGCTCAAGCCTACTTTCTTGTGGCTACATATTCCTCTACCTCATCCAGAGCTCATGAAATGTCATTTGATGCTATGGGTGGTAATGCGGTGTCCCTCAAAGCTACCCGCTCTGAATCCCTGATGGAAAAAAAAAATTGGGTAACAATGAAATCTGTTGTTTGTTATGGGGAATCAGGATGCTCTAGGTATAACTCTGAAGCTTGTAGGGTTCAACAGAGAATGACCATCTTCTTTCTGCTGAATATTTGTAAAGCTTAAGCAGTTTGCTTTTGCATTAGATCCCAGCTATAGATTTCTATTGACATGGTTTAAAATGGCTGTAAAAAGTTTTCACGCCTGCACTGGAGTGTAAAGAGCTTCCCAAGTAGGCATGCACTGTTCCTGCTGCTCTCTGTTGTTTAGGGAGATTGAGAGACTGAGCTTCACCTTAACTTTAGGACTACCCTTGGCAGAATAGCGGGGAGGACCCTGAACTGAGGACCAAGGGACCGAGGCACTGGCCCTAGTGTTGTCATTAATGACCTTGGAAGAAGCACTTCCTCCCTGCCCTTTGTCTGCCTGTTTTTCTTAGGTTATAAGTTCTTCAAGATGGGGATGGTCTCATCCTAAGTGTACACTGTCTACCGCTGTGGAGACCTAGTCTTAATGTGTGTCTCTCCATTAGTAAATGAACAGAGTTTAGGCCCATCACAAGCCCTAAAGAAGCTTTTATTTCTTTTCAGTTTGGGGCGACAACACTGAGAAATGAGAAGTTTCGAACAGGCTTTGTTTCTGATGAGAAATCATGCAACGTGCCTTTAAAAAAAAATACAGCGTATGCAAATACATCCATCATCTTGCTAAACGGGCATTAAAAAGCAGCCCTCGCAGAGTCTCGAGACGAAACAAGCTGTGCCATCTTATAATGAAATTTACATTTCCAGAGATCTTCATAACGGCATCTCGCAGGCACGGCACAGCACGGCGTGCTGTCAGAAAGAGCAGCCCTTGTCTGGAGCGCCGTATTGTGCACACAGAGGAAGATTCATCACTGTTCCCACATGAAGCCTCAAGCTTAAAAACAACAGTCTATCTGGTGTGTGCGTGGGGAGGGGGTTCCCCGGCCTGGTTTGCCAGCGCAGCATTGCAGAACATCGAGAGGGGGTTAAAGTCAGAAATATTTTTGGCCCTGCAAACATCACACCTTAGCTTATCATGATTTCAGGCTGTCAGAGCATCTAAGGCTTTGGTACAGCTCCTCCACCCTGATAAATGAAAGCCTTAGACGCTCATTTATGGTAAACATATTGCATATAGAAAAACGGGGATTATCCAGAGATTGCTAGGCTTATGCGTTTTGTATTTATGAGCAGCAGAGGAAGCATGACGGGGAGATTGGCTTCCGCAGGAAGAGCAGCAAGCTTCCACGAGTGCTATGGAACATCGTTACTGATGCATTAAACTTGCCCTGGATGCAGAGAAGTGGCCTGTAGTTTCTGGGCCTGCTTCACTCCAGGGATATTCCAGTTTTATGCCAGTGTAACTCCCTATATTGGAATCGTCCCTGAGAGTGAACTAGTGGGGTTACACGGGTATGAAATTTCAGTGGTGAATCAGTCCCAGAAACTCTAGGGGCCTCGTCTCGGGACAGAATCCAAATGAAGTTGCACAGGATCCTGTGTCTGATTAATGGAGGTAAGCACACAGACTTCCAAGGCTAGTCTGACATATGTGAGCTTGCTGTTAATGGAATGCAATAATCCGAATTGGCTTTTAAACTGACCTGACTGCTCACCTCTGTACTCAGTTGCTTGTGGATCACTATTATGAACCATCACTAGTGGGTGCTCATAGAACCAGACAATATTCAAACACAGGCTTGTCATGTGAAGCTTTTGTGTACATGGCAAGAACTGAGTAAATCTGAGTATCTCTGATAACTTTAACAGAGTCACTCTGGTTTACTCAAGATGAAGACCTTGCCCATTTTTCCCTTTGCAAATTAGCTTATTTGATGGTAAACCTTTTTTAGTGGCACACTTTTGCAGCAAAAAATACCCTCTGTCTTGAAAGTGCATTACAGAATATGATTGTAGGGGGATGTTGGTATTGCTTGCTATAATTACTTGGATTGTATTAAGTACCATTTATGCAAGTCTTTAATTAATTTGGGTTCATAATGCGCTTGTCACTTGGGTAGGTATTGCAATTTTACAATGTATCCCCATTTTGCAACTGGGGAAGATGAAGCACGTGAAGGTGAAGAGACATTCCCAAGAGCCATAGTGAGTAAGTGACAGAAATTTAAATGCAAATCCAGGAGTCCTGCTCTCCTGCTGTCTCCAATTAATAATGTGGTGAGTGTCTGTACAAATATTAACTATGGGAGAACAGGTATCCCTAAATGATGGAGAAAGTGCAATACAGAGTCTACACAGTTTCCAAGTACTGTCTGCATGAAAATATATATTCTGCTATTTGCTAGTACTCTACTTTACTTTAACGGAACATTAAACTAATGCTACTTTAGGTTACAATGCAACTGTTATTGAAGCAAATGTGACATCCATATAAATGGCAAATAAATTTATTATGATCAGCCCAATTGCAGTAAATAGCAAATGGCTTCACAATAACAGGTCACTAAAAAGTATTGCTACAGATCCATCAAATGTACTGATGCTTCCACCTGCCAACAGGGTGAACAACTTCTTTTGATACTTGGCCTTCAGTGCAGCAGCCTTTCAAAAGCCAAACGATGTCACAAATCAAGGGGAGGGGGCTTTAGTTCGAATTTAATGATATTAGTAGGTATTGTCATAGATGCCTGGACTGCTACAGGTTTGTAGAGGGAGCGAGCACATAGTGGAACTGGTGGACAAGGTTCTTTGGGTAAATCCGATATCTTTTATTAGACCAACTCAAATAGTTGGAAAAATTCTTCTTAGCGAGCTTTTGGGCAGAAACACCCTTTGTCAGGCTGAGGAAGCATCTGTAGATGGTCTGTGCTCTTCCTGGGTGGAGCGGTAAAGCAGCCAGAGGCCAGTGGAACTGGGTGCAACTTGGGCATCTGTTCTTGCTGACACAGAAGGCTGCTAAGTACTCCTGCACCATCTCTAGCCTTTGCTGACTCTTTCTCTCTCTCTGTCCCACTAAGCCAACAAGGAAACGTCTGGTTAAGACAGCAGTTTCCACATGTAAAACTGGGTCTTGTCATTCCTGCATTGCCTTTGGATTAGAGACAGACTTCTACATACCTGTCTGTGCCGCTGCCTGAATGTAGCAACATGTTTCGCAGTTAGCGATGCAAATGTTCAGATGTCTACTTGTAATGAAGTGTAGGAGAAAAGTGCTAGGCATGAATTGTACCCACAGTATGGAAATTTGGTCCTCAGCTAGGATGGAAAATTCAGGACTTTCTCTCTCCTCTCATAGTCCAATTTTTCCACCTCTCTCTTTTCCTCATTTATTATGATCAGCCCAATTGCAATAAATAGCAAATGGCTTCACAATAACGGGTCACTAAAAAGTATTGCTACAGATCCTTACTCTTTCTTTTTCTCATTTGTTTCTCTGCTCATTTACTCTCCCTATTCCTTCCTCCCAATCTTCTTTTTTTTGTGCTGTTTTGTTTTTTGGGGGTCATCCTGCTTTCATTTTTGGTCCTTTTCATGATATCTGTAAGTGACCTGACTGATTTCCTTCTTCTCTATGTTTCTAGCACTTGTTCCTATGGTTGTTATCAGGAAAGGATTTCCGACAGTGGAGGGACAGGTATCTTTGTAGCATTCTAGTTTTATTGCATTTGCTCCAGACGTGCACGGAGCCCACTGTTGAGAGTGTCCAGATAAGTGTACTTTGTCTTGATAATGCACCCCATGACTGCAGTTAGTTTACTTCTCTTATTTGGGGGTAGGATTTTGGAGTGGGTCTGGCCTGCCTTGGTACAATTTTACCTGCCACCGCACTTGGCAGTGTGTCAGCATGCCCTGTTTTCCCTCTTTGCTAACTGGCAGAGACGTGGGTCTATCTCTTTCGATCAGAGATTGGCAATATATGGCTTGTGGGCCAAATATAGCCTGAAGAGCCCCTGGATTTCACCCACAGAACAGAAGGGCTTTGCCTATGTTGAAACCTGTACCTGCATCAGGGCCAGGCAGTGAGTAAGGAGCTGCATCGGGGCTGGGAAGTTGCTGTTTCTCCCCACCTTCCAGTGTGGCCAAGGTGGTTTTGGTGGCACATCAGCAGCAGGAGGCTTTGCCCGCTGGAGCCAGGCAGCTGGGAGCTGTGCTTGCAGCACCGCCACTTCTCCAGTTGTGGCATGGGTGCAACTTCCAGCCTGTAGGGAGCTGTGCAGGGTCCAGGCGCCTGCAGACAGCATCCGTACTGCTGCTGTTCCTCCCCGCAGCTGCAACGTGGGCACAGCTTCCAGCTGGTAGGGAGCTGAGCTAGGGCTGGGGAGCTCCTAGCCATGCCCACACTGCAGCCCAGGGAGTAGGAGCCAGGAGAAGTAGTAGCAGCATGGGCGCAATTTGGAAATACCTGGTCCTGGTATAGTTCCCCACCAGCTTGAAGCTGTGTCTGCTCCACAGCTGGGGAGCAGGTGGCTGGGAGAAGTGGCAGCGATGCTGGTCCGGGGGAAACCCTCTTTGCCGCTGACCTGCTGCCAAACCCACCTGGCCCGTGGAGCCCGGTTGGAGCTGGGCTGCTCCATCCCAGGGCTTGTAAAAGGTTGCTGACCACTGCGTTAGATCATGTTGGAGCTGCTTGGTCTTTTAGCTATCGAGGTTCCTGGTTTGCTTTTGATCAAGATGGGTGCTGAGACAGGACTATGAGGATAGTGTCGTGAAAGCGTCCTTGCCTTATAGATGAAACATTTACTCATGGAAGAAACTTAGACAACAATGCTGTTTCCTGGCCAGGGGATATTTTTCGGTCAATTTTCATTTTAGTCTGCTGCACAATAAAGTACACTTACACAGGAAATGGGAAGACGGCCTGGTCCTGCTCCTAGTCTCAAATATACTGCAACCCTCTCTTTGAAAGCAAATAGCGATCAACCTTCCCCATAACCTTCATATCCGACCTCAGTCCCTCATTCCTGTACCCTGGGGTCTGGGACAGACATTGCATAGACTGGGTTGAGCCAAAGCAGTTAAGTCTGATAGTATATTCAACAGGTTTATATCAAACTGGTTTCAGCTGTTTTGAAACTGGTTTATGTGCACTGAACATCTGTTCTGTTACAGGTTTAAACCAGTTTCTGATCACTTAAACCAGTTTATGTGTAATGTCTGTCCCTGGCCTAGGTGGCTGCTACCACACCCCCTAGGCAGGGGGTCAGACTCGATGATCTGTCGAGGTCCCTTCCAACCCCAGCATCTATGAATCTGTGAAAAAACAGTGAAATGCCTGAGCCATAGGTATGGGGAGAGGAGACTTCTCTGAAGCGAGTGCCGATGGGCCGACCTGTTTCAGGAAAGGGTTGTCTGCCTTACCAAGTCTGCTGCCGATGTGGTGTACCAGAGGGCTATTGCCACAAGGAGCGAAAAACGAGAGTCCTTTCAAGGTGGGTCTTCCATGACAGGCTGCTGGTAAAGCCCAATTCAGACTCCCCTCTGCTTTCCAGCTGCATTAGGTTGCTCTGGCAAGGAGAAACTAGGCACAATCCTAGGTTAACTTCTGTCTTATTCGGCTTGAAGATGGGAAAAATAAATACAGAATGGAGGTGGTGGGATATAACACACAAACCATCCCTGGGAATCAGCACTTTGTGATCTCTGCTTGAAAATACCTAAATAAGATCCAGGTATTTTTCACCATGTCTCAAGCTCTTACCTCTGTCCAGAAGAAGTACGGACCTCCAGGAAGGGGAAAAAATTACTTTTTCTGTGTGGAAAATGGAGTGGGGAAGGTGGATGGTTAAGCCCGCTCTTTCCTTTTTAGCATGGTGGCGATCACACCAAACTCATTGTGTGTGCAGTTCAGATACTCCGAAACTGAGAGCTTCACCAATTAGTTACAGCTCACATAGCCGTTGTTTCATAAATCACAGGTTTATAATGCCTGGTTACAGAATACCCCAGCTAGACTGCTAAGATGTTTTTGTTGAAACAGGGGAAAAAATTAAAGTATGCCTAGCATGCACTCTCTTTTTCATGAGACACACCCAAAAAAGGGAGCGAGGTATCTCCAACTCACAGAAGGTGAATAATTACCTCTTTTCCTTACGGCACCGTTATCACCTTCCACGTATTTTTTCATTAAACATATCAGACAGAGATCAACACATGTAGATGAGTTCTCTGTTCCCCGTAGCAGTGTGTGATAATGGTTCTGAATTACCGCATCATTATTCGCTTCTTGGAGAGGTGACTGCTTTGCCTCCCATTGGGATATTAAGATCCTTTGCTTTCCAAAAGCCCCTCTTTCTAGCCCTGCTGGGCCAGGCCATATCAGGCAGTAACTTGTCATTGCTGCAAAGCTGCAAACAGATGTCACCTTTGTGCTGTCATAAAAAAAAAAAAAAAATGTATGGCAACACAACACAAAAGCAAACCGACCTCTGTGCCCTTTGTCATACCACAGATGTCCACATTTGTGGCTGTGGCAAAAGGTAGTATTGATTTTTGCTGAGGTTTTTGTCTGTTGTCGGGTAGGAGAGTGCGAGCATCCCAGAGCTGGCAGTGCCTTCCAGCTGCCCTGCGCAGGTGCTCCTGGGGCTTCGGGAGCCTGATCCTGCATGTCCTGGCAGTTTCTCTATGGGAAAAGCATGCTCAGAGCTTATTGTAGAGGTACACCCCAAGTGTTGCCCCATGGAATTGGGTCCCTGAAGCCCCAGCAGCAGCAGGGACATGACCTTGAGGGACAGGACCTTGAGGGACAGCAGGTGGTGCCTCTTGCACCCAATGAAGCAGATCAGTTGTGGCCAGACACAACCCAACACAGCTGATCGGCTTCATTTGGCAATGCCCATTTATAACCTAAAACAAGTTATTCCAGGCTAGGGCCTTTTCTTAGCCTTTGAATAACTAGGGGGAAGACAGAACAGTTCCTTCTTCATTTGTGGTGAGTCTTTTTAACTCTATCTTCTCAGAGGCTTAAATCCTCAGGATTGGTCTCGTGACGGAGAAGTTAGTGGACAGAAAAGCAGGTGATTCAATCAAGACTATATGATAAATGTAGTTTATTTCACTTGTCTGCCCTTTGTCCTATGTGTATCACCACTACATACATTAGGCATTGATATCAAGTGTCCATGTGAACATATGAACTTTTCCATTGCAAACCAAATTTTGAAGGGAAGAAGAAAAGAATTGATAAAACTTAGTACCTTTCATGCTTAGGGGCAACCAACACAGGTTCCTCAGTGGCAGGTCCTGTCAGACCAACCTGGTGGCCTTCTATGATCAGATCACCAAATCATTGGATGCAGGGATAGCAGTGGACATAATCTTCCTGGACTTTTGGAAGGCCTTCGATACTGTCTCTCACCCCGTTCTCATTAAGAAACTGGGGGACTGCGGTGTCGACGCCCACACAGTCAATTGGGTCACCAACTGGCCGGAGGGCCGCACCCAGAGAGTGAGGGTGGACAGGTCATTTTTGACCTGGAGGATGTGGGCAGTGGGGTTCCTCAGGGCTTGGTCCTCAGGCCTGCACTGTTCAACATCTTCATCAGTGACTTGGACAAGGGGGTAAAAAGCACCCTGTTCAAATTTGCTGATGACACTAAGATGTGGGGGGACGTGGGCACACTAGAAGGGAGCAATAGGATACAATCAGACCTAGACAGGTTACAGGGGTGGGCGGATGAGAATAGTATGGGATTCAACACTGACAAGTGCAAAGTGATGCATCTGGGGAGGAACAACTGGCACCACACCTACAGGCTGGGGAACTCCCTTCTCGTCAGTGCAGAGGCAGAAAAGAATCTTGGAGTCATCACTGATGCCAAGATGAACATGGGCCGGCAGTGTGGGGAGGCGGTCAGGAAGGCCAACCGCACCCTGTCATGCATCCACAGATGCATCTCGAGCAGGTCCATGGAGGTGATACTCCCCCTCTATGCACAGCTGAAGTACTGCATCCAGTTCTGGGCACCGCACTTCAGGAGGGATGTGGGCAACATGGAGAGGAACCAGAGGAGGGCCACTTGCATAACCAGGGGGCAGCAGGGCAGGACCTACGAGGAGAGGCGACGGGACCTGAACCTGTTCAGCCTCCACAGGAGAAGGCTGAGGGGGGATCTAGTGGCCTGTTACAAACTAGTCAGGGGGGACCAGCAGGCATTGGGGGAGTCCCTGTTCCCCCGAGCGCCACCAGGAGTGATCAGGAATAACGGTCACAAGCTGGCAGAGGGTAGGTTTAGGTTAGATATCAGGAGGCGCTACTTCACAGTCAGGGCGGCTAGGGTCTGGAACCAACTTCCAAGGGAAGTGGTGCAGGCTCCTACCCTGGGGGTCTTTAAGAGGAGGTTAGATGAACACCTTGCTGGGGTTGTTTGACCCCGGTACTCTTTCCTGCCATGGCAGGAGGTCGGACTAGATGATCTACTCAGGTCCCTTCCGAACCTAGAAACTATGAAACTATGAATGATCAGTCTCTCCTATTATGTATAATGAGAGCACAGATGTTTTGAGTCCAAATGACCCTCTATTTTGGATTCAGGAAGAATACAAGTAAAGTCTCTGGCGACAATGCTCAGTGTGCATCTCATTTGAGAGTCCGTGCTGCGTTGCCTGCTTCTGGAGGCACTTTTAGTGATTTACAGGTATACAACACACAGGAATAAAAGCATAATTTACAGATTGGTGAATATGGCCTACCCCACACCTGGGAGAAAATGTCTCCTGAACAAGAGAGATTATACTGTTACAGGGAATATCTCTATGGAGCTGGAAAGAAGATGGGGGTACAGAAATCAAGTTCAGATGCTCCACCTTAAAGGACATTGTTCCCAGGCACTAGGCCTGCCATTGCTGCAGAGGTGCGGATCTGTTGGAGCTATACCGATTTATAGAAGCAAAGGATTTGCTCCAGGGTTCACTAAATAAATATTGCATCAAGAAGTAAATGAAGAGAAAATCGCACCGTGGCACAAAATCTTCCTAAGACACATTCCCCCTAATATTTCAAAGAAATGTAAGAGGGGGAAATCAATTATACAGCATTCATTAACAAAGGTACCCCCAACACACTCTACACCACGACACCAGGGGCCACTCCAGAACCAGGAAGTAGTCCTTCCAGGAAGCCCATCTTAATGGTTATTTAAACACATCTGTTCATGCCATTTATCATTTGTCCTTGGCATTTGCCAGTGAAATGAAGAGCTCTGATTCCACTGTTTGTCTATTTTAGCTTTGCTTTTTGCTGCTGATGTGGAGTGCCATACGAATGCAGTAGACACGCTTTCGCAGGGAGCTTATTCAGCCTTTGTTTCTAATAAAGCAAGTAGTTTGATTTTTTTGAGCAAATTTCAGTCCTGGGCAGAAGGCGGGCAGAAGGGCATCTCTCTTAAATGCCACAGAACCAAAATAGTGCAGGGGTTTGAACTTTACCTTTGCTGCCTCCCCATATTGGTGGTGGTTTATCCAGGCTGTTATATCCTGCCTTGTTCTCTACCCTTGTACATGCCATTATTTTTTTGCCTAATGCTCCCCAAAAACATTTCGTTCTGCACAAACTGCAAGGGTCAAGCTGGCCTCTGCCATTTAAATTTTTTCTAGTCTCTCCACAGAAAAGAATGGACTGTTGTGCAAGTCTATTTGATGTCTCGCATGGAAAAAAAAAAAATTCTCAAGCTCATTGAAGTCAGTCTTAATTGATATGACTAGTGACATGGACCTGAAGAAAATTAAGCAGGCACAAAGTAAGGTTTTAAAGCCAAAGGAAAGCAGAAGTAAATGCACACTGAAGACTGAAAGGAGGTGAACAGTGTTAGTTCAGTTCAAGGTACTCCGTTAAATGGAAAGATGAGGGCTTGTAAAACAATGGCCAATATGTATGTGAATTAAACATCTGGAGGGAACATAAAATAGAAATCCATTTAGAGGGAAATGAATCCCCTATAGAAGTGGCGGTGCTCAGAAGAGCAGAATTCACAGTGTAACTCATGGTAAGGAAGGGATACATTAACACATTTATTTTAAGAGTCTCCATCTCACTTTTATTTATATTTAAGCTTTTAATCCTTGAATAATTAGTCATTACTAGTATTTAACGACTGCTTTGCTAATTGGGTGTCCCTAGATGGAGCTGAAGGCAGTTAAAACTTTAACAAACTGGTCATTAACTACAGTAATGATCAAATTCGCTGGGATTATTACTATTATAAACTATAATTAACAGTTTATAACAGCTATATATTATTTTGTATTTTTTTCTTCAAAGGAAATATTCTCACATGCTGTTGAGAGACAGTATTAAGATCCTGAGTATTAGAAGCTTTATTGTCAAAGCACCAATTTCCTTCATTTCCTGAGCGAGGCATGGTCGACAGCTTCTTGGAAATGTTTGCTAGTGATAGCAAGTCTTCCCCCTATCTCAGCTGATTAGGATGCAGACAAGTAGCAAGCAAAAAAAAATCCTTGGAAAACGAGGCCCATATTAAATTTTAATTCAGATCCAAATCCTGAGTTAATATTTTTAAAAGGGCTGAGGCCCAAACTCCTTTGTAAAAAATTGTGTCCCTCTTTCCAGGCAAAAAGAATACCATTCTTTAAACACAACTGTGCATGATACTTTTTATCGCTGAGAGGCAACAAATAATGGTCCTTCTTTGAGCAGTGAGTTGGCTTAGACCTCCTGAGGTCCCTTCCAACCCTCATTTTCTGTGATGTGAAGATGCTAGACCCTGGGTTTAGCTCTTCTGCTACTGAATTGGTGAGTGACCACAACTAGACTCTACGTTAAGGTACACTCTGGATCCAGGATCATCTTAGCATCAGGTGGAGGCGGGGAAGATGGCTCGAAGAAGCCCTGTTAGCCTTCTCTCCTGCTGAGCTTCATGCTCCGTGCTATGACTCACAGGCTTACAGAGGCAGAGCCCCAAATCCCACCCTTTGATTGCAGTGAAAGCATGCCGGTTTAGGCTGCTGAGAGCAGAAGTATAACAAGCAGTTACTGTGCCCTGGGCAGCAGAGGCATAGCATGGGAAAAATGCACGATATGTTTTACCTCTTCCCCCCTCCTCCTACCTCTTGTTTGCAGGTGCAGGAACTGGAGAGGCAGAGAGCTGGCAGCGTCATGGAGCTCAAGGTCTTCTGGGAAATGTTCTCTAGACTGGCAGTGGAGTTTGCTGCTGCTAGGGAAAGCATGCGCCCACAGCTGGCCGTAGGGTGGAGGATGTTGATGACCACCCAGGGCAGCATTATTCAGCGGGGAAACCACGCACACGCACGTGCACACGTGAGCAGCCTGCATTCACAACAGCGCTCAGCCCCCACCCCAGCCCCATCCCTGCCACAGGCAGGATCAGCGATGCCCAGCCTAGCCTACCCCCACCTCCCCCCTCCCAGCTGCTGCTCAGGAGAAGCAAAGCTGGGCAGTTTAGCAGCATCTTGGGCATGGGCCCCATTTGCCCACCCCACGCTAGGGGACCACTGGGTGACATTCCCAAAATCGGTGCCACAGTCATGCTACTGACTGAGAGCCTTAAAATATTTCCAGTGCAAGTAGGTAAAAGTATTATGTGGTTATAACATTGCTGGGCCAAATCTAAAGGGGCATTTTACTTATCACAATGCAGGTGCCAGTATTTACGAGCCTGTTTTCAATCCCGTTGTAGTTCAGGGCAACTTCATCTCACGTTGGTTTATAACCAGCCACTTGCTTACACCAGCGGGATCAGGGCCTGTATCACAGTGTGCCCGCTTCTTTGATTGCCACGAGCTTTCAGGGCTTAAAGAAATTAAGAAGAATGCAGTCAAGGAGCACACAAGGCTCAGAAAACTGCCTCTGAATCTACATGACACCAAAATCTAGGTACCACACAGAGTCTGCTGATCACTTCACGCTTTGTGTTGATAAAAGAAGTTTTCCCGATGGAAGCGTGGCGCACAGTTATATTGGCAGGAGCAAAAGCACAGTGCAAATACAAGCAAACTGTGGCCTTAATCTCCAGCATTATGCAGCAGTTTGTCAGAATTCCCCTAGGGAGGGCTATGCTTTTCATCGCACGCCACAACAGAAAAAGGCTGAGCATTGCAGCTACCAATTCCTGACTGCTAAATAAATAGGAGAGTACCCTGTACTCTGAAAAGGCTGTTCCTGCATGTAAAATGTGTCTGTTCAAGTGATTCAAATTGGGTAGCTTGGAGGTTTTGTATTAAAGATTAGCCGAACGGCGTTGCTTGACATTGTACTTGTTTTTAAGTAATTAAACTGAAAAGCAGCAGAAAGCCTGTGAGAGAAGTGACAGGAGCAACATCTTACTTTGTTTATTTAGCAAAGGTCTCAGGCTGAATAATTTGGATCTGGAGGTTTCACGCCTCGCCTTTCAGCGGATGCCAGAGTTGGGCGTTTTGCTCTCAATGCACTGGAAAGATAAGGCGCGTTTGCAAAATGCGGACTCACAGATTGCAACGTGCAGCGTGTTCAGGTGCGGGCTTTCATTCGGGGTATGCTCTTGCTTTCAGTCAATGCTGCGCTCTGCGGGGGACTGGATGCGGCAGGAGCTGGTAATGCATTACCAAAAATAGCAGGTCTTTCACCTTTAAATCACTGGTTCAATTTCAGCCCAAGTGAGTACGGGCTGGAAATCATTATCAGCTAAAGCCTGTTTAGCAGCTTAAACAGGACTGCGCAGATCTCCACTGATACAAGCTGGCAGAGCTCTACACTAGGCTTAGTCTGACTTCAGTTGAAGATCATGGTCCAGGTGAACTCTATTCAGGTTTTAGCAGACAAGTGTCCACATCTGAAGACATATCGGTTCAGCTATGAGGATGAAGTGACCTGTGACCATCGCTTTTCTGCTGAGAGAGGAGATCCTTCATGGATATGCACATTGCTGAGGGGGCTGGTATAGTTCAGTGGTTCTCTGCCTTTTTCAGACACAAAGTCCCCCTCGGAAAATGCCAGCTCTTAGTTTTCACTCGGTTTTTGACTGTGGGCAAATAATAGAGCTAATCTTCCATTGCAAAGAACTCAGAAAGACCACAACGGAATATATTTAGCAGTATGGAGGCCTATTTGAAATCTCTGGGTTTATCTTGTGAACCATGTTTGCATACCTACCAGTGCTAACAAGGTGCACCCTTGAAAGGATCTCAAGGCACCCCTGGGTGCCAGGGCACGTTGGTTGAGAATAATGGGCAGAGTTGCTGCCAGGACGTACATGTTTGGTACCAGAGCCAAAAGCCTTACCTGGCGAGAACTGGAGAAGCTCCATCAAAGTCAATGAAAGTACTCTGATATTTTCCAGGGGCCGGTGTTTTCCATTTCCAGGGTCATCTATCTGGAATATGATTGCATTGTCATTCAAGTCACTTCATGAAACTAAAACATTTGGAAATCTACATTTCCAAGCTTGCTTTCATGTTAATTCATAAGCCACATTTTTTTCCATTTAATCTCATCCACAGATGTGCCTGGGAAAGGTCTACCGGCAGTACTCATGGACACGGATGTACTGAACTCTTGGCGAGACAAAATCACTTTCACGGCTTTGTCCTGGTATGAAGAGCCCATTTCACGGGCATTAGATGGTATCCCTGCTGCTCACAGCTTATTGGCAGAGAGGCCCCAGGGGGAGGAAGGACAAGGGGCTGCCCTTCATCTGGTGCTGCCTTTCAGCGTTGGTTGGTGGAGAGGCTCCAGGAGGTGGGAGGGAGAAGGACAAGGAGCCACTTTTTGCACCCCCTTTTTGCCGCCCCATTAACTGGCCCCTTCCTCTCCACAGGCAAGCTGTGAGGCCTGCCCAAGAGGGAAAAACTTAATAAAAACTTATTTTTATGACTTTTTTTTTTGTGGTGGATTTCACAGGCAGCCCCCAATTTCTGATTTCCACAAAATCCACAAACCTGTGATTTAGGTAGGTCCCTACTCATGGATGCTCTGATGTGAAATCCAGCATGCTGGGCTAAAACTGATGAGTATTTAAGATGTGATGCAAGCTTCTGTGTGGAGCGGCCCAGCCGGCATCCTGCAGCTCTCTATATTTAATGGTAGCCATTTCCTGGGTCTGAGAGGACCCTGCACAGCTGTGTAGTATTTAACAGGTCTCTTTTACCCAGCAGGATTTCTCATTTTGAAAGATAGTCATTAAAAATGTTATTAAGCCATTAAAAGTCTACAAGGTGAGCGCGGGGTTGTAATTATGAATGCTCTGTATGTAAAGAGGGCTGTTGGGTATAAGACCATCCCAAGCTGCACAAACGATTCATTTTAGACCTTGCAAGGCAAGATCCTCCGCTGAGATAAAGTGGCATAGCGCCTTTGAATAGAGCTACATCAGCTTATCCAGGTGAGGATTTGACCTCCAATTCTAACTTTTTTTTTAATAGGAATAAGCTACTCGTTATGAAGTCTAAGTGTTTCCAAGCTACTCGTTATGAAGTCTGTTTATGAAATGTGCCAGCTTTTATCACCTGAGGGATGAGTTACAGCTGAGAATATATTTTTAATGTTCTGATGATGTAAAGGAAAATCTCTTTCTTCTTTTCAGAAATGCTTAAGTATGCTGTGTGCTGAACATGATTTGGAAGCTGCATTTCTTTTTTACTTGTTTTCCCCACAGAAAAGCTTTAGGCGGGGGAATAGAATTAAGTAAGATTTCATCTCGTATTTCTAAATACTAATTGGACTGGGATGCAAAGATTTATAAAACATCGTCCGTACACAGGTCATCTCCAAGATCTCTGATGACTGAGATGCTTACAGTGGGATGATAATGTGAAGTATAGGAAGTAGTCAGTTTGGGCACGGACAATATTTATGTGAGGCCCGCTTGATACATTTGACATCGAGCGGATGAGAACAGGCAGTTCCTGATCTATGCAAATGGGCTTTATTTTCACGCAGGTCAGCATGGACCAAATTTGCCTTTGGAACCAAAGGCCCGTGTTCACATACATGACGTGAAAAAAAGATGTGTAATGCAGAGAGTGATGGCACATTGGACTGCAACTGCTAGTTTGATTTGGATTCACTGAAAGTAGCCTTGAGGTTTATAAACTTTTTAGATGAACTTAGGCTGAGACTGAAGTGAGCTGTTATATATGCCTTTGATTTTCAGCCAGCTGAAATGTATGCTTTCAGATGGTGTCAGTGCAGAACGAGGCAAAACCGGATGGTTTTGACACAAGTTTAATTTGAGCATTTGGGGTCATTTGAAATTCAAAATAAAGGCCAAGGGCTGCTAGCACTCCTGTTCTCAAATCACAGAAAATAAGTTGCATTACATTTGGAAAACTATTGCACGTAGGTTTATAGAGACCTTGATCTCACCCCAATTATCTGCCTGCTTTTGTATCATATACAAAGTTTATGTCAATTCAGGATTTATAAATCCGGGGGTCTTTATTTGAAGTTTCTAAGCTTTTTCGTTGCTTTTCATTTGGAGGCGCATTGCTTCTGCTTTCAAGCAGAAGTACTAATCTAATGTGCGAGGGCTGATCTTGCATTTCCATGTTGGCTAGAAACCAAGCTATTTCACAGCTGAAGCCTTTCTTGTATGAGATTTTTCAGGGGAGGAGGAAAAAGGGTTGGGTACAATTCACTAAGCATTTCTGATTGATTGAACGCTCCTCTGAACCAAATATCTGAATATTTGACACCATTTATTTTTGGAGCTGTGTTCAGAACATCATTTGAACCCATCATTTATTTTAAATATAACTTAGATGTCAGGATACTGTAGTAGTAAGAAAAAAGTGCATTCCAATACTGCAAAGCATTGTTTTTTCCGGAAATTAAAGTCGCTTTCCTTTCTTTTCGGTCCCTTGGCTTATACACTCTTGTGAGGGGCACCTGTTGTACTCTTCCAACGTTTGAGGGCACAAAGTAAAAAAATCAGTAGAACTAACCAAGCCCACAGTGACATTTGCAGCTTATGTCCTCTTTGCTCTTCACTTGAATTCCTGTTGAACCAGAGACAAAGCACTTTCGCCAAATAGCAGGCCTAATAATTTCATCAATAGTCAATGATTTTTGGTTACACCTTTTTCCAGCTCCTTTCCTCCAATGTTTCTCTTCATCACTGAATATATCCTGCCTGAGAACAGCTAATAACTCCTTTTTTAAGGAATTCATTTTTTGGTCTAACTCTGCTCTGGCCAGTGTCATTCCTTGAGCGAGCATATGAGGTCAATGACAAATGTCCTCCACATATATTTCCTTGAGGCAGCTATAACTCTTCAGCAGGTATACAATGGGGAACATTTTCTAAAGAGTCTAACTGACTTAAGGACATATAGGGCACCTATACATGTGTCCGATGTCTGCTCTGATGTGGCCTAATTAGCACGCATTAGAGCAGACATCAGACACATGTATAGATGCCTCATATGTTCTTAAGTCAATTAGATTCTTTAGAAAATTTTACTAATTTTACTTGATTAATTTAATCTGCCGAAGCATGCTAATTAACATGCTCGAGCAGCCTCCATGTCATGCTTACGTAGCGTCTCCGCACTTCAAAATGGCAGTGGGAGCACTTGAACTAAAGCTTATCAAACAAGCTTTAGTTCAAGCACCCCCACCACCAGTTTAAAGTGCAGGACATTGAATACATGTGACTGATATTGCGGGTGCTTTAATTAGAGTGGCTTTCAGAGCACCTGTACTTAAAGCCCCCCCCCCCCCCTTCCACCCTCGAGGACATGTATAGACATCCATAAGTCCCATTTTCAGAAGTGATTTAGGTTTCTATGACTAGATTTTTAAATACATTGAGGCACCTAAGGCATTTAGGCACTAAGGATGCAGATAAGTGCCTGGCAGCATTAGAAGTAGGTCAGATGCTTAAATCTTATGAGAGTTAAGTTCCTAGCCTTCTTAGACACTAGAGGCCTACCTGTTTCTTTAGGCGCCCACATACCTGTGAAAATCTGGCTCTTAAAAGTCACTGATACTTAGGTTTCTAGGTTACTTTTGAATATGGGAGTTAGCTTCCTTAGTCACTATGGGCATCTATACACATGCTCTGGGAGTGTGTGTGCACATGTGTGTGGGGTGGGGGGAAGGGAGGGGGGCTTTAATGAGTACTAATTAAAGTACTTGGAGCATCCCTACACTTCAAAATGATGGCAGGCCACTTTATCTATAGCTTGTCAAAAGATCTTTAGTTAAATCATTCCTGCCGCCATTCTGAAGTGCGAGGACACTGATGTATGAGACGCGGTAATGGCCACATCACAGCAGACTCAATTAATCGAGTTTGCTCTAATGCACTGTCTTTACACTGCATCAGAGCAGCCTCCGTGCTCATATATAGACCCCCTTAGGTGCTTTTTCAAAACCAGACCAGTTTGGGATATTCTTTAGTATTGAAAAAGGCCAAACAACTGAAAGTTGCACAGAAGAGTCAGTTCGGATTAATTCTGGGGTGGGGGTGGGGATTCAAAATTGCAAAACTTCCCATTTTGACACTTTCTAAATGAAATTTCTGGAGTTTTTTGCTCAGAACAGCATTCACCTTCAAAATGTAAGAGTACTGGTAATAAAATGAACCCGAATAAAATCAACCAAATACCAAGTGTGTGTGTGTGTGTGTGTGTGTGTGTGTGTGTGTGTATAAACCTATAGTGGGGGTTGGTATACACAAGGTTTTTAAATGCGGTGGGTTTTGTTCTAGTTCAGTATAGAGGGGAAAAATTGCAATCCTGAAAAATTTCCTCAAATGGGGAAAGAAAAAGATCTCAGCTCAACCCAAAATTCCTTCTGCAACCAGGCAGAAATTCTCAAGGGAGGGATACTTTTCTCTCCCCATCTTAAGAAAACTTTTCTTCTTGTGTGATCATTCATCTGTGAACAAGCATCAAACTGCTTCTGTGATAGTGCAGTAGAGATAAACAAGTTGGACATATGGGATTTTAATTGGCTGCCAAAGACAAATTGGAAGCACTGTATTAGTGACTATGAAAGAATAAAACTTCAAGATCAGCCAAGTCTGTTTAACATACATTATGTTGTTGTTATTATTGAAGCAATTGAGCAAGCAAGAGACACACTGAGAAATCAATACTGCTCACTGCTTAATAACCACATATCATTTTATAAAATTGGAATACCACAGCATGGTGGCAGGTGATGCTATTTGTTCTTAATGGTGACACGCCGTATGCCTATGATAACTGGTCGTTGTCTGGCTTTTTGGGAGGGCAGTCCAATTTAAGGGATACTCTGTAGAAAATATATAGAAATGTTCAGCATTTTCATTTCAGGACCATGTGAAAATATGAGGTAGCAGAGGAGGACCTAGCAAATACAGCTAGGGCAGGTGAATGTCAATGAACTCAAACACATGCTGTTGATGAGTTGTCTGTATGGCAAAAGAGCCCAGACACCACAACCTAACAGCCTCCTGAGCTATATTTTGTGCATGCTTTGCATTTACAATCTAAATGGATAAAAGATGGGAAATGAAAGTATTATTACCCCTTTTTTAACTGGGAAGCTATGCGCAGTAAAGAGATTAAATGGGTAACGGAAGTTCACTGTGGCCGGCTGGGCCTAGAAATCAGATCTTCCAAGTTCCAATCCAGTGTTTTAAGATTATACTCAGATAAACCATGAACTGGAATGTAACTTACAAGCAACTAATTAAAAACAAACTTATAAATGACTCATTAGAGCAAAAATTCTCTGTTTAAATCCTTGAGTCGCATATTCTGATTAGACATAGCCATGAACGATCTTAAACATAAAAACTAAAACAGTTTTTCTGTTCTTGTTCTTAAAAGAAACATGATAAGATGAGCGAGAAAGTAATAATCTTGAAGGGCCAGTGGTTGACAGTTCTCAGGAATGGGAGATCTATAAAATAGCTAGCATTATTATTTTTGTGCAGTTATTGGATGACCATAATGGCCATGGTCATCCAATGATATGATATGCAGAACCTAGAGAGAAAGCCAGATCCTCACTGCCCTGCAATCTAATGTCTCTCCCCTCCCTACAAATAGGGATATCTACACTGTGCATGTCTACATGTTCAATTAATGTACTGTAGGTAATGCACAGTAAATCTAGTACCCCTAACCTAATATGGACTCAACTATGTCAATATAAAGGTCTATCATGCCTGAAGGGTGGAGGAAAAAGGTATATTAATCAAAGGCACCTTCATAATAATGTCATTGCATTGGTACTACGTATAGGACAGATTAAAACATGTTAGTAGAATTATTCCTCTTGATGTTATATCAGTTCAAAACCTGTGTATAGACATACCCTTAATAATCTAAACTCCTTAAAGAGATACAGTCTGTGTATCCCCCTGTTGTGAATCATCACGGTTGGTTGCTATTTACTACAAATTAACTAACACCTTGGGAACACACTACTAATCTTTTTTTTTTTTTCTTGGATGTAAGATTTTCTGGATTATTTCAGGATGAGACACAGAATATAATGTAGCCTTGTCCTATGGTATATTTAGGAAGACTATGGCTGCTACTATGAGTCGGAAATACTTCAGATTCAGATGTTATGTTTGTTGGTGCAAATTCATAATGCCTCTATTGATATTCTGGATTTGCAACACAGTAAGTGAGATCCTATCCTGTTACAGATGTTGAAGTGTTACAGGAAGAATGTGAAATACTCTAAAAAGTAACGCTAGGTAAAGTTAACTTCATATTACTGAGATATTCATTCCTCTTTGTGTAAGATTTTACATTGATATTTTAAGGAAAGGTATGTATTTAGTGGAAGAAAAATCTGACCTCACCTATCTTGGAATGATCCTGCTGACATAACTTTTTCATTCTTAGTACATGGGTGGCAAGTTTACCTTAAAAAATAACCTAGCCTTATCAACTCAAGAACTTCAAATGATCTAAAGTAAATTGAATTTCCTTGAACTAAGGTACAATAGCATTTAAAATAGAACTGAGCAAGATCTAATATAGCAATTGAAGTTACAGGGCTTCCAATAATGGCACCGTTTCAGAAACTGTCAAACCTGGCTGAATAATTGAGAATGGGGCTGGGGGTGGGTGAATGTACAATTGCTTGTAAAGTTATGTGCTTTATGTCCCATTTGTAATGTTTTACTGTGTTAAACGGGTTAAAATTAAACATTATTCAACTGTGAAAACATCTGAAAATCCAAAGTAAGTTTTGGTGATGGTGAACTGGAACATGATGTTTTGTGTCACCAGAGGAGAGATTATGGTCCACCAGCTCATGCGTCCCCATATTGTGTCTCAGTGGTGTCCTTGCCTTGGAAAACAAGGAAGCATAATTTCCATGGTCTATTTAAAAACTTGATTTCTTAATGAAACTGATGGAAATTAGGGATCATCAGTGTTGGTGCTTTAACTGATGATACAACAGGCTAAGCTAAGACCTCCAACACTTTCCACTGTGTGCACAAGGGATAGTTAAAAAACATCTGTCCAAACTGTTTTGATAGAAAATCGAGTTTTCAACTGAACAAAGTATTTATGAAGCACGTGCTTTCCTTGGAAGATAGAAACATTTCGACCGGAAAAAAGAAAAGTTCAAACAAAGAAGTGTTTTCAAGAACGCCAGTGACTCCTGTGCACCACTTTGGAGGTTAAGTGGGAGGGGAATCCATGATGCATCACAGGAGAGGTAATCTGACTAGGCAAATATACCCACAGAGAAAAAGAAGGCGCGAGGCAATGGACTACAGATACTGAGGTATTAGAACAGGCCTTCCAAAGAAAATGCATCAAACTTAAGATGAAAGATTTTGTGCCAATATGTTACAGTTTGGGCTCAACATTTTTATTTAATTTTTCTCTGAAAAATAATCTCTGTTGGAAAAAAAATTGCATTTTTCATTCAAGTCTCCACCAATGCATTCCCATGAGATTTACTGATCCAAATTTAAAAGGCTCCTTGGCTAATTTCTAATATTCCAAAGCTGAGCCCTAGTCATGGCCCATTTCCAATACCTTAAATCATTTGAATTAATGTTTTCTAAACTAGTTTTAATTAACTGGAGTCCTCTCAAATATATTTGTGGCAGAAATCGTATCAGTACAGTGTTGATATCTGAATGAGTTGTCATACCTCACAGGCGCATACAGATAAGCGCGCACATGCCTCTTGCCCCATCTCAAACCCCTTTGAGATGGGTCAATAGGCATGTGCAGGAATTAAAAAATGTGCCCCGTGCTGCAAACTTGCAGCGCAGGGAGAAAATTAGACCCCCGGATATCCAGGGGTCTAAAAGAAATGAAGCTTAAAAGAGCGGGACAGGCACGGTCCCAGACCGTGCCCTGAGGCTAGAGAAGCAGGGAGGGGACCATGGGGGAAGGACCCGCACTGGCCTCGCCCACTCCTCCAGCCCCCATGATCCCTGCCCTGCCCGTTCCCACCCCCAGCCTGCCTCTCTGACCCCCTGATCACTTCCCTGCCAGGTCCCAACCCCCACCTGCCCCCATAAGGCCCCCAGTCCCTATCCCCCACCCCAGCATCCTCCATAGTTTTAAAAAAAAACAGCCCCCCACTGGCACTTACCAGCAGTCTGGCTGCTGTCTGTCTCACTGGGGCCCGACCTGCACAGCACAGGGCAGAGGAACAGCCCCAGCAGCCCCAGCCTGCACCTTCCTGCCCCCCCACTGTCCTGTACTGCCTGGGGGAGGGGGCTCTGCCAGGAGGTCCTGCAGCACCCCAAGTCCCTGCTTCTAGGGTAAGTAGAGGCTTTTTTTCCAGGTGTTTTTTTTTTATTTTCTTTAAAGTGATGGTTCCTGGGGTTGGGGGGGGCAGCCATGGGGCTGGGGTGGGGCATATGGGCCTTGCAGGGTAGTAACCCCTGTGTTGGGGCTGTACCACGTGTTGGAGGCCATAGTCCCTGTGTGTTTGGGGGATATAGCCCTTGTGTGGGAGCCAAACCCCCTGCTGGGGGTCTGTAATTACTGCTAGGGGGTCCTATCCCCTGTTGGGGGGGCATATCTCATGTGTGGGGACCAAAATCCCTGTTGGGGGGCCATAACCCCTGTTGGCTAACATGTTTAATGATTTCTTTGCTTGTCTTCCTAAGTAAGGGCCAAAACGGTCACCTCCCTGCTGGGCCCCCCTCGGGACCCAGGGGAGGCACACCTGGGCCAAAGGTTAGCAAGGAACTAGTTAGGGAGCTTCTGGAGGGGCTGGACATATTCAAGTCAGCTGGCCCGGATGATCTCCACCCTAGAGTTCTAAAGGAATTGGCCGAGGTCATTGCAGGACCCCTGGCATGGCTTTATGAGCACTCGTGGTGCTCTGGTGTGGTGCCAGAGGACTGGAAGAGGGCCAACGTGGTTCCCATCTTCAAAAAGGGGAGGAAGGAGGACCCAGGAAACTATAGGCCAGTTAGTATTACCTCAATCCTAAGTAAGCTGTTTGAGAAAATTATGCTGGCACGCATCCAGGAGGGGCCAGCAGGGGACTGCATGCTTAGGAGCAACCAACATGGATTCATCAGTGGCAGGTCCTGTCAGGCCAACCTGGTGGCCTTCTACGATCAGATTACCAGATCATTAGATGCAGGGGTAGCAGTGGATATAGTCTTCCTGGACTTCCGGAAGGCCTTCGACACTGTCTCTCACCCTGTTCTCATTAAGAAACGGGGGACTGTGGTGTTGACACCCACACAGTCAATTGGGTCACCAACTGGCTGGAGGGCCGCACCCAGAGGGTGGTAGTGGATGGGTCCTTCTCAACCTGGAAGGACATGGGCAGTGGGGTTCTGCAGGGCTCGGTCCTCAGGCCCGCACTGTTCAACATCTTCATCAGCGATTTGGATGAGGGGGTAAAAAGCACCCTGTTCAAATTTGCTGATGACACTAAGATGTGGGGGGACGTGGGCATGCTAGAAGGAAGCATCAGGCCACAATCAGACCTAGACAGGTTGCAAGGGTGGGCGGATGAGAATAGGATGGGATTCAACACAGACAAGTGCAAGGTGATGCACCTAGGGAGGAACAACCAGCACCATACCTACAGGCTGGGGAACTCCCCTCCTGTCAGCAAGGAGGCGGAAAAGGATTTTGGAGTCATCATTGACTCCAAGATGAACATGGGCCGGCAGTGTGGGGAGGCGGTCAGGAAGGCCAACCGCACCTTGTCATGCATCCACAGATGCATCTTGAGCAGGTCCAAAGAGGTGATCCTCCCCCTCTATGAGGCACTGGTCAGGCCGCAGCTGGAGTACTGTGTCCAGTTCTGGGTGCCGCACTTCAAAAGGGATGTGGACAGCATCAAGAGGGTCCAGAGGAGGCCACTCACATGATCAGGGGACAGCAGGGCAGGCCCTATGAGGAGAGGCTACAAGACCTGAACCTGTTCAGCCTCCAAAAGAGAAGGCTGAGGGGGGATCTAGTGGCCTGTTATAAACTAGTCAGGGGGGATCAGCAGGCACTGGGGAAGTCACTATTACCCCGTGCACTGCCAGGAGTGACCTGGAATAACGGTCACAAGCTGGCAGAGGGGAGATTTAGGCTAGATATTAGGAAGCACTACTTCATGGTCAGGGCAGCTAGGATCTGGAACCAACTTCCAAGAGAGGTGGTGCTGGCTCCTACTCTGGGGGGTTTTAAGAGGAGGTTGGATGAACACCTTGCTGGGGTCATTTGACCCCAATATTATTTCCTGCCATGGCAGGGGGTCCGACTAGATGATTTACTCAGGTCCCTTCCGACCCTAGAAACTATGAAACTATGAAACTATTGGGGGCTATAGCCCCTATTGGGGAGGCCATAGCACCTGTTGGGGGGCTGTAGCCCTGGTAGGAGGGCAACAAAACATATATTAATGTATTCATGAATTCATGAAACACGTATTTAGAGTTCACTTTATTATTATGATAAGAGACATGCTTTAACACTGTAGATATATCAATAATACATTGTCTGCTCTGATCGCTGTTTCTGTCTCACTCTTTCTCTCTCTCTCTCTCTCTCTCTCTCTTTTTATAGAGGTCTTTTGTTTTACTTGTGGAGGAACATGAATTTTGGAGTATTTTACAGAGTAATTTGGGGATTTTTTTTATCAGGGTTTTTTTCAGTTTTCCAATAAGAAACACCAGAATTCTTGCTAGGAAGGCCAGTGGCAGAACCCTGCCTGGTCAAAGCCTGCACCTTGGACCCAGCTGGCTGTGGCTGACCTGGTCAAATGGGGCAAGGAGGACATGCTTTGACAGATCAAAGGAGGCCACCACACCCACAACATCTTCTGGGCAATAGCTGCCCAGATGGCAGGGCAGGGGACACACTTGACAGTAGTGCTGCACAGAAGCCAACTCCACCACCACAGCCCGCTGGCAGCCGGCCATGCAGTCTGCATCCGGGTCTGGCAGGTGTGCAGCAGGTCAGAGCCAGGCAGCAGCCCCCACTGCCAGACTGCCACATTAGTAACAGGTACTAACTCGATGCACAGTAACAGGCATTACTGTGCAGTAGTGCTGGTGCATGCCTTTTAAGTAATGCTAATGTGCAATAGATTAATTCTACCGTGCATTAGTGCATTAGCATGGCTTTGCCATGATTTGCTAATGCAAAGTAGAATTAGTATATTGTGTATTTAGTGTCTCATGTAGACATGTCCTGAGAGAAGGAGATGTGCCCCCCAGAGCAGAATAAGCTCACTGACCTGATATAAGATGAATATTTTGAGGTAAACAGCTACTTGGTCTTTGACATCTTGTAGACAGAATAGAAGCTGGCCCAATAAATACAAATTTCACACATATATGTGTGTGTATGTATGTGTATATGTACATATATACACATACTGGGCCAGTATATGGATATGGATCACACACCTATACTATAATATATGTTTTTAATAATTATCTGGTTGCATGAATGAGCACAGCTTATTTTAAAAGACTCACAAGACTAGCAGCCATATTCAGAGCTCGTATAAATTGATGAAACTGGATTGAAGACACCACCTGAAAAATCTGGCCTGGGTACCTCTCCCCAGCAAGTTTTGAGTCTGACTTAGATAGATTCAAAACTGTGGGGAAGGAAAACAACTTGCAGCTCCAACTTTTCAGTAGGTTTTATTGCTTCCCAGGGAAGGTAATGCATGGTTGCGCAAAACTTCAGAAAACTGTTGATTTCAGGGGAAAAAAAAAAGAAAAATAATAATAATTCACATCTAACTCCTATGGTTTAAAAATCTGCCAGGGTAAAATTAACTTTGCAATTAGCAGTGTGAATCAGCACTCTAATGACTTGCAGTTGTATAAACCACTGGAAGAAAAGAGATGGCTAATTATAATTGATGGGGTGGAGTTCTGCAGCAACCTGCTCTTTTAAAAGTTAATGCAGGAACCTGACTGTAACAGAGAACGGTGCTATTGCTGGTAATTGAAGCAATCAGATGTAGAAAGTAGGTGAACTGTGAGTAAATGAACTTCTATTCTAATGGTGGGAGATTACATCTGACCTTACTATTCATACCATGTAATGATGATTGCACAGAGCTTTACCTTATTTTTAAGGAGAACTGAAATAGGAATGAGCATATCATCCAGGGATTTGAAGTTAAGCTTTATGGAAGGGAAGCTCTCCCATGATACCTACATGGCTTTGATTGCTCCAGGAGGGGTGGAGGGGAAGGGGGGGCACCCATTAGAGCAGATATCTGATTTGTACAGCTTGCTTGTTTCTCTCCTTGGCTGAACTATACAATACCCTGAATCCCTGGTTGGTACACATCCTGCTGTCTTCCTCTGGGCTCTGAGACCAGCAGGGAAAGGCTTTCATTCATATTCATACTGGTGTAGAGCCAGAGCTTGGGGGCTTTGCAATTTCCTAGTCTCAGTGTTGCCAGTGTGAATTTGTCAAGTGAAGCCACCCATTTGCTTCTCTACCCACAGACACAATAGCATGCTTGATCAGGATGTATTGTTCCTACAGGCAGGCTCACCCAGTAGAGTTTCTGTTACCCTTCTGATGTGGATGCATGGGACCTTCAAAGATATCAATGCTTCTTCAAAACTTTACCTTTGTGCAGTATTACCTGTGCAAGGAAGTCAGTGCAGTTCCTTCTTGACCATCCTTCATTCCCTGGTTATTCCTTCAGAAATCAGGTTCCAAAGATACTCTCAGGAAAAGAGCAGAGGTGGTTAGCCATCCAGAGAGAGAGAAGGCCTTGGTGGCCATTTATAGACCAGATGTTTTAGGGAGACATGAACTTCCATAGGCAACAACTTACTACAGGAAAGGGACATGAAGGGAAGGGGAACTGATTTAATGAGCCATTTCTGGATCTTGTTCTGATAGCAGATATACCAGATTACCCTGTGGTTTACATTGACTATATTCATATCAGTGGAGAGGGCGTTGGCACTAGATTTATGACCCAGATACCTTGTTCAAGGTGGACCCAAACCCTCAGGCTGACCATGATGTTTCCATTTGATAATAGGCAAATTTTATTGATCACAGTGATAGCCGATAAGAATAATGCAAAAATTCTAGTCCTAGAGCTGTCATCACAGGGAAGGTACATCTGCCCAGTACACAAGGTTCACCATGAGATTCCCTCTTGAAAGATAGATGTCAGCACCCTGCAGGTTGGAGGCTAAGGGCCACCTATCACTGCCAGTGGGGTGGGTGAGAAGGGCCGGTGGTATGCCTTCTGTCTATGGTGGCCATGGATTCCCCTCTCAGGGACCCTTTGTTGCTCTGAAATCCCTTATTTTGTTTCATTTTCCCCTCTTGATGACTCTTCATTCATGGGCATCAGTGATTGGTCTTTGTGTGGTCATCATACTGTCCATCTTCTGTTCAGTCAGAATATTTCTTTGTTTCACAAGCTCATCATATGCATATATCCTAACTTGGGCTTTCCTGGGTGTCACAGGGGAACAGCATGGAACAGACCCCGAAGGGCCAAAGGGGAACCCTGGGACCCAAAATATGACCGGGAAGATGAGGGAAGCAGGAAAGAAACAACGATCTCCTTACCTGCAGCCGATGCTGCAGAGGGACCGGAAGAGGCGGCAGGACCCGTGCGGCTGATTAGCTGCATCTTTTTGAAATTGCGGCCAGCTGCGATTAGTGAGGATCAGAGTCGGTGCGGGAGAATAAAGAGTGTCCAGAGAGAGGAGGACAAAGGTGGGGGAGAGCAGGAGCGGAGCCACAAGCGGAGGTACCATTGGAGCCCCACTCAGAGGTGAAGAAGGAGCCCACGGACCGCCATCAGGCAGGAAGATACACCATGGCTGCCGGAGGGAGAATGCCATTAGAGAGGTGGCGGATGCCTGTGCTTGCGACAGCAGAGCCGGGTGCAAGGATCCAGGGACGGAGACCGAGGAGGGAAGCAACCCCGAAGAGAGGGGGATGAGAGAGGACCCGGCAACCCAGGTGGGACTGGCACAGGTTTGGGGATGCTCCCAGAGTCTACCCTGGCAGGGAGCCGAGAGCATGAGCAGGGTCAGGATAGACCTGTGGATCCATAACAAAGCACCCCTTTGCATCTCAAGACGAGGGTCGGGCCCAGGAAACAACAGCACCTCGGCATGGTTGGGTATTAGGGCGAGGTGTAGGGGAGGGCTGAGCCTTGCAGAAGACCATCACCCCAAGAGTCCCAGCTCTGGATAGGGCCAAGTAGTCGACCCCTCCACTGAAATTACCAGCACAGTTGTGGCAGGCGAGATAGGGGCAGGGACTACCCCAAGGCCATATATCCGGACTAGACAACACCAGGGACAAGGCGACAGGCAAGCTCCCACACCCAAAGTCAAGCAGCACGGGACCGGATGTTTGAAGCCCACCGGGTACACTGGGGTCCTCCTAATTTAGTCTGTTCCCCCAAAACCAGAAATCGCAAGGGCTATGGACTTGGGCACTACGAGCTGGTGCCACCTTATCACATATTATGGAACAGTGTGATACAGTGTCTTTAATTTCCCAGCTTGTGTGTCTGTTCACTGCTTGCCTGTCAGACACAGTGGGCCTTGAGACAACTTTCAGAAACAGGCTTTTAGAAATCAGTTAACCCTTGCTGTTGCCCTGGATCATTATTCTAATGCATATCTACTTTACCTATAAGCCAATTCCCAAAAGCAAACCTCTAAATATGGTTTTCTATCCATTAGAGGGGAAACAAAACAACACAAACAAACAAAAAAATAGCTGTAGCATTCTCCAAAGACTGACCCACAGCTAAATTCCATCTATTTATGAAGCCAACTGAGACTTTTCTCTTAGTAAATTGTGCAGATCTGCATAACTAGTTTGGCCATCTTCATTCTTGCCTGCTGTGAAGAGCATTGAAATAATTTAAATACCAGCATTACTAGCTATCTCCATTAGGCTTCTGGGATTACAGCACTTTGAGATAAATAAGAGAACATACAGGTCTCCTAGAGCTGCTGTTTCAAGTTGCCTGTAGATTTGGAAAAGATCATTGAACAGCATGCATCCAGCTGACAATTTGAGAGTTTCCTTCACATCTACTGGAACTAGGAACATAATTTATTCCCACAATTCAAGCTTACATCAAAGAGAACAAGAAAGCAGTTGCTACAGAAACTGTATTAGCTAAATGAAGCACAAAAGATCTAAAGGCCACCAAACTAGCCTGAATAAGGCATGCCAGTTTCTGTAGCCAACAGTACATAAAGGAGTGATCTGGCCAACATCATGCTCAGCTACCTTTTGACTCCAAAGTAAAATGTTTCTGTTTACCGCTGGACTGAATAAGAGTAGACTTTGGCACAAGTCCATAAACACATTGAAACACCTTAATGGCTCAGCCACCACAGTCCACACTAAAAGCTTGTCCAAAAACATAATCAGAAGAACCCATTTTTAGAGGATGGCGTTTTCAGTTGTATGCATGTGCTTCATTTGATTGGCTCAAAGGCATCAACTAACACACTTATATTGACCTGCTCTCATCAGTGGGTTTTCGCCGATTACTTTATGTCTCAAAAATACAGCGCTCTTTGGAGTTACTTTAATGAAGTATCTTAGGTACCATCACTTCAAACTGCTTGTAAGCTTGAAAAGTTTACCAATTGTATTCCCTACTGATATCACTGGCTTTTTATTACTCTTTTAATAAAGCTACAAGCATAAAACTAGGCATAAAATATGCTGTGACTAGTTACAAAAAATCATAGCATTTAGTAGGAGTTAAGTTTTTTGTTAAATATATTCCAGGGATATCTCTTATTACTTACATAGTTGTAACTAACTCCTATTCTACAAGTTAATTTAAGGTTTGTGTACCCATGGCACAGATGTTCTTTAATCATTCAGTGTATGGACATACTGCCTCATAGCTTGAATAGTCTCTAATAGGGGTGTGCAAAGCAGGCCCTATTCAATTTGGATTCAGATTTGGCCAGAATCAGGGACAGTGATTCAATCACTGTTTTGATTCATCTAACTCTGAATCTGAAAATGTGATGCTGATTTGGAGAATCAGCAATTCGGACATAGACCCAGCTTTAAATATTTTTTCTACATACCTCGAGGTACCAGCATGACTTGTAAACACTGTGATGCTGGGGTGCATGAAGCATCCCACAGGAGTGCGCAGGGACCCTCCACATGCTCGACAGTGCATGCAGCAGACTTCTGGTCCACTTCCAGGTCCACCAGAGAGCACACAGGGCCTCCCCCCTCCGGCTCAGTGATTGGCCACAGAGGGAGCCCAGGTGCCTCCACAGACCCAGGAGACACCAGCCAGTATGTATGTGTGTGCTTGGGATACTTAGGATACCTGGGGGAAGGTTACGGTGAGAGAGTGAAAGTATAGGGTGTGAAAGTTGCAGGGAGTGAAAGTTGCCGAAACCAGGATTAGAACGAGTAGACTAGAGAGAAACTGGCTGAGGTGTGGGAGAAGGGCTCCACCTGCCAGGGAAACTGTGGGGCAGCCTGGAGGAGCTGCAGGGAAGTGGGTGGCAGGCCAGAGGGCTGCGGGGGGCCCTGGAAGGCTGGGGGGTGGGGTGGGGCTAGAGAGGGTGAAGGGGAAGCTGGAGAACAGAGAGGGGGGGCAGGAAAGGTTGGGAAGAGAAAGCAGAGCGAGATAGGGAGCGGGGAGAGGCGCCAGGAGGCAGAAAGGAATGGGGCTAGGAGGCTAAAAGGTGGGGAAATAGGAGAGGCTGAGAGGTAGCAGAAAAGGGGAGATGGAATTGGGAGGAAATCGAGGAGGAATGGTGGGGGGTGGGGGGAGAATCTGAAGCCGAAAGAGAGAGAGAGACTGGAATTTAAGATAGGGAAGGGCCTGGGATTCAGTAAAACATGACCCAACTCGGGGCTGCAAATGACAGTGGTTTTAATGAACAGAGGAGATAGTGACACAATAACTTATTGGTTCCTTTGTATCCACACACACACACACACAGACACACACACACACACACACACACACAAAATGGCAGTAGGGGTTAAAGAAGCTTGGTGCAAGGGCTGAAGTCCAGGAGGAGAGAGAGGGTCCAAATTGTAGGAGGAAGTGTGCGGGTAATATTTACCTATCCCAGGCTGAAAGTTGATCCTCGATGGCCACTCGGGGTTTCCTTCAGCTCGATGTTGTCCAGAGGGGTTTGCTAGCAGGGCCTCTGGAGTGGATAGGTGGCATGACATGGAGCTGGTCTGGTCTGGATGGAAATAGCGTTTCCACTGGGTCTGTTTTCACTGCCTCCTTTTACTGCAGACCTTCTGTGACTCTAGTGACAGGGGGCATGCCCAGGCAAGGGTCAGCCCCTGGTATACTGATCATGTGCACTCCAGGTTAGGACATGCAGTTTCAGGTGGCTGTAACGGTAGGTTGGCTGGTTTCTGCAGCAGTCTTTGTCTTCCAACTTTTGAGCCAGGGAGGGTCAATGCAGGATGTTGGTTGGGTCCTCGAGTTGATGGTTCAGTCATTCAGAGGGAGCTATTTTTAGACCTACTGCCATTGTCTCTCAAGCAGCCTCATTCATCCCTATTTAATCAGGAACCAATTTACATAGGAGAGGTAAGTATGAGTCACACAGTTACAACAGAGTTACAATAGGGTATGCCTCAGCAGGGGACACAAGATGTCGAGTTGACATTACAAGATAGAAAATTGACATTACTTGACATTACAGACACAGGCCTAAACCATACAGTATTAATATGAAGCAATAACAATCAATGCAAAAATGATAGGGATACAATATAATACAATATAAAACAGTAAAAATCAATACAAACATAACAGAACACTATTTACAATATAAAAAGGGAGCTTATTACAGTAATAGCATACAAGAACTTAGCTTACCTAGTATTACCTGTAATCACTTATAACGGATAGAGAGGGCAGAGAGAAAGTCAAACATGGTTAGGGGAAGGGGAAGGAGTGTATTTGTAAATAATAATAATAAAAAGAAACTGGGGGTTAATAATATTAAAAAGCAAAACTGGGGGGGTTGCTACAAAAATAAAACATTTACACTCCTTCTTTCTATGGAAAAGTTCTTACTTTTCTTATTAGGAAAAAAACACCCTGGAAAATCTATGGATTTAGATTTTTTTAAAGTTTAATTTGTTGTTTTTTGACTGTAGGAAAAAAAATTCCAAAAACAGTCTGTCTGTTATTTTCAGTTTTTTTTATGGAACTTTATCAATACAGACAGCCCTGTTCTTTATTGCAAAGTATTGTGATAGAAGTTCCAGAAATAGTTCATATCAAATGACTTTCTCTTTTGAAAAAGGAAATGAATCTAATGAAGTTGCCTGGGATATAGGGTTGGTAGAAATTAAGAGGCTGGAGGGAATCGCAGGGTGCCTGTACATGAGCGCAGAGGCTGCTCTGATGTACTGTAATTATGGCGTGTCGGAGCAGACTCGATTAATTCAGTTTCCTGGAGCCTGGTAATTACCGCCCTCCAGCAGCCTCCTGCGTCTCGTGTATCGGCATCCCCATGCTTCAAAACGGCAGCAGGGGCACTTGAACTAAAGCTCGTTGAATGAGCTTTAGTTTATACACCCCTGCTGATGCATGAGACCCTGAAGTGCTTGAATTAGAGCAGCTCTTGGAGCTGCTCTAATTAAAGCGCTGCTCCCCCTACCCCTAAAGCACATGTAAAAGTGCCCACGTACACTAGAATCACTGCCTACATACACAGCACCCTTCCCTAAGCTTTAAATTTAACAAATGTAATCACAATTTGGAAATTTGGGGGAAAAAAAATTGTACCAGGTCTTCAGTTTGTCAAATAATTGGGGAGAGAAGAGTGGCAATGGCATGAAATATTTTCTTTTATTTTCAAAGTTTTTTAACCCTGAATGTTGACACAAATCATAGTTTAGGCCCTACAATCTATTGTTCAGAACCAGACCTAAAGCTTTCAGCTGCTCTTGGAAAGGCTGCAAATTTTTCAAGTATGACTGTTGTGATTTTGTTTTGGTTTCACAGCATACCTTACGTCCCTTGACTCAGAGTGGGTCTTTCAAATCATTGCAAAGGCATACGCAGTGCACTGGTCTTTATGTAGCTGAATAATGTTCTGTGGAGTGACACCTTTAGCACCTGGGGTCTGAAATGTGAACACAAAAAATAAAGGCAATATTCATAAAATCCCATGCAAGTTCCACATGCAGCTTGTGCTCAAGTGACAGTATGAAATCATTCACAGACTTTTTGTGGACTTAGAGAGATCCTGGAGTAGTGTTGATCCACTACAACCATTTGCTGCAGATCGTGATATGGCGCTACTGGTTTTCCCATGGCCTTACACTGTGGACAATACAACAAACACTAGAAGGGAGATGAGCAGGATGACCGATCAAATCTAACATTTCCCCAATATCATTTTTCATACCTCTGGTAACACGTTTCTCACCAACTGATATCATTGATTGTCAGTGCAAACTTAAGGAAGTGCACGACAGGGAAGGAGCCTGTCTTTGTCTCACAGGTTTTTCCTCTCTCAGGTGCTTTTACTTTCATTCTGGCATGGTGCACAGGCTTAAGTAGGAAATGGGCCTTGGGTGGCAAAAGTGACTGGGACAGTGGCAGTCACCAGAGCTGTGCCAGTAGCGGCTGCCATTCTTGCACTCCAGTTTGGCTCCTGGGGCTGGTGCCCCTTGTTACACTACTGCTCCAGTGATGGAAGTAATTTCCAAGCAAGGCCCAAGAAGGGACAGAAGATCGCATCAGAGGTAACTAGCTAGGTCCTTCCTGAGTTTAAGGAAACTACCTTAAAGCTGGCAAGAAGAGTCACACTTATATTTCTCCTTAGTACTGGCACAGTGGTAGGACGTGAATGTCTTGAGCACCTTCTACTTGCAGCCAGCACAGAAATCATATAATGGAAAGTCAGGAATTCCTTAGGACCCTTGGTAGTAGATGCAAGTCAAAGCAGCCCTCAGATGTCTTTAATTTTGTTTCAGGGCACTATTTCAGGAGACCGTGGCTCCAAAATCGCAGGTGTCAGGGAGTGGATGTATAGCTTCCTTTGCATCTCCTCCACCCTATTAAGACCTCCTAACTCTGAAGTACACCTTGTGATAAAAGGCACTTTAAAGCTTTTTTTTTTGTCTATACACATTGTAAAATAAGTCATTTTATAGCCCCAGCTAATTTTTAACAGGGAATTAAAAAAAAAAAAAGTGAGGCTGGCAGGTTTTCCTTAAGTCTCTAAGGCCATATTCATAGTTATAGTATTTTGCATACTCTGAAAATCCCTCTTTTGTAGGGAAAGACAGGCATTTAAAGAGCTTTGGGAAGATTTTTTTTTTTTGTCAGCGGCTCTTTTTTCCTCTAAGGAACCAAATATGTGACTGCCTAGGGAAAAGGTTTGTGTAAGGACAGGCGAGAAGACCTTTAGATGGTTAAATATTCATTTGACCTCTGCAGGAAGAGCCATCCCTGAATATTGCTTTTATCGAGCAAACTCTTTAATGCTGACAGGCAGGGGATGGCTCTAAACATGTGGAGATAAAAGGGAGTTGCTTTGTAGCAGAGCAGAAATCTCCCACCTAAAGCTGTCTGTGGAACCATAGCAGAGATTCAGCTGTAATGAGAAACCCCTCTTTTTGTCTTTTGATTTCAATTTCCAAATGGCACCGCTGCCCTTTAGTAAAACCTACGGTATGATCCTGCTTTGCAGTCAAACTCTTTCGTGCACAGTAAGCTGCGATTGCATTTCAGCCCTAGAAAGCAAACAACAAGCACTTCCTCCATGCCTACAGCATACAGACAGTTTTCAATACTGCTGCCTTTTAATTCTGGCCTATTACATGCTCCCTAAATCTCAAACTAAACTTTGCCCAGTAGATAGGTTTGGAACCTATTTATCATGATGTCAGACTGATGTAATCTCTGATTTATGTGTTTATGCGCAGTCGTCTCTCCATTCTGCCTATGCCAGCTCCCATCGATCATACTGCAATTCTGCATTGTGGTCACCAATAACTTAACACTGTTACTATTAGCTATTTGGAAGGGGAATGCCTTTTTAAACAAAACAAACAAATGAAAAAAAGAGTTGAAAAGGCAGCTGAGAGCTATCCCATCTAGTGAAGCTCATTCGTATGTTTGGCTAGTTGGATTTCCCCCCTCCCTACTTGAATGTAGTACTCCAGCTGTGGTTTCACCAGTGCTGAGTACAAGGGGACTATCACTTCCTCACTTTTACACGATAGCATTGATGGATGCATGCCAGCATGTTGTCTGTCCTGCTGACCCCCGCATTGCACTGACAGCTCATGCTCATGCCCCAGTCATTTTTGGCCATGATGCAAGTCAAGCTGCCATCACCGAGCCTGTATGTATCATGGAGGAGTTCATTCCACCATTTCAGACCGAAGCCAAGTGACAGTTCTCTCTCTCACCTGGATGAGTTGCACCTTATTGCAGATCATTACCTGTGCTGGACAGTTGATGACCACCTCTCTTTCTTCACGCACGTGGACTTTCCTCTACCCACACAGTCCATACGAACATCATGCTGACCTCTATATTTCTTACACCAAGCTTGTCTTAATAATAGTAAGTGTTTTCATTTCCACTACTAAGTGCAAATGACTTTCGGGCTGATATCCTTTTGCAAAGCCTGTGGTTTTAGTTCAGGTAACCTGTTCTCCCTATAAATGTGTTAGATAGGACACCATTGACTCATGTATTCCAACAAAAAGCCTTGGACCTTTTGATCCGTCAGAAAAGGGTGGCTCCTCAGGGGACTTACGTGTAAACTCCCATATTTTTGCCATGGGAGATATGTCCATAAGAGGCCATCTTCACAGTTTTAAAGGAAGACAGGTTACTCTGATTTACTTCCACTTTATATGCTTGTATGCATATGAAAGGTTGGATCCAGTCCTCTTGTGTCCTAATCATCTTGGTCTTGCTAGTTTGTCCCTTTCAACCTCCTGCATTCCTTCTTTGCTAATATGCTTCACCTAATTTTTCTAGAAGAGAGTTGTGAACACATCCACTTTCTAAATGTTTCATTTTTTCTCTCAGACAGACCCATGGGGTCTCCTGGGTTCTGCCCATGGTCTCCTAGTATCCCAGTTTCAAAAGAAGCCGTGCCCTATAGGGGGGTCTCTCTGTTGACAGGGAGGGGCTGCATTATACTATTACACTATCCACCAAATTTTGTTTTCTTTCAAGTCGTCTTCCTTCCATACAGTGTCCTCTTTTTATTATTGTCTCCAAAGTTCCTGGAAAAACAAGGGTGTTTTTTTTTTTTTGTCCCCACTACTGACTAATACAAAGAACGGGCAGGTGGAAAGTCTAGATTGTCTTCTCAGCTGTGGTTTACTTAAGGTCTGGTCTTCGTAGTTCCCAATATGTTAAGGCTGCTCCGTAGTGTGAATGGAACAGAACCCGGGCCCTGCAAATCAGAAACAGCGATACTCATCTGCATTTGTGAAGTGCTTAAAAAACTATCACCAGTGGCTTATGTGACAGACACTATCTTGGCTGACCCTGTGAGGACAGAACTAGACTTAGAAGCAGAAGTTGCTGCTTCAACTGAATGCCTAAGATATTATAGAAGCAGGAGCAGATCCAGTGGCATGGTTATAACTCCCTTTTGGACCTTGCTGGGGGGGAGATGGGGGGAGGGGAACAGCAGCCAGGGACTATTTTAAGTCCTGAAAGCAAGTAAAAATCCCCCACCCCATCTTGCTCCCCCACTCCTTCCCCTCCACACTCATTGGCACCCCTCCTGCCCTCTCATCCACGCCTTTCCCTGGCCACTACTGCTGTTGTCCCAGGCTAATGACAGGTATGGGACAGGCTCCAGAGTTGTTCCTTGTCCACTCCAGCTGGGCTGTGTGCGGAGCTGGGCTTGTCCAAAGATAGCGTCAGTGGTGGCAGCAGCTTGCACCTTCTCCCTCCCTGCCCGCTCGCTCTAGGTGTCCCCCACCAGCCTATGAGCAGAAGCAGGGAGAGGGATCCCTGCTGGCATCACCACTGTCACTGGTCAAGTCCAGGACCCTGGGCATTTGCTCCCAACAGTCCTGGCTGGTGGTGGCTGGGACCATGGCAGCAGTGGGCAGGTCTCCCCATGGCCAGAAGTGTAAGTAGAGAGGGTGAGGTGGGGAATGGGCTGGAAGGTACCACCGAGATCAGAGGGAAAGGGAAGGGGTGCCAAGAGCAGAGGGAGGCAAGTTTCAGGACTTAAAGTCCCAAGCTGTGGCTCCATGGCATCCTGATGTGCGAGAAGCCTAGGAGCAGGAGGTGCAGCCACCCCTGAAGCATTGACTGATGCGCCTATGCCCTTTAGAAAATCCTGGAGAGGTATTCTTTGTGTAGAAGTGGATGGCAACACGCTCAATCCCTCTGTGAATCAGCACAAAGGGGCACTTGTTAATACACATTTCACTGCCACTCGGTGTTGGTGAGCTAGCTCCTCAGCGGTCACCATAACCATTCCTAAGCATAAATGCCTACCTTAAAGAAAGATGAAGCAGAGGTTAGAGCTTGGAATTACCCATGCAGCACTTAAATCACATTGGTAAGAAGAGAAAAATATTGCAACTGCGAAGTGAGATAATTAGCAGAGGCTTCAGTGAATTTCCATCGTAGCCAAGCTACTGCTCATTGCAGCAAAACCTGCTGCGCTCTTGAGCCATCTGTTGATTGTTATCACTTAGGTAGACACTTGACAATCTGAAAGCTAAAAAGGGAAAGGAAACAAAAATGAAGTAAATTTAGTCCTGAGGAGCGATGGCTGGTCTGTAATTTGCGGTGCTTTGTTGTCTGCTACCTAACGAGTGTATTGGTACAATTCCGACCCCTTCGGGAATCGATGGCAAAATATCCTGTTGACTTCACCAGTGCCAACATTTTCCCGCATTTAGCCCAGTTTCACTGAGACAACCTCCTGATTCTGACATCTCCAGATCAGTTTTGGGGATACCTGAACTCTCCTTATAGCCACTATCTTGATTGGTTGGAGAGTAATTCATTCCCATATTCATTCAGTCACTGCCCTCTCTGCTGACTACCGCCCGTTACAAGGATGGACTGGCACTCCCAACTGGTTTCATTTAAATCAAAGAACTGCCACAGATAGTTGCAATGGCTTGGACCCAGGTCTTGTAGAGAGCCAGCTCCTCATTCTCAGGTGGGGTATGTCTGTGCGGAGATCACTGGCTGCAGTGTAATGGTTGAACCCTACTATATGAAGCCATGCTATAAGGGGAAGTGACCAGTTCCTGTTGGGAGGAAGGGGATGTGGGTATCTGGAGATGGAGCTTACTTGTTCGCCGTTTCTATGACATGGAGAAGCTTTGGGGATTAGCATAGTGGAATAAGGGGGCAAAAAGGGGGACCTATTTTTCAACAATGAAATCATTCTAAATTTTCAAATTAATTCATTTCTGTTTTTCCCTTCTCCCTTCTTTGAGAGTTTACAGAATTTCCAAGGATATTCTAAGCTAATTACATGAGAGGAGATGGATTTATTTTCTGCAAATAACACAAACTGTTTATACATTTGGATCATGATTAATGAGTCACAAACTTCAGAAAGGTTTGCTTCAGATGGGCCTCCAAAAGTCCACATGCTTATTCGGAACTGGTCCAACAATCTGTTAATCTGGAACAAGCTTTTTCTTTCAAAAAAAAGAAGAAAAAAAAAAAGGAAAAAAGAAATCTTTGGAAGCATTTGCAATATATGTGCTTATATCTCAACAGGCTGATATAGGAGCAGATTGGGGATTCATTTCTCAGTGAGTCTAGATTGCATTAAAAAAAATGTCTAGGGGAGGATTTGCCAGAATTCACTCTTCAGGGATTTTATTAGTTTTTCTAGCAGCCCTTCCTGAATATTACCTAGCAGTTTGCAAGCTGCTTAAAACTATTTTTATTTGTATTCCAGTAGCATACAGAAGCCCTGAGTAGGGCGGGGGCTTCATTGTGCTAGATGCGGTTCACGCACATAGTAAGAAAGGCTTCCTGCCTCAAAATAAGCAAGGCAGGCAAAAGCTAGGAGGACAAGCAGGGAGCTGTTAAACCTCAGCACACAACAGAATCTCCCTGCCGTGGACAGTGCCAATGTTTCAACCATCAAGATGAAAATAAAATGAAGTATCATTGGTGGAATGAAAAAAAAAAAAGGACCAGTGTGAAGACAGTAACGCTGAGCCATTTTGTTGTGACATTTGCAAACCAAAAGGACTGTTTTAACATTAACTGAATCAAAATGTTTCATTTCAGAGCCTAGATAAGCATTTATCTGGATGGTTTAAAGACTATCTCATCCTGCATGTGTGCTGTAGGCTGGACTGAGATGGCCCTTGAGGTCTCCTGCAAACCGATCATCTTGTAATTATGTACGTCATGATGGCTTCTGTGATTTTATGAGGCCATAGGTTTGAACGAAATAAGACACTTAATTTCAGACAAGCTCTATATTCAACTGCATTTTTGTGCTATGCTGGAAAGGGGCTGTTTCATTAACATGACAAAAGAAATCCTTGCTCACTTGCAAACTCCTAACAGGTCAGCATGATTTCATACCAAGAGATTGCTGACTTCTTCTCATTGCAGCAAACACAACTGGGAAACTTTTATACCTCTTAGAAATAAAGATAAAAGCTGGGGGTGAGAAACATTATACATTTTTAAAATGTAGATATTAAGAAAGATACTTTGCTAAAATAAAAGCCTCTCCTCACATTCGCAGTAGAGCTATTTTTTTTACAATTTGCCTCCCCCATTCATTCAGACCTGTTTGTGAGCTGTTTAGATGGCATAAAAAATGGTAATAAGTGTCCGCTTAAGGACAAAAGAAATCCTTAGTCACAATGCACAGGCACAGCACGCAGGGTCATCAAACACTCGGAGAGCTGTCAAACTTGTACCCGGCTGTTCGAGGCTTTTGTTTTAGTTGCCTCATCGGTCAGGGACTCTCAGCATCGTGCCAACAGACAGAAGCTTGCCTGGCTAAGCCATGCTCCTATTCAACAGAAAGCAGAGAGAAAGAGAGAGGAAAACAAAGAAATAAGGTGGGGTGGTAGGGGGAAAGCTCACGTAAGAGAGGGTGGAAAGAGCCAAAGTCTCAAATTCCAGGTTTATTAAGAATTTAGCCAATGCAAATACCCCTGGCAATGTCATCAGCCCCTTCTCTGTGGCCTGATCTGATCTGATGGTCCTGTCTCATGAAAATCCAGTAGTGAAACGGTGAATCCTGGAGCCTAGAAAACCATGGCACTTATAACTATGATGATCAAGCTTTCTCCCACTATCCACCAGTTCTTCCTGTTGTTTCTGTGCTGTGCACAGCAATACATAAGCAATGTCCGGGAGCCTCATGCCATTGGCAGGACCCGATCACAGCACATTTTGATTAATTTCACCGTAAATGACTCCTCCCATTTCTCAGCCCTTTCAGCATTTGTCATGCTGTGACTTAATGAGGAACCTTGAAGAACTTTTTATAACAGTTCTTTTAATCTGAACAATCCTGATATCATTACCTCATCTTCATCCCTTGCTGCAAAACAATTTATTTTTTACATGATAAATGGGCCTTTTGTTACATCGGGCAATTTATGGCCTTGTTACACATTCTTTGCCTCCAGCTCTTAAACCCTGGATTGTCTACACATTAACACCTGAAACTAGCTTCAAGCAGCTTAAAGTTACACCACTCCAGGGCAGGATTATTTTAGGTCCATGTTACCCAGTTTTTGTTCCATTAATGTGTGCCACTCCCCACAGATGATCTGCCCGAGTTGCAGTCCTCCAGTATCCCAAGATGCAGTGTCCCCTTTCCTATCCTCCTGTCCTGTGTGGACAAACTTTCCACCCCCTGATCTCTACTGCCCAAGGGGTGGTCCTGGCACCAAGCCCACCCCTGCTCTGGGGGTGTGACTTTCCCACTCCCTGGGGTATAAGCCCATGCAAACGGCCTGCAGAGCTCAATCCAGCTATCCAGGTGACAGGGTACAGATGGGTCTGGGGGTGGGGTCTAGGGTGGGTGGTCCAGGAGCAAGGTAGGAGGCCAAATCAGGGCCCCATAAACTTGGGTTTCCTCCTCAGGGCAGGGGCAGTATCTCCCCCAAAAGCAACATCCCTTACCACTCCCATCTCCCAGCCAGTCTGGGAAGCACAACTAGTACCCCTCACACCCCAATCCCAATCCCGATTTATTGAAGTATGAGGCCTTCTTTAATTTGCTTCATATTTCTTTCTTTCTTTTTTTTTTTTTGACCTCTTTTTATTTTAGTCTTCAGTGGCTGGCTTCTTTCATTTCACCACCATTCCTCCACCCCCATTTCCTTTCCACCTCCCATTTCTTTACCCACTTTCATCCCATTAACTCTCTACCTCCCAGCTTCATGTTTTTTTCTCCCTGCCCCCCATCTTTCAAACACGACCTCATCTGGAGAAGAGATAGCAGCCTGTCCTGGCTCACCAGCCCTATAGTGGCAACTCACAGCTACAGCTCCTAGTCCCACCCCTGCTTGCCAGCCATCTAATGGCAAGTCATATCTGTGCAGGTCAGGGACAGTTGGAAAAGGTTTTTAGCCTGAAGGTGTGACTGCCTCAAACTTGAGCTAGCACTAACACTGATCAACATTTGAGCAGCCCGAAGTGTATCGGGGCCCTTAGAGTACCGGCTTCCACGCTTGCAGTTTAGGTACCTAATGCCATCATTATCTTACCATCTCCCTTAATGCAGTAGCGGTTATGAGACTTTCATACTGAACCCTACTGCAATTAGGCAAGAGTGTGTGATGCTTCATGGGAAAGGTGCTAAGGAGAAGCAAGGGGCATGGAACACTAGAGCTATAATTCCCATAAGGAACCATGGCCCTGGAGACCAATGTAGTTTAATGTGAAACAAATACCATATCACTTCAAAAAATGAAAATGTTCCTATTCAGGTCAAACAGACCGAAATAAATATTTATGTTTGATTTGCCAGATGGAAAAAGATGGTCAAACTGACATTTTCTTATGGGACATTTTGATTTGGTAGAAATGTTGGGATGATTTTTTTTTAATAGGAAAGGCATTTCAACAAAAGGAATCCCAACCAGTTAAGCTGTTATCCCCATTTGGCATTGGGACACTGAGGCAGAAGGTTCATTACAAGACAAGCCGGGCCCTTTTGAAACGATGACTTCTGGTTTTTTTTCCACTTGAGCATGATTTCCTTTTGAAGTCTTGCCTTGATAATTGTCGCTGAGCTGTTTTGAATATCTCACCCTAATTAGCTTGAGAATGGTGAGCAGGGAATCTGTAGCAGAGTTGTGCCTTAAATTCATATTGCCTAACCTTAAGTTCATTGCCTCAAGTATCAACGCACTGATTTGTCTCTAGAGCAACCTTTCAAGTAATTCCTGTAGTCTTGAACTTGACCTTACATCCTACATTTGTTGGATTTAAAACACGAAGGCAACTTTACAAACACTGGAGGCTGTATTCAGTATTAACCTCCTTTTCCCTCCACCTGCCCTCAGAGGGGATCTGCGTAGTGATAACTCCATGGAAGTTCAAATCCATTTCAAAATCCAACCTTGTAAAGATCAGTATTGTCAGGAAACGGTCTGTGCACAAGTGAATAATCTTTAGATGGAAGAAAGGAGAACACGATTTGACGAAACCACAATGATTTCAAGCATAAAATCACCGGGGACCTCCTTCCTTTGTGGTATACGATAAATGAGTAACTATTAAATAGATAAGTAAATCTCAGCGTATTGGCATATAACAACTATTTCAACTGCCGAGTGAGTGAAATATCTGATACAGAATTTATGGCACTATAAACAGAAATCTTTTTTGGGGAGGAATGGGCACCTTTTGTCCTTCAGAGCATAGCCTGATGGTTTCATTGTTAAAGAAGGAATACAGCTCTTTCTGTATGTATATACGCTGCTTTGAAAGGTAAAGTATTGTGATATAAACTGAACAACATTGTTTAGTTTGCTGCTACTGGCTGATACCATCCAATCCAGGTCTTCTGTCCTGTGGTTGATACTTCAGAAGAAATTACCCAACCCTATTAATGCATCTTCCTAAGCCAATTCGTGCAGTAGGGGGGAAATTCATTTTTAACCCTTGCAAGAAATTCCTTCATCTTTTTTTTAAATGTGCATACATTCAGATACAAAGGTTTGACCCTTGGTACTCTCTTGGGACTTAATTCAGCAGTACAGAGTGTGAAACTGTTTTCTATTATTGATTTAACTGTTCATGCCATTAATTTGAGTGTATGACCCACTGCCCTCAAGTTGGACGGATGTACAAAAAAGACGGATCACTATTTAAAAAAATAAAAAATTATGGGCCTGATCATATAGGAGCCAAATGCCCACAGAATGAACGGACACTAGATCCGTTTAGTCCTAGATCCATCAGTAAGAATCCTGGACAAAAATAGTTTAGCCTCTATTTGACTTTTATAGGAGACAGTTAGGGCAATGAAAGCAGTATGGACCTCTGGAGAAAGCCCTGGGTTGGAAATTGAGCAATGTAGACACTATTCCCAGGTCTTGTTCCAGGTCAAAGACAAAAGGGCAAGTCACTTCACCTCTCTTTGAGTCAGCTTGACTCCATGTGCAAAATGAAGAAAATTACATGATCATTTCTGTATCAGGCACCTTGAGAACCTGAAGTGAGAGAGCTGCTACAGGCTGTCAGGCAGTTTTACTAGTAAGCTTTGAAAGATGCATCCTCCGCTTTCCATAGTAAATAAGCCTGGCTCATTCAAGTGTCTCATGTTTTGTTTTCCCTCCTGTCTGCTAATGGGTAAAATTGAGCCCAAGCTAAATATGGTCTGTCATCTTCCGCCTCACTGCCAAGCAGCAACGACACATACATGAATGGTAGCCTCTTACTCTTTCTGTTTCTCTTAGGACTGAAAAATAGGAGAGTGCTAGTTATTTGTTATAACATTTTTTTTTCAGAACCGAGCCAGAATGAATAACTGCAGTGAATCAGAACTGTTGCTTGTCCTGTCATATATGCATTTTGCACAGGCTAAAAAAATAAAATAAAAAGACATTGAGGGTATAATACAAGAGAATGCAGTTAAAAAAATTAAGTCCAGGGTTTCAGCATAAAACATGCTTATACTGGAAACAGAAGAAGGACAATTCGTTTCCATAACTGACAAAATGAATAAAAAGTGATTTTTTTCCTAGTTTATTGCAACTTGGGGAGGGAGAGAGAAGGAACAGGATTCATCCTGAAAATGTGTGAGACCATAGAATATGCTCATGTGGGTTGCAATGACTATGCTTGGACATATAGACAATGAGTTTACTCATTGAATAGTCCTGTAAAACTTGATGAGGATATTCAGTGAGTCAAAGAGAATCAGACAAAAGTCAGGCTCAGAGAGACCTCAGGAGGTCATGTAGTTCAACGTCCTGTTCAGTTCAGGATCATCCCCGTCTAAACCATCCCCAACAAGTGTTTGTGCAATTAGCAAACTTAAAAGCCTCCAATAATAGAGACTCTACAACCTCTGCAGCCAATCTGGTTCAGTATGTAACCATTCCAATAGTCAGAATAGTCTGCCAAATAATATCCAGTCTAAATTTTCCTTGTTGTAATTTAAGCCCACTACTACTTGTCCTGTCCTGGTCCTCTTCAAGCAATGCTTTTGGTATTTGAAGTGTGTTGCAAAATCCCCTTTCATTGTTCCCCTCCAATTCTTCTAACCCCAGTTCTTGCAATCTGTCCTTTTTTAATCACATTTTCAAGATGGCTGGCATTTTTTGTTGCTCTTCTCTGGATGCCTTCCAACTTGTCCATGTTTTTCTTGCAATGCAGTGCCCCAAACTGGGCACAGTATTCCAGCCAAGGCCTCGCCAATGGTGAAAAGAGTAGAACAAGCTCTTCTTATAGCTTGTATATGACACTCCTGCCAATGCATCCCAGGATACTACTACTATGACTACTGTTATTATTTTTTGCAAAAATACTGCCATGACTAAGTACTGAATAAAGCTGATGTTAGTGGGAAGACTTCTGTTGACAGATTCCTACTTTGCAACATAATGTGTAAAGATTTATCAGTAACACTTTCCAATAAATGGCCAATCCTTCTTCCTTCAACTGTTTTGTGTTTCTTTCTTTCTTCTTTAATGATGTTCATCTATGGTGAGTTATTTTGGTATTAATGCAGGGAGGTTATTCAGCTGTAATTTAGCATTATCGACTGTATCATTATACCAGGCATCGCTCTTTATAGATGGGAAACAGGACATCCTGGTTAAAGATACTACGCAGGGGGTGAAACTCAATAATGCAGCAGGACTATATGGAAAATAAAACTGTTATTTTTAATGATGAAATTAAAAAAATAAAATAAAATAAAACCCCCTCACAATAACAGCCAGTGTATGACAGATTTTTCTTTGGCTTCTGCCCTGGTGTTGCCTTGCCAAGGGCTGCCTTCCTGACAGAGCCCTCCACAGCAATGCTGGCTTGTCCCAAGCTGGAGCATCGCCAGGGGCAGCTGTTGATTCAGTGACAGGCACTAGCTTCTCTGTGAAAGCAGAAGGACCAGTTTCCTGCTTCAAACCCTCTCTTTTCATCACATCCATCGGGCCGTGGTGGTTGAAATTCCTGACAGGGTCGGTGCTTCTGGGAATCAAAGACTGCAGGCTTTGAGTAGTCAGTTTGCAAGCGCAGTGTTATGCCCGCCAACACTGTCCTCATTAAGTGCTCAAAGAGCAAGAGCTCTTATCTGCGTTCATCTCCATTAGCCGAAAAAATTTCGGGCTCTATTATTGTAAAATGACCATGCTTATTTTTATCACACTTTCACCCCTTTTTGAAATGCTATGTCATCGGTACAGACTACAACGGTCAGTGTTTTGTAGCCTTCCGCCCCTCTGCTCTGCTGTATGTTTTTCCATAATGAGAAATCTGTAAGACCTGTTCAGACCCCATGGAAAGGAAGGCTTATTTTAAAGAGACAGATGCCTTGAAAGACAAGGTTCTTTGGGTAAATCTGATATCTTTTATTAGACCAACTCCAATAGTTGGAAAATGCCTTGAAAAGCATGAGTAACATGCAGGAATAGGCAGTAGGTCCTTGAATGGGCATTAATTAGCTGTAAAGAACAACATGCTGTACTGGTTTCAATAAAGAGTTTACGAGTTGAACATGATGAATTCATGTCATGAATTTTTATTTTAAAAAGTTCTCTTGGGATTGGCGCATCCAGGCCATCCCCGTTAAGGCATTTTCCTTCAGTCTCCTCAAGGGACTCTTTTATTGATCTCATGCTATTATAAAGTTTGGGATAGAGCATGAAAAGGCCATGGGTCAAAGTTTGTACACATGACCTCCAATTGCCTTCCTGCAATTTTTCATATAGAAGCACCTACCCAAGCAATATTTTATTACAATCCCATGAGTGCATGAATATAGACTTGTAGATGGCAAGTGGAAGTTAGAGTGATCAACAATACATAGGCAAAGATGAATTCTGCGTTGTGCCTCTACTGATTATATGGCTCAACATACCTGCAAATTGCTATATTAAAAATCACTGTTACTGTTTAGCTGCTAGAATCAGGTGGGGGGGGGTCGACATTGAAAAAACTGTAGAGGAGGAGAGCTGTAAATAGATTGAATGTCCATCATGACATCACATGGCATTATTGTAAGTGGATTATCTGATGCTATCAAATCAGCCACAACAGGCTCTGTTCTAAGTCCTGCTCTGCTTCTGATTAACCTGATGGATTGATTTATAAATGGAAACCTTCCAAGCTTGCAAAGGTTTCATCTGGAGATGTAACGCAAAAAAAAAAAAAAGCCACATTAAGTCAAAACCCTTTTACAAGTATGCCTGCATGGCCTGTGCCTGCAGCTTTGGCAAGGCTAGTGACCAAGGATGCCAATGGCAACATAGCCATGGCAGCAGAGCTCAGCACAGGTGAGCTGCCCAAGTACTGACTCAACTTCTCAGGGGCACTGGTACCACCATCTTCTAGCACATCACAAATCCATAGTCCCATAAGAAAACCTTCCCAGATGATTTAGGTTGAGTTTTTTTAAAGCCCTTATATCTCTTGTGGCCGGGCTGTCCAACTGGTGTATGTGGTCCCCAAGGGGTTTATCTGAAGCCCTTGCTACTCCTTCCCTTGCTTTCCAGTTGCTTCCACTGGAGTCTCCAGGCTCCCTGTCCCTCCTCTTATTTTTTCTGCCTAATCCTGAGGACAGGGCAGGACTGCACAGTACAGAGCAGCCCAGCATTAAGGGAGATCATAGCTGCAGAGCTGGAGGGAGCCCAGGTGATGCAGCATGGTACGATACATTGTGGGGTGGGAGGGGGCATGGTCTGGTGCAGTGAAGGGGGCACATACTGCAGAGCAGTGCAGTGTCGGGGGCAGGGGGTGCCCACAGTGGGGAGCCCACAGAATGCAGTGTGAGGCCTGGGAAGGTATGCAGCATGTGCAGTGTGTGGCCTGGGACCTGTGGCTCCTGGCCACTGAGAAGTTGGACGGCCCTGGAGGAACAAGTCCCCTGGGGTTTGTGTGGGGCTTGCTCTGCAATTCATGAACGTGCTTTAAAAAAAGTCCATCCTACATCGTCTAAGGAAAGCAATTTGTGGGATTTTTCAGCTGCTGTCACCTCCTGGCAGAACAAACATGAGACTGGCTGCTTTCCTACTGCCTTGGCACAGCTCCCACCAGTCTAATCTGGAGTAGCAGGGCATAAAGATGAAAATAATGATGCAGGGAAGGGGAAATGAGTGTACTTTTTTTTTAATTCTTGAAAATTCTCAATATAGCTTGGAAGTTTAAATCCCTAAACTTTGTGAATTTGGGGCCATATTGGCGTGTCCCTGGCTAAATATAAATGTTTAAGGTCCCTACTGATATAACATGACATTCCTCTGTGTTCACCAGGGCTCCATGGATGTCCCTTAACTGAGAACATTGCCCACTTGGCTTTAAAAGGATAATATCTTGATTTTTTCTTTTTTTTTTTTTGGTGGGGAGGTGTGTGGAAGTCAGGACTCAAGTTGCATTGGGCCAAACTGAGACAGGGATTAAGGTGAAGCCTTTACCGTCTCCCAGTCATTTCTAAACTGCATTTCTGTGCTTCTCATATGGAAGTGCATTTTCTGACTCTTGGACAACTAGGGACATAGTGGAGCAGCTGGTTTGGCTGCTAGGTGCTCTGATGTTACTCCTGAGGCAGCACATGCCGTCAGAGAACAACATGTGGGCAATATCAGTGCTACATTTTGGCTTGTGCCATATGAGTCCATCAATCTTTCCAAGGGATGTAGAAATGGTTGGGCACCTTGCGGGAGTATATAAGATGGGCCTGAGGATATAGAAAGTATCTGAGATGTGTTCATGAGCCTTCTATTTTAGGCAGTTTACTGAGGTTTGTGTTGGGTTTTTTTTCCCGAGGTGGAGGGTGGTGGTGGGCATGATGTCGGATGTCCACATTGTTACTCAAGTTGCTCCAGCCTGGCTTTCTTCTTTATAGCAATTCGCACCTTTAACGCAGGCAGCAGTCCTGACAGGAGTGATGTGCTTTTTTGTGTGGTGTAATTCTTGTAGAGATCAGATCTCTATCTGGAGCCTTCATCATACAGCAGTAAATTCGGCATAGAAAGGGAAGAAAGGATTAGCCTATTTCAGCAAGGCTGGATCCCTGCATTTAACAATGGGAAGCCTATGTTTATTAGGACTTCTATAGGTTTTCCTACTTTCATGCTGTCATAGGTATTTGAAAATGCCTGAGATACAAGGCTACTTGGGAATGCCTCTTAGAATACGGGCATTTTAAGGAGACCTGTAGACATTTGCAAAAGACCCCTGAGTGCAAAGTATATTGGAAAAAACACTGAGGTTATGTGTGGGATTATTGTGAATATATGTTGGCTTGTGTCAGTAAATTGAAAAGTTATTTGGGAAGACTCTTCATGGGACTCTTCAGCCTGGAGAAGTGAAGGCTCAGGGGTGACCTGGTGGCAGCCTATAAGTACATAAGGGAGATGCATCAGGAACGGGGAGAACATCTGTTCACCAGCACACCCCAAGGAAAGACAACGTCTAATGGTCACAAACTTCTCCAAGAGCATTTTAGGCTGGACATAAGGAAAAACTTCTTTACTGTCCGAGCCCCCAAGGCCTGGAATAGACTCTCTCCAGAGGCAGTGCAAGTTAAATGTCTATCTTGCAGGGATCCTTTGATCCCAGATGACTTCCTACCCAGGGCAGGGGACTGGACTCGATGATCTTCTGGGGTCCCTTCCAGCCCGAATATCTATGAAATCTATGAAAGATCTTGTGGGAATTCATGATATTTGGAGATGTCTGTGGATGTCACAGTATTTGATTCCTGGATGTATTTAATTTTGAAATGGCTTAATTTTAATTGAATCATTGAATTTCCTCTGAAATTAGAGTGATCACGAAATGCCAAAGGGCAGAGGTAAGTGTTAGAAATAAACAGTTTATAAAAGTAAGTATTATATTATGTTCACATTGAACATCTTGTTTTGATTCTGCCTTGTATTTTGGAAGTCAGGAGCAATGTCTGTGGACACATGCTTCCTGCAAGTCGGTAGCCATATAGCGTCTTGCACTTAAGAGTAGGAATGTATTTCAAAATAACGACTCTGAAAAATACCAATTAACAGATCAGACCAGTCCTGCACTCTGAGCCTCTGCCTTGCAGGAATTTACCATTTCTAAACTAACTTTGCCCTGAGAGGAATGAATTACCTTTTTGTGTGGTGTAATTCTTTTGGAGATTAGATTTCTATCTGGGTCCCTTATCACACAGCTGTAAATTCTGCATAGAGGGCGAATAAAAAATTTGCTTATTTCAGCAACATTGTGCCCCTGAACTTAACAATGTGAGTAAGATAGTAACATCCTGTTAATGGCCCAATGAATGAAGAAATAATATATCAACTGCAGTTACCCCCAACACAAAAGCGGGCGGATGTAGAAATCATCAATTCATGCTTTATTGATTGTCACCTACCTTAAAAAGGCAAAAACTGCAAGCATGTAAGTTGGTGCAGGTGTGTAATACATATTCAAAGAAACAAGGGTCAACATTTTCAGACCTGAATACAACAATTCAATCGATATGTGCTAAATTTGCTTTGACACCTTTTTCAAAAGGGCTAGCTTCTCTCGCTCGGGTCAAAGCTGCAGACTGCTCAACTTCTTTGAATATCAGCCCATTTATTTAGTTTCTAATTCAGTATGAAGCTAGGCCCCTAATTTTAAGCATCTATCTTTAAGAGTTTGGCCCAGGCACTGAACACATCACAAACTAGAGCAACTGTGGAGTCTGGAAAATGGATGGAGATTCGGCATAGCCACCAACTATCAATTTATAGTTGCTTGTACGGTGTCTGTTTTGTTAGCTCTGCTCTTGAGTCATGCTAATGGTTGGTAGTAGCAACAGGATTTCTCTTTGTCCCAGTCAAACTCCCTCATTGAAATACAGCCTAACTGCATGATTAAGGAGACATGTCAATGCTAATAAGCCACATCCAGAAAAGATCACATAATGTATTCCTTCAAGGAGTTAGTCGAAATTTGTTGGTCTTTTTGATTGTTTGTTTGTTTTTTCTTTTTATTTCCTGAATCAGGATTGACACTGTTCATTTGGGAGTCAAACTGCAGGTCACCCAGGTTAGATGTATTTGCCACTGAAGAAAGCAGCTCTTTGATCTTGAAGCTGCCCACAGACAAGTTTAGTTTTTGATGTAATTTTGAGCATCCTCAAGTCTTCTCAGAGGAACCAGAGTGGAGGTTAGGACTGGGCTCTCAATACGCTGCCTAGTCACAAATACATGAGCAATTTTATGCAGAACTTAGTGTCATCTTGTGGAATTCACCTACTGAGTCATGATGCCCCTTATAGGCCAATTGTCATCTTGATTGCCGTTCAGTAATGGGAAATCTACAACTTCCCATGGCTCAAACACATTCTCTCTAAAGGCCCCACCACCAACTTCAAAAACCTTCCAGTAGGCCACCCATGCCCACTCTGCTGCCTCTCTCCCTCGCATCCCAACCCAGCCTCACTTCTCAACCCACATTCAGCATCTTCATAAAGGAAACAACCTTTTTTTTTACCCCCTATTCCATCCCATTCCCACTTACTCCCATCCTCCTGCTTTACCCAGTGAAGTCTCCTACTCCCTTACTCTCCTTCCAAAGCCCATACCTCCTTCTCTCATAGCTCATAGCTTTCCCCAAAACCCTTTCCTTCCCCCATCCTCACCTTCACCTTACGAAATTTCGACCATTAGGACAAGCAATACAACCCAATAAAGACTTTCCCATCTTTGCCCCAGCCTAAGACAACAAAGGGCACTCTTCGTGATGCCCAACCTAGGGCAGCCTGCAGTCCTTACAAAGCCCGCCGGCTGGCCAGACCCTTTCCTTTTCCAGTTCAGGTGGCTGGGCAGTGCTTGCTCAGTGTCTCAGTCCTTTCCCTTTCCTAATATAAATCTTTTCCTAAGATTTAACATGTTTGCCCTCCTGTGTATTAATTCTGTTACTTTTTCTCTGCTTTCAATAACCAGTGAGGAGAAATGACCCCCCTCCTCTTAACACCATGCTTATTTGTAGGCATGTTTCATTTATACCCATTTTACCAAGGTGCAGCCTCATTCCCTTTTTTTTTTTTTTTCCTTTTTACTCTGGTCTTAGTTTGATCAGCTTTTGGAGAGACAGGACCAACAATGCCAGGAAAAAGGAAAGCTCCTTGCTCCTCTTCCTGTTTTCTTCTTTGTACAGAGATAACTTCCACAATTGTGACTCCTCACTGTCCCAAATAAAGGAGCATGCTGTCCTATGTGAAATCATTGACCATACTACATTTTAGTAAGGAACATAAATCCAAGGATACAGGGGCAATCAAATAAATAAAACAAGTCTGGCAAAGGAGTGCATTCCAGAAAGTACCAATATAACACATGGGGTACTTAAGTGGGAACAGGATGCTAGGATCTAGGAAGGAAGCATTGGAGGAGGAGGAGAGTTTATAAGTAAGTCAAGTATTTGCCTTGTGACACTAGTTGTAGGTCTTTTGGTAAGCTGAACCCAGAGATCCAAAAATTTGAAATAAGTTGGGGTTACATCATGGCTTCTTCTTTCACATCCTTGTCTGTAAAGCTTTTTTGTAAGTCTTATTTTCCAAAAGTGGGTCCTAATTTTCAGTTATATGACATTAATGGGTGACATTTTTTTTTTTTTTACAGAGAGCACAAATCACATTTGCAAGAATTGATGCCTATTTTAAGCAATGCCAAACAGGAGCATGCTTGCTGCAGACTTAAAATGATTTTGTCATTTTAAGAGGTTCAGACCTCTTAGAAATGGCAAAATAAAGGACATAGCATTGCTTCCATGTAATGAAACACTGCCGGCATAGTATACAGCCAAAACTGTATTGTGCTTGCTCCCAAGCAACCTAAAGAAGAACTTTAGTATATCCCAGCACATCTTTGACCCCTAAACACTGCAGGATTTTTAAACACTCAGCAAAGCAAGGTACTTTCCCAAGACAAATATGTGACCCTAATTGTTGCTGTACATGGGTAATAGCAAGCCCAGCATTTAGATAATTGGCCATGCTGCTCAATGATGAACATGACAGGCTATAATTCTTCTGGTTCCTTAGGACATAAAGTAAAGATCAGAATGCTGATGAGTGGTTTATAGCAAATAAATACAGACAACCAGGTTAGGATTAAGCACCTAATGTAAAGGTTGTTAAAGTTCAATGGGATTCTTTGTTTTGACTTTGCTTGCTTTGGATCAGATGCTTTGAAAGCTCCCTCTCTTCCTCTCTACCCAACTGCTTCCCTGTTGTTGCAGTGGCAGGATGCAGGGCCCCCATTGCCATTGCTCAGACCTAGGTTTTTATTGGGAGCTTTTGTTTTCATTTGGTTCAATTTAGGTACAGGTGAGGGTTTGAAGTGGCAGTCTTGGAGACACCGTCACTTAATGGGTGCCTCCTGTGAATTCAGGACCCCAGATTCAGTGGCTCAGGATTCCCTATCTAGTCCTAGGCTTCTATCTGCATGTGTAGTCAGAGGGTGCAGAAAGATATATTTTTTATATCTGTATAACTAGATATAGATATATACTGTCAATAAAAGCAACAAATATGAGTGGGAAAAGACAAACTCATTCCTCTCCCACTTCTCTAACTTTCCTCCCTACTAAAAAATAAGAGAAAGGGGGGTTTCAACTGCTAAAAGGAAAAAAAGAAAAACTAAATTAAATGATTTGAAAAAATATTTTAGAAATATTTCATTTAAAAAGCAAAAAGAAGGAAAACAGAAGTTTTCGTGTTGAATGCCTCTCTTCAAGCAGGTCTAGACAAGGCCTATTATTAAGAGATGACACAGTTTTTACATCTTAGGTTCCCGTTTTTAACAGTCACCTCAAGGAAAAAGACTGCACTTGTAGTCAGCTAGTGCAGGGAAGAGGAGCAAGAATCAGTTAAGTGCTCCATAAAATCCAATAGAGTGAGCGAGCTAGCCTGTTCAATCTATCAACAGAAAGATCATGCATATCATTTACAAGTGCCATCAAAGAAACAACATAAAGGGTGATAAAAGGCTCTTTAGTACAGAAAGGGGTAATAATAGTAATATTAATAATAACGAAGATAATAATAATAAACTTTAAATCTTAAAGCCAAATATATTTAAAGGAAAAATAAGCTGTGAGATGGTCAACCTTTGTGTCGGGACACAGATCCGAAAGAATCGGGCCCCAAGGTCACGGTGGGCCGGGGTGGCGACCGGAACGCGAACAGGAGGGATCAGTGGCTGCGGAGTCTGAGAGGTACCGAAGCGTATGGTTTCAACTAAGAAGGATGTATTTACTCACGCTTTGAAGCGGAGGCACAAAGTTGCTTTCTTCAGCTACAGTTACAGACCCGGCAAACAATCAACAACAGAGGGGTCGGTTGGCCCACGGGGTTCACAGTGAGCCCTTGCTTTCTACCCCTGAGGGATAGGTGCGGCTGCCCACTGCTAGTCCCAGGGCCGGTCAACAGCTCATCGATAGGAGACGGACAACAACACAAAACTGTAACACGTCGGGAAGAACGGGGTCGTGACGCCAGTCCAACGGACAAACGGATGGTCGAAGGTAGAAGCCCAAGTCGAAAAGCCAGGTAGACAAGGAAGCCGAAGTTGAAGTTGTAGGGATGATCCGGATCGGTGGTCGTTAATCGGTGCCAATGTTTAGAAGCCAGAAGATAATAACCGTAACGAGATCGATGTGAAACGCCAAACAAGGCAGGAGACCAGTAGGCCAGAAGGCCTAGCTGAGAAGTCCCTGTAGCAACAGCCTCTGCTTTCAGCTCGAGCGGGTTTCCCCCACAGCGTGAGAGAGTCTCCACTGAGAGCAGCCTCTGCGACGCGCTGCGTCTGGTCTCCCCACCGTCTCCTTCCCCCCGCACCCACCAACTCCAAACACCCACAACACCCACACCGAGGGAGGGGCTCTCTAGTCTTTTATAACAATTTGGTGGCCAATCAGAACGCTCTCCGCAGAGAAATTTCTAGTCTGATTACCTCATGTCAGGTTCTGACTGAGCATGCGTTCAGCCAGGAGCTGACACAGTCTGAGCATGCCTGTGGGGAAAGTGGGTCAGTAATGACTGACAGGCCCGCAGGTCACCGAGGGGGCACGCGCTGGGTGAGCTGCTGAATTTTCCACTCACAGAGTCAAATGTGCGTGTCAGGTCTGGCACGTCTGTGTTGTCAGCATACACTTAAGATTTTTCCACGACACTTTGGAACAAGCTATTGAACGGTATGGTGGATCTCTAGCTCCTTGCAGATGAAGGTGGGATGCTTTTCTAGACATTAGTAAACACAAGCTATCAAACACAATACAGGGGAAATGGGATGCAATTCAACGTAAAGATCAGCTACTCGATTGTACCCTCCAGTCTTAAAGCAATTAATCTATTAGGCAAGTGGTCTTAATGGCTAGCTCAAAATGTGGACATGTTTTGCGAGAGGAATAAAAACCCTTCTTTGACCCCCTGCATGTGGGTTTTTAAGACCTTGTAAAGCAAACAGTGGTCAGGTTTGCTAGTGCTGAATGGCCACCAAAACCGTACAACGTTGGGCACCTCAGTCATCATGGGGACTGCAGCCATTTATTCCTTATATTACAACCTACCTGAAGCATGTGGAGGGATGTGTGTCAGAGAGTGTCTCTGAAATACTGGATCTCTTAATGTTTGGCTGGAATGATGCAATTTAACATACTGCTCCTTGCTCAGGCTCCTTTGCCTTAAGGCCCATTTTTTTGCTCAGTGATGGTAATCATAGTGCAAGATACTACTCGTTATTAGGAGTAGCAGAAGGCACCTTTAATTTCTAGAAGACTTTGATTTTTGGCAGAGTAGCTTGTAATACAATAGCATTCTAGGGGTGTAGAGAAAAAGCAATATCCACAGAAAGCTTGCCACAGGGTTACAAGACCTGGGCAATAACCTTCCCGAATGCATTTTCTTACTCTGATTCATTCTTTCATCCCCGGCTGACGTACTTCTCCCACCAGCCTCTGCATTCTCTCATGGGACTGAGTTGCCAAGTGCATCAGGACTGTCATGGCATGCCTTCAGATTTATGGTTTCTGTGACTTTTGTGACCGCCGTGACAAAATCATAGGCTTCCTTATTGTTAACACTGATTTAAATGAACACATCTCTCTTCCCTCGTGAGACAGATTGTCAAGCAAAGGAGAACGATCAAGCAGGTCAGACTCCTTTAAAAGATACACAATGCTGACTTTATTAGTCAAACAGTTTTGTCTGCATAACAGTTTTATTAACTCCTCTGTCCCAACTCCCAGTCAGATCGGTAAAAGCCTGAATTTACTGACTAATAAAGCCGTTGTTCATTTACAAAAATCACATTAATCTTTGGAAGGTTTGCAAGGTCATCCAGCAAGAGTAAATAGAGGCAATGGGCTAAATCCTGTTTCATCTACTAGATGATTTAATGTGGAGCTGCTGGTGAAGCCCTGCTGTGTTCTGATGTTAACATGTGTCCAGGTACTTAAAATCCTACTTCCCTCTGCCTACATAATGTGTGGGCATCTTCTCAGCTGGGAAAATGCACATCTATGTGGGCAGTGGCTTCTCCTTGAAAAATAACTGTTTAGGACACATGCCAAGGACATGGGACAATTAGGCTCTGGTCTCTTCTCAGCACCAGGGGTGTTTATACACATGCTCTGAGGGGGAGGGGGGTGGAGAGGGGGCACTTTTAATCAGGGTAGCCACTCTAATTAAAGCACTCAGAGTGTTTTGCGTATCATTGTCCCCACACTTAAAAATGGTGGTCAGCCTAAAGCAACTTTTAACTAATGCAACTTTACTTAAAGTGCCCACGCCATTTTTTTTATGTGCAGGGATGCTGATACGTTAGATGCTGGAGTCTGCTGGAGCGTGGTAATCACCACACTCCAGCAGACTCAATTCATTGAGTCTGCTCCGATGCGCTGTAATTACAGCACATTGGAGCAGCCTCGCTGCTTGTGTATAAGCGCCCCAGGGTTTTAAGCCACACCACCTCTGTCCCAGTAGAATGCCTTAACCTTCAAGTTCTGGGACATATGGGGGCTGGACTCGATGATCTCCTGAGGTCCCTTCCAGCCCTAATGTCTAATGTCTATGAAATACATGGCAGTGATCATCTTCCACCCTGTCTCCTCTTGCAGATATCCCACTTTCTAAGATAGAAAGCCTCTTGGGGCCGAGGAGAGCCAGCAAGTAGAAACCTCTCTTTGTGGGGCTGAGAAAGGAGGGCACTTCTCTAGAAGGGAGGAAATGCAGGTTCTTGCATACCCAAGGCTGTTAGTACATTTTGCCCATCGGCTTTTTAATGTCATATGCACGATGGACACTGAAATCTGTCTGGAGTCACATCCTTGTAGGCCATATCACTATTCTGGATTCCAGTGCCATAACAAAGGGCAGGATCTGGCCCAAAGGATTTAGATAAATGCATGTGAGAGGGGGACTCTGGTTTGAAGTGGAAAGGGTGATTTGAAATCAAATGGATTACTAATCCTTAGTAAGATCACTCTTTCCTTTGGTGTGCACTGGTTATGTGGAGAGAGGTATTACAAGAGAAAGGTGATTTTAAGGGATGGAGGAGACCTTGATGGGGGAGATGGTGTCCCACCAAGTGCAGGTGGGATGAGGACAGGCCTAGGAATGCTGAGTACCGTACATACACGGGCTTTCTGATGGGAAAGGTGGAGCTCTGCCACCAACAAGCCTACCAGATATTTTTTTCCTTTTTCCAAACACAGACCCACAGGCATTCTGGGTAGCATCTTCCAGCTGTGGTGAGGACTACTGCTTTCCAAACAATGCATTCTGGGTGCCAGTGTCAGTCCAGGGCAAGTTGCAAGCAAATGGAACACCAAGTGAAGAAAGCCACTCTGTGCCCTCAGTGCTCATTGTGCTGTTTTCCCAATACCTCTGTAATATGGATGTGGACAAATTGGAGAGAGTCCAGTGGAAGGCAACAAAAAAGATTAGGGGCCTGGGACACATGACTTAGGAACTGGGCTTATTTTGTTTGGAGAAGAGAAGACGGGGGGTGGGATTTAATAGCAGCCTTTGATTACCTTCAGTTCCCTATGATTCTGGGATTAATACAAAATGCACAAGTGACACAGGAAGAAAGGGCTCATTTCCTTCTTCTTCTCCCCCCATTTCTAACAAAGCAGCAGTAATGGGTAGATGATTGGGACACTAGCCCTAGGCATTGATTTATAGGGCACCAAAATGGCAGCCCCGCACCACTGCTGCCCATGTCCCGTTTGGATCGCTCATGCCGCTGCTGCAGCAGGCCACGCAACCACCATAGCTGCAGTGGTGCCGTCTGAAGAGGTAAGCACTTGGCAGCTCCCACTCTGGTGCTTGGCCCTGCCCAAGAGGGCACTAGAGTCCTACTTAGGCCACCTTTTGGAGATACAAGGATAGCGTCCCTCTTATTAATGCTCATTTTGTCTGCAGGATACTTTCTCTCTTGGCTCCCCAGAGGCCTAGTCAGAACAAGAAAGTGCTCCCTGTCCTGATTGACTTCTCACAGCAACCCTAAGTTCAAATCCCATTGATGGGATTAGGTCTAGACACTGCACTCCCAGATCTGCCCTGCCCTTGGCAAGTGCTCTGGTGGGTATGGATAGTCCCTTTCTCTTTGGTTTTATTGCCTACAATGTTAAGTGTTTGCACAGAACTTTTGTGCATTCACAGCAGACGCATACAATGGAACATAAATGGATTTAGATGCCTCTGGCACAATGCTGAATTGCTTCTGAGCACGTCCATTAGGGACAAAATTGCACGGGGCAGGACTGTAGCCACGTAAATCATTTAGCCATGTCCGTTGATTCAGACCATTACGCACAGCGAAATAGACTGTTGCTGGGCTGCACTGCACTAAAAACCATATCACTTATGCATCTCAGCCATGAAATATCATTTGGCCTTTTGCACATAGGTATATCTGTCAAGCTCAGTGCTGGTCCTAAGGACCGGAGCAAGAGGGAGTCTTAAACTTTCTGGTCTACCTGCCTCCCTGTTCAGTAAAGTATACGGTAAATGTAGGTGAGGGTATGGTCAGAGACCTGACATGTTGGTAGTCCTCATACCTTAGCTGCTTATCGACACTGCAGACTGAAGCATGGAGATACCCAAGCTAGCATGGTTACTGGAAGCAGGCAAGCATGGCAGCATGGAGGTTATTGCAGGCTAGTTTAAAGAAGGTACTTACATAAAAAAAAAAGTTAAGAATTGACTTGGGCAGGGCCTGTAAGCACCTGTATTGGGAGAAGAGTGCTGATGATAAAGGATTGATTTAATCTAGCTCTCTGAAGGCATACCAACCTATTCCAATGACTGTAAACTCACAGATTTACAGACTCAGGAAATTGTGGAGCCTCCATCCTTTGAAGTCTTTATATGAACTTTAGGATCACGTTCTGACTTGTACGTCACATGAAAAGGAGTAAAGCAGCATAAACAGGCCCTTAACGACCTATAACCAGCAGGGAGAGTCTCCCATTGCAAAAAACAGCCAAAGTGCTTCTCCCAGTGAACCTCATACAAGCCCTGGCATCATAGGTTTGCTGACAGCAAGGTTATGGATCAGTGTTGTATAAAAATTCACTACAGAACAGCTGTGCAGCTTTCTAAAATATATGCTACAACTATCTAAATATATATATAAACTCATGCACTTGATACAGGAACTACTTAATGGAAATATCTAGTCTAGTGGATTAGAGCTGTGCAAGCTTTTTGAATGTCAACACATGAAGTGTGAAAGGGGAAAGACCAGAAGAGTCACTACTTTGAAGATGTTGCTATCCTTCCTGTGTATGCCCAAATGGGGGCCCAAGACAGAAATGGATCATAGCCTCATGTTTCAAATTCACTGAAGGACACAGCTCCAATATACTTCTTGCAGAAGAGGAAGAACTAGACGAGCTTTGAGGTCTTTTGCATCTCTTAGCTTCCCTAATTCTATGTAGAGATGAGGTCCCGTATACAGGGTTACAGACAACCACAATAAGTATGAAAAGTGTCTATTTTTTACTGTCTGTGTTGTCATGATGTTGTGGCTGTGATTGTCCAGGAATTATGTGATAGGCAAGGATTTCTTTGGGTGAAATCTTGCATTCAAAAGCTTGTCTAACTATCCCGACTCTGTAGTTGGTCTAATAAAAGATATCCTGCACAGGAATCCTCTATGTTTTACATACTTTTAAATCCTCACATTTTGCATCAGTTGATCAGTATAGAAAGGGTATCCGAGCCAGATATCCTTGTCCTATCTTTGCCAACAAAAAGAAGGTAAATGGCATAAACCTAGCAGTAACAGCTTAATGTCAGTGGAATAGTGCCCTTACGCTACATGGATCTTTCGTGCTTTACAGCCAAACTATACTACTACCAGAGCACAAAGCAGTCATATAAGAGTGGAGGATCTGGCTCATGATACCTGTTTTTATGACCCTTCCTTTAAAATATAATGAAACCCCTTTTTTTCAGCAGTGCTAGACACAATGGTCTTCTCAAGGAAAGAAAAATAACCATAAAATTCAGACAAAAATTGTAAAACAAAGTTTGTGCCAAACATTATTATAAAATCATAGAAAAATAGAGCTGCAGAGGGGGGCGGGGGAGCATAGGGAGTCATTTATTCCAACCCTTTGCTCAGGCCTGAATGCCTGTGGTTATCTTTCCAATGTTATTACAGTCGAACACCGAACAACCTCCTTAATGAACACTGCTCTTTATGAAGTTAAAGAAACACCCAGGTGATTGCTAATCCCCAAAACACAATCAGCAACACATCTTGACAAGATAAAAAAGCCCAACATTTTGAAACACTGTTAACAACGTTAGTGCACCATGAAGTGATATATACTGAAGTGAACTCGGTGAGGAAGGGGGTTGACAAGCATGCAAAGATTTTTTCACTTTTTGGTTAATGGCCACCATATGACATTGTACAGTTGATCCAGCATCTGGTTGATGGGAGTGCAGCTGTTCAGTATCCCACTGTATTTACACTACAGATGAAGTTTGGATCAGGAATCCGCATCGCGTTGTGCTAGAAGCTATGCTCTCTTAGGCCAAGGCTTTTAGAAATGATCAGTGCTTTTGGTCCTAACATGCCTTAAAGGTATGTACTTTCCAACCGCTGCTGCTAAGGCCTTTCTGAAAAGCTGACCCTTTTAGGATCTCTCAAAAAGACTTGTAAAACAGAGGTGTTCCCTAATGTTAGTCCTATCCATCCATTTTTTATTTCTTTCCATCCCCTTCTCTCACTGAATTGCTGTGTACGGCAAAGGTCTTGTTTGTTCTGGCTATATGGCCTCTGGCAAACTATCAGTGCTATACAAATAATGAGAATGCAAAAAAAAAAAAATTCTCTCCATCTAGAACTGAGATTGAGTCTCAAGACGACTCCCAAACTGTTATACTAAGTTTTAGTTCATTTCCTTGTCTAAATTGACATTCAATAAAATTTCAGAAAATGCTGCTGCCTGCGCGCTGTTGCTGGCTTGCATTGGGTTGGCAAAAATTCGAGGTGTTTTTATTCACATCCCTGTCACTCAGTCCTTGAATGTCGAGAGATTTCCAACTTTTCCCTTGAAACATGGCATGATGGATAGAAGATGATTGCAGCTATTTAGAAGGAAAATACAGAGGAGGAGTTCTCTTCATCAGCTACCTATCACAGAGATAGATGGGTGAGCACTGAAGTATTCCTTGGTCCTCAAGCCCCAGCAACTACAATGCTTGGGGCTGCCATAACCATATTTATTTCTTGTACACTTGCCAGTACATTTAGAGATGGCCAGCACTACAGCTGGACATGAAGTTTGCAAGTTTAATGTATTGAGTAACATCACTTCTCTGTCTGCCTGAAAAACCTTCACAAGTAAATTGTGACTTAATCAGTTCTGTTTTGCTGTTTAAATGTAATACTTACTTTCCCAAATTTTGCTGCATCCTGACTCTCATGATTGCTTTTATGTTCACATATGGGACGAGGGCATATTTTGATTTCTGTCTCTGTATATTTGTATATTTAGACATAGGTACACATGCAAGGCCCATATCTATTTCTCTCTCTCTCATAAATGCAAACACATTAAAGAATATTGTTAAGGGGCTAAAGTCAATTTCTAAAGTGCTGAAAATGCTATAAATTAAGATCATGTCTACAACCCTCATCCAGCCCTGTTGTGAATATATGTGCTAATACAATCTTTAATTCAATGTCCACATACTATTTTTCCCCATGAGATCCCTGCCTTGTGACAGCATGGACAATACTCAGTGAACAAGTTTTTTGTACTAGTCCTAGTGCCCACATCCAGAACAGGACAGACTGTTTTTAAACAGTGTAGATTCCTATGGGAAATATCTGGGTTCATTGATCCTGTGAGTCGGGTTTGTGATGGTTAATTTTTTTCGAATTTTAGTGTGTATTTAGTGTTAATTGCTTATTATTTAATATATTCAGTATAAGTGTGCATCCCTGGGGCTCAGTGTATGGGGAGACCCTTTGCTTGCTTGCTAATTCTTATATCCTGCTACCATGTGTCAAGAAAGGTCTCCAAGTTATCTACAGGATGAGTTGTGATTGGTCATTTTAGGAATGTTTGCACCTTGCCCACAATTGAGTATCAGCTGCTGATTTTTAAAATCAGTCCAATGGTTTGCACACCTAGCAGTGCTAACATTTAGTGACGCCTCCTAGTACTATTGCAAGGATGTCAAGGCAACCGAGGGTGCTGCAACACCCTGGTTGTGGACCACTGGTGTAGAGCTTCAATCCCTTGATGCTCTGAAGTCCTGAATTTAAAAAAAAAAAAAAAAGGTCATATCCCATTTCCAATCCCTTTATGTTTGATATCTGCCTGCTTTTATTTGCCAGACAAGTAGAACCAGCAACTTTCCAAGTCTTGCATGCAAGCACTCGTATGGCCCAATTTTTTAAACCATGTATTTGTGCTTGAAGTGCTGATGGAATATGGTGATGACAGTGGGGTCTATGCAGTAGTGGTACATGATAAATACAGTTTAACACATTTTCCCCATCTATTGCATTGATATCACTGCACACACACACAATATACATAGAGATAGAAGGAGAAAGTTCACATTGCTAGCAAATGAATCATGGAGTTTAATGATACAGAAAATATAGAAATTCATGCTGTAGCTCATGGTTCATATAATCATGTTCAGCCAGGCCTTCAAAAAATCAAAGATTAAGCTTTAAAAACTGCCATAAATGAGTCAGGAACTGTCAATTAGATGCACTAACTTCTTAAATAGGATTTGAATGAAAAGTAAATCTCATTTAACAGTGAAATAGGGGGACGATTATTGATAAACTAGAGAAGTCATTAACTAACAGCATAAAGCAGGTTAGAAAGGGAAGACAGTAATAATACAAAATACTACCTTACATTACTGGAGTCTTTCTATCAGATATTCTCAAGATATTTAAAGATAATAGCACCGCCTCACACTGTTTCTCTGAAGTGTCTTGTGACTGGAATAGCATTTCTTACCTAACACAGGGGTTACTTGGTACAAAGTCTTGCCTAAAAATCATGTAACAGCACAAAAATCCTAAATCAAACATCCAGCTGGGAAGCCAGACTCTAACCATGAAACAAGATAGCACAGGGGTATCATCCTTTTCTTAGGAGCATTTGAGCATAGATTAACCATGTATTTCCCTGTTGTTACAGTGGTAGGGCACTGGCAGCATCCTCAGTGGTGTGGACTCTCCATCCTTGGAGGTTTTCAAGACCCAGATAGACAAAGCTTTGGCTGATCTAGTTGGGGCTGGTTCTGCTTTGAGCAGGGGGTTAGACTAGCTGTGACCTCCTGAGGTCCCTCCCAACCCTCATTTTCTATGATTTTATGAATGATATCCTGTAATCCTGGCAATTCTGTATTTTCTAAATGTTTAAAAGCTAATCCTTGACTCAGAAAACTGACAGTGCAACATTTGTTGAAGAACTCTCCTTCTTGACTTGTACACTGTAAGGTATGGGCATATGGCCACGTTCCTGTGACCAAAGCTAGGGAGTGAACTTACAGCATGTCATCTACTCTGGAGTAAGTGCCTAAGTGCACACCCTCACTCAGTAGTACATGCAACATAGCTTAACCCACTTTTATTGAATGGTCAGCTATTGTGTGTTTGTAGAGGAATATCACTGAATCACAGGTTTGGAAGGATCATCTAGTCCAGTCACCTAGTCCAATTACTTTCCCAGACAGCATCTTAGCCAGCCATGAACACATACTCTCACTGTGGAATATCTGATATTCTCCCTAGCTTACTTTGTGATAAACTTCTTTATATGCCCACATCCTGAGACTCATATCAGTGAAACTCAGCAAAAGTAGTTTCTAGAGAAGGGCTGAGGTGGTGAAAAACTTATCTACAACAACCAGTAGTATAACAGACATTTTCACTCTCAGTTTACCAATGTAGTTTTGCTAGTCAAGGGTTTAAAAAACCCAGGTAATTCCAAATTGTGATATTGGCCTAATGGCCATGCTATTTAAATATATGCATATAATTATATATCATTTGGGGGGTTTAGGAGGGTTCCCAACCAGCCTCCTGCCTGCTGTTGCTCTTGGTGTTCAGGCTGCCTGGGTTTGGGTGCTCTCAGAGGATCGCCTGGAGTTTGTGTGGGATGCAGAAAGAATAACTTAAATTTGTGTTCAGTGGTGAAAGCTCACATAGATTTATTGTCTTTTAGGACAGGCACTAGTGGGTCTGCGAAGCAATCAGCCCAGCTCAGCAAAACTGCCCAGACAATGGTAAGCAATGAATTATATGCAAAGAAACCCGCTTGGTCATTTCAAGGCTTAAAACCCTTGTATTTATGGCTTAGATGCCCCTAACTCCATGCCTGTTCTTGTCTCTCTGTTGAGATGCCCCCCTTTATTTGTCTCTTGGCCAAGTAGTCTAGAAACTTGAAGTTCATTGCTTGCCAACTGCAACTCCCCACTTCCAAGTTTGGGCATCTAAATCTCACTGTTTGCTGAGTTTGGGCTTTTCTAGTTCACTCATTTACTGAATGTGAGTATCTTCAGATTACCTTTGCTTGAGTACAGCTCACTTCTTGTTATCTCTGTTTTACCAATAACTTCTTTTTTTACTGCTCAGCTTGTTCAGCTGCTGTGCCTTACTTTGAATTGGCATTTTTCTCACTGGCCATGTCTACACAAGACACTGACTGTGCAATTGTTACTGTGCAGTCTTTTAGCACTTGGGTATGCACATACTAAATGATTGTGTAGTAGTGAGTGTTACTGCACAATAGCATCCCTGCATGGCTTCTTGGTGATGCTAGCTGTGCAGTAGCTTGTTACTGCTGCACAGTAGCATCACCTCATGGTTCATGCCCCATGATGCTACTGCACAGTAGTAACAAGCTACTCTGCAGTAAGCATCTCATGTAGATGTGGTCACTGTGTCTTTTATAAGGCAGTCAGTGAATCCCTGTTACTCCCAAAGTCCTTTGCACTGTCTTAGCTTAACTATAGCTTTGCATAACTAGGACCTAGCATAACCAAAACTCTTACAACATCTATTAGTAGGTTTAGGTAATTGCAGTGGTACATTAACCATATATTTTATAAATAATTAATGCAATGCACAATAATGATAATAATTATGTTTATAATCATGTGCCAGGTTCTTTTCAATTCCCCAATTGTTTTTTTGTCATGGGGCTGCCCAGGACCAACTAAGAATGGGATGTAAGACACTGTACATACAGCAACAGGTAATCCCTGCCCAAAAGAGTTTATAGTCTGCATAGACCAGTGGTTTTCAACCAGTAGTCCATGAACCCCTGGGGGTCCACAGACTGTTTCAGGGGTCCATGAAAGATGCATATGATCAATCAAATGGATGTGAATATCTACATTTACAATTCAAGGGGGTCTGCACCTCTATTTGGTTTTTTTAGGGGGTTACTAATGAAAAAAGATTGAAGAACACTGGCATGGGGAAGTAAAAACCAGACCCAGGCTGGGGAAGTGAAAACCCCACAGAATGAAAAGTGAGGGGGTAGCAAGCATCCTATTACTTGCATCTCTGGCCTGGAAAGGAGTCAGGAGTGGATGAGCTAAATGGAAAAGAGAAAAGTAGGGAGAGGAGGTAGGAAGAGGGAAAGAGGGACCCTACTGGAGTGGAGAGAAGGGAATTACAGAGGCAAATGTTGAAGTAAGGCTGAGAAGAAGAGACTGTGAGGGAGGGAGCTGGCTGGAACAAACAGTTGATTACATTGCAAAACGTTTCCTGTCTCTGCTTTGGCTGCTTCCGCTGCCGTGCAGCCAGCTGCCTGCTGGTTCAGAGCTCATAGGTTGAACACAGGATACACTGTGAGATTGAACACATTGCAGGGAGCGGGGGGATGACACATTTTTTGGCAAATGGAAATTGGAATTCTAACCCAAGCACATGGCTTTAGGAGGCAAAACATTAAGAGAGATATGTGATAAGATAGGAAGAGTGAGCAACACTGCCTTGAAGGAAACTTTCCCACCAAGAAGGTAAAAACACAAGCCCATACATTCCAAACTGGGTACCTACAGCTAAGGCCAGATCCTAAAAAAGACTTACATGCTTGAAGACAGATGAGCTTTAGATGCCTGGGTTATAGCCCTTGCTTCATTTACTGTTGATACATTTTGTCCAGGGGCTGTTCCATTTAAATACATAATCAGACCCTGGGGCAAAGACTCCCAACATCAAAAGACAGCCCTATAATGAATTTAGTATTGCCATGTTTAAGTCTTGCTTTGGATCTAGCTCTAAATATCTTGCCCTGTGCAACATAGTAAGCCAAAAGGAGCCAGGTTTCTTGACTCCCAGCGTGGTGCTTTAAGCCACTGATCTCTGCTTTTGCCCTTCAGTATAGGCAGGCAACAAAATAGGAAGATATTTATATTTAGTATCTTACAAACAAGTCTTTAGTCATTTATATACATGTCTTTTCTAACAGCAAACTAAACCCTGGTGCAATGTAGTATCCAGGCTGATTTTAGGGTTAAAAATTGACATTGGATTAACATTATCGCTTGATTTCCAGCACTGTAATTGCATTTATATCTTTGTATAAATATATAAATGCATATGCACACATTGATGAACGTAAATTTGACATGTCATATACAATTGGTGTTGATGAGTTATGCAGGTTATTGATACCAGATCAAGTCACACTCCCTGCTACTGTGGAATATGATTCAATAGCACTGGAAATCAATAATAGAAAGGAAAGACTGCATCTACGATGTTAATGTGTGTATGCCTACCTTGCAGCTGGCAGTGATATTTAGTCTGTGCTGTGCTGCACACTGCACAGCTAGCCTGCTACTGGCACTTGTGCTAGCTAGTATAAAGCCACCTAAGGTATTTCCACACTACACTGCAGTCGCTGTCATACTGTGACAGCACTATGTATATAACCTATGCCTTCCAGAGGTAATTAGAATAACCCACCTGCATTTAAACAGACACACATAAATGAATGCAGGAAGCAACTTTACCAGGAGTTTAAAAAAAAAAAAAAAAGCTTTATAGAAATCATCACAAAACAAAACCGGCATCACATTGCCTACCACAACAAACCATTGAAACATATTGCAAACCTATTTAAAATCTCTCTCATTTTGAATTCCCTGAACAAACCCCACTCTCTAGGCATCAAACCCTTGTGAACATCCATTCAGTTTGTAGAATGCTCAGAAAGTTAGTGTGCTCGGGCTAATTCAGTTCAAAATCGAAGGGGAAACAAATGTCTTGCCAGCAGCTTCCCGTCTTCTAGATGAAGAGATCTCTGGTTCAAGCGCTCTTGCTGATGTCCGATGCAGTAGCATTATACAAGGACAGTGGCGGTTTCTGAGGTTGGATGGCATGGGGCCATTTAGAGCATTATCAGTCAAAGCCAGCATCTTAGATTACATCTAGAAGCTAGTAGGAAGCCAGTGAAAATCATAAAGCACTAGCATGTTCTTATGGAAGGATTTTCTAATCCTAAAATGATCTTCCACATTCTTGCTGCATTTGCTTCAGCTTTCAATATGATGTCAGATGTAGTCCCATGTAGGTCACAATGTGCAAATGAAGTGATGAGGGCACAGATTATGGCGCCACCGTGCAATCCGACAAGGAGAAAATTCAAAGTTTGGGGCTAGATAAAGATGTAGAAAAGCCCTCCTGGTTACTCCTGTTATTCCCAACAGTTGGGGATAAAGGTTTAGTTATGCAAGCAAGTTGCTGCTCGGAAAAGAGGATGGGGATTTATTGCATATTTACATAAAGAAAGACAAAGCTATCAAAGTTTGTCTTTGACTCATTGCTGGGTAAGGTCATGCACTTGGGCAGATACTACAGTTACTGCAGAGTAGCAGACACAGAATGAAATCCCATACATTTCTCCCAGGGCATGTTGTTCGTGTGCCCATACCTCTGAACAAGGGTTCAGCATGCTGGTCCCCAAACACAAACTCTAACTGGTCGTCCTGAGGGTGGAAAGCCAATGGTATAATCTCTAAAACTGTCCTTTTGACCCAACAGGTCTCCTGCAGGCAGTGTTTTTGCCAGTTCATGCTCTGGTCTGATCTGAAAGCTGTGGAAGATGCTTGAGTAAATTCTCAGATGGATGAGACGGAGATTTAAACCTGGAGGTGCATCCATGAATAAGAAGGGTGTGAGAGCAAGGGACCCTACATTAAAATGATGGGGTGACTATATTCAAATCATTTGTGGCTTCAGCTAAGCCCCCATAGATGATCTACAAGCATGATGCCATCACCTATGACAAAGAGCATTGGGACATTCCTCTTGGTAGATTTATCCATTTCTTTGTCGGTTTTATCATCAGTCCCTCTTATTGTCACAGTCTCATTCATATCACTCAAAATCATATTTAAGTGTTGATCATGAGCATGTCATCTTCCTTGAAGTTTTCTGTCATTCCTCATTTTCGCGTAGATTTGTTTATCTAGACTGAGTCTCAACGAGTTCCAGCATAGATTTTATAGATTTCATAGACATTAGGGCTAGAAGGGACCTTGTGAGATCATCAGGTCCAGTCCCCTGCCCAAGGGGCAGGAAGTCAGCTGAGGTCAGATCACCCCAGCAAGATAAGCAACCAAGCATTTCTTAAAGGTATCCGGAGTAGGTGCTTGCACCACTTCCACGGGGAGCCTATTCCAGACTCTGGAGACTCGGACAGTAAAGAAGTTTTTCCTGATGTCCAGTCTAAAATGGTCTTCCAGCTGTTTGTTACCATTAGACCTTGTCTTCCCTTAGGTTGCCCTGGTGAATAGACCTTCTCCCAGTTCCTGATGCGTCTCCCTTATATACGTATAGGCCATCACCAAGTCACCCCTGAGCCTTCACTTCTCCAGGCTGAAGAGTCCCATGGCTCTCAGCCTCTCCCCATAAGGCCTGTTCTCTTGGCCTCTAATCATGAGCGTGGCTCTCCTCTGGACTCTCTCAAGCAGCCTCTTTACAGTATTTGTTGTTGCTGGACTGAGCTCCCAACACCATAATGCAGGGGGCAGTGGAAGGAAAGGGAAAAAGAGGTGGCTCCAAGAAGAGCTGGGGAACCAATATTAAGGACTGGATGGGGCTTCAACTGACAGAGTGCACAAAGCTAGCCAAACCCAGGGAAGAGTGGACGTGGGTTGTTGCAGCATTTAAGATGCCCCAGTGGTTTCAGTGGCCTCAGGACTACCCTGGACTGAACTGGCTATGAGACGGTAGCTGTGGTTTGGAGCTTAGGTTGGATCAGATGGAGGATTAATTCCCATTTAGCGTTAGTAAGTTAAGCTTTTAATTCTGCTTGTGGACATCCAGTACATGGTCCAGAGTTAGCGTGTGCAGGTTCGGGGAAGGAAGAGGCCTAGTATTGGTTGCAGCCTTTCTGGACATCCAGGACATAAAGAACTCCTATGGCTAAAGTACAAACTCCATAGTGCATATTGTCATCAAAGTCAGCTCTGCAGAATTGCCCCGAAACGCTGCTCCCTGGGACTGGTGTTTTTCTTGAATTCCAGGGCTTCATACAGAGTCTCAAGTGCTCCACACAACGCTCAATCAATCTATAAGTTTCCAGGCAACATTTCTTAATTGGCATGAGGCTATCCAAGGCAGGTGAGAGTCATTAACAAGAACATTCCTTGTAAGGGGAAATGTACATACAAGTGTTTTCAAATCGGAAACAGAAATAAGATACTAAGGAAATCAATACTTAGTATTTAATGCAAACCCTTCTAATTAGCCATGAAGAAATCAATTGGGGAAAAAGGAAGGGAAAAGAAAAGAGAGGATATTCTCCATTTGAGGGTTTTTCCTCCCGAGATACCACTAGCCTTTTTAGGGAAAGATTTTCACTTTCAATATTTTTCTGGCATGACCTTTTTTTCCCAGGACTTCTGCCTTTCAAGCAGGAAGCTGGATTACAGTGCTGCGGATCTGTATTTCCAGGTGTGAAGCATTGTGAAGCTTTGGCCAAATGAAGCGATCTGTGTCCCAGCTCCTGACTCATCCCAAGTGGAGATCAGGATATTTACTTATTTTACAAGGTGTTCCAATTCCTAGCTCATATTTGCACCATATTTTGAGATCCATTTTACATGGTGCCATCCAATTAGACAGCTGCCTAAGTATTGGGAAGAACAAGAATAGTATCTGTTTCTTAGGCACCAGACAGATGCATTGTCCCACATTTTGGTGGACTGAGTGAAGACTCCCTAGTCATGGGAGGAACAGGAGCTATTGTGTTGGCTGGGGCTCTGAGTGTCCTGACAGCTGCAGAACCTGGCAGGAGAAAGTTGTCAAGCTAGATGCTCCTGGATGCCATTTATAAGTTGTGCAATTTAGTGCTTAGGATGATGGGTAGGGATTTAGGAGACCTCAATTCAATTTCTAGTTCAGTCACTGACTTACTATGTGACCTCAGATACTCACTTTTCCCATCTGAAAAATGGGATTGAAATACATGCTTTCTTTATAAAGTCCTTTGAGATCCCTGGCTAAGATTTAATATATGAGAGCTAGGTATTGCTCTTGTTCTTATTCTGGGATAGGAACCACTCTCCTTGGTACTGATTAAGGCTCAGCTGGGATATTGCAATGAGTTCTGGGCTCTGCATTGGAGGAAGCATGAAAAGGAGGGAAGAGGATCCCAGAGTGAGCAACAAAGATGATCAATGGGTTGGAGTGCAGCCATATGAGGACAGGTTGAGAGATGTAGGCTTGTTGAGTTTGAAGAAGAGCAGATAGAGGGGGCCACAATAGCAATTTTCCAATGCTGGCATTTGGAAAGCTGGCAGGAAGAGAGAGAGCAATCGTTCTTCCTTGCTACAGAAAGTAGGTTACAAAGCTAGGGGATTCAACGTCAGCAGAGCAGATGTGAGATTTAAATCTCTTTTGAAAAAGTGTCAGAACAGTACGCCACTGGAACAAGCTGCCTAGGGAAGTCCTGGTATCTTCTTCAGAGGAGGTTTTTCAACAATAGCTGGAGAGGCTTATGCCTGAGATGGTGCAGGAATAGCATATCTTGCATCTGTACAGAAGATTCGATGAGATGACCTCTGAGGTTTCTCTTAACCCTAGGGATTTTATGATGATATGATTCTAGGAATGGGATTGGGAGTAACAGAATTTGCCCTTACTATATCTCATATGTCACTTCTCCCCGCACAAGCCCACATACTTGCTTGGGTGGCTGTTGGCTAGCTTACAGCTATGAATTGAATTGCTCAAGATTTTTTCAGAAGGAAAAAAAGAAAAAAAGGCTCCAAAATTTATTCTCATAGGTGACTGCCTTACTGCCTACTTTGTAAAAGTCCTGCCTAAATATAATACTGGGGAGGGGGTTATATTTTCTGGGAATAAGATGAGGTATCAGAGGACATTAAGGGGAAGATCACCATCTTCTCTTCTCTTCTCCTGTTCCACATCGGGGCTCAGGGCACTGATTCATTCCCAGCTCTGTGGAGCTGTTTTAAGCAGCAGTGGCTAAGTGGCATTTTGCCAAAATCAAATGAAAATCAGCTCTCAAAGTCTTCCAGCTCTCTCCTAAATTTAGAGTCCACAGTGCTAGTGCAGCTTCTAAATTTAGCTACGCGCCTTCTTCCATCCTGAGCTAAATTAGCTGCAAATGTTCATGTCATTTTCTCCACATAGTTTCTTTGCAAGCTTCTCAGTTAGTGAGGTGGCAATTTAGGCTTGTTCCTGCTTCTCACTTTCTCTCTTCCCATTAACAGCACAGTTTTGGCTGCAGTAAAGAACGCGAACCATCCTCTGCATTGGGAGCCCATATGGTCTGGGAGGCCCAGTCTGATTAAACATATTTCTGGGCAAATGTATATGCCAGTGGTGACTCATATTATTTTTATTGCAAAACTTTTTTATCGTCCTGATGTAAAGGGAATGGTTCTATGCCGTGGAGGGAGGGAAGGATCCCAGGGAGATTGGTCGGTAACACTTGATCAAAACTGCTGAAATACACAGGTCCTAGTGCCACCTCTTTTATCCTTCTGGAAATATAATATATACCATTTAAAGCAATGGACTGTGCTGCTACACTGAGCATATCTCATCTCTTTCATCTGGCTAAAGGTGCTCATGTACATTACTACTTAAGAACAGTCTTTGAATACCTGAAGAACAATTATAGAGAAGGTGAAGACTGAGCTTTTCTCTCTGGTGGTAGGGCATAGGATTAGGAGCAATGGTCTCAAGCTTATCTGGATATTATAGACTCTGTTTCAGTCAGAGATGATCCTTTCTTGAGCAGGCAGCTGAACTAGGTGGCCTTCTTAGGACCCTTCCAGCCCTACTTTCCTATGATACTACTTCATAGCCATTCTCCATCAGATAGTCCAAGGGTTTGCCTGTTATATGTAGGTAGGACCTTGGGGGCCTATCTAGGTGTACCAGATATACCCTGTACTGAGACAGGCTGATTCATAGAGGCTGAGCTTGCTTGGGTAGAGTAAGTACAGTGCCACACTAATGCAGCTATGCTCATCTTGGTTGAGGAGGCAGTGCACAGGGCAGACACAGCATGTCTGGAACCGTGTCTAAGGGTATAGACACATGCATATGTGGAGCCATTCCCGTAGGGAAATAAAGTAGAATATCTAGGGTAGGATGATTGTGGCAGCTGCCCTGGGTGCCAATTTTGAGGGTGATGGATACAGACAAAAACTACTACTGCTGCATCTACAGAATTGCATGGGCAACATGGCAACAGATGAAAGCTGCCATTGCTCCTGTGAGTCACAGCTGACCAGGGGGCCTAGCCAGATTGTTACACCTCTGGGGAAATGCTCCAGAAGGGCAGCAGCTGGCACATTCCCATTGGTACTTCATGAATCGTGCAAAAGTAGCAAAACCACTCCAACTTCAGCCCTGGATGAAGCAGCGACAAAGCCGGAGCGGTTTTGTGACATTTGTATTGTTCCCAGCTTTTCCAGAAATAACAATAGGGATATAATAGCTGCTGCCCTTTGGAAACAGATTTAAATTTATGTTTGTCCATGTCTTTCATTTCACTGGGCCTGTTTCCGTGCTGCCTTGGACCTGGGGTTGTCATTATGCCTTTGGGAAATAAACTAACCTAATAGTAAATCAGAAGGTAGAATTTTGCATTTACTTTGTAAAGCAGTAAGTGCCATGTAGGATGTGAGGCAAAAGGCAATTATGGGTTGTTGCTTTTTAATAATGAAGGTATTTATGGATACCAGTAGGTCCCAGATTTTCAGAATGCAATTGCATATGCAATTGACTGCTGATTTTAATGGCAATTCAGTACCAAGGTATTCCACAAGCTCCTATAAGCTGCCTTAGTATATTCTAAATGACCAAATCCCTTGAGACATGTGACCCTACCTTCCTTCCATCTGTTATTTTTCAGGAATGGAAACAAAGGCAGAAAGGTTGAGAGAATCAGTGTCAGAGCTGGAGTTGGGACACAGGGTGGCCTCGGCATAAAGCGCCCGGTGCTGTGATGCTTGCAATTGTATAAGCAGCAAAACGCGTGTCAGCAGTGAGGAAATGACGTTGGTACACTTTTGAACTAAAACACATAAAAAGTGCTTTAGTTCAAAAGTGCGCTGTTGCCATTTTCTGTGTGCTGATGCACATTTCACCACTTATACAACTGCACGTGGAGCAGCGCGATTCAGATCAGCTTGCCTGCAGAGCAGACTCGAATAGTTAAATGAATTGAGCCTTTTCCAAAGCGACGGATCTCCAGTCAGGGGCATCAGGGGACAAAAAAAGATGTGTATAAATGCCCCCTGAGCAGTGTTCCTGCTAAGCTGTGCAGCATACAAGATTATGCTCATGCTGCTCTGCCAGGCACACCAGGCACGTGTGGCCATGCTCACCATGCAGCTTAGAGGGGATGCTGCCCCTGAGCCTCCTGCAGAACATGGACTAGATAACTTCCTGTTTATGTATTTTGTTATGTATACAGTAATAAGTAACAACGTATACGTTTGCTGTACATGTTGCATACTTATTTTGTGTGAATACTTCAGTGGTGCCTAAGCATCACAGCTGAATCCCGATTGTGCAATTTATAAGGAACAGTCTCTGCCCCTCCCACCCCAAATAACTTAGAAACCAAATCAGGGGTGGGCAATTATTTCAGTCAGAGGGCTGCTGAATGAGTTTTGGTGAGCTGTCAAGGGCCACAAGGGTAGCCCCACCCCTTGACAGGTGCTCCTCTCTTTGGTCACCATCTTGGGACTGAAAGTCCTGCCCCCAACCCCTGATCTTTGCCTCCATAAATCCCTCCCCTTGCCCCCAGAAGCACAGCTTTTAAGAGGGGAGTTTGCCATCTTGGAACTGGTAAAAAAAGTATATACTAAAAATCGAATGTCTACTATAACATATTTTAATGTTATTTCAAAATACATTTTTTCCTGATTTTTGTGTGTTTTCATAGTGTACATAGAGGTGATTGCCTAACAACTCAAACTAAAATCTTGATCGTGTATATTATATATGGGAGGGAAGGGTTGTGTGTGTGTGGTGGAGTATGTGTGTGGGGAAGGAGGGTGTGGGGAGGTGTGGGAGAAGGCATGGGTGTGTGTGTGAGGTTTGTGGGAAGGTATGGGGGGTGGGTATGGTAGAATGTGTGTGTAGGGATTCCCCACACAAACCTCCCTCCCCCCACCATGGTGCACAACCCCTGCCATTGGCAACAGCAGCAGCAGTTCCTCAGCCCATGGCAGGTGGACCCCCCACCCTAGCAATGCATGGCTCTGGAATAGTCCCGGGAGCTGCACGAGATGCAGGGCTCCCAGGACTCCATCAGAGTCACATGCCACTGGGGGGGGAGCTCCGCAGGATGGAGCTGGTGGCATGGCTCCACTCCCTGATGCCGTGTGTCGCTCCCAGGACTCCACTGGGACAGCAGGGAATGGGGCTAGCCTGCCTGGCTACACTGCATGGGGCTCCCCACCACTCCTGGCTGAGTCCTGGGATCTGCACATGGCAGCAGGGACAGGGACCAGTCTGCTGCCACCGTCACTGCCTCCATTGTGTGCAGCTATCAGCCAAATCTTGGGAGCTGTACATAAACCGCAGGGTGTCACACAGGCTTAGGCCCCAAGCTTCCACCAACCTGGGCTCCACAATCCTGCTGCCCTGCCCCACCCACCCTGCGCTGCCACCAGTCCTGGCCCAGGTGCAGGCCCTGTGCCACTTCCCTACCTGCTGTCCAGAGTGCCGTAGCAGGGACAGGAGGAGAAGCCCATGGAGGCCAGGGAAACCAAGAAGGCCCCTGGGTTGGTGCCACAATTGCAGGAGCAGCCCCACCTGGAAGCTATGGGTGCTGGCTGGGGCTGGGGCCCTACTGCAGGTGAGGATGGGAGCTCAGCGCATTAGTGGCCCCATGTGGAGCACAGCAGGGACAACTGCAAGCCAGGCCAGGTACAATTAATTGGTGAGTGCCTACCCACAGGCCAGCTGAAATCTCTTGGCAGGTTGGATATAGCCCACAGGCCATATTTTGCTTGCCCCTGGTCTAAATAGACAAAATTAGTGAAGGGGAAAGGAGAGGAATGTGATTCACCAGTACATGGTCGTGTCAGTCACTAGCACACCCCTTTGGTTTTTGGCTGGCACACCCTAGTCCGATGTCAATTTACTTATATAATGTAGGATCAAGATCAGTTGAAGACAGATGGCTAGGAAGAAATTACACCTTTACAGCTATCTGAAACAATCCCAATGTGGTATTGCCTGCAACAAGCAGAGACAGATCTGGCAGTTGATCCAAAAGTGAGGGATAAGTGGCAATAGTTTTCATAGGAACCAAATAATGGATGGGTGGGGGGTTGTAAAGGTGTATCTGGGGTATATGTAGAAGGAAGGTTATGGATCACAGATGACTCCCAATCTGAGGAATGATGAATTAAAGGCTTTGAAACCTTGCAAGCGAATTATGTCTTCAAGGGGCACGTCTACATGAGACACTTAATGAGCAGTAGACTAATTCTACTGCACATTAGCACATCACAGCTAAAGCCGTCCTAATGCACTAACATGCAGTAGAATTAATCTACTATGCATTAAGCATCACAAAAAGACCGTGCACCTTTGCTACTGGGCAGTAGCACCGGCTACTGTGCACTGAGTTAGTACCTCATCTTCGAGGTACTAATTTAACGTGCAGTAGCAATGGTGTATTAATGCATGTGTAGACATGCCCAGGGTGATTTTTTTTCCGAAGTGAAGGGGAGGCAAACGTTTTTCCTTTACAATTAGAAGCTGGAAATACTGAATGTGGAGGCACAGGCTTCTCAAAAGCTGCGTCCTTTCAAAGGTACGTCTCTGATTTAAAAAAAAAAACATTGTTAGGAGCACAAGTCTGCACTGTGTTTAGCACTGATGCCTCTCAACCCATAACCCACAATTTCCAATTTTTCCATATCCTCAGTAAAAGCAACGACAAAGATAATAATGTTAGGTGAATAGCACTGCATCATGGTTTCTTCCCCTTGAAATGAAACATATAGACTCCCTTTCTATTCTTGTTTGGAGGAAGTAACATATCACTTTGCTCTTCTTCTTTGGAGGAATGGAAGATATAGTTTGCAGTGGGACTTCTACCAAGTCCCTTGAGGGGCTGTTTAGCGCTTACACTTGTCAAGTTTCACCAGGCATTTCACCTACATTTTCCACCTCTCAGTTTCATTCTACTACTCCTACTCACACTCAGCTGTGCAAATTTAAATCTAGCCCTTGGCATTCACTTCTCTTGGGTATTTTTAATAGATATTGCCACCCACCTCAAGTACCCCCGCTATAGATGCTACATATAAAGCATCAGGGTTTACTAACTCTTCTGAACATTGAAGAAAGACAACCCAAAAGCTCTTTTGCTTTAGTATGTACATGTGTGTGCAGGTGAGAGTGAATTTCTGTCAAAAGCAAATCATTGTTTGAGGGACAATAGCAGATGTGAAATTTCCTGTTATCATAGAAAGCCCAGGCCTTGAGACAGAATGGCTTTTTATCTCTGATCATGAAAGACAAGAATTTTCTCAAACAGCATGCGTTACAATATCTTTACAAATGTCACTGAAAGAAAATTCCTTTAGTCAGTATCTTTAATTTTTTTAAAATCAATATTACATTATTCAACATATTTAAAACCCCCAAAGCCAACCAACTCTTCATGGGAAGCAGGGCGGGAGAAAATGGATTCCTATATGACCATCCCAAATACCGAAGACCCTAACGTTATTAATTAATTAAGCTGCAGAAAAAGCCTGAGAAGTATTTAAGTATTGTTATACTCATTTGCATCAGAAGGATTGGAAGTAAATGCCTTTCAGGTTAATCACAAAATGGGTCTATGACAGAACAAAGAATATACCTTAGCATCCTTTTTTGTTCCTTTTGAGAGGTTGGTACCCTTAAACCTTGCCTAAGCAGTCCTTATCCATGAGAACTGGATGTGACTACTCTACATAATGCAAGGACAGGTAGAAGTACGCAAGCCGCTCCTCAAGTAATGGAAGTGTCCTAGTGAGGATGATGAGGGGCAGCCATTGTAGTGACAGAACTTGTAATTTAGAGATGCTTCCTAATAGGAAACTGAGGATGTTGTGAATTGGGAGATGCTCCTTGAGTTAGGGAGCAGTTAGCTAGACAGA